>NC_090939.1:11537964-12185386 GCF_040938575.1 Ambystoma mexicanum
GACAAGGCGGTAACGTCTTGACAAGACAAGCTATTGGTTGTGCTGTGGCCTCTGACCCAGGTGTTTGAAGTGCTGGTGGAGCATGTAGTCTGTGACACCCCCTTGATATCACTGTCGGTGCTGGGATTATCGCAGGGCCCAGGATCCATCCCGTGAAATGACCACTGTATTATGATGAGTGTCCTGCTTCTCCCCGCCCTCCCCCCCATTAATGTCCACGAACGTAGGGATTGAGTCCCCCGGGAGGGAGCCCAGGATTCTGTGTGCGTCTTGTCTCTTGAGCGTAATGCTCCTCTCCAGGATGAACGTATGTCCCTATCCCTCCAGTTTCTTATTTCCAATCCCTTCATCATTCTGAAGCTTGTCCTGCCTATAGATTCCAAGCTGTTTCTTAAGGCATCAGAAGCCCCTGAATCCATCTGCCACCAGCTCCAGAAGCAGGTGCATTGAGTTACTTTGCATATTTATGGTCAAGAGTTTGATTCAGTTGCTAATTCAGCTCTTCTGTAATTTACACACCCATCTCCAACCCTCCTCTAAATTCTCGCCTTCTATGATATGATATGATATGATATGATAAGTCATTTATAACGCAACTGCACACAAGTGTGTCTAGGCGCGAGATGACAAGGGAGGGAAGACAAAGGGAGGACAATACAAACGATCTTACTAGGCCTTGTGTCATTCAGATCGTGCACGTGCGAGGGGCGGGGAGTGGCAAAAACATGGTAAGAGCTTCCAGGGTGGTGGATCAAGTAAGTGCAGGGAGGCAGGGGACTGTAGGGTTGCAGATACCGTCCCTAACTGGGTCAGAGGGCCAATGGTAGTGCAAGGGATACTGGTTGTGCACAAGCCTGGTGCTCGTGACGTTCAGTAGGTGGCCAGGTAACCAGTTAGTGCAGCAGACAGAAAGAAAAGGAGAGACGGCAGAAGCAAAAAGGAAGGTCTTGAGTTGCTTCTGGAACCTTAGCTGGTCCTGCTCAAGTTTAAGAGAGGCAGGGAAGCTGTTCCAGAGGGAGGCCCCAGCCGAGAACAGAGATCTACCCCCACTTTCTGCCTGGAGAAGCGTCTGATCCTCAGAGAGTTGGAGGTGGATGAGCGGAAGGCTCGGGAAGGAAGATGTTTAGAAAGAGAAAGTTGGATTTAGTGTGGTCCCCAGCCCCAGACATCCTTGTGGACGATGCAGAGGGTCTTAAACTTGCTCCTTGCAGCCAAGGGGAGCCAGTGGAGAGAAATTTAGGGATGGAGAGATCCCTGTGCTTGAGGCCAAGAACAAGTCTTGCAGTCCTGTTCTGGATTAGTTGCAAAGGGTAAAGGGTAGAAGCAGGCAGATTTAGGAAGGGGCTGTTGCAATAGTCCAGCCTAGAGAGAAGCAGGGTTCTGGAGACAGTAAGCTTCTGCGGGAAGGAGAGGAAAGGCAGAGAAGACCTCTGAGGAGGTGCAGTTGGTAGTGTGACTTCTTAGAGACGTCAAAGATGTAAGGAGAGAAGGAGAGGGTGGAGTCGAAGATGACCCCAAGGTTCTTCGGCTCACAGGAAGGTAAGGGTAGATAGCCCAGGGTGAGCAGCCACAGTGAAAGAGGGAAAGTGGGAGCAGGGGTCCCAATGAGAAGGATCTCAGACTTTCTGGCATTAAGGCAAAGATCGTTGGAGGCACACCATTCCTGAATTGCAGATAGACAGTCAGGAATGAGCGAGAGATCAGAGGAGGGTGCGGGAAGCCTGAAGGAGAGCTGAGTGTCATCTACATAACACTGAAAGTTAGAACAGAAGGTAGAGATGAGGGGGCCAGAGGTGCCAAGTAATGGTTGAAGAGCCAGGGTGAGAGGTTAGAGCCCTGGGGAACACCACATGTAGAGATAGTGGTGGTAGAGAGAAATGACCCAAGTTGGTTCTGGGAGGGTCGATCAGAGAGAAAGGAGGTCAACCAAGCTAGGGCTTGACCTCTGATGCCGAGGTTGCCACAGAGACGATTGATCAGGAAGGCGTGGTTGATGTATCAGAAGCAGAGGATAGATCAAGGAAAATGAGGACAGAAGGAAGGTTAGAATCAAAGTTGGAGAGCAGGTCTTCACGGGTGTTTAGGAGAGCGGTTTCCCTGCTTCTGGCTGCTCTGAAGCCAGACTGCTGGTCATGGAGACAACCAACAGATTCAGTATGTAGATTAAGCTGGGAGATGGCCAGCTTTTCCAGGAGTTTGCCCAGGAAAGGAGTAATGGAAATCAGGTGATAGTTTTCCGGAGAGGAAGGATCGGCAGAGGGTTTCTTAAAGAGGGGGTGCACAAGGGAGTGCTTTAGGGGAAGGGAAGGCTCCAATGGCAAAAGAGTGATTGCAGAAAACGGCCAAGGCTGGAGCAAGGTTGTCGATGTGGTACTTAATGGTTCTGGAGGAGCAGGGGAGCATCTGCTTTGACAAGACTTTCATAGATCGGGCTTGTCTATAAACATCATCATGAGTGAAAACGGGAAAGGATGAGAAAGGAGGAGGAGAGGAGGCCGGGAAGAGGCTGGGAATTGTAGAGGGAAAGGAAGAGGAGAGAGTGGACAGGATGTCCTGAGTTTTAGTGGTGAAGTGAGAAGCCAGTGCCGTGCAAAGGGCCTGTGAGGGAACAGGAGAGGTGGAGACTGCAGCAGGATTGGCCAGCTCCTTGCAGATTTGGAAAAGTTCGGCAGAGTTGTTAGAGGCTGCAGAGATGCAGGCTTGGATGTAAGCTCTCTTCTTGGACAGGACAGAGAGTCTATATTGCCTTTGGAGCAGGCGGCAGGCAGTTGGTCAGAGGATGCGCCTGATGCCCTCCACTTCCACTCAGCTGCCCTACACTTGCATTTAAGGGTGGTGAGGTCAGAGTCATATTAAGAGTTGCACTTGGAGGTGGGCTTCAAACGGATCCTCGTGACAGGGGCAAGTACATCAAGAGTGTTAGAGATGGAGAGATGAAGGTTGGCGAGATCTGTGTCAAAGTGTGAGTCAGCCAAAGGTGTAGGAGGAGGAGAGAAGGTAGCAGCGAAAGCCTCAACTAACACACGCTTCATGGGCCGGATGACCGAGGAGGTGGGTGGCAGTGCTGGGGTCAGCTTTACCTGGGGGACAGAGGGACAGGTGAGAGAACCGAAGAAAGTGGTCAGTCCAAGGGAGAGGAGTGGTGAGAGGGTTGGACAGGGGATGTCTGACGAGATAAGAACATCCAGGGTGTGCCCGTTAGAGTGTGTTGGGCCAGAGGGAAGAATAGAGAGAGAGAGAGAGCGTCATAAAGATTGCAAAAGAGCCCAGAGGAGGGGCTAGAAGCATCCAAGTGGATGTTAAGGTCTCTGAGGAGGAGAAGTTGAGAGGTAGAGACAAGGAGGGAGGAGGAGATGTCGGCCCACTCGGAGAGAAAGAGGGCGACCTGGCCATGTGGCCTGTAGATGGTGGCCACAGTCAGGGAGAGGCCTGGAGAGATAGAGAGCCTGCAGATCCGGCTTTCAAATGAGTAGTAGGCCTGTATAGGAATGACAGAAGCTTCTCGTTCGGAGAGGATCTTGTAGCCATCAGGAAGGAAAGTGTCAAAACTTGTGACAGAGCTGGCTGTGAACTAAGTCTCGGTGACACCGAGTAAATCCAAATCAAGCTGTCCCAAGAGATGGCAGATGTCAGAGGAGTGTTTGACAGCAGAGCGAGGGTTAAGAGTAGCAACATGGAGCAGATTGCCACATTTGAAAGACTTCCGTAGAGGTGTACAGGCCTGTGGCATGCCCTGAGCAGGTGTTAGAGGTGCCCAAGAGTGGGCAGAGGAGGAAGAAGGATAAGGCAGAGTAGTGAGAGAGGAAGAAGAGGGTGCCAGAGAGGTGGCGGAGGAAGGAGGGGGTAGAACAGCCAGAGCAGTTGAGGTGGGTGCCAGAGAGCTGGCAGAAAATGGTTTATAGTCAAGAAATTGAAAAAAAAAATCGAACAGCAAAAAATTCGAAAAAATAATGTCGAATTCAAAAATGTCGAAATCACATACATATAATAGAAAAAGTCATTAATTCGAAAATAAAATGTCGAAAAAAAAATCGAAAAACCAATGCTAAAATTACAACGTAAAATGTCACAAATACTAACGTTTTGTTATGGGGGACCCCCCAACCCCCCCATCCAAAACCCCTACCCCAACCCCCTCCCTCCTCCCCATCCCCCCCATCCCACATGGATATACCTTTAATTATTTTAAAAACAATGTTTAATAAAATATTAATTAATCAATTATGAAAACCCCCCATCCCAAACCCCTACCCCAACCCCCCCTCCTCCCCATCCCCCCCCATCCCCCATGGATATACCTTTAATTATTTTAAAAAAATGTTTAATAAAATATTTATTAATTAATTATTAAAACATTAATTCGAAAAAATCGAAAAAAAATCGATTTTTTTGTATTTCAACATTATTATTTTCGAATAAATATTTTTGACATTTTGACTTTCGAAAATATTGCATTCGAAAATATGACTGGACACCGCAGAAAACAGTGGCAGAAGAGCCAGAGAGGTGTCGGTAGGAGTAGCAGGAGAAGGAAGGAAGTTGATAAGACGCAGGAAGCATCTATCGAAAAGGAGGAGATTGGGCTGAGGGCCCTGGACCAAAACGGTGCCATTCAGATAGACATTAATGATGGTCTTGGAGGAGTGGAAGGGGCCAGGAGGGCTTCCCACTGAGTGCCACCATCAGGAGAGGAGGAAAAAGGAGAGAGAACATAGACCATGAAGGAGGTCCATAGGCCTGGAGAGGGAACGACAAAGAGGATGTTGGTGAGGGTCTGCCTGGAGGAAGGGCTGGTGTAGGAATCAGCAATAGGGAGGCCTGGGATGGAGACCAGGATATCTCTTTTGAGCTTCTTTCTATGAGAGATAGGGTAGGGGATAGGGTAGTAGTTCGAGAAGACAGGGGAGGCTGAGAGCACCATGGAGAGGCTGATAGCAAGGAGGAGGAGGCAGCCCAAGCAGGAGGGGGGGGGGTGCGAGGCGAAGAGCAAAGAGGAGGAGGCAGGCCAAGCGGAGGGGGAGGTGCGAGGCGGAGAGCAAAGAGGAGGAGGAGGAGGTAGCCCAAGCAGGAGGGTGTGGGGCGGAGGGGTCACACAAAGGGGAAGGCATAAGAGGAGGACGGGTACAGTGAGCACAGAGCACCATAACAACAATAATCGCAATTAGTGGGGGGGGCCTAAAGAGAAGGAGACAGTGAAATAACATCTGATAATACAATCTGAGGGTGAACAAGAGAGTGAGCGGGGAATGCAAATACAGTGCAAAATACGCAGAACACTAGTACCCCTGGGGGAGCTAGAAGAGAATGAAAACAATGCAGCAAATAAAGAGTAAATAGTCACAGCTGGGGGGGGTCCTGGAGAGGGAAGGAAGCGAAGGCCCCAAGGGGTGAGGGCAAGCGGAGCCTAAATTGCGGGGAGGTGGGGGGAAGCGCACATGGAGAGGGGTAGAGAGGGGAAAGGACGCACAAGGCGGGAAAAGCTGATGGAAAGCTCGCAGTGTTAAGGCACGAAAGAAACTCTGCTCCTTTCCGCCCCCAGTTGGCTACTCACAGAGCTCACACTGGAGTCCATAGGCCTTCTCTATCTTGGCCATTCGAACCAGCGGCGTTTCTCCCACCAGCGAAAGGATGTTTGGCGAAATCTTCAGTTCCTGTGACCTGGGCAGGAAAGGCATGAAATGAAAATGTGACAAGTTTAGAAAAATTTTAACTTGTTTTTCTCCTCCTCCCCTTGAACATTGTAAAGCGCTCTGAGACCCCACGGGTAGAGGCCAGCGCTGTATAAAAGTGTAAGTACATGAATACTTACACTACCTTTACCTTGCCTTTTCACAGTTCCTGAATTGTTGTTCTTTCAGTTAAAGCCTGCCTGTGTATTAGACTCCATAGGTCCTTCCTAGATAATAGCCTGCAGTGAACCAAGGCGTCCATCCCTGTGAAGTGCTGCTTTCTAGCTGGGTGTGGGGGAGCATATGCTCTGGAAGCGGAGAAGCACATAGGCACCTCATTATGCATGTGCATTGTTCTTAAAAGCTCTGGCAGAACCTCGGTGCACAAATATGATATGATATGATCGTTTATTTATATAGCGCCTATACACAATGTGTTTCAAAGCGCTTCAAGGCAAGGGAGGGAACAAGGGAAAATACAACTACATTCTTACAGGCCATGAACAGTAAGGATGTGAAATGAACTATCGTACTCGGCCTGACGACATTTCAGATAGTGCAAGAGCTAAGACATAGAAAAGGAAGGGAGGGGGAGAGTGGGAAGGAAATGGAAACAGACAGGCGACTACCGTACTAGGCCTGACGACATTTCTGGTAGAGCCGGAGAAAAACAAAAGGTGAGAGAGAGGGGTGCAGAAAAGAGGGGGGGGACAAAACAAGCAACTATCGTACTAGTCCTGACGACATTTCAGACAGTGCTGGAGGGAGGGGGGCAGGGACAGTAAGGGGATGGGGGAGCGACAGACGAGGTTGCTATCATACTAGGTCCAGGGACAATTCTGATAGAGTAAATGCACATGTATTTCTTGGGGTGGTCTTCCTTTGCCCACCCTACTAACATGGCCCTCTATCCCACCAGATGCAGCTCCTTAAAATGCGTAATACATGCGTAATACCCCATACTAAGTCTGCCTACCGCTGCTGGGGGTCAGGGTTGGGAGGGATGAGTTAGGGTTAGGGGCATGGTTTGGGGTCAGGGTCATGGCGGATGGGTTGGGGTTAGAGTTGGGGTCAGGGTTGGGGTGAGGTCAGGGTTAGGAGGGATGGGCTGAGTTAGGGTTAGGCTTGGGGTTAGGGTTGGGGTCAGGGTTAGGAGGGATGGGCTGTGTTAGGGTAAGGGTCAGGGTCAGAGTTAGGGTTGGGGTCAGAAGGGATGGGTTGAGTTAGGGTTCCAGTTATGATTAGGGTCAAGGTTAGGCATGGGATCAGGGTTAGGAGGGATGAGTTGAGTTAGGGTTAGGGTTGGGGTCAGGGTTAGCAGGGATGGGTTTGGGTTAGGGTCGAGGTCAGGGTTGAGAAGGATGGGTTAGGGTTAGAGTTAGGGTTAGGGTTAAGAGGGATGGGTTGAGTTAAGGTTGAGGTTTGGTTAGGGTTAAGAGGGATGGGTTGAGTTAAGGTTGGGGTTGGGTTAGGGTTAGGAGGGATGGGTTTAGTTAAGGTTGGGGTTGGGTTATGGTTAGGAGGGATGGGTTGAGTTAAGGTTGGGGTTGGGTTATGGTTAGGCGGGATGGGTTGAGTTAAGGTTGGGGTTGGGCTTAGGGTTAGGAGGGATGGGTTAGGGTTAGAGCCAGGGTTAGGAGGGATGGGTTGAGTTAGGGTTGGGGTCAGGGTTAGGAGGGATGGGTTAGGGTTAGAGTTAGGGTCAGGGTTAGGAGGGATGGGTTGAGTTAAGGTTAGCATTGGGTTAGGGTTAGAAGGGATGGGTTGGGTTAAGGTTGGGGTCGGGTTAGCGTTAGGAGGGATGGGTTGAGTTAAGGTTGTGGTTGGGTTAGGGTTAGGAGGGATGGGTTGAGTTAAGGTTGTGGTTGGGTTAGGGTTAAGAAGGATGGGTTGAGTTAAGGTTGGGGTTGGGTTATGGTTAGGAGGGATGGGTTGAGTTAAGGTTGGGGTTGGGTTAGGAACGGTGGGTTGAGTTAAGGTTGGGGTTGGTTTATGGTTCAGAGGGATGGGTTGAGTTAAGGTTGGGGTTGGGTTAGGAGGGATGGGTTGAGTTAAGGTTGGGTTTGGGTTAGGGTTGGGGGGATGGGTTGAGTTAAGGTTGGGGTTGGGTTAGGGTTAGGAACGATGGGTTGAGTTAAGGTTGGGGTTGGGTTATGGTTCAGAGGGATGGGTTGAGTTAAGGTTGGGGTTGGGTTAGGAGGGATGGGTTGAGTTAAGGTTGGGTTTGGGTTAGGGTTGGGGAGATGGGTTGAGTTAAGGTTGGGGTTGGGTTAGGGTTGGGGGATGGGTTGAGTTAAGGTTGGGGTTGGGTTAGGGTTAGGAGGGATGGGTTGAGTTAAGGTGGGGGTTGGGTTAGGAATGGTGGGTTGAGTTAAGGTTGGGGTTGGGTTATGGTTCAGAGGTCTGGGTTGAGTTAAGGTTGGGGTTGGGTTAGGAGGGATGGGTTGAGTTAAGGTTGGGGTTGGGTTAGGGTTGGGGGATGGGTTGAGTTAAGGTTGGGGTTGGGTTAGGGTTAGGAGGGATGGGTTGAGTTAAGGTGGGGGTTGGGTTAGGAATGGTGGGTTGAGTTAAGGTTGGGGTTGGGTTATGGTTCAGAGGTCTGGGTTGAGTTAAGGTTGGGGTTGGGTTAGGAGGGATGGGTTGAGTTACGGTTGGGTTTGGGTTAGGGTTGGGGGGATGGGTTGAGTTAAGGTTGGGGTTGGGTTAGGAACGATGGGTTGAGTTAAGGTTGGTGCTGGATTACATCAGGGATCATGGGTATGTTCTAAGCCATGCTGGCTCATGTGATCTCACAGAAACATGAAGGTATCCACCATGGGAGGCACATTTCAATACCCCCCTCATTTTAGACTGGAATTTTCCTTGCACAGGGAGGAAGAATTGGGTTCGGCTAGTGCTGCGCTGGTCAAAGTTCTGATTGGTGCAGTCAGTGCAGCAACCCTGGGAGTAAGGGTACTCTGCACTGAGCCCAGGTCGTTACACTTTGATATTTCCTAGGCCCCTCTGACTTTTTTTTGGCCTAGTTACCCAGCTGTGGCCAACAGGGTTAAGGTGTTACTACCTCATAACACATTGTTTTTACTCAGATTGAGAATTCGTCCTTTCCTAGCTTTACAATTCATTCTTTCCTGTGATTTCTAATGGTTTCTGTCTCCCCATAGGGATAGAATCAGCTCATTATGTTTACCATTTAAGCTGTCCAGGAATCCCCCCCCCCCAGCCCAACCCCCCAAGCTGGCTAGAAACGCTCTTAATGGCCCGAAGCCTGTGTTAAGGATGGATCAAGTAGCCCAACCGGAAGGGCTCTAAAGCTATTAGTAGCCCCCGGACAGGCTGAATGTGTGCCTTAGGAGACCCAGTGGGGCAAGAAGTGGAAGGAAAGTTGGGACTTTGGTGGGTTTGCCGGTGTGACAAGGAGATGGAGATACAGGCGTAAGGGGTGGGATGTGTGGGTTGTAAAGAAAGGGACGGTGGAGTTTCTTGGGTGACAAGGAAAATGGAGCAGAGAGGCGGGGAGTGAAAGATGGCGGCGAGAGAAGGAGTGGCAGCAAGACAGGTAAGTACTAGTAAATATGGACGAGTCTGGCGGGGCTCAGGCCAGCTCGAGCCATACCTCTCAACTCACACGCTTTTGGCGGGTGTCCCCGGCCATGGAATCAGTCCTATGGTGAAGAATCAACTTCCGGGGCACCAGTGGTGCAGGGATGAATATCAGTTTCTAACCATCAATCAGCCCCACACCTCTAGTACACCAGAAGGGATCCAATCAGATTGGAATACAAGTGAGTTATAAGACCTCCTTGACCAATTTTGGTAACGTGGACGGAACGGCAGGCTTATCTATGCAAGTTCGTGGATCGTTGGTTAGTTGCAACACAGCGAAAATACAATTATTACCCACTGAAAAAAAAGGACTGTCCAGTCAAGGATGTATAAAAAAATCTACTTTATTATTAAGACAACAGACAGTTCTAGCACACTAAAATTACAAACCACAATGCAAAGGAACACAGAGGACAGATGGTTTCACGAAGGGAAGTTATGCACTCTGGATACTGACAGGACGTTAGTTGCTGAAGTAATCAGTCTTACAGTTCAAGGTTATTTGGTTGCAGCACCAAGGGGCAAAGGGTTGTAACTGTCTCTAGGGGCCTTCATAGAAGGACCAGGGGGGCAGAACCACAATGTACCTGGTGCTGAAGAAGTGCTTGGTGCTCGACAGCATTGAGGCAGTTGCCGGGCGATTTCTAGCCTGTGAGACAGAATTAGTGGCGGGAGACAGCTTCGGATACCAGACGGCAATCAGTTCGGCAAGCGAGGCTGGATGGACGTCTGCAGGCTGTCTGGCGCAGCTGCTCGCGTCCAAGAATCATTGTCTCTGTACTGGTTGGTGGATATGGAAGGCTGGTCGAGGCGTCTCAGATGGCTCCGGTGACTGCAGCGTGACAACAGTCAGCGGTGCAGCCAGATGCGGTTCGAGGACTCGACTGTCTCGAAATTGTCCTTAAAAAGATGGACGCTGGATGATGGTTGTGTGACACTCCTCCTAGCCTCCTACTCTCTTCGCATGACCCATGTCCTTTCAAGCGGGACGTCCTAATGCTCAGGAGGGTGTTAGCAGGCAATGGCCTTGTCCTTTGTCCAGAGACTGTCTGGCACTTTCCACCTAGGAAGCCTGCTGTCAGAACCTAGCAGGGCATGTTGTGTGCTGGCTGGGTGGGGTTATGGAGCTGCTGGACGGGTCCTCTGAGTCCGGTATCTCCCTCTGTTCCCTGGGAGATGCTTAGGTGAGGGATCTTGCTTCCCTCTTGGAATTCCTGGCTTTGCTTCACTAGTGGAAGATGTAAGGTAGACTTCAGCTCAGGTCCAAAAGAGTCCTTCTTCTTATTCCTTGCAAAGTCTTCAGATGATCTGATCAGTGAGGGGCCCAGCCCTCTTTTAAAGCAAAACGGGGTCCAGGGATTGGTGTAGGCCAAGCCTAATTTAAGTGAGCCAATCCTGGGTCTCCACCAACAATCTTCAGTGATGCTTCAGGTCAGAATCAGAGCGCTTGGCAACAGAGAGGGGAAGGATGACAACATATACTTCTAAGTCCCACCCATCTTCCTGTCTGCTGTACATCAAAGTGTCTCCCTAATTAACTTAACCCTATGCAGCGCTTGATCACAACATGGGCCTCCTTTGAAGTAAGGGGTTGCAGGCAGACTTTCGTTGCCTACAATTCATATACTTCCTGCCTCTGAAAGGAGTGGTTCCAGACAGGACATTCACTGCCCTTTCATACCAAGGAGGGGTGTTAGTACCAAGTTGACACATTGCATTACAAAGAGGTGTCTGGTCTCCATTGTCACCTCCTGCACCCAGGCCTACCCTGAGGCCTGCTAATTAACATTCTTCAGTATTCGCCACCACCAGCAAGGTGTAACAATGGAGATGCAAACAACCCAGGGGCCTTGCATTCTAATCAGGCTGCCCACGGCCAAAGGCTTTTGAGCTACCCATTGCTGTCAGGTGCCAGCTACACATGATAGGGGAAGGCGGCGCTGGTAAACTGTGTCCTTCCAAAATAAAAGACTATTTTTCTGCTGAGCAGTGAACGTGGAAAATGTGTGCGGGAATGGCCCCATCATTCATTCTTTTTAAACAAATGAAAAAAGCCCCGGCGAGTGCACTTTTCCCATGCGGATGGTCGAATTCCTCATACCTCTCACCCACCAAGCTCCTTACCCATCCTTTCAATTCAATGGGCTCTCACGCGCCCAGAATGAATTTCTCTGTTTTCACCCACCCAGGAGACTGAAATGTTTGAGAGGTATGCAAGCCCCGCCTAGGCCTCTGACCTGACCCCCCTACCCTCTCAGGTCAGTGCCTGCCCAAAGCAAGGGCCAGCCACAAGCCCCACCGGATGCCCGCCCACTCCTCTGCTTTTAAAAATTAAAGATACGCTCCTCATGTGCCGGCAGAACGTACAGGATTGCGTCTGCCTGTCTTCCGGCCCCTCCCCAGCCACTCATTCATTGGCTGGGCAGGACAGGACAGGAAGTCAGGCAGCCGGGACAGTAAGTGAGGCAGGTGCGCTCCTGTAAGTGCTACCAGCACCCCAGAAGGGAGTCTTTTTTGTTTTTGTCCCACCACAGCCACACATTGATTGGCTCGGGCAGCACTGGGACACTTCCTGGTGGTGCTCTGAAGGAGCAGCAAATGTGAAAATGTAAGAGCCCTTTTCTTGGCCACTGGCTCTGTTGCCCTTCCCAGTTCTCTTTATCCCCCAGTCTCGTTCAGCCTCTTCTTGCCCCGACCCCTTTAGCTGCCACTAGACCCGCTTTACCCCAGTCCCATTTTGCCCCTTTTGTTGCCTTTAAGTTGCCCCTAGACCCATGTTGCCCCTTTTCTTGGACCCCCAGTCCCATTTAGCCTATTCTGTTGCCTCTTAACCCTTTTAGCTGCCCCAGGTTCATTTTGCTCCTTTTCTGGAACCCCCAATCCCATTTAGCCTCTTTTGATGCCTCTTTCCTTACCATTTTAGCTGCCCCAGACCTGTGTTCCCCGTTTGTGGACCCCCAGTCTCCTTTAGCCCCCTTTGTTACTCCCAAACCCCTTTAGCCCCTTCTCCTGCCCCCAGGTCCCTGACACAGGCCCCTTCCCCATTTTGCACGGCCATTTCCCTGCCTCGGCTACTATTTGGCCCTAAGAGGCTCAGCCCTTCCCTATGAATTCATTTCCTTGTGTGACTCACACACCTGCGCTCCGAGCTCCGTAATGACGTCACACAATAATTGGATCCCGCAAATATTGCATCAACAAATACAATCATCCAATATGAGATTCAACACAATATATTATCACATAACTGCCGACACGTGTTTCGACCATTTGAGGCGACCCTCTTAGGGTACACAGCAATCGGTAGGGCTAGGATGCCACGCGGATTGCTGTGTTACCCTAAGAGGGATCTGTGCTGGAAACAACACCCATTATCCGATAGTGGAAGCAAGCAGCTTTAAGGGTAATCAAAGAAGCTGAACCTTGAGAATGAACCATGCCTTCTATATACAACTGGATGAATTAAGGAAGGCAGATAATCAGGATACAGAGAGGGCATCAGTGGAGACGCTATTGAATAGTCGAATGGCCCATTGGACATGAAATGTTTCTGCCCTGAGGAAAGCCTCAAATGGTCGAAACACGTGTCGGCAGTTGCTAGATAATTAATCATGTTGAATCCCATCTTGGATGATTGTGTTTGTTGATGCAATAGTTGTGGAATCCAAATATTGAGAGACATCCTTATGGAGCTCGGAACGCAGGTGTTTGAGCCGCACAGGAAAAGATATACAATTTGATGACCTTGGGCTTAGGTCATTGGCTTAATCAAGACCCTGCTTGCACCCTCCGAAATGTAGAGTATAGATAGTAGGAATATTGTGTTGAGGGGTTATATTCGAGGTAGCGAGCACAACCTAGATAGTTAGCCATTTAGTTATCCTTCCTATAAATTCCCTGGCTCGATTTGGGGAGGACTATGTGGCTTGGCTGACACTCAGGACTCTCTCAGGGTTTTTGCTGGGGTTTCAATGTGAACTGCTGTTAAACGCCTACGTGCACTTCATAATTTAGCCACAGGGTGGCGGCTGGAGACTGCTCATAGCATTATCTGTGTTAGACATCTTCAGTGGCTGTCGGAAGGAAGCACCCCAGGGTCCCTTCTCAAAAGCTGTCTTCTGAGACTGCCAGGGCTGCGCTCAGCCTAGCCCAACCCCGCTTAAAGCCCTGGTGAAATGGTGTTCCTCTTTTGCTGGACATTGCTATTCAATGGTAAGTGCTGGTCTGAAGTGTCACCCTTTAATGGAGCTGTCAGTTTGCCCACGGGCACTTTAGGAAAGACTGTTTTACTGCTTCAATTGTAACTATAGGGGGCGGGGGGACGGGTGTGGAGTATACCCTGGGCACATAAAGCCTCCAGCTAGTGCCTAGTAAAATGTCATCCAACACATGGATGAGCCATGCCAGCTCTGACCAGTGCTGTGGACTACAGTTCCCATGTATGAGCACTCACCCACTTCCCCGCCCCAGAGTGGCTACCCCAGCCGGAAACATGGAGGCCAAGGAACGCGCATTGCACAGTGGGGCACAGCGTATCAGCGCAGCCATTTTGGCGCGACCACTTTGGCGCAGGAGTTATTTTGGCGTGGGAACATTTTGCTGCCGGTATGTTTTGACGCGGAGGAGTGGGGGCGGGGAGTGCTTTTGAAAGGGACAGAGTAGCCTGTTATAGGAAGATATTCTTAAGAATGGGTGCTCCCAGTCTTTTGATATCGAGGGGTCGACACTATCTAAAGGGAGACTAATCTAGCAGCAAAAAAATGATAGGTCAACTACCTCCTCCTTAAGTCCCTGTGACACTTACAGGCTAGATCCAAGCTAATCCTGGTGAGTCAAGGATTAGTCATACCACAATTTGATCATTTAGAAAAAACCTGTTCATTTATTTATATGCATTTTATGCAAAGACATAAAAAGGACTAACACAAAGTCCTATACATCAATAGCTAAAACTACCAAAACTGTGCTAACCACTTACAATCTGAATGGTGTAGTGACACCAAACCTATTATAATGGGTAAAAACAAGAACAAAGTTAACAGAAAAGAATTCATACTCACGGGAAAAAGTGAAAACCTAATCACACCAGTTTGTTAGTAACCAATTGGGATCCAATTCCCTCTTGTATACATGCATGTCTCAAAGTATTCTTGGAGCGGTTATGGGTTATTTATTTAGAGTGCCTTTTTGCAACCACTCAACATTCATACTAGCGGCCAATCAAAGGCACCAGGGGGTGTATTCTACCCACTTCCCTTTGTTGAAAACTGATTGTGAAAATGAGAAATAGGAAACAAGAATACAGATTTCCTAATGTAAAGTCGACATATGTTTCGGCCTTATAGCTCATACAATGCACTCTCTCGGTGCTGTTGATTAAGTTGATACTGGCCGTCTTCAGGAGAGGAGGTCGCAAATACTTTCCCAGGTGCTTCTATTGCGATCTGTAGTTGCCTGAGATTGCTTCGGGGCGTTGTAGGAGAAATGTCAGGCCCTTCAGTAAGTAGGCTTCAGTTAGGGGAGCGCATCTCGGCTACTTCCAGGAGGTCTTTCTCGCAAAGGCTCTCTGCTGCAGTACTTGTAGGCCATACATGAAGGGCCTGTTGTGGAGACAGCATAAGAACCACTGTCCCCGGACCACTATCTAAGGCACGGTGTCCCCGGACCACTATCTAAGGCACGGTGTCCCCGGACCACTATCTAAGGCACAGTGTCCCCGGACCACTATCTAAGGCACGGTGTCCCCGGACCACTATCTAAGGCACGGTGTCCCCGGACCACTATCTAAGGCACGGTGTCCCCGGACCACTATCTAAGGCACGGTGTCCCCGGACCACTATCTAAGGCACGGTGTCCCCGGACCACTATCTAAGGCACGGTGTCCCCGGACCACTATCTAAGGCACGGTGTCCCCGGACCACTGTCTAAGGCACGGTGTCCCCGGACCACTATCTAAGGCACGGTGTCCCCGGACCACTGTCTAAGGCACGGTGTCCCCGGACCACTATCTAAGGCACGGTGTCCCCGGACCACTATCTAAGGCACGGTGTCCCCGGACCACTATCTAAGGCACGGTGTCCCCGGACCACTGTCTAAGGCACGGTGTCCCCGGACCACTATCTAAGGCACGGTGTCCCCAGACCACTGTCTAAGGCACGGTGTCCCCGGACCACTGTCTAAGGCACGGTGTCCCCGGACCACTATCTAAGGCACGGTGTCCCCGGACCACTATCTAAGGCACGGCGATTGAATACACCAGGTCAAATGAGCATCCGTCAAGGAGCCAGAGATGTTTAGAACAATTTCACGGACATTTCTCCTACAACGTCCCGAAGCAACCAGCCACAAGGTTGGTGACGTGTGTTACTCTATCCTTCGGACTCCGCCCAACTGCATGGTTCATCCCCAGTGCTGAATGCACGGGATTGGTCACTACTCAAAAAGACAGAATACACACATGACTATTTCAGTTTTCCTTACAATGAACTGCAGGCAGCTCCGGCTGAGGGTAAGGCCCCCGGCGGGGGCGGTCACCGGGGCCACATCTGCTTGCCCTCATCATGAGACTGGTGGCCCACCAGGAGTAGCCTAGACTCTGGGCCCACCAAGCACTGGCACTGCTTGGCTATCCAGCAGGGGGTGCCCTGCCCATGGGCCGGTGGGGGTGACGCCCCAGAAGAGTCAGTCAGGATGTGCCCTGGCCTCTGGGATCGGTGCTGTGTGGTGATAAGGAGGGGGCCGGGAGGGGTGGCGTGTGCAGGGAAGGCTTCGCCAGGAATGGTCGCTGCTATTGCCCCCAGGACATGGCAGGAGACCAGCATCCGGGTGAAGCGGATTGAAAGGGGTGCCATATCCGAATGGGGGGGGGGGCGGAATATAAAGTGTATGGGGGGGGCGTGGCTCATGATAAGCGTTGCATTATTGCTGGATGTTAAAAGTTCAGCAGTAAATGTATCATTTATAAATCAAGCCAGGTGCGTGTGAGCCTCGCTGAAGGGGCGTGCACATTACACTAAGAGGAGTGCGTGTGAGCCTCGCTGAAGGGGCGTGCACATTACACTAAGAGGTGCGTGTGTGCCTCGCTGAAGGGGCGTGCACATTACACTAAGAGGAGTGCGTGTGTGCCTCGCTGAAGGGGCGTGCACATTACACTAAGAGGAGTGCGTGTGAGCCTCGCTGAAGGGGCGTGCACATTACACTAAGAGGAGTGCGTGTGTGCCTCGCTGAAGGGGCGTGCACATTACACTAAGAGGAGTGCGTGTGTGCCTCGCTGAAGGGGCGTGCACATTACACTAAGAGGTGCGTGTGAGCCTCGCTGAAGGCGCGTGCACATTACACTAAGAGGAGTGCGTGTGTGCCTCGCTGAAGGGGCGTGCACATTACACTAAGAGGTGCGTGTGAGCCTCGCTGAAGGGGCGTGCACATTACACTAAGAGGAGTGCGTGTGTGCCTCGCTGAAGGGGCGTGCACATTACACTAAGAGGAGTGCGTGTGAGCCTCGCTGAAGGGGCGTGCACATTACACTAAGAGGTGCGTGTGTGCCTCGCTGAAGGGGCGTGCACATTACACTAAGAGGAGTGCGTGTGTGCCTCGCTGAAGGGGCGTGCACATTACACTAAGAGGAGTGCGTGTGAGCCTCGCTGAAGGGGCGTGCACATTACACTAAGAGGAGTGCGTGTGTGCCTCGCTGAAGGGGCGTGCACATTACACTAAGAGGAGTGCGTGTGTGCCTCGCTGAAGGGGCGTGCACATTACACTAAGAGGAGTGCGTGTGTGCCTCGCTGAAGGGGCGTGCACATTACACTAAGAGGAGTGCGTGTGTGCCTCGCTGAAGGGGCGTGCACATTACACTAAGAGGAGTGCGTGTGTGCCTCGCTGAAGGGGCGTGCACATTACACTAAGAGGTGCGTGTGTGCCTCGCTGAAGGGGGGGCGTGCACATTACACTAAGAGGTGCGTGTGAGCCTCGCTGAAGGGGCGTGCACATTACACTAAGAGGTGCGTGTGAGCCTCGCTGAAGGGGCGTGCACATTACACTAAGAGGAGTGCGTGTGTGCCTCGCTGAAGGGGCGTGCACATTACACTAAGAGGAGTGCGTGTGTGCCTCGCTGAAGGGGCGTGCACATTACACTAAGAGGAGTGCGTGTGTGCCTCGCTGAAGGGGCGTGCACATTACACTAAGAGGTGCGTGTGTGCCTCGCTGAAGGGGGGGCGTGCACATTACACTAAGAGGTGCGTGTGAGCCTCGCTGAAGGGGCGTGCACATTACACTAAGAGGTGCGTGTGAGCCTCGCTGAAGGGGCGTGCACATTACACTAAGAGGTGCGTGTGAGCCTCGCTGAAGGGGCGTGCACATTACACTAAGAGGAGTGCGTGTGTGCCTCGCTGAAGGGGCGTGCACATTACACTAAGAGGAGTGCGTGTGTGCCTCGCTGAAGGGGCGTGCACATTACACTAAGAGGTGCGTGTGTGCCTCGCTGAAGGGGGGGCGTGCACATTACACTAAGAGGTGCGTGTGAGCCTCGCTGAAGGGGCGTGCACATTACACTAAGAGGTGCGTGTGAGCCTCGCTGAAGGGGCGTGCACATTACACTAAGAGGAGTGCGTGTGTGCCTCGCTGAAGGGGCGTGCACATTACACTAAGAGGAGTGCGTGTGTGCCTCGCTGAAGGGGCGTGCACATTACACTAAGAGGAGTGCGTGTGTGCCTCGCTGAAGGGGCGTGCACATTACACTAAGAGGTGCGTGTGTGCCTCGCTGAAGGGGGGGCGTGCACATTACACTAAGAGGTGCGTGTGAGCCTCGCTGAAGGGGCGTGCACATTACACTAAGAGGTGCGTGTGAGCCTCGCTGAAGGGGCGTGCACATTACACTAAGAGGTGCGTGTGAGCCTCGCTGAAGGGGCGTGCACATTACACTAAGAGGTGCGTGTGAGCCTCGCTGAAGGGGCGTGCACATTACACTAAGAGGAGTGCGTGTGTGCCTCGCTGAAGGGGCGTGCACATTACACTAAGAGGAGTGCGTGTGTGCCTCGCTGAAGGGGCGTGCACATTACACTAAGAGGAGTGCGTGTGTGCCTCGCTGAAGGGGCGTGCACATTACACTAAGAGGAGTGCGTGTGTGCCTCGCTGAAGGGGCGTGCACATTACACTAAGAGGAGTGCGTGTGTGCCTCGCTGAAGGGGCGTGCACATTACACTAAGAGGTGCGTGTGAGCCTCGCTGAAGGGGCGTGCACATTACACTAAGAGGTGCGTGTGTGCCTCGCTGAAGGGGCGTGCACATTACACTAAGAGGTGCGTGTGAGCCTCGCTGAAGGCGCGTGCACATTACACTAAGAGGAGTGCGTGTGTGCCTCGCTGAACGGGCGTGCACATTACACTAAGAGGAGTGCGTGTGTGCCTCGCTGAAGGGGCGTGCACATTACACTAAGAGGTGCGTGTGAGCCTCGCTGAAGGGGCGTGCACATTACACTAAGAGGAGTGCGTGTGAGCCTCGCTGAAGGGGCGTGCACATTACACTAAGAGGTGCGTGTGAGCCTCGCTGAAGGGGCGTGCACATTACACTAAGAGGTGCGTGTGTGCCTCGCTGAAGGGGGGGCGTGCACATTACACTAAGAGGTGCGTGTGAGCCTCGCTGAAGGGGCGTGCACATTACACTAAGAGGTGCGTGTGAGCCTCGCTGAAGGGGCGTGCACATTACACTAAGAGGTGCGTGTGAGCCTCGCTGAAGGGGCGTGCACATTACACTAAGAGGTGCGTGTGAGCCTCGCTGAAGGGGCGTGCACATTACACTAAGAGGAGTGCGTGTGTGCCTCGCTGAAGGGGCGTGCACATTACACTAAGAGGAGTGCGTGTGTGCCTCGCTGAAGGGGCGTGCACATTACACTAAGAGGAGTGCGTGTGTGCCTCGCTGAAGGGGCGTGCACATTACACTAAGAGGAGTGCGTGTGTGCCTCGCTGAAGGGGCGTGCACATTACACTAAGAGGAGTGCGTGTGTGCCTCGCTGAAGGGGCGTGCACATTACACTAAGAGGTGCGTGTGAGCCTCGCTGAAGGGGCGTGCACATTACACTAAGAGGTGCGTGTGTGCCTCGCTGAAGGGGCGTGCACATTACACTAAGAGGTGCGTGTGAGCCTCGCTGAAGGCGCGTGCACATTACACTAAGAGGAGTGCGTGTGTGCCTCGCTGAACGGGCGTGCACATTACACTAAGAGGAGTGCGTGTGTGCCTCGCTGAAGGGGCGTGCACATTACACTAAAAGGAGTGCGTGTGTGCCTCGCTGAAGGGGCGTGCACATTACACTAAGAGGAGTGCGTGTGAGCCTCGCTGAAGGGGCGTGCACATTACACTAAGAGGAGTGCGTGTGAGCCTCGCTGAAGGGGCGTGCACATTACACTAAGAGGTGCGTGTGAGCCTCGCTGAAGGGGCGTGCACATTACACTAAGAGGAGTGCGTGTGTGCCTCGCTGAAGGGGCGTGCACATTACACTAAGAGGTGCGTGTGAGCCTCGCTGAAGGCGCGTGCACATTACACTAAGAGGAGTGCGTGTGTGCCTCGCTGAACGGGCGTGCACATTACACTAAGAGGAGTGCGTGTGTGCCTCGCTGAAGGGGCGTGCACATTACACTAAAAGGAGTGCGTGTGTGCCTCGCTGAAGGGGCGTGCACATTACACTAAGAGGAGTGCGTGTGAGCCTCGCTGAAGGGGCGTGCACATTACACTAAGAGGAGTGCGTGTGAGCCTCGCTGAAGGGGCGTGCACATTACACTAAGAGGTGCGTGTGAGCCTCGCTGAAGGGGCGTGCACATTACACTAAGAGGTGCGTGTGAGCCTCGCTGAAGGGGCGTGCACATTACACTAAGAGGTGCGTGTGAGCCTCGCTGAAGGGGCGTGCACATTACACTAAGAGGAGTGCGTGTGTGCCTCGCTGAAGGGGGGCGTGCACATTACACAAAGAGGAGTGCGTGTGAGCCTCGCTGAAGGGGCGTGCACATTACACTAAGAGGTGCGTGTGAGCCTCGCTGAAGGGGCGTGCACATTACACTAAGAGGTGCGTGTGAGCCTCGCTGAAGGGGCGTGCACATTACACTAAGAGGTGCGTGTGAGCCTCGCTGAAGGGGCGTGCACATTACACTAAGAGGTGCGTGTGAGCCTCGCTGAAGGGGCGTGCACATTACACTAAAAGGTGCGTGTGAGCCTCGCTGAAGGGGCGTGCACATTACACTAAGAGGTGCGTGTGAGCCTCGCTGAAGGGGCGTGCACATTACACAAAGAGGAGTGCGTGTGTGCCTCGCTGAAGGGGCGTGCTCATTACACTAAGAGGAGTGCGTGTGAGCCTCGCTGAAGGGGCGTGCACATTACACTAAGAGGTGCGTGTGAGCCTCGCTGAAGGGGCGTGCACATTACACTAAGAGGTGCGTGTGAGCCTCGCTGAAGGGGCGTGCACATTACACTAAGAGGTGCGTGTGAGCCTCGCTGAAGGGGCGTGCACATTACACTAAGAGGTGCGTGTGAGCCTCGCTGAAGGGGCGTGCACATTACACTAAGAGGTGCGTGTGAGCCTCGCTGAAGGGGCGTGCACATTACACTAAGAGGAGTGCGTGTGTGCCTCGCTGAAGGGGGGGCGTGCACATTACACAAAGAGGAGTGCGTGTGAGCCTCGCTGAAGGGGCGTGCACATTACACTAAGAGGTGCGTGTGAGCCTCGCTGAAGGGGCGTGCACATTACACTAAGAGGTGCGTGTGAGCCTCGCTGAAGGGGCGTGCACATTACACTAAGAGGTGCGTGTGAGCCTCGCTGAAGGGGCGTGCACATTACACTAAGAGGTGCGTGTGAGCCTCGCTGAAGGGGCGTGCACATTACACTAAGAGGTGCGTGTGAGCCTCGCTGAAGGGGCGTGCACATTACACTAAGAGGTGCGTGTGAGCCTCGCTGAAGGGGCGTGCACATTACACTAAGAGGAGTGTGTGTGTGCCTCGCTGAAGGGGGGGCATGCACATTACACTAAGAGGAGTGCGTGTGAGCCTCGCTGAAGGGGCGTGCACATTACACTAAGAGGAGTGCGTGTGTGCCTCGCTGAAGGGGGGGCGTGCACATTACACTAAGAGGTGCGTGTGTGCCTCGCTGAAGGGGCGTGCACATTACACTAAGAGGAGTGCGTGTGAGCCTCGCTGAAGGGGCGTGCACATTACACTAAGAGGTGCGTGTGAGCCTCGCTGAAGGGGCGTGCACATTACACTAAGAGGTGCGTGTGAGCCTCGCTGAAGGGGCGTGCACATTACACTAAGAGGAGTGCGTGTGTGCCTCGCTGAAGGGGGGGCGTGCACATTACACTAAGAGGTGCGTGTGTGCCTCGCTGAAGGGGCGTGCACATTACACTAAGAGGAGTGCGTGTGTGCCTCGCTGAAGGGGAGTGCACATTACACTAAGAGGTGCGTGTGTGCCTCGCTGAAGGGGCGTGCACATTACACTAAGAGGTGCGTGTGTGCCTCGCTGAAGGGGCGTGCACATTACACTAAGAGGTGCGTGTGAGCCTCGCTGAAGGGGCGTGCACATTACACTAAGAGGTGCGTGTGAGCCTCGCTGAAGGGGCGTGCACATTACACTAAGAGGTGCGTGTGAGCCTCGCTGAAGGGGCGTGCACATTACACTAAGAGGTGCGTGTGAGCCTCGCTGAAGGGGCGTGCACATTACACTAAGAGGAGTGTGTGTGTGCCTCGCTGAAGGGGGGGCGTGCACATTACACTAAGAGGAGTGCGTGTGAGCCTCGCTGAAGGGGCGTGCACATTACACTAAGAGGAGTGCGTGTGTGCCTCGCTGAAGGGGGGGCGTGCACATTACACTAAGAGGTGCGTGTGTGCCTCGCTGAAGGGGCGTGCACATTACACTAAGAGGAGTGCGTGTGAGCCTCGCTGAAGGGGCGTGCACATTACACTAAGAGGTGCGTGTGAGCCTCGCTGAAGGGGCGTGCACATTACACTAAAAGGTGCGTGTGAGCCTCGCTGAAGGGGCGTGCACATTACACTAAGAGGAGTGCGTGTGTGCCTCGCTGAAGGGGGGGCGTGCACATTACACTAAGAGGTGCGTGTGTGCCTCGCTGAAGGGGCGTGCACATTACACTAAGAGGAGTGCGTGTGTGCCTCGCTGAAGGGGCGTGCACATTACACTAAGAGGTGCGTGTGTGCCTCGCTGAAGGGGCGTGCACATTACACTAAGAGGTGCGTGTGTGCTTCGCTGAAGGGGCGTGCACATTACACTAAGAGGTGCGTGTGTGCCTCGCTGAAGGGGCGTGCACATTACACTAAGAGGAGTGCGTGTGTGCCTCGCTGAAGGGGCGTGCACATTACACTAAGAGGAGTGCGTGTGTGCCTCGCTGAAGGGGCGTGCACATTACACTAAGAGGTGCGTGTGTGCCTCGCTGAAGGGGCGTGTATGTGACACTACCAGGAGCGTGTGTGCCTCGCTGAAGGGGCGTGCACATTACACTAAGAGGTGCGTGTGTGCCTCGCTGAAGGGGCGTGCACATTACACTAAGAGGTGCGTGTGTGCCTCGCTGAAGGGGCGTGCACATTACACTAAGAGGAGTGCGTGTGTGCCTCGCTGAAGGGGCGTGCATATTACACTAAGAGGAATGCGTGTGTGCCTCGCTGAAGGGGCGTGCACATTACACTAAGAGGAGTGTGTGTGTGCCTCGCTGAAGGGGGGGCGTGCACATTACACTAAGAGGTGCGTGTGTGCCTCGCTGAAGGGGCGTGCACATTACACTAAGAGGAGTGTGTGTGTGCCTCGCTGAAGGGGGGGCGTGCACATTACACTAAGAGGTGCGTGTGTGCCTCGCTGAAGGGGCGTGTATGTGACACTACCAGGTGCGTGTGTGCCTCGCTGAAGGGGCGTGTACGTGACACTACCAGGTGCGTGTGTGCCTCGCTGAAGGGGCGTGTATGTGACACTACCAGGACCGTGTGTGCCTCGCTGAAGGGGCGTGCTCATTACACAAAGAGGAGTGTGTGTGTGCCTCGCTGAAGGGGCGTGCTCATTACACAAAGAGGAGTGTGTGTGCCTCGCTGAAGGGGCGTGTATGTGACACTACCAGGAGCGTGTGTGCCTCGCTGAAGGGGCGTGTATGTGACACTACCAGGAGCGTGTGTGCCTCGCTGAAGGGGCGTGCACATTACACTAAGAGGTGCGTGTGTGCCTCGCTGAAGGGGCGTGCACATTACACTAAGAGGAGTGTGTGTGTGCCTCGCTGAAGGGGGGGCGTGCACATTACACTAAGAGGTGCGTGTGTGCCTCGCTGAAGGGGCGTGTATGTGACACTACCAGGTGCGTGTGTGCCTCGCTGAAGGGGCGTGTACGTGACACTACCAGGTGCGTGTGTGCCTCGCTGAAGGGGCGTGTATGTGACACTACCAGGACCGTGTGTGCCTCGCTGAAGGGGCGTGCTCATTACACAAAGAGGAGTGTGTGTGTGCCTCGCTGAAGGGGCGTGCTCATTACACTAAGAGGAGTGTGTGTGCCTCGCTGAAGGGGCGTGTATGTGACACTACCAGGAGCGTGTGTGCCTCTCTGCAAGGGGCGTGCTCATTACACTAAGAGGAGAGTGTGTGTGCCTCGCTGAAGGGGCGTGTACGTGACACTACCAGGTGCGTGTGTGCCTCGCTGAAGGGGCGTGCACATTACACTAAGAGGTGCGTGTGTGCCTCGCTGAAGGGGCGTGCACATTACACTAAGAGGAGTGTGTGTGTGCCTCGCTGAAGGGGCGTGCACATTACACTAAGAGGAGTGTGTGTGTGCCTCGCTGAAGGGGGGGCGTGCTCATTACACAAAGAGGAGTGTGTGCCTCGCTGAAGGGGCGTGCACATTACACTAAGAGGAGTGTGTGTGTGCCTCGCTGAAGGGGCGTGCACATTACACTAAGAGGAGTGTGTGTGTGCCTCGCTGAAGGGGGGGCGTGCTCATTACACAAAGAGGAGTGTGTGTGTGCCTCGCTGAAGGGGCGTGTACATTACACTAAGAGGAGTGTGTGTGTGCCTCGCTGAAGGGGCGTGCTCATTACACAAAGAGGAGTGTGTGTGTGCCTCGCTGAAGGGGCGTGTACATTACACTAAGAGGAGTGTGTGTACCTCGCTGAAGGGGCGTGTATGTGACACTACCAGGAGCGTGTGTGCCTCGCTGAAGGGGCGTGTACGTGACACTACCAGGAGCGTGTGTGCCTCGCTGAAGGGGCGTGTACGTGACACTACCAGGATCGTGTGTGCCTCGCTGAAGGGGCGTGTACGTGACACTACCAGGAGCGTGTGTGCCTCGCTGAAGGGGCGTGTACGTGACACTACCAGGTGCGTGTGTGCCTCGCTGAAGGGGCGTGTACGTGACACTACCAGGAGCGTGTGTGCTGAAGGGGCGTGTACGTGACACTACCAGGAGCGTGTGTGCCTCGCTGAAGGGGGTGTGTACATTACACTAAGAGGAGTGTGTGTGCCTCGCTGAAGGGGTGTGTATGTGACACTACCAGGAGCGTATGTGCCTCAATGCAAGGGGCATTTACATTACACTAAGAGGCGTGTGTGTGCCTCGCTGAAGGGGCGTGCTCATTACACTAAGAGGAGTGTGTGTGCCTCGCTGAAGGGGCGTGTATGTGACACTACCAGGAGCGTATGTGCCTCAATGCAAGGGGCATTTACATTACACTAAGAGGCGTGTGTGTGCCTCGCTGAAGGGGCGTACTCATTACACTAAGAGGAGTGTGTGTGCCTCGCTGAAGGGGTGTGTATGTGACACTACCAGGAGCGTGTGTGCCTCGCTGAAGGGGCGTGTATGTGACACTACCAGGAGCGTGTGTGCCTCGCTGAAAGGGGTGTGTACATTACACTAAGAGGAGTGTGTGTGCCTCGCTGAAGGGGCGTGTACATTACACTAAGAGGAGCGTGTGTGCCTCTCTTCAAGGGGCGTGCTCCTTACACTAAGAGGAGTGTGTGTGCCTCGCTGAAGGGGTGTGTATGTGACACTACCAGGAGTGTGTGTGCCTCGCTGAAGGGGCGTGTACGTGACACTACCAGGAGCGTGTGTGCTGAAGGGGCGTGTACGTGACACTACCAGGAGCGTGTGTGCCTCGCTGAAGGGGGTGTGTACATTACACTAAGAGGAGTGTGTGTGCCTCGCTGAAGGGGTGTGTATGTGACACTACCAGGAGCGTATGTGCCTCAATGCAAGGGGCATTTACATTACACTAAGAGGCGTGTGTGTGCCTCGCTGAAGGGGCGTGCTCATTACACTAAGAGGAGTGTGTGTGCCTCGCTGAAGGGGCGTGTATGTGACACTACCAGGAGCGTATGTGCCTCAATGCAAGGGGCATTTACATTACACTAAGAGGCGTGTGTGTGCCTCGCTGAAGGGGCGTGCTCATTACACTAAGAGGAGTGTGTGTGCCTCGCTGAAGGGGCGTGTATGTGACACTACCAGGAGCGTGTGTGCCTCGCTGAAGGGGCGTGTATGTGACACTACCAGGAGCGTGTGTGCCTCGCTAAAAGGGGTGTGTACATTACACTAAGAGGAGTGTGTGTGCCTCGCTGAAGGGGCGTGTACATTACACTAAGAGGAGCGTGTGTGCCTCTCTTCAAGGGGCGTGCTCCTTACACTAAGAGGAGTGTGTGTGCCTCGCTGAAGGGGTGTGTATGTGACACTACCAGGAGTGTGTGTGCCTCGCTGAAGGGGCGTGCTCATTACACCAAAAGGAGTGTGTGTGCCTCTCTGACAGGAGATTGTGCATCACACTGAAGACCAGGAACAGCACGAGGTGAAGGCCAGTAACAGCACGAGGTGAAGGGCAGGAACAGCACGAGGTGAAGGCCAGAAACAGCACGAGGTGAAGGCCAGTAACAGCACGAGGTGAAGGCCAGGAACAGCACGAGGTGAAGGGCAGGAACAGCACGAGGGGAAGGCCAGGAACAGCACGAGGTGAAGGCCAGTAACAGCGCGAGGTGAAGGGCAGGAACAGCGCGAGATGAAGGCCAGGAACAGCGCGAGATGAAGGCCAGGAACAGCGCGAGATGAAGGCCAGGAACAGCGTGAGGTGAAGGCCAGAAACAGCGCAAGGTGAAGGCCAGGAACAGCGCGAGGTGAAGGCCAGGAACAGCGCGAGAGGAAGGCCAGGAACAGCGCAAGAGGAAGGCCAGGAACAGCGCGAGAGGAAGGCCAGGAACAGTGCGAGGTGAAGGCCAGGAACAGTGCGAGAGGAAGGCCAGGAACAGCGCGAGAGGAAGGCCAGGAACAGCGCGAGAGTAAGGCCAGGAACAGCGCGAGGTGAAGGCCAGGAACAGCGCGAGGTGAAGGCCAGGAACAGCACCAGGAACAGCGCGAGGTGAAGGCCAGGAACAGCGCGAGAGGAAGGCCAGGAACAGCGCGAGGTGAAGGCCAGGAACAGCGCGAGGTGAAGGCCAGGAACAGCGCGAGAGGAAGGCCACGAGGTGAAGGCCAGGAACAGCGCGAGAGGAAGGCCAGGAACAGCGCGAGGTGAAGGCCAGGAACAGTGCGAGGTGAAGGCCAGGAACAGCGCGAGGTGAAGGCCAGGAACAGCGTGAGGTGAAGGGCAGCAACAGCACGAGGTGAAGGCCAGGAACAGCACGAGGTGAAGGGCAGGAACAGCACGAGGGGAAGGCCAGGAACAGCACGAGGTGAAGGGCAGGAACAGCACGAGGTAAAGGCCAGGAACAGCGCGAGATGAAGGCCAGGAACAGCGCAAGATGAAGGCCAGGAACAGCGCGAGGTGAAGGCCAGGAACAGCGCGAGGTGAAGGCCAGGAACAGCTCGAGGTGAAGGCCAGGAACAGCGCGAGAGGAAGGCCAGGAACAGCGCGAGAGGAAGGCCAGGAACAGCGCGAGAGGAAGGCCAGGAACAGCGCGAGGTGAAGGCCAGGAACAGCGCGAGAGGAAGGCCAGGAACAGCGCGAGAGGAAGGCCAGGAACAGCGCGAGAGGAAGGCCAGGAACAGCGTGAGGTGAAGGCCAGGAACAGCGCGAGGTGAAGGCCAGGAACAGCACCAGGAACAGCGCGAGGTGAAGGCCAGGAACAGCGCGAGAGGAAGGCCAGGAACAGCGCGAGGTGAAGGCCAGGAACAGCGCGAGGTGAAGGCCAGGAACAGCGCGAGAGGAAGGCCACGAGGTGAAGGCCAGGAACAGCGCGAGAGGAAGGCCAGGAACAGCACGAGGTGAAGGCCAGAAACAGTGCGAGAGGAAGGCCAGGAACAGCGCGAGAGGAAGGCCAGGAACAGCGCGAGGTAAAGGCCAGGAACAGTGCGAGGTGAAGGCCAGGAACAGCGCGAGGTGAAGGCCAGGAACAGCGCGAGGTAAAGGCCAGGAACAGCGCGAGGTGAAGGCCAGGAACAGCGCGAGATGAAGGCCAGGAACAGCGCGAGGTGAAGGCCAGGAACAGCGCGAGATGAAGGCCAGGGACAGCGCGAGGTGAAGGCCAGGAACAGCGCGAGGTGAAGGCCAGGGACAGCGCGAGGTGAAGGCCAGGAACAGCGTGAGGTGAAGGCCAGTAACAGCGCGAGGTGAAGGCCAAGAACAGCGCGCGATGAAGGCCAGGGACAGCGCGAGATGAAGGCCAGGAACAGCACGAGATGAAGGCCAGTGACAGCGCAAGATGAAGGACAGTAACAGCACGAGATGAAGGCCAGGAACAGCGCGAGGTGAAGGCCAGGAACAGCGCGAGATGGAGGCCAGTAACAGCACGAGATGAAGGCCAGGAAACAGCGTGAGATGGAGGCCAGGAACAGCGCGAGGTGAAGGCCAGGAACAGCGCGAGGTGAAGGCCAGGAACAGCGCGAGGTAAAGGCCAGGAACAGCGCGAGGTGAAGGCCAGGAACAGCGCGAGATGAAGGCCAGGAAACAGCGTGAGATGAAGGCCAGGAACAGCACGAGATGAAGGCCAGTGACAGCGCAAGATGAAGGCCAGTAACAGCACGAGATGAAGGCCAGGAACAGCACGAGATGGAGGCCAGTAACAGCACGAGATGAAGGCCAGGAACAGCGCGAGGTGAAGGCCAGGAACAGCTCGAGATGGAGGCCAGTAACAGCACGAGATGAAGGCCAGGAAACAGCGTGAGATGGAGGCCAGGAACAGCGCGAGGTGAAGGCCAGGAACAGCGCGAGGTGAAGGCCAGGAACAGCGCGAGGTAAAGGCCAGGAACAGCGCGAGGTGAAGGCCAGGAACAGCGCGAGATGAAGGCCAGGAACAGCGCGAGGTGAAGGCCAGGAACAGCGCGAGATGAAGGCCAGGGACAGCGCGAGGTGAAGGCCAGGAACAGCGCGAGGTGAAGGCCAGGGACAGCGCGAGGTGAAGGCCAGGAACAGCGTGAGGTGAAGGCCAGTAACAGCGCGAGGTGAAGGCCAAGAACAGCGCGCGATGAAGGCCAGGGACAGCGCGAGATGAAGGCCAGGAACAGCACGAGATGAAGGCCAGTGACAGCGCAAAATGAAGGCCAGTAACAGCACGAGATGAAGGCCAGGAACAGCACGAGATGGAGGCCAGTAACAGCACGAGATGAAGGCCAGGAACAGCGCGAGGTGAAGGCCAGGAACAGCGCGAGATGGAGGCCAGTAACAGCACGAGATGAAGGCCAAGAAACAGCGTGAGATGGAGGCCAGGAACAGCACGAGATGAAGGCCAGGAACAGCACGAGATGAAGGCCAGTGACAGCGCAAAATGAAGGCCAGTAACAGCACGAGATGAAGGCCAGGAACAGCACGAGATGGAGGCCAGTAACAGCACGAGATGAAGGCCAGGAACAGCACGAGATGGAGGCCAGTAACAGCACGAGATGAAGGCCAGGAACAGCGCGAGGTGAAGGCCAGGAACAGCGTGAGATGGAGGCCAGTAACAGCACGAGATGAAGGCCAAGAAACAGTGTGAGATGGAGGCCAGGAACAGCACGAGATGAAGGCCAGGAACAGCACGAGATGAAGGCCAGTGACAGCGCAAAATGAAGGCCAGTAACAGCACGAGATGGAGGCCAGTAACAGCACGAGATGAAGGCCAGGAACAGCGCGAGGTGAAGGCCAGGAACAGCGCGAGGAAATTATTCTTACTCCAGCATTACTGTGTATGTTATGCACACACCACAGCACCAGCTATTCTCAATGCAAGCTGCTGTAAAATACACCATCACGTTTGCACATGTAAGAATAAAGTACATCAATAATACCTAAAACCTAATGCTTTTCAGGTCATGTATATATGGGTGAGGTAGTAGATTTCATATTTTGAACATCATTTGTCTCTCACTGGGCTACATTTCCGTCCTGCTTGCTCTGTCCCTCAAAATGACCCTGACACCACACAGTGACTGCAGGCGGCCTCATTGCTCAGGGTCCATCATTGTGCTCCTTCCCCCAAGCCTGCCATCTTTCCCTCTGCCTGCTGCCATCTTTCCCTCTGCCTGCTGCCATCTTCCCCTCTGCCTGCTGCCATCTTCCCCTCTGCCTGCCATCTTCCCCTCTGCCTGCTGCCATCTTCCCCTCTGCCTGCTGCCATCTTCCCCTCTGCCTGCTGCCATCTTCCCCTCTGCCTGCCATCTTCCCCTCTGCCTGCTGCCATCTTCCCCTCTGCCTGCTGCCATCTTCCCCTCTGCCTGCTGCCATCTTCCCCTCTGCCTGCCATCTTCCCCTCTGCCTGCTGCCATCTTCCCCTCTGCCTGCTGCCATCTTCCCCTCTGCCTGCCATCTTCCCCTCTGCCTGCTGCCATCTTCCCCTCTGCCTGCTGCCATCTTCCCCTCTGCCTGCTGCCATCTTCCCCTCTGCCTGCCATCTTCCCCTCTGCCTGCTGCCATCTTCCCCTCTGCCTGCTGCCATCTTCCCCTCTGCCTGCTGCCATCTTCCCCTCTGCCTGCCATCTTCCCCTCTGCCTGCTGCCATCTTCCCCTCTGCCTGCTGCCATCTTCCCCTCTGCCTGCTGCCATCTTTCCCCTCTACCTGCTGCCATCTTCCCCTCTTCCTGCTGCCGTCTTCCCCCCTGCCTGCTACCATCCTCCCCTCTGCCTGCTGCACCTTTCCCCTCTGCCTGCTGCCATCTTTCCCCTCTGCCTGCTGCAATCTTTCCCCTCTGCCTGCTGCCACCTTCCCCTCTGCCTGCTGCCATCCTTCCCCTCTGCCTGCTGCCATCTTTCCCCTCTGTCTGCTGCCATCTTCCCCTCTTCCTGCTGCCGTTTTGTCCTCTGCCTGCTGCCATTTTTCCCCTCTGCCTGCTGCAATCTTTCCCCTCTGTCTGCTGCCATCTTCCCCTCTGCCTGCTGCCATCTTTCCCTCTACCTGCTGCCATCTTCCCCTCTGCCTGCTGCCATCTTCCCCTCTGCCTGCTGCCATCTTTCCCCTCTACCTGCTGCCATCTTCCCCTCTTCCTGCTGCCGTCTTCCCCCCTGCCTGCTACCATCCTCCCCTCTGCCTGCTGCACCTTTCCCCTCTGCCTGCTGCCATCTTTCCCCTCTGCCTGCTGCAATCTTTCCCCTCTGCCTGCTGCCACCTTCCCCTCTGCCTGCTGCCATCCATCCCCTCTGCCTGCTGCCATCTTTCCCCTCTGTCTGCTGCCATCTTCCCCTCTTCCTGCTGCCGTTTTGTCCTCTGCCTGCTGCCATTTTTCCCCTCTGCCTGCTGCAATCTTTCCCCTCTGTCTGCTGCCATCTTCCCCTCTGCCTGCTGCCATCTTCCCCTCTGCCTGCTGCCATCTTTCCCCTCTGCCTGCTGCCATCTTTCCCCTCTGCCTGCTGCCATCTCCCCCTCTGCCTGCTGCCATCTTTCCCATCTGCCTGCTGCAATCTTTCCCCTCTGCCTGCTGCCACCTTCCCCTCTGCCTGCTGGCGTCTTCCCCTCTGCCTGCTGCTGTCTTCCCCTCTGCCTGCTGCCGTCCTCCCCTCTGCCTGCTGCCACCTTTCCCTCTGCCTGCTGCCGTCTTCCCCTCTGCCTGCTGCTATCCTCCCCTCTGCCTGCTGCCACCTTCCTCTCTGCCTGCTGCCGCCTTCCCCTCTGCCTGCTGCCATCCTCCCCTCTGCCTGCTGCCACCTTTCCCCTCTGCCTACCACTTTTATCCTCTGCCTGCTGCCATCTTTCCCCTCTGCCTGCTGCCATCTTCCCTTCTGCCTGCTGCCATCTTCCCCTCTGCCTGCTGCCATCTTTCCCCTCTGCCTGCTGCCATCTTCCCCTCTGCCTGCTGCCATCTTCCCCTCTGCCTGCTGCCATCTTTCCCCTCTGCCTGCTGCCATCTTCCCCTCTGCCTGCCACCTTTCCCCTCTGCCTGCTGCCATCTTTCCCCTCTGCCTGCTGCCATCTTCCCCTCTGCCTGCTGCCATCTTCCCCTCTGCCTGCTGCCATCTTCCCCTCTGCCTGCTGCCATCTTCCCCTCTGCCTGCTGCCACCTTCCCCTCTGCCTGCTGCCATCATCCCCTCTGCCTGCTGCCATCTTTCCCCTCTGCCTGCTGCCATCTTCCCCTCTGCCTGCTGCCATCATCCCCTCTGCCTGCTGCCATCTTTCCCCTCTGCCTGCTGCCATCTTTCCCCTCTGCCTGCTGCCATCTTCCCCTCTGCCTGCTGCCATCTTCCCCTCTGCCTGCTGCCATCTTTCCCCTCTGCCTGCTGCCATCTTCCCCTCTGCCTGCCACCTTTCCCCTCTGCCTGCTGCCATCTTTCCCCTCTGCCTGCTGCCATCTTCCCCTCTGCCTGCTGCCATCTTCCCCTCTGCCTGCTGCCATCTTCCCCTCTGCCTGCTGCCACCTTCCCCTCTGCCTGCTGCCATCATCCCCTCTGCCTGCTGCCATCTTTCCCCTCTGCCTGCTGCCATCTTCCCCTCTGCCTGCTGCCATCATCCCCTCTGCCTGCTGCCATCTTTCCCCTCTGCCTGCTGCCATCTTCCCCTCTGCCTGCTGCCATCATCCCCTCTGCCTGCTGCCATCTTTCCCCTCTGCCTGCTGCCATCTTCCCCTCTGCCTGCTGCCATCTTCCCCTCTGCCTGCTGCCATCTTCCCCTCTGCCTGCTGCCACCTTCCCCTCTGCCTGCTGCCATCATCCCCTCTGCCTGCTGCCATCTTTCCCCTCTGCCTGCTGCCATCTTCCCCTCTGCCTGCTGCCATCATCCCCTCTGCCTGCTGCCATCTTTCCCCTCTGCCTGCTGCCATCTTCCCCTCTGCCTGCTGCCATCATCCCCTCTGCCTGCTGCCATCTTTCCCCTCTGCCTGCTGCCATCATCCCCTCTGCCTGCTGCCATCATCCCCTCTGCCTGCTGCCATCTTTCCCCTCTGCCTGCTGCCATCATCCCCTCTGCCTGCTGCCATCATCCCCTCTGCCTGCTGCCATCTTTCCCCTCTGCCTGCTGCCATCTTTCCCCTCTGCCTGCTGCCATCTTCCCCTCTGCCTGCTGCCATCTTCCCCTCTGCCTGCTGCCATCTTCCCCTCTGCCTGCTGCAATCTTTCCCCTCTGCCTGCTGCCATCTACCCCTCTGCCTGCTGCCATCTTCCCCTCTGCCTGCTGCCATCATCCCCTCTGCCTGCTGCCATCTTTCCCCTCTGCCTGCTGCCATCTTCCCCTCTGCCTGCTGCCATCATCCCCTCTGCCTGCTGCCATCTTTCCCCTCTGCCTGCTGCCATCATCCCCTCTGCCTGCTGCCATCATCCCCTCTGCCTGCTGCCATCTTTCCCCTCTGCCTGCTGCCATCTTCCCCTCTGCCTGCTGCCATCTTCCCCTCTGCCTGCTGCCACCTTCCCCTCTGCCTGCTGCCATCATCCCCTCTGCCTGCTGCCATCTTTCCCCTCTGCCTGCTGCCATCTTCCCCTCTGCCTGCTGCCATCATCCCCTCTGCCTGCTGCCATCTTTCCCCTCTGCCTGCTGCCATCTTCCCCTCTGCCTGCTGCCATCATCCCCTCTGCCTGCTGCCATCTTTCCCCTCTGCCTGCTGCCATCATCCCCTCTGCCTGCTGCCATCATCCCCTCTGCCTGCTGCCATCTTTCCCCTCTGCCTGCTGCAATCTTCCCCTCTGCCTGCTGCCATCTTCCCCTCTGCCTGCTGCCATCATCCCCTCTGCCTGCTGCCATCTTCCCCTCTGCCTGCTGCCATCTTCCCCTCTGCCTGCTGCCATCATCCCCTCTGCCTGCTGCCATCATCCCCTCTGCCTGCTGCCGCCTTCCCCTCTGCCTGCTGCCATCCTCCCCTCTGCCTGCTGCCACCTTTCCCCTCTGCCTGCCACTTTTCCCCTCTGCCTGCTGCCATCTTTCCCCTCTGCCTGCTGCCATCTTCCCTTCTGCCTGCTGCCATCTTCCCCTCTGCCTGCTGCCATCTTTCCCCTCTGCCTGCTGCCATCTTTCCCCTCTGCCTGCTGCCATCTTCCCCTCTGCCTGCTGCCATCTTCCCCTCTGCCTGCTGCCATCTTCCCCTCTGCCTGCTGCCATCTTCCCCTCTGCCTGCTGCCATCATCCCCTCTGCCTGCTGCCATCTTCCCCTCTGCCTGCTGCCATCTTCCCCTCTGCCTGCTGACCCTCATTATGCCTCAACCCCCTGAACCTGCTTCCATTGTTACCCGTGTTTCACGGTCCCCTGTCTGCTGTCCATTACAGTGTTCAATTCCTCATGGTACCTATTTAGTGACTCCTAGAGCAGAGGTCTTCAAACTGTGGGGCGCACCCCTGAGGGGGGGGAGCGGGGCCCCATCACAGGGGAGGCGCGAGAACCCAGCATGAAATGTAAAAAAAATATATATCTTTTTATTTATTTATTAATGTTATTATTTTTTTAGATTGGAGGAAATGGGCAGGGACGGCTCACATGGTCGGACTGGACCATAAAACTGTCTCAGGCACCAATGAAAAAGTGGCCCGCGGTTGCATATGGACATTCATTCCTTTAATCCCAGACTGTTTGAAAAGTACCCAAGGGGGTGTTTTTTGTTAAAAGTAAGCAGATTGTGATATTTGAAGAATATTCAGCAACAATGGTCAAAACTACCAGCTGCATAGTGAAGTAACTCCTCAAACTGGCCCACATTGGCCCGAAAAGTGGCCCATTATGACTGGCCTACACTAGCATTTAGCATTTTTGGTATTGTCATTGTCCCATTGCCCTATAGGGCAGTCCGAGCCTGCCAGCTCATCCATAATGGGTGAGAGGACATCCATCCAGTGGCCCCTTCACCATTATGGAGGAGCCGAGGAGCCAGCCCAGTGAAACACTGAGCACTCCCTCAGCTGCTTTTTCCAGCGGAGGGGGTGCTCTTGGGCTTGCAGAACTGTCAAATGGAAACACTGTTTCCCTTTGACAGTTCAGTTCCCCAGCAGCACATGCTCACTTAGCCATGCAACGCGGGGGCGTTTTGCTTCGCCAGCCTTGCATAGCTCATTGGTAATGTTGGCTGTGGCACTGCATGTCTGTATGTGCGTGGGCGAGCTCCTGCGCCTCCTCGCACACACGGACAGAGCAACCTGGAGCATTTCAGCACCCACACGCAGGCCCCTGCAGAAGGTACGTTCATGTTCAATTATTTTTTATTTAAATGTGTATGGATGCGTGTATGCTTGTGTTATGAGTGAGTGTATGGTGATGGTGCTTGTATGAATGATAGTGATTGCTGTGTAAATGTGTGTGTGTTTGTTTTGGTCCGTTGAGCTGATTTCGGCAAGCGGGGGGTAGCGTGGGGGACATTTAAAAATGCCTGTGTTGCACAATTCCCCTACCCACCTGCCAAAATCGGCGCTCCTTCTGAGGCGCTGTGGAGCCCAGGAGACAGGGATGGTATTTGTTTTACTGGATTTCTATCATAGATGCCCAGTCAAAAATACCATGCTTTCCCCCTTTGCCCTCCCAGTGCCAATTGCAAATTGTTTGGCTTTTTACCAATTTCTTTGAAAGTATGCTCTAAAACAACATTTAAACCATTATTTGAAAAACAGTCACAGGAGAAAACCCCTGGAATACCACTTGATTGGTCCGGTCTCCCTCACTGCGCTCGGTCGCTGTGGCATTTTTGTGGGAAATATTTATGCCCCTCCACTTAAAAAATTCACCAGCCGCCACTGGCCCTCAGACTGTGTTGGGAACGGCGATGGGGGGAGCCCAGGGACTGTGGTGGGAGCAGGGTGGGGAGAGCCCAGGGTCTGTGATGGGGTTGGGAGAGCCCAGGGACTGGGTAGGAGCAGGTGGGGGAGTCCAGGGACTATACTGGGAGTAGGGTGCGGTGACGGCGCTCAATAGTTCATAGCCGTCTGTGCACACTGTCTATATGGGGGGGTCCGGCCTGCTCACATTTTGCTCAAGGGTGGCCCAGGCAAAAACAGTTTGAAGACCACTGTCCTAGAGTGATCTGCTCCTCACAGATCTACACTGAGCCCCTCACACTGCAGGTTGTAGCGCCCTCTAGTGGATAACGTCACCTGGATAATTGTTGGCTTCTTATGCTGGCGGTGGAGGGCCGGTGGCGCTCCATAGTTGTATTTCTTGTGTTTTGTGCATCCAGAGGCTTCTGCGGCTGCAGAGGCAGACAGGCATGGGTGGAAATTGGGCTCCGCCTGGTCAGGCGGAGCCTTTGAAAGGAGTGGTGAGCCGAGGCTCAGCCCGTCCCATGAGACTTGCGGAGAATCACGTCTCTCACTTACCCCGGGGGCGCTGTGACGGGTATAGTGTGTGCCATGGCCATGCAGACTCGATGACTGTTACTTGGGGTACCCTTGCTCACTGTTACTTGGGTACCTCCGCTTCTTGCTCACTGTTACTCGGGGTACCCCTGCTTCTTGCTAACTTTTACTCGGGTACCCCTGCTTCTTGCTCACTGTTACTCGGGTACCTCTGCTTCTTGCTCAGTGTAACTTGGGTACCTCTGCTTCTTGCTCACTGTTACTCTGGGTGCCTCTGTTTCTTGCTCACTGTTACTCGGGGTACCCCTGCTTCTTGCTAACTGTTACTCGGGTACCCCTGCTGCTTGCTCACTGTTACTCGGGGTGCCTTTGTTTCTTGCTCACTGTTACTCGGGTACCTCCGCTCCTTGCTCACTGTTACTTGGGGGTACCTCTGCTTCTTGGTCACTGTTACTCGGTACCTCCGCTCCATGCTCACTGTTACTCAGAGTACCCCTGATTCTTGCTCACTGTTACTCAGGGTACTTCTGCTTCTTGCTCAAAGCTACTTGGGGTACCCCTGCCTCTTGCTCACTGTTACTCGGGGTACCTCTGCTTCTTGCTCACTGTTACTTGGGGTACCTCTGCTTCTTGCTCTCTACTGCAGAACATGGAAGGTTCACTTGACCCCAGTGGACGCGCAAAAGACCTGAACCCTTGAATGGGTTGCAACAAAGACAGAGTAGTTGCGTCAACGCCCTATGCACCATCTTACCATCCTGGCAACGCCATATGCACCATCTTACCATCCTGGCAACGCCCTATGCACCATCTTACCATCCTGGTAACGCCCTATGCACCATTTTACCATCCTGGTAACGCCCTATGCACCATTTTACCATCCTGGTGTAAACAGAGGACGCAGACAGACACAGTCGGAGGACTCTCCTCTTCAGATCTATTTCCTGTGTCAAAACTCTCAAAACCCCTGGATCTGTCCCCTCCCTGACCCCAGGCTCCTCACATGTTTACTGCACCCACTGACTCTTATTTCCCTTTCCCTTATCTGACTATGAACATGAGCAGGACTGGCCCCACTACTTGCCACTTTATGGCAAGTTCTGGGAATCAGTGCCTACCCCCCACGCCCACCAACCTTCTCGCGGGCTCACCATTGCTTTGACACACTCTCGAAGGATGACCAAAGCAAGCAGGCTCCAACACCCAGATTTGCGCACAAAGTTCAGGACAGGCCTGTCCCCAGGGCTTCCCCCATTCCATGCGCTGATCTTTAGAACTGGGCTGCCCACAGGGCTTCCCTAGTCTGCACCCAGACTTCAGGACTGGCCTGCTCCCAGGGCTTTCATTGTTCCATGCTCTGATCTTCAGTACTGGCCTGCCCCAGGGCTTCCCCCATTCCATGCTCTAGTCTTTAGGACTGGCCTGCCCCAGGGCTTCCCGCATTCCATGCTCTGGTCTTCAGGACTGGCCTACCCCCAGGGCTTCCCCATTCCATGCTCTGATCTTCAGGACTGGCCTGCCCCCAGGCCTTCCCCCATTCCATGCACTGATCTTCAGGACTGGGCTGCGCCCAGGGCGTCCCTGGTCTGCACCCAGACTTCAGGACTGGCCTGCCCCCAGAGTTTCCCTGTTCCATGCTCTGATATTGAGGACTGGCCTGCCACCAGGGCTTCTCCCGTTCCATGCTCTGATCTTCAGGACTGGCCTGCCCCCAGGGCTTACCCATTCCATACTCTGATCTTCAGGACTGGCCTGCGCCCAGGGCTTCCCCCATTCCATCCTCTGAACTTCAGAAATGGGCTGCCCCCAGCACTTCACTGGTCTGCACCCAGACTTCAGGACTGGCCTGCCCCCAGGGCTTCCCAGGTCTGCACACAGACTTCAGGACTGCCTTGCCCCCAGGGCTTCCCTCTTTCCATGCTCTGATCTTCAGGACTGGCCTGCCCCCAGGGCTTCCCCCGTTCCATGCTCTGATCTTCAGCACTGGCCTGCCCCCAGTGCTTCCCCTGTTCCATGCTATGGTATTCAAGACTGGGCTGCCCGCAGGGCTTCCTAGGTCTGCATCCAGTCTTCAGGACTGGCCTGCCCCCAGGGCTTCCCTCATTCCTTGCTCTGATCTTCGGGACTGGGCTGCCCCTAGAGCTTCCTAGGTCTGAACCCACTCTTCAGGACTGGCTTGACCCCAGAGCTTCCCCTGTTCCATGCTCTGATCTTCAGGACTGGCCTGCCCCCAGGGCTTCCCTCATTCCTGCTCTGATCTTTGGGACTGGCATGCCCCCACGGCTTCCTTGGTCCGCACCCAGACTTCAGTACTGGCCTTCCTCCAGGGCTCTCCCCTTTCCATGCTCTGATCTTCAGGACTGGCCTGCCCCCAGTCCTTCCCCCATTCAATGGTGTGGTCTTCGGACTGCCCTGAAGGGCTTCCTGGGTCCGCACCCAGACTTTAGGACTGGCCTGCCCCCAGTGCTTCCCCCATTCCATGCTCTGATCTTTAGGACTGGCCTGCCTGCCCCCAGGGCTTCCCCGTTCCATGCTCTGGTCTTCAGGACTGGCCTGCCCCAGAGCTTCCCCCATTCCATGCTCTGATATTCAGGACTGGCCTCCCCTCACTGCTTCCTCCGTTCCATGCTCTGAAATTCAAGACTGGCCTGCCCCCAGTGCTTCCCCCTTTCCATGCTCTGGTCTTCAGCACTGGGCAGCCCCCAGGCCTTCCTCGTTCCATGCTCTGATCTTTGGGACTGGCCTGCCCCCAGGGCTTCCTAGTTCTGCACCCAGACTTCAGGACTGGCCTGCCCCCAGGGCTTCCCCAATCTTCAGGACTGGCTTGCCCTCACTGCTTCCTCCATTCCATGCTCTGATAGTCAGGACTGGGCTGCCCCAAAGGCTTCCCAGTTCCATGCTCTGATCTTCTAGACTGGCCTGTCCCCAGTGCCTCCCCGTTCAATGCTCTGATCATCGGGGCCGGGCGGCCCCCAGGGCTTCCCCGTGCCATGCTGTGATCTTTGGGACTGGCCTGCCCCCAGGGCTTCCTAGGTCTGTGCCCAGACCTCAGGACTGGCCTGCCTCAGGCCTTTCCCCGTTCATTGCTCTCATGCATCAGGACTGGCCTGCCTCAGGCCTTCCCCCGTTCATTGCTCTCATGCATCAGGACTGGCCTTCCTCAGACCTTTCCCCGTTCATTGCTCTCATGCATAAGGACTGGCCTGCCTCAGGCCTTCCCCCGTTCATTGCTCTCATGCATCAGGACTGGCCTGACTCAGGCCTTCCCCCGTTCATTGCTCTGATGCATCAGGACTGGCCTGCCTCAGGCCTTTCCCCGTTCATTGCTCTCATGCATTAGGACTGGCTTGACTCAGGCCTTCCCCCGTTCCCTGCTCTCATGCATCAGGACTGGCCTGCCTCAGGCCTTCCCCCATTCATTGCTCTCATGCATCAGGACTGGCCTGACTCAGGCCTTCCCCCGGTCCTTGCTCTGATGCATCAGGACTGGCCTGCCTCAGGCCTTCCCCCATTCATTGCTCTCGTGCATCAGGACTGGCCTGACTCAGGCCTTCCCCCGTTCCTTGCTCTGATGCATCAGAAGGGTGAAATGTAACATTTAGCAAAACCTTAAGTGAAGAATAAGGCTAGAGAGCTTCCTGAGAGCGGCGGGTCAGGGCGGAGTACTCACATGGCTTTCTTCTGGTAGTGGTGGGGGGACTCAGACAGGGGCCTTCCTGCCCTCCAGGTGCATCTGCTTGGGGTGCTGGGGGGCACCCATTCATCCCCATTCTGCACCGGGCACCTTCCTGCTGGCTTCCAGGATGTGCTCTGCCCCCGACTCCTCGTGATGTTGTGGTTTGAAGGCTCCAGGTTCTCCGGTTTGAGGGTCTCCTCCCATTGCTGGATCAGTTGGACGACAGGAACTGGGCAGAACTCTGGGGGGGTGCCGTTGCCGTTCATGGAAGGGGTGGATGACATGTCGATCTAGAAGAAAGAGAGAGGATCTATAAAGCTGAGAGCCAATCAAGGAAGGCCTTGGAAGCAATAGGAGGAATGGGGTCCCCTTGCACTCAGTGTCCGGTCTGAGATGCTATGAAAGAGAAGCTCAGAGAGGGCGCAGCCATCTTGGGGAGAGGACAGGGGGCACATGGTGTTTACCATCCTGGGGAGAGGACAGGGGGCACAGGGTGTTTGCCATCCTGGGGAGAGGACAGGGGGCACAGGGTGTTTGCCTTCCTAGGGAGAGAGGACAGGGGGCACAGGGTGTTTGCCATCCTGGGGAGAGGACAGGGGGCACAGGCTGTTTGCCATCCTGGGGAGAGGACAGGGGGCACAGGGTGTTTGCCATCCTGGGGAGAGGACCGGGGGCACAGGGTTTTTACCATCCCGGGGAGAGGGCTGGGGACACAGGGTGTTTGCCATCCTGGGGAGAGAGGTCTGGGGGCACAGGGTGTTTACCATCCTGGGGAGAGGGCAGGGGGCACAGGGTGTTTGCCATCCTGGGGAGAGGACAGGGGGCACAGGGTGTTTGCCATCCTGGGGAGAGGTCAGGGGGCACAGGGTGTTTTCCTTCCTAGGGAGAGAGGACAGGGGGCACAGGGTGTTTGCCATCCTGGGGAGAGGACAGGGGGCACAGGGTGTTTGCCTTCCTAGGGAGAGAGGACAGGGGGCACAGGGTGTTTGCCATCCTGGGGAGAGGACAGGGGGCACAGGGTGTTTGCCATCCTGGGGAGAGGACAGGGGGCACAGGGTGTTTGCCATCCTGGGGAGAGGACCGGGGGCACAGGGTTTTTACCATCCTGGGGAGAGGGCAGGGGGCACAGGGTGTTTGCCATCCTTGGGAGAGGACAGGGGACACAGGGCGCAGCCATCCTGGGGAGAGGACAGGGGGCACAGGGTGTTTGCCATCCTGGGGAGAGGACAGGGGGCACAGGGCGCAGCCTTCCTGGGGAGAGGACAGGGGGCACAGGGTGTTTGCCATCCTGGGGAGAGGACAGGGGGCACAGGGTGTTTGCCATCCTGGGGAGAGGACAGGGGGCACAGGGTGTTTGCCTTCCTAGGGAGAGAGGACAGGGGGCACAGGGTGTTTGCCATCCTGGGGAGAGGACAGGGGGCACAGGGTGTTTGCCATCCTGGGGAGAGGACAGGGGGCACAGGGTGTTTGCCATCCTGGGGAGAGGACAGGGGGCGCAGGGTGTTTGCCATCCTGGGGAGAGGACAGGGGGCACAGGGTTTTTACCATCCTGGGGAGAGGGCTGGGGACACAGGGTGTTTGCCATCCTGGGGAGAGAGGTCTGGGGGCACAGGGTGTTTACCATCCTGGGGAGAGGGCAGGGGGCACAGGGTGTTTGCCATCCTGGGGAGAGGACAGGGGGCACAGGGTGTTTGCCATCCTGGGGAGAGGACAGGGGGCACAGGGTGTTTGCCATCCTGGGGAGAGGACAGGGGGCACAGGGTGTTTGCCATCCTGGGGAGAGGACCGGGGGCACAGGGTTTTTACCATCCTGGGGAGAGGGCTGGGGACACAGGGTGTTTGCCATCCTGGGGAGAGAGGTCTGGGGGCACAGGGTGTTTACCATCCTGGGGAGAGGGCAGGGGGCACAGGGTGTTTGCCATCCTGGGGAGAGGACAGGGGGCACAGGGTGTTTGCCATCCTGGGGAGAGGACAGGGGGCACAGGGTGTTTGCCATCCTGGGGAGAGGACAGGGGGCACAGGGTGTTTGCCATTCTGGGGAGAGGGCTGGGGGCACAGGGTGTTTGCCATCCTGGGGAGAAAGGACTGGGGGCACAGGGTTTTTACCATCCTGGGGAGAGGACAGGGGGCACAGGGTGTTTGCCATCCTGGGGAGAGGACAGGGGGCACAGGGTGTTTGCCATCCTGGGGAGAGGACAGGGGGCACAGGGTGTTTGCCATCCTGGGGAGAGGACAGGGGGCACAGGGTGTTTGCCATTCTGGGGAGAGGGCTGGGGGCACAGGGTGTTTGCCATTCTGGGGAGAGGGCTGGGGGCACAGGGTGTTTGCCATCCTGGGGAGAAAGGACTGGGGGCACAGGGTTTTTACCATCCTGGGGAGAGGACAGGGGGCACAGGGTGTTTGCCATCCTGGGGAGAGGACAGGGGGCACAGGGTGTTTGCCATCCTGGGGAGAGGACTGGGGGCACAGGGTGTTTGCCATCCTGGGGAGAGAGGACTGAGGGCACAGGGTGTTTGCCATCCTGGGGAGAGGACAGGGGGCACATGGTATTTGGCATCCTGGGGAGAGAGGGCTGAGGGCACAGGGTGTTTGCCATCCTGGGGAGAGAGGACTGAGGGCACAGGGTATTTGGCATCCTGGGGAGAGAGGGCTGAGGGCACAGGGTGTTTGCCATCCTGGGGAGAAGGCTGGGGCACAGGGTGTTTGCCAGCCTAGGGAGATGACTGGGGGCACAGGGTGTTTGCCATCCCGGGGAGAGGGCTGGAGGCACAGGGTGTAGGGGTGAGGGCACAGGGTGTTTGCCATCCTGGGGAGAAGGCTGGGGCACAGTGTGTTTGCCATCCCGGGAAGAGGGCTGGGGGCACAGGGTGTTTGCCATCCTGGGGAGAGGACAGGGGGCACAGGGTGCTTGCCATCCTGGGGAGAGGACTGGGGGCACAGGGTGTTTGCCATCCTGGGGAGAGGACAGGGGGCACAGGGTGTTTGCCATCCTGGGGAGAGAGGACTGGGGGCACGGGTGTTTGCCATCCTGGGGAGAGAGGACTGAGGGCACAGGGTGTTTGCCATCCTGGGGAGAGGACAGGGGCACCGGGTGTTTGCCATCCTGGGGAGAGGACTGGGGGCAGAGGGTGTTTGCCATCCTGGGGAGAGGACAGGGAACACAGGGTGTTAGCCATCAGGACAGGGGGCACAGGGTGTTTGCCATCCTGGGGAGAGGACTGGGGGCACATGGTGTTTGCCATCCCGGGGAGAGGGCTGGAGGCACAGGGTGTAGGGCTGAGGGCACAGGGTGCTTGCCATCCTAGGGAGGGAGGACTGAGGGCACAGGGTGTTTGCCATCCTGGGGAGAGTACAGGGGACACAGGGTGTTTGCCATCCTGGGGAGAGGACTGGGGGCACAGGGTGTTTGCCATCCTGGAGAGAGGACAGGGGGCACAGGGTGTTTGCCATCCTGGGGAGAGGACAGGGGGCACAGGGTGTTTGCCATCCTGGGGAGAGGACAGGGAGCACAGGGTGTTTGGCATCCTGGGGAGAGGACAGGGGGCACAGGGTGTTTGCCATCCTGGGGAGAGAGGACTGTGCGCACAGGGTGTTTGCCATCCTGGGGAGAGAGGACTGAGGGCACAGGGTGTTTGTCATCCTGGGGAGAGGACAGGGGGCACAGGGTGTTTGCCATCCTGGGGAGAGGACTGGGGGCACAGGGTGTTTGCCTTCCTGGGGAGAGGACAGGGAGCACAGGGTGTTTGCCATCCTGGGGAGAGGACAGGGAGCACAGGGTGTTTGCCATCCTGGGGAGAGGACAGGGGGCACAGGGTGTTTGCCATACTGGGGAGAGGAGTGGGGGCACAGGGTGTTTGCCATCCCGGGGAGAGGGCTGGAGGCACAGGGTGTAGGGCTGAGGGCACAGGGTGTTTGCCATCCTAGGGAGAGAGGACTGAGGGCACAGGGTGTTTACCATCCTGGGGAGAGGACAGGGGACACAGGGTGTTTGCCATCCTGGGGAGAGGACAGGGGGCACAGGGTGTTTACCATCCTGGGGAGAAGACAGAGGGCACAGGGTGTTTGCCATCCTGGGGAAAGAGGACTGAGGGCACAGAGTATTTGCCATCCTGGGGAGAGGACTGGGGACACAGGGTGTTTGCCATCCTGGGGAGAGAGGACTGAGGGCACATGGTATTTGGCATCCTGGGGAGAGAGGGCTGAGGGCACAGGGTGTTTGCCATCCTGGGGAGAGAGGACTGAGGGCACAGGGTATTTGGCATCCTGGGGAGAGAGGGCTGAGGGCACAGGGTGTTTGCCATCCTGGGGAGAAGGCTGGGGCACAGGGTGTTTGCCAGCCTGGGCGATGACTGGGGCACAGGGTGTTTGCCATTCCGGGGAAGGGCTGGAGGCACAGGGTGTAGGGGTGAGGGCACAGGGTGTTTGCCATCCTGGGGAGAAGGCTGGGGCACAGTGTGTTTGCCATCCCGGGGAGAGGGCTGGGGGCACAGGGTGTTTGCCATCCTGGGGAGAGAGGACTGGGGGCACAGGGTGTTTGCCATCCTGGGGAGAGAGGACTGAGGGCACAGGATATTTGCCATCCTGGGGAGAGGACAGGGGGCACAGGGTGTTTGCCATCCTGGGGAGAGGACTGGGGGCACAGGGTGTTTGCCATCCTGGGGAGAGAGGACTGAGGGCACATGGTATTTGGCATCCTGGGGAGAGAGGGCTGAAGGCACAGGGTGTTTGCCATCCTGGGGAGAAGGCTGGGGCACAGTGTGTTTGCCATCCCGGGGAGAGGGCTGGGGGCACAGAGTGTTTGCTATCCTGGGGAGAGGACAGGGAGCACAGGGTGTTTGCCATCCTGGGGAGAGGACAGGGAGCACAGAGTGTTTGCCATCCTGGGGAGAGGACAGGGGGCACAGGGTGTTTGCCATCCTGGGGAGAGGACTAGGGGCACAGGGTGTTTGCCATCCCGGGGAGAGGGCTGGAGGAACAGGGTGTAGGGCTGAGGGCACAGGGTGTTTGCTATCCTAGGGAGAGAGGACTGAGGGCACAGGGTGTTTTCCATCCTGGGGAGAGGACAGGGGACACAGGGTGTTTGCCATCCTGGGGAGAGGACTGGGGGCACAGGGTGTTTGCCATCCTGGGGAGAGGACAGGGGGCACAGGGTGTTTGGCATCCTGGGGAGAAGACAGGGGGCACAGGGTGTTTGCCATCCTGGGGAGAGGACAGGGGGCACAGGGTGTTTGCCATCCTGGGGAGAGAGGACTGAGGGCACAGGGTATTTGCCATCCTGGGGAGAGGACTGGGGGCACAGGGTTTTTGCCATCCTGGGGAGAGAGGACTGAGGGCACAGGGTATTTGGCATCCTGGGGAGAGAGGGCTGAGGGCACAGGGTGTTTGCCATCCTGGGGAGAGAGGACTGAGGGCACAGGGTATTTGGCATCCTGGGGAGAGAGGGCTGAGGGTACAGGGTGTTTGCCATCCTGGGGAGAAGGCTGGGGCACAGGGTGTTTGCCAGCCTGGGGAGATGACTGGGGGCACAGGGTGTTTGCCATCCCGGGGAGAGGGCTGGAGGCACAGGGTGTAGGGGTGAGGGCACATGGTGTTTGCCATCCTGGGGAGAAGTCTGGGGCACAGTGTGTTTGCCATCCCGGGGAGAGGGCTGGGGGCACAGGGTGTTTGCCATCCCGGGGAGAGGGCTGGAGGCACATGGTGTAGGGCTGGGGGCACAGGGTGTTTGCCATACTGGGGAGAGGGCTGGAGGAACAGGGTGTAGGGCTGAGGGCACAGGGTGTTTGCCATCCTAGGGAGAGAGGACTGAGGGCACAGGGTGTTTTCCATCCTGGGGAGAGGACAGGGGACACAGGGTGTTTGCCATCCTGGGGAGAGGACTGGGGGCACAGGGTGTTTGCCATCCTGGGGAGAGGACAGGGGGCACAGGGTGTTTGGCATCCTGGGGAGAAGACAGGGGGCACAGGGTGTTTGCCATCCTGGGGAGAGGACAGGGGGCACAGGGTGTTTGCCATCCTGGGGAGAGAGGACTGAGGGCACAGGGTATTTGCCATCCTGGGGAGAGGACTGGGGGCACAGGGTTTTTGCCATCCTGGGGAGAGAGGACTGAGGGCACAGGGTATTTGGCATCCTGGGGAGAGAGGGCTGAGGGCACAGGGTGTTTGCCATCCTGGGGAGAGAGGACTGAGGGCACAGGGTATTTGGCATCCTGGGGAGAGAGGGCTGAGGGTACAGGGTGTTTGCCATCCTGGGGAGAAGGCTGGGGCACAGGGTGTTTGCCAGCCTGGGGAGATGACTGGGGGCACAGGGTGTTTGCCATCCCGGGGAGAGGGCTGGAGGCACAGGGTGTAGGGGTGAGGGCACATGGTGTTTGCCATCCTGGGGAGAAGTCTGGGGCACAGTGTGTTTGCCATCCCGGGGAGAGGGCTGGGGGCACAGGGTGTTTGCCATCCCGGGGAGAGGGCTGGAGGCACATGGTGTAGGGCTGGGGGCACAGGGTGTTTGCCATACTGGGGAGAGGGCTGGAGACACAGGGTGTAGGACTGGGGGCACAGGGTGTTTGCCATCCCGGGGAGAGGGCTTGAGGCACAGGGTGTAGGGCTGGGGCACAGGGTATTTGCCATCCTGGGGAGAGGGCTGGGGGCACAGGGTGTTTGCCATCCTGGAGAGAGGGCTGGAGGCACAGGGTGTAGGGCTGGGGCACAGGGTATTTGCCATCCTGGGGAGAGGGCTGGGGGCACAGGGTGTTTGCCATCCCGGGGAGAGGGCTGGAGGCACAGGGTGTAGGGCTGGGGGTACAGGGTGTTTGCCATCCCTGGGAGAGGGCTGGAGGCACAGGGTGTAGGGCTGGGGGCATAGGGTGTTTGCCATCCTGGGGAGAGGGCTGGAGGCACAGGGTGTTTGCCATCCTGGGGAGAGGGCTGGGGGCACAGGGTGTTTGCCATCCCGGGGAGAGGGCTGGGGGCACAGGGTGTTTGCCATCCCGGGGAGAGGGCTGGAGGCACAGGGTGTAGGGCTGGGGGCACAGGGTGTTTGCCATCCCGGGGAGAGGGCTGGGGGCACAGGGTGTTTGCCATCCTGGGGAGAGAGGACTGAGGGCACAGAGTGTTTGCCATCCTGGGGAGAGGGCAGGGGGCACAGGGTGTTTGCCATCCTGGGGAGAGGGCTGGAGGCACAGGGTGTTTGCCATCCCGGGGATGCCATGTCCTGCTCTGTCTGGCAACACTCGGTAGGTCAGCCAGGTCGAGTAAACATAGCCCAAAATTTCAGGGGAGGGGGCTGAAACCCAGTCAGCTCAATGGTGTTGCACAGCTACTTGTGCTTAATGTCTTGCTACTTATTGGTACTCTTCATTACTCCTAGCCTTATTCCTCCTCGTCCCAGTACTTGTGTATGAGGTAGTACTTGTGTCTGAGGAACTATGCCTCATACACAAGCACTTGGATGAGGTAGAGGTATGATATGATAAGATATGATATGGCATTTATAACGTGCCTATATACAAGTGTTTCAAGGTAAGAGTTTTGACTGGTTTAGCTGCCTGTAATCTTCATTACTCCTAGTCCCACTCTTCCTCATCCCAGTACTTACCTATGAGGCAAGGAGTATCATGCATAATCTCTGGGACGAGGAAGAGGGAGGTGGAGGAAATTCTGGGGCAAGGAGCTGATTTTGGAGGTTGGGGTAGTGGCTGTGTGGTGCGGCGGGATTGTGCAATAAATCATAATGGTTGTCTATTTCTAGGCTAAGCAGGCATGATATGTGGTATTAGTGGCTAGAGAGGCATCTAGGTGCAGCCAGTCTAGTCATTCCTCAGTTTGGTATGACTTTTTTTTAACTGATAAAGCAGTCCTGGTAAGTGTATTTACCTGGCTAGATTGGCATTTGGGTGCTGCCAGTCTAGCCGTTTCTTACTGCGGCATTGTATATTTTTCTGGGCATCTGTGATAAAATGATATGATATGATAAAAGTCATTTATAACGCGCCTGCACACAAGTGTTTCTAGGCACGACAAGACAAGGGAGGGAAGATAGAGGGAGGACAAGACAAACAATCTTACTAGGCCTTGCGTCATTCAGATCGTGCAAGTGCGAGTAGGAGAAGTGCAAGAGAGAGGGAGGGGGAACAGGGCAGCAATGCTCTGAGTTAGTGCAGCCAAGGCAGTGCGGCTCTGGGTAGTGCAAGGAGAACAAGGGACTGCAGGGTTACAGTTACAGCCCCTAAGTGCGTGGTAGGCCCAGAGGCAGTGCAAGGGTGACTGATCAGGAAAGAGCCTGGACTTAGTGAGACTCTGAGGGTAGCCAAGCAACCACTCGGTACAGCAGACAGGTAGGTCAGCAGAGGAGGGAGAGAGAGCAAGCCGAGGAGAGGAGGAAAGGTTTGAGCTGCTTCTGGAAGTTCAGGTGGCCCGGCTCAAGTTTGAGAGGGACAGGAAGGCCATTACAGAGGGAGACACCTGCAGACGAGAGCGATCTACCCCCCACTCTCTGCCTGGAGAAGCGTCTAACACTTGGAGAGTTGGAGGTAGCTGGGGGAAGGGCTCGAGAAGGAAGGTATTTTGGAAGAGAGTGTTGGATGTAGTGCGGGCCCCGGCCCCAGGAAGCCTGAATCTTATTTGAGGGGAGGCTTATGTAGTGAGACAACCACAAAAGGAAAATGGCTAAGGAGTCCTATTCAAGCAAATGGTCCGAAGCCCAAAAAAGGTAAAAAAGAAGGTGGATTGTGCAGAGCTACGAGCCAGGGGGACCAAACTAGGATCACAGCTTACTTCTTAGGGAACAGCAATGCTGCAGCCAGTTCCCTACGACCTATAGGCAACCAAAGTAAGGAACCGGTGGAATTGGCTATCACAAGTGCCTTGTGCTTGTCCAATGCTCCTACGAAGGCTATTGAAGACCCTTTACTTTCAGGCTCACAACATTATCTAGACAACAACGGATCCCTGTTGAATTTGTGCCAAAATATTAGGTGCAAATCTTTGGGGATGCAACCTCTGCATTTTCTTGTCAGCTAGCCCAAATCTTGTCAGCTAGCCCCTGCTGCGCCCCCTCTTCACTTCTGAGGGGCACTGGAACTGGGAGTAAGCCACGTGACCTATTATCAGAGCTTTTAGCAGAAGCCGAGGCTGTGTTTTCATTGTGAGCAACGGATTCTTCACACCATGATGTGCCCAATGGCTTTGCCCATGCGCCTGGAAACGTACTGTTGCCCATCACATCTCTTCCATTGGCATCTATGGAAATAGTAGAAGTTGCGCAATACCTTGCCAAGAAGGGCAGAGAGGAGTTTGGGGCATCTTCTGGGGGCCGAGACTGTGGTGACTATAGATGACACAAAAGATGGCATCCAGACGCCTAGTGGATTGGATGTCTCGTGGAGATCACAAGATTCAGGAAACATTGCCGCAGCGTCGCAGGAGGACGCTCTCCAAGCACTATGTGCGGGAATCTCTGTGAAGAAAGCACACTCCCCAGAGCCCGAGACTACTGGTCAGGAAAATTCCCCACCACTTGCTAAAGGGAGGGGGCCCAGTAGTGTTGGCCAGGAAACTACTGAACCTCAAGGCCTGCCACTTCCGGGTGGTGTATCCAAAATGGCGAAAGCACCAACTGTGACCACGAGAACATTAGGCGATGGCTCAAGACGTACAGTGTTATTGCATGGACCGCTCAATAAATGGGCCCGTCCAGGAGGTGTCAAAACCAAGATCACTCCTGCTGCCGAGCCCCAGATTGTCACCTACCCACAGCCACTATGGGGCGGTGCTTATGATGAAACACCCTTGAGGCATTAAAGACTAATGCCAGCATGGCCCCCACCTGGAGCATGGGCAGTATTGAGAGGATGGTGGAACACTGCAGCAGGGACATTCCAATGCCCGATGGCTGAAATCTTGCGCCCATCAGCAATTGGGTGAATCCGGTTGCTTCTATGCCTATCAGCACTGGTACCACTGAGAAAGCCCACGTGCCGGGTGGCTCTTGTGTACCTACAGGGAGTAGTATCGAATCTCATCTCAGATTGGGGGCCTCGATACGATTAGATGAGATCAAAGTCCATTTTTCAACAGATCTGCCCTGTCGAGGCTTTGGGCGGCCGTGCCCTGGTTGGCTGCCATTTCTTCTGAAGACACTTTGAAGATGAAGCTCCTGAAGTGGGGGAGTAGGATGACCTGGGCGCTGATGGAGTTTGCTCCCCCCTCTGTAGGATCGCTACTATGTGCTAATGCACAGGTGCTATAATGCCCCTGGGCTTGCAACCTATAGTCTTCCATCACAGGCAGCTGCCCACTCAGTCTTATCACTCCTATCACTCGCTGCCTAGGAATAATGGTGGGCCCAGTGGAAGGCCCCGCTCAGGGGGGCGCAGTCACTGTATACTGGGCGGACATTTGAACGCAAAATGCCCAGCTGATAACACTTCTGCTGCACGTGCTAATATTTCTAAAAAGTGTACAAGGACTCATGGCCTGGAATGGGTTGCTTTTTTTCACCAATGGAATCTGCTCATGTAAACTTTTAGATCCCATGGAGATATTCCTGGGAATTGCACCTGGCGGGGCAGCGAGTGGGAAGCTACCCTAGATTATTATTTTCCCTTGTGACAAAGGGACCAAGGGTTATCCCGATCGAATATAGCGAGCCTAGTCTTGTAGCACTGAGTATTAATCTTCAGCACACTGGGCTACCTGGCAGTGGGGGCATTGATGTCCATACTAACCAGGCGGGTAATCGCTTCGCTTGGACTGTGAGACATTTCCAGACAATGGATGTCTGGCTCGCCAATTTGCCAGATGTTGATATGAATAGCGACGAGATTGAGAGGTGGATCAGTGCACTTACTATCGAAGTCGCTGTAGAAGGGGCATTATCTGTGGTGAGCCTTCAGAGGTATACAATGTTGTTATTAGTGCGGGAAGAAATACGCATGGTACGTAGCTCTGGCTTGGCCGCTCAGCTATTGGTAAAGCGTGTATATGCTATTAATAAACAGTACCACCGTGGGCTCAGGAGGTGGTAGTGTTCTACCCTTAATGCCAACTGGCAAAAAATGTTTGCTGCTCACAGTAGTGCTGACCACAGGAATATTTGGAATATGTTGGCTAAATCTAAGGGGGGCGGAGGTAAACAACTAATAAATCCCAACACGTGAACAGAATGTGAGGACCACATTCAGAGGCGAGGGGGCGAGAGCATTGCGTCTTCTCAGCCAGTTCAGATGGTCGCTGAACTTTGTTGAAGACGATAGCCACCAGATTATTATTAAACTTAAAACTTTGCGGGCGCCAGACCCTAATGGGCTGGCCAATGCAGTTTTAAAACAGAACCCTGACATATGGGCTCATATATTAAGAATTTTATTTGACAAAGTGTTCCTGACACAGCAAATACCGGTGTCATGGCAGCAGTCCACCCTCCTTCCAGTCTTTAAGAGGGGAGACCGGCTCTTGCCAGAAACGATAGGCTCCTCTCTTTGTTGGATGTTACGGGGAAGATTTTCTCCACTCTACTCCTGAAGAAGCTCCAGACCTGGGACGACGAGTTTAATAAAGTACATCCTCTCCAGACCGGGTTTCGACCCAGATGTTGTACTATTCATAATTTAAGAATATTGGACTCATTCATAAGAGGTACACTGCAATCCGGTAGGTGCCCACTATATCTGATGTTTCTGAAAATATTAGAGCGAGGGTGTGATACAAGTTACTATGCGCTATTTTCTATTTTCAAAAATCAAAAGGGTACTGGCAGTAAAAAACCTCCAAAACAATGAACCCACCCACAAAGGTTCTTATTATGTGAAAAACAAAATGGAGTTTAGAGATAATACTCACGCTCAGTGAATCGTATTGGTGAGTAAACCCTGTTTAAACAGATATAACTTCCAGCGTCCAATTAAGAATTTTCTTCCATGTATAAATTCTTTGATGCAAGTAAATTATATTTATTCCATGTTTTCCAAGAACAGCCGACACGTGTTTTGGCCAGCTTGCTCGTTATCACGGCTCCATAATATCATTATTAGCAAATAACCAATATTGCAAATGAAATTGAAAAGTATGAATATACAGCAAAGAAATATAAGATCAATGTCAGACATGTTAGGATAGAAAAATTCAATGATAAAATAAATCCCACGTGCCACTTAAGATGTGGGAGACGAAAAGGGAGCCTGCATCATGGACAACATATTGGAAAAGAAAGAAAATGCATTCAAATAATGAATCTAATTGATGTCTAATCTTGAAAACAACAAACAAATAATACATTGTGTTATCTTAAGGAACACCAAAAAACAATTGGGGGTGTATATCAAATACCCATATATCGCTACTAAGAAGGTTAGTTAGTGTGCAGGAACACCGGTCCAACCCTGTGCAATAATGAGTGCAATAGGTTGCCATGAATGTGTTAGAATATCATAGGGCACTTAGGCCGATTGCTGTTCATGGATTGGTATTTAAGTAACCATGGAGATAGTTCCCCCTAAACCGGAGAGTGGGGTTGGTATAAACATTGACCATAAAAAGTTAAATAATCATTGTGGGAGGCTTTCCCCAAACTGGGGGTCAGACATGTTAGGATTTTTCTATCCTAACATGAATGACATTGATCTTATATTTCTTTGCTGTATATTCATACTTTTCAATTTCATTTTTGATATTGGTTATTTGCTAATCATGATATTATTCAGCCGTGATAATGAGCAAGCTGGCCGAAACACGTGTCGGCTGTTCTTGGAGAACATGGAATAAATATACTTTACTTGCATCAAAGAATTTGTACATGGAAGAACAATTCTTTATTGGACAGTGGAAGTTATATCTGTTTAAAAAGGGTTTACTCACCAATACGATTCACTGAGCGCGAATATTATCTCCAAACTCCATTTTGCTGATATTTGATGTTTGTCGACTTTAAAGCGGCATTCGATGGAGTCAATAGAAATTTATTGTGGAATAAACTGCTTGGAGATGGCTGCGCAAAGTGAAGAAGGTAGTTTATCTATGGCAATCCCAATACGTAGGGGGGGGAGCAGGGTTGCCCATTGGCCCCCCTGCTGTATAATTTATTTACAGCAGATTTGCAAACTCGTATTGTGACAAATCGTGGATGTCACCCTAAGGTTGGTGACAGCATTGTCCCTTGTACGATGTATGCCGATGGTTTGGTAATGATGAATTACACCCATATCGGAGCCAAAGCCATGTGTGAATTATTGATCGAATATGCGGCAGCCAATGAGATGTGCGTAAACGTAGGCAACGCTAAGATCGAGGCGGTTTCATCTAAAAATCTGAAACTGCTTGATTTCGAGACCACCATTGGTAAGGTTGATTATGTAGTATCGTATCCCTACCTGGCGCTAGAGATGAGCGGGTGAAGGGCCTACGAGTATATAGTGGCCATTAAGAAGACTAAGGCCCTTCGCATGACCCAACTAATATGTAACATTGCTAAAAATACTGCTGGGTTCTCCTTACAGGGAAGTATTACCCTCTACAAGCAATGCTTCAACTCGACGGTGCTATGTGGATTAGAGGCGCTGGCTATGAGAGACCTACGATGGCTGTGTCATATTGAAGGAGCCTTTTGGAAACATATACTAAGGCTTAGTAAATCAACCCCTATGGAATATTTAAGATTAGAGTTGGGGTTGATATCTCTCAGAACTGGGCTTCTTAGTAGAAGAGGCCTGTTATATATTGAAATTAATACACGCCCTAAATGTAAATTGCTTGCACTGTTGGGTATAGGTGTAATCCCTTCTACGCGTAGGCACAGACCAGTTTGATGCTTTGGCGAGTAGTCTTCATAACGATATTGGTTGGTGCCCTGACTTTACTAGAGGGACAAATGACCACACTTTGAAATGCATCGAGTTAAACAATGGGACTGGGTCAGTAATGATACCCCTTTAGGGGCGCTCAGAAGTCACGAGTACGTATCTAGAGTGACGCATGAATATCTGAAACCCCAGAGATACTTGAGGCAATGCGCGAACCTATCGGTTCAGAGTTTTCGATGAAGAATGTTTGTTTGTTTTGTTTGTTTGTTTAGAATTTATTGTGCGCACCGGACCCTGAAGTATAAGGGCGCAAAAAGTAAGAATATGTACAGCTTAGAGCATAGGTTACAGGTTACAGTTACAAGTTACAGACATTACCAGTTACAGAAATTACCAGTTACAGGTGCAAGTTTACAATACAGGTTTACAATCGTATGATGCAGATACTGTGTAGCAAACAGGCGTGAGCATTATCATGGGTTCAATTAGCAGTTGCTGTCGTTAGCCAGTTAATTACAATTTGCCTGAATTTGGAAAAGGAGTGTTCTAGCCTCGCAGTAGTGGGTAATTCGTTCCACAATTGAGCAGCTTTGACTGGGAAGCTAGCTCCGCCTATGGTGGTCAGTTTAAAGCGTGGTACTTGTAGGCGATTGGTGTAGGCAAGTCTGGTTTGTCTTGTGGGGTGTGTTCTGGTGAATCTGTCCTTAAGGTATTGGGGGGCTTTGTTGTGTAGAGATTTGTATGTGAGAGATGCCGTTTTGAGTCTAATTTTCTCGTGGGTGGAGAGCCATTTGTGTTTCCTTCTTATTACTGTAATGTGTTCTCTCCTGGGGATGTTCAATGCCGCTCGGAGGGCCTTGTTTTGCTGTATCTGGATTTTGTTTATGATAGATTTATTGGCTCCTATGTACAGTGCGTTACAATAATCTAGTTTGGAGATGATAAGGGCTCTGGCTAAAGTTAGACAGCTGTGCTGGGAAAGGAATTGTTTTCCTGCTCTAATGAGCTTACATGTGTAGGCTGTCGAGGAAGCTAGGGAGTTTACCTGTTTGGAAAATGATAGGGTAGAATCAAGGTAGATCCCTAATGTTTTAACTTCTTTGGCAACTTGTATGCAGTTCCCATCTATGATAAAGGAAGAGTAGTTTGTGCTTAGTTTTTTGATGAGGGGTGCGGTGCCTAGGATAAGAAGCTCAGTTTTATCATCGTTCAGGCATAGGCCATGGGTTGCCATCCATGCCTGAACGATGCTGTATATTTTGTTCACCATTGCTAGATCTTTTTCGTAAACCCCTGTGAGTGGGAGGAGGATCTGGGTATCGTCAGCGTAGTTGGTATACGTGATACCCAGAAGGTCCAAATCATCAAACAGAGGCTTAGTGAATATGTTATATAGCGTTGGTGAAACGCATGATCCCTGTGGCACGCCGCAGGTAATAGGGATGGGGTCTGCAGCTGCTATAGGTGAGAAAACCCTCATGGTGCGGTCACTGAGGAAGGATTGTATCCATGCTATAGCCTCAGTGGAGAAGTGTGCTGCTGAATCTAGGTGGTTACATAGGACTTTATGGTCCACTAAATCAAAAGCGGCCGATAGGTCTAGTAGCAGGAGGAGTGCTGGTTTTCCAGAGTCTCTTACTTTGTCTATTTGGGCTTTCAGGTCAATCAATGCAGTTTCTGTGCCGTGGAGAGGGCGGAAGCCAGATTGTCGGGAGCCTAGTAGTTAGTTTTGTTCCAGGAAACTCTGGATTTGTATATATGCCACTTTATCCAGTATCTTCAGAAGGAATGGTACTGTAGTAATAGGTCTATAGTTAGTGGGTATGGTGGGGTCTAGAGTAGCCTTTTTTAAGAGTGGGAGCACCCAGGACTCTTTTAAGTTACTGGGGATAATGCCTGTGGTAAAGGAGGCATTAATTAACTTGGTGATAAATGGTGCTAGATCTCGTGCGGCATCTTTGATGAGTTGTGCTGGACATAAGTCTCCTTTGCAGTTGGACGGTTTTAGACCGAGTATTACTTTCTCTACTTCTAGTATGGAGACTTTGGAGAAGTGGAATTGCGTAGTGGGTTTGGAGTTAGGAAGTGTCTTGATAGGCGGTAATATGTTGGGTGCTAGGGTCTCACGTTTTAGTTCTATTTTCTTTTGGAGGTTTCGGACTTTGTTAGAGAGGGCTTGCTGGATTTCGGAGCACCACTTTTTATCTTTAAGACAGTTGTCTTGAGGTGTTATTGGGTTTTCCAGTTCTCTGAGTATGGCGAACAGTTCTTTAGTACTTGATTTGGCTTGTGTGATTCTGTTATTGTAGGTCTCTTGTTTAGCTAAGATGATTTCTTTTTTGTAATGAGAAGAGATTTTAGCTAGTTTCAGTTTATTTTCTGGGCTGGGGTTAATTTTCCATGTATTTTCCCATTTCCTTTTTTCTAATCTCAGATTTTTTAAGAGAGGGGTGAACCAGTTGTTCAGGTGGTTCTTTGGCTTGCTGTTTCTGAGCTTGAGTGGTGCGATGTTGTCAAGAGTTTTGTTCATGATATTGTTAAATTCTTCCACTAGGCTGTTAGGGTTAAGGTTGTCAGGTAGAGCGACCAAAGTGGGCATGATGCCGGGGAGTAGTTTGTCTAGTGTCATGTTTTTTTTATTTCTGGTAAGTGCAGGAGGTGCACATGGTTGTTGCAGTTTGGGGGTGGCAGTGTCCAAGGAGAATGAGATTAGATGGTGATCTGACCAGATTTGGGGTGAGATGGTGAGAGTGGCTATATTGCAATTGTGGTCAGCAATCCAATCAAGGGTTCTCCCTTTGATATGGGTGGGCTCAAGCACTCTTTGTGTGTAGCCCAGTTCTGTTAGGGTGTTGGAGGCTGCTGTGGCTTGTAAGTCGTTGATATCATTGAAGCCAATATTGAGGTTGCCTAGTAATATTGATTGAGTAGTATCTTTAAGGTTTTCTGATAGGATGGTAGTTAAGTCTTCTATGAAATTCTTGATTGGACCTGGAGGTCTGTATATCAAATGAATGTTAAGGGTTTGTGAGTTAGCTGTAGGTGTCTTGGTGGACATTATCTCACAAGATTCAATGGTTGGTGAGGGGGTGAGTCTCATCTGGAGTTTAGTTTTGACGATGATGGCTAGTCCTCCACCTCGAGCTCCGCACCTATCTGATCTGAGGATAGTGTAATTATTGGGCACAGCTAGGGATAGTGCTGGGCCTGATGTCTCATGTAGCCAAGTTTCTGTAATGGCTAGGAAGTCGTAATCTTCTGTCAGGATAACTTCCGATATTTCTATGGCGTGGGCGACTAAGGATCTAGCGTTTATTAAGGCTCCTTTGAGTTTAGGTGTGCGGTTAAGATGTGTAGCAGTATTTTTTGCAGCATTGGGAGCGGCAATTGTTTCTTTATTAGTTTGGTAGTTGTTGAGCTTAGCGTGGTTATGGGTGAATGGTTTGCGAGTAGGTTCTTTTTTGGTTCGAGTAGTGTTAGTTTCGTATTTGATGAGCGGATCAAAGATTCTGGGTAGTCTTGCTCGTAATCTTAGGTTTCTGTCAGCTATGTTATATTGTGTAGTGGAGTGTTGTATTGTAGTTGCTATAAGAGGCGACATGGTGAGATGTTCCCATGGGGCGAGTGAGGAGGCCAGGTATACTAGGTAGGATAGTATAAGGAGCATTGTGTAATGTGTAAGCGTCCTGTGTCTGGATAGATGGCTAGAGTTTTAGTTATGGTGTAGTGCAGGCAAAGTAACTGCTAAGTCTGCTATGTTGTTATCTAGAAAATGAGGTCAGGCACATAGTGTTAAGTTGCAGTAATCATAGGGCTCGTACAGATGGCAGTGTGGTGAATATATGACCATGGGCAACACAATTGCTATAGTCTATGAGCGACCAAAGGGCACAACACAATTACTGTGGTCAATGGGCGACCAGAGGGCACAACACAGTTACTGTGGTCAATGAGCGACCAGGGGGCACAACACAATTACTGTGGTCAATGAGCGACCAAAGGGCACAACATGATTACTGTGGTCAATGGGCGACCAGAGGGCACAACACAGTTAATGTGGTCAATGAGCGACCAGGGGGCACAACACAATTACTGTGGTCAATGAGCGACCAAAGGGTATAACATGATTACTGTGGTCAATGAGCGACCAGAGGGCACAACACAGTTACTGTGGTCAATGAGCGACCAGAGGGCACAACACAATTACTGTGGTCAATGAGCGACCAAAGGGCACAACACAATTACTGTGGTCAATGAGCGACCAAAGGGCACAACACAATTACTGTGGTCAATGAGCGACCAAAGGGCACAACATGATTACTGTGGTCAATGAGCGACCAGGGGCACAACACAATTACTGTGGTCAATGAGCGACCAAAGGGCACAACGCAATTACTGTGGTCAATGAGCGACCAGAGGGTACAACATGATTACAGCGGCACTAGTAGGCGTGGCGCGATGTGTTGCACGAGAACAGTAGCAATAGGCTGATGCACATGAGTAACAAATAGTTAGCAAGAGTAAATTCACCAAGGTGTGTGTATATTCTAGCAGTAGGCAGTAGACAGTCACATGCGGATCGTGGGTAGACTAAGCAGCTAAAAGTGTTATGCTTACTCACATTGGGTTGAGTCCAGATAGTGCAATTAGAAAGTACTGCTTCCTCCTCGGCATCACGGAGGCTGTCCCACGGTTAGACTAGACTCTTTCAGTGGGTCTGTCAGGAGGCCTCAATACAGCAGAATCTTATGGTGGGATGTAGAGTGGGTGTTACGCTCACATGCGCCAAACAGGGGCAAAACAGGGCCTTAGTATGGCCTTCGATTGGCCGGCGATCCGCCTGCCGGCGGTTCTTCCTGGTCAAATCGAGGATTAGCCTCGATTTCGTGCCGCGATGCGCCCGGCATGGGCGAGTCAGGCACTTATATGGACAGGGTCAGGCAGGCCCTGGTCCGATGCACGCTTCGCTCCTCGACAGGATCCTCTGCTGGGCTGTGGGGCTGGGGGGGCTCCTGCCCTCGCCCCTCGAGGTGGATGCTGGAAGTGGGGGACCTGGGGCAAAACAGGGCCTTAGTATGGCCTTCGATTGGCCGGCGATCCGCCTGCCGGCGGTTCTTCCTGGTCAAATCGAGGATTAGCCTCGATTTCGTGCCGCGATGCGCCCGGCATGGGCGAGTCAGGCACTTATATGGACAGGGTCAGGCAGGCCCTGGTCCGATGCACGCTTCGCTCCTCGACAGGATCCTCTGCTGGGCTGTGGGGCTGGGGGGGCTCCTGCCCTCGCCCCTCGAGGTGGATGCTGGAAGTGGGGGACCTGGGGCAAAACAGGGCCTTAGTATGGCCTTCGATTGGCCGGCGATCCGCCTGCCGGCGGTTCTTCCTGGTCAAATCGAGGATTAGCCTCGATTTCGTGCCGCGATGCGCCCGGCATGGGCGAGTCAGGCACTTATATGGACAGGGTCAGGCAGGCCCTGGTCCGATGCACGCTTCGCTCCTCGACAGGATCCTCTGCTGGGCTGTGGGGCTGGGGGGGCTCCTGCCCTCGCCCCTCGAGGTGGATGCTGGAAGTGGGGGACCTGGGGCAAAACAGGGCCTTAGTATGGCCTTCGATTGGCCGGCGATCCGCCTGCCGGCGGTTCTTCCTGGTCAAATCGAGGATTAGCCTCGATTTCGTGCCGCGATGCGCCCGGCATGGGCGAGTCAGGCACTTATATGGACATGTGTACGAATCAATTACCGACATATGTGACTGTGGGGGCTCGTTTGTTCCCCTTAAAGAAAGACGTTGCCACCTGTGCAAAAAGCCTGGTATATTAGAGACGGCAAAACACTTATTCACAGAATGTCCGGTATTGAGCTCTGAATATATGGTCATATGGTGTATTAGCACGATTTTATAAAGGATGTCACTTTCTGGGCATTCTGTCTTAATACGGACACTGGAAGTATTCACCTTGCCTTGTACCGACTGTAGATTATTATAAGGAAGCGATTGTCAATCACAAAGTAATACTCTGACAAATGGCGGAAGTTTGTCATTTTTTGTGAGACGCCCCTATTTTAGGGGAAATTTTATTTTACGATTAGTTTTAAATTGCTTAATATTTATTATTTTAATAAAACCTGTTACATGATAAGCCGCGTCAGATGCCGGGGTTGAATTTAAAATATCTTAGATTATTTTTCCATTAAATGTGGCAGTGTTTTTATGTGCCTATATATACAGGGGACATTGAATCAAGGACTATAACCATTTTATACCTGAAGATGTGATTTAAATTGTGGCTGGTTTTAATTTTGTGAACATTTCATATAAGTTCTTTTAGAACTATACACAAATAAATAATAATAATAACAAGTCTCATAGTCATGTTCTGGAGGAGTTGCCGAGGGCGGAGAGTAGCGGCAGGAAGATTTAGATAGAGGTTGTTGCAATAGTCCAGCCTAGAGGGGACCAGAGCTCTCGAGCCAGTGAGCTTCTGGAGGACAAATGGGAAGAATACCTCAGAGGAGGAGCAGATGGTAGTGGGACTGCTTGACGACATGCAAGATATGAGGAGAGAAAGAGAGAGTGGAGTCGAAGATGACGCCAAGGTTTTTTGCCCTGCAGGAAGGGGAAAGAAGGGGGCCCAAGGCGGGCGGCCAGAGTGAGAAAGGGAAAGCAGGGACAGTGGTCCCAGTGAGAAGGATCTCCGTCTTACTGGCATTAAGGCAGAGATCGTTGGAGGCGCATCAATCCTGAATCGCGGATAGACAGTTGGGAATGAGTGAGAGAGGAGAGGGGAGCCTGAAGGAAAGATGAATGTCATCCGTATAACACTGAAAGTTAAAGGAGAAGGTAGCGATCAGGTGGGCCAAAGTGGCCAAGCAGAGGTTGAAAAACCAGGATGAGAGGATAGAGCCCTGGGGAACGCCACAGGTAGAGAGAGGTGGCAGAGAGAAAGAGACCAAGTTGGACCTTGAAGGGGCCATCCAAGAGGAAGGAGGACAGCCACTCCAGGGCCTGATCCGTGACACCTAGGTTCTCACAGAGTCGATTGATCAGGATGGCGTGGTTGATCATGTTGAAAGCACAGGAAAGATCAAGGAGGTTGAGGACAGAAGAAATGGTGGAATCAAGTTTGGAGAGCAGATCTTCACGGGTGCTCAGGAGAGCAGTTTCTGTGCCTCTGGCAGCTCTTAAGCCAGACTGATGGTCATTGAGACAACCAACAGATTCAGTGTGGCAGATGGCCAACTTTTCCAAACGTTTGCCCAGGAAAGGGGTGATGGAGCTTGGGCGATAGTTTTACGAGACAGGTAGGATCGGCAGACGGCTTCTTGAGGAGTGGGTGCACACGGGAGTTCTTAAGGGGAGAGGGGAACATACCAGTGGCGAAAGAGTGATTAGAGAAATCAGCCAAGGCTGGGGCGAAGGTGTCAACATGGTCCTCTATGGTTCTGGAAGAGTAGGGTACCACCTGTTTGGACAACACTTTCATAGATCAGACTTGTCTAGAAACCTTTTCAGGTGTTGTCAGAGAGAAAGAGGAGAAAGGAGGAGGAGAGGTAGAGATGGCCAAAGTGGGGCAGCGACAGGAAGAGGGATAGGAAGAGGAGATAGAGGACATGATGTCCTGAGTTTTAACAGAGAAGTGAGAGGCCAGAGCCATAGAGAGGGCCTGGGAGGGAACAGGAGAGGTAGAGACTGCAACAGGATTGGCCAGTTCCTTGCAGATTTTAAAGAGTTTGGCCGTGTTGTTAGAGGCCACAGAAACACAGGCTTGAATGTGTGCTCTCTTCTTGATGAGTCTTATTGCTTTGACTTGCATTTTGGTGCAACCAGTTTAGGAGTAAAGCCCTTGGGTTTCGACAATCGGTTAGAGCCCCCAAGCATGTAAAGGAAAGCACTTTGGATTGGGCTGCCTCCCACAATGTGAACATGTGTGATTTCGAAGTCTGGCCACGCGCCAGGCCGGATCATTAATGTATTTACTTTCAGATTAATGATGAATGCTCCACACGAAACATAGGCCATAGCAAGGTCCCGATGCTAGTAAAAAACTGCATCAGAAATCTTAATACCGTGGGCTATCACCCTGACCTCAAAGATCCTCGAATCCGAGACATTACAAGAGACTAACATGAGAAATCTTAATACCGTGGGCTATCACCCTGACCTCAAAGATCCTCGAATCCGAGACATTACAAGAGACTAACATCAGAAATCTTAATACCGTGGGCTATCACCCTGACCTCAAAGATCCTCGAATCCGAGACATTACAAGAGACTAACATCAGAAATCTTAATACCGTGGGCTATCACCCTGACCTCAAAGATCCTCGAATCCGAGACATTACAAGAGACTAACATCAGAAATCGTAATATCGTGGGCTATCACCCTGACCTCAAAGATCCTCGAATCCGAGACATTACAAGAGACTAACATCAGAAATCTTAATAGCGTGGGCTATCACCCTGACCTCAAAGATCCTCGAATCCGAGACATTACAAGAGACTAACATCAGAAATCTTAATACCGTGGGCTATCACCCTGACCTCAAAGATCCTCGAATCCGAGACATTACGAGAGACTAACATCAGAAATCTTAATACCGTGGGCTATCACCCTCACCTCAAAGATCCTCCAACCCGAGACATTGCAAGAGATGACCAGTTATTTTCTTGAATCATAATCTCCGTAGCACTAGCGCCTTTAAAGAAAAAACATTGCTATGATGGATAAAAGCACACTAATTGCTTCAATGAAGATCTTCAAGAGCTTAAAGCCTGAAGAAAGAGTCTGGATATCACAAGCTTGGAAACATATAAAAAAGCGGTTAGGATTTATAAAACCGCAATCTTTCTGGCCAAAAAAGAATTGTTTAATGATAGAATAGTAAATTCGAACTCAGATAGTAAGGAACTATTTAAAATTCTAAGAGGGCAAGAATCTCCTAACGGACCAAGCAAGGAACCGCTGGTGGAAGACGTGGCATGGTGTGCTTCAATCCAGGATGCCCTCATCAAGGGCAAGTTAGAGAAAATTAAAAAAGATATTGAGTGGGGGTGCTCATGTGCGCACGCAAGATGGCTGCCTGAGCGTTGAGCTCCTCTCCGGCTAATATCCTAAACCAGTAAACATCCTGCTTCGAGGCCACCTAGGGAACCCATGCGGTGTGAAAGCAGTCCCATAGTCTACGCTGACCTACTGGGGAAAATTTCAGAAGAAAACCGATGAGATTTGACTGATATATCTCTACGGCCAGATTCGGCGTGAGAGTTGGGAAGCAGAGGCCGGGGGGAAAGTACACAGTGCGGCCACTTTGGCCCGCAGGCTGGGAACCGCCTGAAGGCAACACGTTGGTTCCCCTTCACCACATATGACAGCTCTGTAACTACGCTGCGATCACCCGGAAGGAAATCCGAGCTGCGGGGCTGTCCCGCTACATTGCTGGGCGGTAAGCCACGGGGGAAGTCAATGTACATGCAACGTTCGGATCCTGGTGTTACATCCACGTGTTGAGGCGAGGGGTACAAGCGCATAAGCTGACATTAGGAATACTGTCGCATGCGGGGTTCACAACAGCTTGAAGCAGCGAGATAGGAGGAGAGACACCGGATACTAGGTCATACTATGCACTCAGAGAAAGGCGCCATGTGGCTGACGAGACTCTGTGGCCCGTTTGACACACCTTGTCTGGCCTAAGGTACTGTGCTAGTGGCCAACTGTCACCACCTCACCTCGCCCCCTGCGCAACGCACGACAGCTCTGATAAAAGCTGCTAAGAAAGTTCCCACACCATTGGCGGCTGCAATAATGCAGCTGCGTTGGAACCCAGCAAATTCATCCAGAGTGAATACTGCAATCACGAGCTGGACACTTTTATCACGGACAGCTCAAGACCACTGACTACCATGGTGGTAGGGTAGGTTCGTGGCCAGATAATCCAATACGGGGCACCCGCTGACACAGTTCAAAAAATCCTGGCGGCTATACACGCACCCCCTTTGATGGTCGCCCTTATCAGGCTACCTGGGTACGCACAGTGACAGTTTGTATATTAGCTAACGGGACAGCTACTGGGATCGGGCTGGCAAACTATCTATCAAATTGCACAGTGAGAACAACAAGAGGACAAGAACCTGAAGGGCCATGGCGAAAACTGCAAAGAATAACCTCCTAGTCATAAGGACGTGGGAGGTCACAGCCCATTCATGGAGGGCAACATTGTGCAAACACCCTGTTAGACACCCGTCGAAGACGCAGTCATAATTAGACGAGGATCTGCAGGCCTGCCCCCTGAGACATATAAGGACTCACATGTTAGACGGTCCACGGTCCACACCCTGCCCCCCGCGTGCTCTGCGAGGTGGGAGACCCAGAGGCTGCATGGGGGTGTTTCATAGATCCCGAATCATTTACTGGCCAGGTGTTATTGGGCCGGTGCCCGGCGGGGGCAACATGCAGACACCCTGCTCTTAACGTATACTTCCCCTGCAGAATTGCCCCTCCACGAAGCAGGGAAGCCACGAAAACGTATCTCCTTTTACTTTCACATTACACAACTACTTCGAGACTAACCAGCGATGAAGTGAGCAAATAGAGTGCAATTTACGGAGTAGTCATATTCACCATCTGCAATTGCCCACCCTCACGGTGGGGACTTGCATGCGCCGACCAAATAGAAGACTGAGTGACATCTACACTCCTTACCTTCGGCGATGACAAGGGGAGCCAGCTCCAAGAAGAAGAAGACTGGACCTATGGACTCCTTCACAAGCAGCCAGTCCCCAGCCATCATGCCGCCACCACAGATTGACCCCCAACGACATCCTCAGAAAACCCCTTACCACCGTACAAAGTGGGTTTATGTCAGTCAACGTGAAATTAGGTTTATGTCAGTCAACGTGAAATTAGATGTTATCGTCAACACCATTGGCTCACTGAAGGCCGGTGTAGAAAAGGAGAGCACACGAGTGACAGAGGCTGAGACTAGAATCAGCAATAAGGAGGATTCGATTGGACAAAACGCTTGTGATATCACTACACTGATAGGTGAGATCGTCAATCTACGTGGCAAATGTGATGACCTAGAATTCAGGTCCCGACGTAATAACATTCGTATTGTGGGAGTGGCGGAATCCTTCTGCAAGGGCCCCATGGAAACACATGTTGAAACACTTTTGAAATCCCTGTTCGGGGAAGACGCTTTCTCTGGCCACTTTTTGGTAGAGAGGGCCCATCACACACTGGCCCCAGCGACCAAACCCAGAGCTCCCCCCGCACCAGAGTTGCCAAACTGCTGCACTACAGAGATAGGGACTCGGAGCTCCGCTTGGCAAGAGAAATGGGATCTCTCCGACATGAAGGTGACAACATTCACATCTACCCGGACTTTGTTGCGGGGGTACATGCACAGAGAAGATCATATGATCAAGTCAAGAAACAACTCTGCCTACGACGGGTCCCGTATGCACTGATTTTCCCAGCGAAGCTGCACATACAACATGGGGGTCAAGCGTACTTTTTGAACATCCTACAGCAGCCATGGACTATATAGAGACCACGATCCCGCTTCCGCCACAGGGACAAAGACCCGATCAGAATAAGTTCCAGCAACCTGCGGTGGATGGGAGAGACCCAGCCGACTGATCGTGCCGCCATAATATCCTTTTAATGTTTGTTAAATGAAAGTGGGATGCCTGGGTGGCACCGATTGACATTTGTTTTGTTTTAGGCCGGAAAGTAGGCGTTCAATCGTGGCAGTTGTGGAAAGCAACGTACGCACCTCCGGAGAGTTCCATAAGTTGAAGAATGGGTATCATCATCATGTTGGAGCTGATGGTGCGGGTGGGGGTAGGGAAGAAATATGGAGACGGTTAACCCTCTGTGTTAGGCTGGGGCATGGTGGGGTTGTTAAAAGTTTAAAATCAGAGAGTCATATTGCCACAGACACTGTCAGGTTGGCTGGTACACACCATTGTATAAATGAAAATATTGTGATAAATAGCACGTAAAACTCATTCTGACATGGGGTTGACTGTTAAACTGCTCTCCTGGAATGTTCGAGGGCTCAACAAGCTGGTTAAGGCCAGGAAAGTAGCAGCGTATATATCAAGGCACAACCCACAGATACTGTTGCTTCAGGAGACGCACGCACCCAGAAATGTAAGCTCCAGTTTTCACCCACGATGGGGCCTCCTTTGATACTACACAGAATATTCTGCCCAATCCAGGGGAGTTCACCCGTCATTGGGGTTCCATTACTTAGACAGTAGGGTGGGTGCCCAGGGCAGATTTGTGTTGGTATGGGGGGAGGTGGCTGGCCTTTCAATTATAATAGTCAACACCTATGGGCCAAACATTGACGATCCAGAGTTTTACCGGACAATACTATGTATGCTTGACGCACCAGATGACACATAGTACCATGGGGAGAAGACTTCAACACGATTCTTGATGTATCACTCCATGGATCCTGCATTACCCCCCGGTAACTTACAAAGGCAGCAGCCACCCTACGACAGACAATGGCACAAACATCCCTGATAGACACATGGCGCACACTTTACCCACTTAAGGGGCGGTACACATACTACTCAGCTGTCCACGACTTGGAGTCCCGTATAGACTATTGGTTTATTAGCTTATTAGCTCGTCCCTTGCAGATACTATATTGGCTTGCGAGATTCACCCAGGCACTCCCTCAGACCACACCCCGATATCCCTCACCCGGATTTTACGTAATGTCTTGCTGCGCGCTAGATGCTGGAGGATGCCCTCCGCCATACTTAGAGACACACATGTGTGCGAATCACTCCATACGGAGATTGATGAATTCTTTCATCTAAACTACTGGGTTGTTGACAACAGAAATGAATTGGGAATAGCGGAAGCTGAACTAGCAACGCTTAAAGTAGATTACAGTGCTACACATAGTAAAGTAGTCCTCTGCGACATCCACGACACACTGGGATGAATTTAATAAACAGGCGGATAGAGAGGTCCTCGATATGGCTACTCCTGCTCGTGCCCGCAGATATGGCGAAAGTAACAAAGCAGGTATATTCCTTGCCAACATGCTTAAAGCAGAGGGCTACCATAACCCGATTGCCAGCATTCGGACTACACAGGGGAAGGTAGTAAACAGAGAAGAAGACATTAATGCTACATTTGCTGAATTTTACAAAGACTTGTACTCCAACTGAGATGTCAAATCTATGGAGGAGATAACCGACTACCTACGGAAACTTGATCTCTGTGCCCTTAATCTGGAAACTCGCACTACACTGGACCTGCCGATCACACTTGAGGAAATCACTGCTGCTATAAAGGCATTGACATCTGGCCAGGGCCTGTGCTCGGGTGGCCTCTGCGCCGAACTGTATAATGGGTTCCATGTCAGACTAGCCCCTAGTTTGCTAAAGGTGTGGGAGGAAGCAATGGAGCGTGGTACACTACCTGAATACTGTTCTTCTTAAGACCAGGCCCTCTGTACATGATATGTCCTCATATAGACACCTGTCTCTAATTAACACGGACGCCAACGTTTTTGCCAAAATCTTTGCAACCAGACATTTACACACATGCCTACCCTGGTCCAGCCTGATCAGGCAGGCTTTATCCCCACCCGATCCACTGCCCTAAACCTCTGACAACTCTTTGGAGTAATGGCACAGATCGATCCGAAAGCCAATGCTGCAATTACAGCTTTAGACGCAGAGAAGGCTTTCGATTCGGTGTCCTGGGCCTATCTATTCTCTGTGGTGAAGGGCTTCGGCCTGGGACAGTACTTTCTTAAATTTGTCAGACTGCTCTACACCAATCCGGTAGCTACAGTCCTAACTAACCACGCTATATTTTCCATTTTTTCCCTAGGCAGAAGTACCAGACAGGGCTGTCCTTTCTCCCCCTTCTTGTTTGCCCTTCCGATTGAGCCCATGGCAGAATTTGTTTGAAAAAAACACGCCCACAGGGGAATCAGAATGGCATGGCCCCCACAGATAATATCGTTATATGCTGACGATACTTTGCTTTATGTCCGGACCCGAAAACCAATTTAGGACCTATTATGGCAGATATACATCTGTTCGCTGAATACTCCGGATATAGGATCAATGTCTCTAAGTCGGAATTGTTTCCGTTAACACCATCCACACCTGACCTATCCAACATTACTGGATTCAAGTGGTCCCCAACACGGGTCCGCTATTTGAGAGTTGTAGTATCTAACAATAAAAGCACATTGTATACCTATAGATAACTATGAAGAACTCCTCCAGACATTATTAACCAAACTACATTTGTGGACAAAACTCCCAATGTCCTTATATGGTCGAGTAGCTCTTCTCAAAATGATAGTCCTCCCTAAGCTACTGTACTGTTTTGGTAACATTCCCATCTGGCCCAGCAAAAGCTTCTTTGTAAAACTCCAGTCGCTTGCTACCTCGTTCGTGTGGGGGGAGGGGTGGAAGACCACCAGGATGAAGGGGGCCAAGTTGGTGGAGCCGTTCTCGAGAGGCAGATTTTGAATTATATTACTTGGTGGCCCAGGCACGATTCGCCAAACACTGGTTTGACCCCAACGATACAGCCACATAGATCCCTATTGAGAAATATGCAGCCTCCCCCTCTGATGTCCGATCAATTATCTTTGGCCCCAGGCATAAAGACCCTGCGAGTTTGATCCGTTAAGCACTACTGTACATGCGTGGTCCAAAATATATAAGAGGACTGGAATTACGGTCCCGTATGCCCCAGAAGTCCCAATGTGGGACTACCCAAATATCAAACCCTTGTTTGATAAAGCCCTACAGATGTCGTGGGATCTGACCAAACAACTCAAAATGCGAGATATGTTCCCCAGGGGTACATATATAGAACTAAAAGACTTTGAGGAAACAGTGGGAGGTGGGCTGCTTAAACGATTCCGGTCCCACCTCATGAGGGCCGCATTTGCTGCTAAGTGGTCAACATTCCCTGTCGAACCTCCTACTCATGAATGCATACGAGCTATAATGGCGACCAAGGGAAGGAGGAAAGGGGTCTTGCTGTTGTACACCTTGGTTCAGTCACACTCAACCTCATGCAATAGCATTAAGGAGACCTGGGAACGGACTTGGGAGCCAATATAAGTGAGAGACAGTGGCTTCGATACTGCCAACTCACTAGATCTGGTTCCCTTAACTCTGGTCGACAACTAATTTAGTTTAAAATACTCAACCAATTACACTATAATCCCGCTAAATTGGCCAAGTTTGTGTTGGGATGCACGGTGAAATGCTTGAAATGTGATGCACCAAACTTGGATGCCTACCATATGTACTGGGCGTGCCCCTCCGTGGCGAGATTTTGGGGTGAAGTTTCTGATATCCTTGAGGAAATCACATCAATTTCTGCATCCCCGTCCCCTCTGAAACATCTATTTAGGGATATTGGTAAGGTAGCCGAGACCACTCGGCGACTGTTTAATATTGGCTGTGTAATTGCAAAAAGCTGTATATTAAAATGCTGGAAATCTACTAATGCACCTCACCGAGAAGAATTTCTTAAAGATCTTACAATGATGAATGAATGTGAAGAACAATTTGTATTAACTGTATCTGCAACTTGCCACCCTAAAGACATCTTGGCTCCGTTTAGGAGCTACCTTTGTAATATGCTTTCGTATAATGACTTTACACCGTTGTCAACTCCTTGATACGTCATATGCTATGTAATGCGATGTTCGAAACCGCATGTAATGTTTGTTGTGATAATCTGTTGAATCTGTACTGGCTCTGTTCTGATGTGACTCTCTATAAAATAAAGTAAAAATAAAAAAAGGTATTGAGGCAAAAAAACCTATTACAAACAAGCAACCAGAGCTAGATTGCGTCGCGATTCTAGTTAAAGCTGCCGCTCAGCGGGTTTTCAATTCCTCACCTATCTCCGAAGCAGAGTTGTCTAGGGTCATCATGCAGCTAAACACCACTAGATGTACGGGGGATCCTTGCTCCTCTATGATCATCAAAGAGTGCTCATCTATGTTAATTCCAGACGCATTTGTGAACACTTTGCAGAAAATGATGTCCCTGAAGGACTAAAGAAAGCATAGATCACCCCCTTCTAAAGGAGCCAGATCTTTTTCCACTGACACCGACAACCCGACAAATTATAGGCTGATCACAAAAACACTTTTTCTTTTAAAGATCCTGGATAGGGTGGCTTATAATCAAATCTCCTCACATCTTAACAGCTCTCAAATTTTGAACAAGTTTCAATCAGGTTTCAGACAAACCCTCAGACCGAGACGGCTGTCCTTGATCAGAAATCTAAGTTATTAAAATCTATGGATATTGGCCAAGGCTCTCTTCTCATGATTTTGGATCTCTCCACGGCCTTTAACCTATTGGATCATTCCATCTTGATCACCAGCTTAAAGGATGTCGCCTCATTTTCAGATCAGGCCGCACAATGGATGGCGTCATTCCTGAGTTGCCAGTGGGGAGGCTGAGGCCAAGCCAGTATCTCTAGATTATGGGGTGCCTCAGGGTGCATGGGTCTCCCCATCACTTTATAACATCTTTATGGGGCCTTTTTTTTTAATCTACTATAGCGTAATGGCATTTTATTTGCTAACTACGTGGAGGACACTCAATGCGTCATCCCAATAACAGACAAAAGTTATATTAAAAAGGCCTGTGATATCTTCCAAACCTGGATGGTACAGAATGGCCCAGCTCTTAATAATGAAAAAAACAAACTCATGGTGGTGGGAACAGACAATAAGCTGCCGAAGTTAGGTCCTTTGTTCAATTGCTGTACCATCACAAACTGCAAGATAGCGGTAAAAGAGAAACTCAAAAGCTTAGGTATAATTTTAGATCAGAACTTGAATATGAAATCACAGGTGAGCAATCTGGAATCCACATCAGCCTATTGCATGAAGCCGCTTGCTCAGCTCCGGCCGTTCATATCCGAAAAGAATGCTGAGACGACAGCTAGAGCCGTAGTGGCTCAAAGATCGACCATTGCTCCAGTCTTCTCATTGGCATTTCACAATCAGAGAATAACCATCAGCAGGTTATTCGGACAGGGCAGTCAGGGTGGTGAAGGGCCTCAAGTGGAGAGACCATGGGCCGCATTACGGGTTCTGTGAATGAGCAATTACCGGGTCATTCCAACCTTGGAGGACCCGGTAATTCCTCATTCACAAAACCCATCCCCATTCCCATTTGAGCCCCCATAGGGCTTAATGGGAATGGGGATGGAGCTAATAACGGGCCCATTAACAACGGGGCCGTTATTATCTCCTTGGTCCCCTTGCGGGACCCGGAAAGGATGTCTGGTTTTACCAGACGTCTGTTCCGGGCCCCGCTAGGGGATCTCGTAATGAGGCGTCCCGTAATGAACGGTGTGGGTCCCGTACTGGCACCCGTCATTACGGGAGCGCCAGCCTCGTAATCAGGCCCCATGTGTCTGAGGCCAGGAGGAGTTTGCATTGGTTTCCAGTGAAGGCAAGAGTTCTGATTCAGAATACTATTAATCAGCCACAAATGCCATATGGAACGAATGCCATCCTACCTGATGGAGTGCGTAGTGGAGAAACAGAGTCTGAGGTCTCGTAGATCCAATAACACCAACCAATTGAGAACTCTCCGCTGCAAACCAGCAAAGCCCTAAAGGGAGCATTTAGTATAGCGGTTCCAATAGCGTGGAACTCTCTCCCGCCGGACCTAAGAGAGGGCAGGTCTACTGACATCTTTAAAAAGAAATAAAAAACGCTTTTATTCTGTTAGTTCCTTTGCCAGCCGCATGTTAATTGCTTGTTGTGAATATAATCATCCACTCTTGTCTATGTTGATGTTTGCCTTTGTTATATGTATGCCCTTAAGCCTTCGGGCACCTGGAGCGCAGTATAAATGTAAATTAAAGTAAAGTCTGGATAGCTGTCTCGTCATGCGGTTTGCCTTGCTCGTCCTGTGTTCTCTTGCTCCACCTTTCATCCCTGTGGGGAAAAGGAAGAGCTGTCAGGTGTGTGTGATTTAAGTCAATTGCCTGACTTTGCCTGATGCTTGTATTGGGACATGTCAGGTGAACGGGTCTATGGGTCTGTTGTCCTTTGTGGGGCAAAAAGGTATTTGGGTTAGAAAGGGAGTGGGGTTAGAGTGTCAGATTGTTCTAGAAGGTAGGATGGGGAAACAGTGCTATATGGAATTACAACCTTCGTATTAGAGGGGTTTTGAAATAAGTAGTGACGAAAACAGGAATAGTGAAATGAACAGAGGTGTTTGTGGGAATGCTAGTGTTTTATTTGAGCAGGTACACTAAAGACAGCATATTTATCAAAACAAACACCGGCCAAAAATCCTCTTAACTTCTCTGCGATTTCTCCTTTACTCGAGCATAAAAAGGAGTGCAAGGCTTTTCACTACAGCACAACTGTATCTCTCTCTTCTTTACTAGTACAACACGCTCGACTACAGTGCTGTCTTTTCCTGACTACAGGAAGATACCCTTCACTACTTTGACTAACCAAGAACAAGCAAAGCGCAGGTTCCTTCTGCACAATCAGTGCAAAGTAAGGGGTGCCCAAGGGTACACTCCAGAAAGGCATCTGCAGGTAGTCTTACCATAAGATGCCACCTCACCCTAAGGCATGGGCTTGATGCCAACCAGACAAGCAATCTAAAGGGTATCAAGACTTTCCTTACAACGGATGTGCAGGTGCCGGAGACCACACCTCTAAAATAACAAACTAGGTATAAGCTCACGACATAGAACAATTTATTCACTCCTCCAAAACACTCATTCTTCCAACCTACTTGACCTCATCTAACCTTACACACACCTATCTTGCCCTATCGAAGAATAGAAGATGACCCCTTATTTCTTCTCCCCTGTTACGCTCTTGCTTTACCTGGCAAAGATGCACTCTCATTAAAGTGAACCCTGAACCGCTCCGACATGGTGCTCCTTTAATCTGGCCTGAGCAGAAGGGCCACGGTACCACACCTCCGGGGTGGGGGAGGCAGACAGGCCTCTAACCAGTATGGTACCTGTAGCCCTCCTCCTTGTCGAGCATGAAGACTGGTCCCCACAGAGCAGCTCTGCAGCCAAGATGGACGGACCAGAGACCCCTAATGTCTCGGAGAGTCTGGGGCTCACCCAGGGACACCAAATGTAGGAGTGGGCCTTTTGTACACCATAACGAAAAGCAGGCCCACTCTTAAAGAGCACGTACACGCTTTGTCCGTAAAGCAAGTTTATTGTACAAATGGCCGGGAGGGGTTAGATGACATCAAAGAGTCAAACTAACCTATCTCCCAGAACCACACAAAGAACACACATTTTATACAATTTGCAACAGTTCCCACACGTCTTATTGGATACATTCATCTAAGCACCATCCTCTTTAACTTATAATTGCATGTTTCATATTTACACTGCACCCCTCTCTGGGGCCTTTGCATATTTGGTCATAGCCTCATCTCCTAGTAACACAGTTTACACAACTTACAAACAGTTTCAATTATCACAGGTTCCATCTGGTTATAAACCTTTAACCCTACGTGTCACACACACGGCTATTCTATGGAAAGTCCATTGATGAAAAGAGGAGGAGAGTGAACACATTTCTATTGTTGCTGGTTTTATCGCCCAAACAAGTTGGGTGTCCACATTTCACTCTAAACTGTGCTACTTACCATTTCAGTCCACATGGTCCCAACGCACCCCTTGACAACTCTATTGAAAACCCATGATCTATCGGTGCTCCTTTCCCTGCAAGCGACCCGCATCAGGTTTAATTGGCCAGCCCCATTCCCCAAAAACCCCTCACCCAGGTGATCCTCCCGCACTGGTCCACCCCCGGGAACTGGATCCAAAGCGATGGCAGTGTCCTGGCCACCTGGATGACAGATCCCAGGGGACTAGCAGGTGAGACACCTTCATGTTTCTCACACCTGACACACATATATTGCATTTATATTGTATCAGCAGTTTTGACATTTATCTTGCTGTGCTCATGCAATTCGAAAAATGTATCAACTAAAACACAAACAGCACTAAAAAATGGCGCATATCTCGTTCCCATTAGTTACACTGGCTTCATGCAAAATTGCAACATCATGTCAACATCACTGTCACCCCAGCCACCAATATGGCGCGCACAATTCAAACTTCTCTTTACCCACGGGACCCTTATGAACTACCGCAACACCTTCAAAAGAACACGTCTTTCCTGAAAGTAACGTACAGGCCTATGGAGAAAGGCCTGCTTCCCATTGTAGGGTGAGCCTCCTGTGAAGCATAGAGTCCAGCAGGGCTACTAGTCTGTAGTCCCACAGGGCCACTAGTCTGTAGTCCCACAGGGCCCACCTGAGGAGATCACAAGAGGTTGGTGGTTCCTCAGAATTTGTGGCCCCTCCTCCTGCAGCTGGTGCATGAGGTTCCCCTGGCAGTGCATCTTGATATCAAGATAACTCGAGAGTGGTCACCCATGCAGTCCTGCTGGAACACCACTGTAGGGGCTACAGTTTCTGTCAATACTCTGGCAAACGTGGACCAAGGATTCTGAATCCGTTGCACCAGTACCAGTAGTGGGGGCCCCTTTTGAGGAGACGGGGGCTCCCTTTGCTAGTCCTCTGAACTCTTGTACTTCCTCGGGCAAGAGGATTACCCTAGTGGTTGCTGATCACACCAGAAGGTATCCTGATGCCAACCCACCCATAGTGACTGCCAAGTCAGTCCCTGTAGCTTTACTGGGCACCTTTACCACAGGTAACTTCCCAGAAGAATGGCAGCAGCTTCATGCCCCGGTATAGCCAGGCCCTGTGGAAGGAAGATGAGGTGACTTATCATGTCTCATCCACATATCCCCCACAATCAGCTGGTCTGAAGGAGAGGTTCATTGGAACTCTGCAAAGTAGTGAGCCCCAAAGGAGGCAGTGGGACCTTCTTCTATCATACAGTGTCCCAGAAAACCTGATCATGAGTTCATGGTCTGGGCCTTGCAAGGATTACAGACTCAGTGGACCTTGGAAGACCATAGAGTTCCTTATAAATAAATGGAAGGATGCTGTCCTTGGGGTGTAATAGGAGCCCTGCTCCTGGTCACATGACAGGAGAAATCTGAATCTCTCTCTGACCTGTTCCAGGGCAGCACTTCTAATGGCTTCATTGAGGGTGACCTGGTGTCTCCCCAACTGACCCTACAGCAGTGGGGTGAGGTAGAAACTTTGCTGAGGCAGTTTCCACCCTTGTTTTCCTTAATTTCAGGCTTAACACCTTGGTGTGAGCATGACCTTATCACTGGAGTTGGTGAACCTGCCAAGTTTAGAAGTTGTGGACTGTCAGACCAAAGTAGGCCTTACATCATGATTGAGGTCAAAAGGATGTTGGGTCTAGGGGTGCAGGGGTGACCGAGCCCTCAAGTAGTCCTTAGTACAGTCCTGTGGTTCTGCTGCCAAAAGTAGGAACATCTGATTTCAGGTTCTTTATGGACTACAGAGCTCCTAATGGCGTGCCCAAGACAGAAGCACGCCCCCTCCCACGAAATGATGAGCTAGTGGACTAGCTAGGTGCTGCCCAGTACCTTAGCACCTTTGACCTTACTGCAGGCTATTGGCAAATATCCAGAATAGAAAATGGCAAGGAGAAGACAGCATTCTCGACACCTGAAGGACTTCAGGGTAATGCCCTTTGGCTAAAGATGGCACCGGCTACTTTTCAAAGGTTGGTGAACCATGTCCTAAATGGGTTGGATGAATTCTGCATCGCATGCCTGTACCATATAGCCGCCGTCAGCCCTGCATGGGAAGAACATGTGAGACTCCTGGAGATTGTGTTGCAGGATATTCAGCGGGTCCTGACAAATTAGGCACGAAATTGGAAGGACCTCTCATGAGGCAAAACCCGCCGGTCCAACACAGTCAGAAAGTGTATAAGCGACTCCACAGCATCTTCAGGGAAACATTCTGGAAACAGGCAAAGTACAAGCCAGGCCCAATGCATCCGGGTAATCATGACCTTTAGGCTATAATGATGTCATCAACAAAGTGACCCACCTGCCTGTTCTGAGTGTGCTCTCATGGTAGGAGCCTGGTACACTACATACAAAGTGTGCAGTGCTTGACTATCTGGCTGAAGTCATTGATATGTGTACCGGCATTTTAAAGAACATCGTACATGGATGGATTTGACTGTAATATGTATGTATGTATGTATGTATTCACATGTATGAAGCGCAACGTTCGCCCATGGGCATCCTGGGGCTCGGAGTAGCACTGGGAGGCAAACAACACAGCGAGGATCAGAACAGATAAGTCTTCAGGGCTCTCCTGAAAGCAGGATAGTCCTCAATAGCACAAAGAAGTTATGCAAAGGAATTCCACATTCTCACAGCAACAATAGAGAAGGACCGACCGCCAATCCGCGCGTGTCGTGCGAGAGGCGTAGCAACTGGGCACATGTGAGCGGATCTCAGCAGTCGGCCCGGAGTAGGATGGACGAACCTCTGCTGCAAATACCCTACTCCGGTACCCTAGACTGCCCGGTAAACCAGACATATGCTTATGGACGGGGAGCCAATGCAGATGACGATGGCCACCCTCCGCCTAATTCTAAGGAGCCTGAAGATGCCTAATAGGTGAAGCCGTTTGTCCCAGGTACAGGGCATTACAGATGTACAGAGACGTTACCACTGATGCCCTGAACTGTAGCGGGATGGATGTAGGGAGAACCTTCCTCAAGATTTTCAGCCGAAAGTGGCCTTGTTGCCACACTGGCCAGTCTGTTTATCAGCAGAGAGGGAGGCAGAGATCTTAACCCCAAGATCTTGAAGCCCAGCAACCAGGGCAGGAAAAGGGCCAAACGAAGGGGGCCAGAGAGCAGTAGCAGAAGGGGGGCCTACCGCCAACACCTCAGTTTTACCATTTAGCACACCCCCACAGCCTCCAGACAAGCCCTTGAACGAGAGGCAGTCTCCACCGATGCGAGATCCAAATGCACAATGATTTGCATATCATCGGCCTAGGAACAGCAAAGCAAGCCATTGGTGGAGAGGCGTTTGGCCAGGGACTGAAGGTACACATTGAACAAAATGGGCGAGATGGCAGACCCCTGGGGAACCCCACAAGCGAGACAAACAGGAGTGGACCGAAAAGGAGGAAGAGAGACTGGGTGTGGGTAGACAGAAGCCGTACCGGCCACACCTGCTTGAGCAAGGCGCTCCAGCAGGACAAGATGGTTGACAGTATCAAAGGCGGTGGAGAGGTCTAGTTAAAGAAGAGCTCCCACGCCGTCCTTGTCCTGGGGTCGCAAGAGATCACCCACTACAGCAACAAGCACTGCCTCAGTCCTGCGGCCAGCACGGGCACCAGACTGAGAACCAGCAAACAAGGAAGAGCTTTCCAGAAATAGGCTGACCACCAGGGGTCAAGACGTTTAGCCAAAAGCGGAAGACGGGAAATGGGGCGGAAATTAGCCAAGCCAGAAGGGTGCAAAGCGGGTCTTTTCAGGAGAGGAATGACCAATGCGTGTTTAAGACTAGCCGGAACGGAGCCCGGGGTAAAAGAATAGTGAACCGTTTGGGTGATAAGCGGAGCAATTGGGGGATAACACCCCTCAGCACATGGCAGGGAATGGGTTCACTAGGAGAGGAGGGGCAGGCCTGAGCTTGGCCGCAGCTGGCATAACGTCTTGCACCGAGAAACCCGGAAAAGAAGAGCCCGGGTCCCCGACTCCCGGGTCTGCCAGTGGGGAAGGTCAGCTCCACCTGCACAGCAGGAGGGCGGGCGTGCTTAGAGATAGGCGCGATAGCATCCACACAAGGAACGTGCTCGGGAACAGAGGAAGAGTGGGGAAAGGGGCGACCTTGGCTTCAGGGACAGTCCAGGCCGGGCGCAGCAGCATCTCCTCCTGAGGGGCACAGGTGGGTCGCCACTTATGCCACGTGCCCTCACACAGTCTCCGGTGAGGGTTAGAGCAGGGCCTCATTGTGTGCAGGAGCACTGAGCTAGTCCCTGCTGTAGATGGGAGTGTCGGGGGCCCCTTGGCCCTCGCTTTGTTGTGCTACACCCGCCACTGCCCACACTTCCCTCCCTCTCTGCTCCCCGTCCAGCGCTTTGAAGCAGCCTGACAGCCATGTAAGCAGCCAGCATTACATTACCCAGAGGATGCCAGGAGGCCAGAGCTGCCAGGGGTATGGTCTGGTTTGCCTCTTCCCATGGCATTGCTCCAAGCAGCTCTAAACCGGGGACTCCGGGTCCACCCCAATACCATGCAGGACACCCCTGGATCGACCTTCTCCCTACGCTCTGAGATCGTCACCTCGAGCCTCCTGGAGACCTGCTCGACCTATCAACACCCACGTGACAGACAACTGCACCTTAAAGTATTATTCACACTAGAGGTCAAACACCTACAGTGATTGCCAGTGATTTCTGTAACACAACACTATATGGAAGGGAACCCCCAAAAACAAAGAGTTCCTACTCGTAAGCCCAGGAAGCCCAGCCCAACATCGTCATGCATGCCAGATGATGCTGCCAGAAGCCCAGCCCAACTCATGATGCATGCCAGATGATGCTGCCAGAAGCCCAGCCCAACTCATAATGCATGCCAGATGATGCTGCCAGAAGCCCAGCCCCATAATGCATGCCAGATGGTGGTGCTAGAAGCCCAGCCCCATAATGTATGCTAGATGATGCTGCCAGAAGCCCAGCCCAACTCATAATGCATGCCAGATGATGCTGCCAGAAGCCCAGCCCAACTCGTAATGCATGCCAGATGATGCTGCCAGAAGCCCAGCCCAACTCGTAATGCATGCCAGATGATGCTGCCAGAAGCCCAGCCCAACTCATGATGCATGCCAGATGATGCTGCCAGAAGCCCAACCCAACTCATAATGCATGCCAGATGATGCTGCCAGAAGCCCAGCCCAACTCATAATGCATGCCAGATGATGCTGCTAGAAGCCCAGCCCCATAATGCATGCCAGATGGTGGTGCTAGAAGCCCAGCCCCATAATGTATGCCAGATGATGCTGCCAGAAGCCAAGCCCAACTCATAATGCATGCCAGATGATGCTGCCAGAAGCCCAACCCAACTCATAATGCATGCCAGATGATGCTGCCAGAAGCCAAGCCCAACTCATAATGCATGCCAGATGATGCTGCTAGAAGACCAGCCCCATAATGCATGCCAGGTGATGCTGCTAGAAGCCCAGCCCCATAATGCATGCCAGATGGTGGTGCTAGAAGCCCAGCCCCATAATGTATGCCAGATGATGCTGCCAGAAGCCCAGCCCAACTCATAATGCATGCCAGACGATGCTGCTAGAAGCCCAGCCCCATAATGCATGCCAGATGGCGGTGCTAGAAGCCCAGCCCCATAATGTATGCCAGACAATGCTGCCAGAAGCCCAGCCCAACTCATCATGTCTGCCAGATGATGCTGCTAGAAGCCCTCCCAACTCATAATGCATGCCAGATGACACTGCTAGAAGCAAAGGATATGGGCGGCACCATGGTCAGGATGTAAAGTTGCTTCTCTCCTGTCAGGAGGCCAAACTCCGAAACTACAAACATTGGCCCATTTCCAGACCCACCTTTTCCACAAAATACATACATGCACAAAAGCCACCGCCGCCTGGTGGCATCGAAATTCATTCTCGCCACAAAGGCCACAAGTGCTTCTTCAAAAGTAGAGCAGACTGCAGCCGTACGCCTGTTCTCAGGCACACTTACCCTGAGCAGGGGTACACTTTTCATCTTGCAAGCTACTGGCCAGGGCTGGGAGGATAGCTCAGGGGCAAAACGTTTGTCTTGGAAGCAAAACAACGAAGAGCAACACAGGTTTCAAATCCTGGTCGTGCAGCTTAGAGACTTGTCTCCAGTATTATTCTTGTAGTAAAAGATTCTTTCGTTAATTAGCCCCCTTAATTCTCCCCTTGCACCTGGCACAACCTTTCTTACTTGACAAGCGCCATGTATTTCTAGCCAATGCCTAAATTATGAGACCTGCCCTAAACTTAGCACCCTGATCTGGAGGTTCCCAAAATGGCTCCCTGTTGGCATGACCATCTTCAAGACAATCCGCCTGACTTATCTGGACCTCACCACAACCTTCTAGTCGCCTGGCCAAGGCTTCCTGAGCAGCTGGCGCACCCTGCACCTGGGAACATCAACATTCAGAAAGAAACAAAATGGCAGCCACCTGAGCAGTCCTTCTCCGTAGGATGCCGCGCCGTTGCGCCGTCGCGCCGCGGCTCTCACAAGAAGTGGCCTCTCCAGGAAAGATCCCAAGAGTCGTCTTCTTAGGAAGTGCAACAGTAGCTAAGAGTGCATGGCCCCGCCCTCCAGCCTAACTCCACAGCCATACGTGTAATTATTAACCCTGAGACGACACAATTCCTGGTGCATAAATGCCTATGGCCTATTCCCCGATTCCATAAAGATGCCACAGGGCTGTAAAGCACTCTGCTTACATGAGATGCCAACCCATTTACAGCCTCGCGACGCCTGAAATAACCTGCTCTGCGTGCAGCAACATTGCCACTCTTGGCACTTTCTTGTAGGCGTGGAAACCCATTCCTCAGGGTGATGCCCATGGAAACCCATGCCCCGGGGTGATGCCCATGGAAACCCATGCCTCGGGGTGATGCCCATGGAAACCCATGCCCCGGGGTGATGCCCCATGCCCCGGGGTGATGCCCATGGAAACCCATGCCTCGGGGTGATGCCCATGGAAACCCATGCCCCGGGGTGATGCCCATTGAAACCCATGCCTCGGGGTGATGCCCATGGAAACCCATGCCTCGGGGTGATGCCCATGGAAACCCATGCCCCGGGGTGATGCCCCATGCCCCGGGGTGATGCCCATGGAAACCCATGCCTCGGGGTGATGCCCATGGAAACCCATGCCCCGGGGTGATGCCCATGGAAACCCATGCCTCGGGGTGATGCCCATGGAAACCCATTCCTCAGGGTGATGCCCATGGAAACCCATGCCTCGGGGTGATGCCCATGGAAACCCATGCCTCGGGGTGATGCCCATGGAAACCCATGCCCCGGGGTGATGCCCATGGAAACCCATGCCTCGGGGTGATGCCCATGGAAACCCATTCCTCAGGGTGATGCCCATGGAAACCCATGCCCTGGGGTGATGCCCATGGAAACCCATGCCTCGGGGTGATGCCCATGGAAACCCATGCCCCGGGGTGATGCCCATGGAAACCCATGCCTCGGGGTGATGCCCATGGAAACCCATGCCCCGGGGTGATGCCCCATGCCCCGGGGTGATGCCCATGGAAACCCATGGCCCGGGGTGATGCCCATGGAAACCCATGCCCCAGGGTGATGGATTCCGATTTGTTTAGTTGGCCACAGGGATATGTGTGGGGCCTTTCCAATGTGAGATGAGCAAGCAGGGTTTATCCAGTGACAACTCGCAATCCTTCAGATTTGGGTCTTATTCGGGCCTTTGGACGGTAGTATGCTGGTGCTGTCACACTGGAAGTACACATGGATTGTGCACATTGGGAATGTACTAGGATTCTGCAAACTGGGAGCATACAAGTATTGTCAACGTGGGAGTGCACTGGGATTGTGCAGACTGGAACTATACTTGCAATCGGGGTCTGTGATGGGATTGTCCAAGTGGGGGTGCACTGGGATTGTGCAGACTGGAACTATACTTGCAATCGGGGTCTGTGATGGGATTGTCCAAGTGGGGGTGCACTGGGATTGTGCAGACTGGAACTATACTTGCAATCGGGGTCTGTGATGGGATTGTCCAAGTGGGGGTGCACTGGGATTGTGCAGACTGGAACTATACTTGCAATCGGGGTCTGTGATGGGATTGTCCAAGTGGGGGTGCACTGGGATTGTGCAGACTGGAACTATACTTGCAATCGGGGTCTGTGATGGGATTGTCCAAGTGGGGGTGCACTGGGATTGTGCAGACTGGAACTATACTTGCAATCGGGGTCTGTGATGGGATTGTCCAAGTGGGGGTGCACTGGGATTGTGCAGACTGGAACTATACTTGCAATCGGGGTCTGTGATGGGATTGTCCAAGTGGGGGTGCACTGGGATTGTGCAGACTGGAACTATACTTGCAATCGGGGTCTGTGATGGCATTGTCCAAGTGGGGGTGCACTGGGATTGTGCAGACTGGAACTATACTTGCAATCGGGGTCTGTGATGGGATTGTCCAAGTGGGGGTGCACTGGGATTGTGCAGACTGGAACTATACTTGCAATCGGGGTCTGTGATGGGATTGTCCAAGTGGGGGTGCACTGGGATTGTGCAGACTGGAACTATACTTGCAATCGGGGTCTGTGATGGGATTGTCCAAGTGGGGGTGCACTGGGATTGTGCAGACTGGAACTATACTTGCAATCGGGGTCTGTGATGGGATTGTCCAAGTGGGGGTGCACTGGGATTGTGCAGACTGGAACTATACTTGCAATCGGGGTCTGTGATGGGATTGTCCAAGTGGGGGTGCATTGGGATTGTGCAGACTGGAACTATACTTGCAATCGGGGTCTGTGATGGGATTGTCCAAGTGGGGGTGCACTGGGATTGTGCAGACTGGAACTATACTTGCAATCGGGGTCTGTGATGGCATTGTCCAAGTGGGGGTGCACTGGGATTGTGCAGACTGGAACTATACTTGCAATCGGGGTCTGTGATGGGATTGTCCAAGTGGGGGTGCACTGGGATTGTGCAGACTGGAACTATACTTGCAATCGGGGTCTGTGATGGGATTGTCCAAGTGGGGGTGCACTGGGATTGTGCAGACTGGAACTATACTTGCAATCGGGGTCTGTGATGGGATTGTCCAAGTGGGGGTGCACTGGGATTGTGCAGACTGGAACTATACTTGCAATCGGGGTCTGTGATGGGATTGTCCAAGTGGGGGTGCACTGGGATTGTGCAGACTGGAACTATACTTGCAATCGGGGTCTGTGATGGGATTGTCCAAGTGGGGGTGCACTGGGATTGTGCAGACTGGAACTATACTTGCAATCGGGGTCTGTGATGGGATTGTCCAAGTGGGGGTGCACTGGGATTGTGCAGACTGGAACTATACTTGCAATCGGGGTCTGTGATGGGATTGTCCAAGTGGGGGTGCACTGGGATTGTGCAGACTGGAACTATACTTGCAATCGGGGTCTGTGATGGCATTGTCCAAGTGGGGGTGCACTGGGATTGTGCAGACTGGAACTATACTTGCAATCGGGGTCTGTGATGGCATTGTCCAAGTGGGGGTGCACTGGGATTGTGCAGACTGGAACTATACTTGCAATCGGGGTCTGTGATGGGATTGTCCAAGTGGGGGTGCACTGGGATTGTGCAGACTGGAACTATACTTGCAATCGGGGTCTGTGATGGGATTGTCCAAGTGGGGGTGCACTGGGATTGTGCAGACTGGAACTATACTTGCAATCGGGGTCTGTGATGGGATTGTCCAAGTGGGGGTGCACTGGGATTGTGCAGACTGGAACTATACTTGCAATCGGGGTCTGTGATGGGATTGTCCAAGTGGGGGTGCACTGGGATTGTGCAGACTGGAACTATACTTGCAATCGGGGTCTGTGATGGGATTGTCCAAGTGGGGGTGCACTGGGATTGTGCAGACTGGAACTATACTTGCAATCGGGGTCTGTGATGGGATTGTCCAAGTGGGGGTGCACTGGGATTGTGCAGACTGGAACTATACTTGCAATCGGGGTCTGTGATGGCATTGTCCAAGTGGGGGTGCACTGGGATTGTGCAGACTGGAATTATACTTGCAATCGGGGTCTGTGATGGGATTGTCCAAGTGGGGGTGCACTGGGATTGTGCAGACTGGAACTATACTTGCAATCGGGGTCTGTGATGGCATTGTCCAAGTGGGGGTGCACTGGGATTGTGCAGACTGGAATTATACTTGCAATCGGGGTCTGTGATGGGATTGTCCAAGTGGGGGTGCACTGGGATTGTGCAGACTGGAACTATACTTGCAATCGGGGTCTGTGATGGCATTGTCCAAGTGGGGGTGCACTGGGATTGTGCAGACTGGAACTATACTTGCAATCGGGGTCTGTGATGGCATTGTCCAAGTGGGGGTGCACTGGGATTGTGCAGACTGGAACTATACTTGCAATCGGGGTCTGTGATGGGATTGTCCAAGTGGGGGTGCACTGGGATTGTGCAGACTGGAACTATACTTGCAATCGGGGTCTGTGATGGGATTGTCCAAGTGGGGGTGCACTGGGATTGTGCAGACTGGAACTATACTTGCAATCGGGGTCTGTGATGGCATTGTCCAAGTGGGGGTGCACTGGGATTGTGCAGACTGGAATTATACTTGCAATCGGGGTCTGTGATGGGATTGTCCAAGTGGGGGTGCACTGGGATTGTGCAGACTGGAACTATACTTGCAATCGGGGTCTGTGATGGCATTGTCCAAGTGGGGGTGCACTGGGATTGTGCAGACTGGAATTATACTTGCAATCGGGGTCTGTGATGGGATTGTCCAAGTGGGGGTGCACTGGGATTGTGCAGACTGGAACTATTCTTTTGCAATCGGGGACTATATTTTATTTATTTATTTATTGGGCATTTGTAAGTGTTTCCAAGTGCCAAAAGACAATGGTGGGGGGAGGGGAGGGTGGGACAGGGGAGAACAAAAACAGTAAAATCAGTAAAAAACCGTCCTACTAGGCCTTGTGACAATCGGACAGTGCAAGTGCTGTGAAAGTAAGCGGAGGGGGCAGAGGGAGGAGTGGGTGGGCTGGGGCGACAGGTGACGGGGAAGCACAGGAAAGCAGGGGCCCCAGGGGCTGGGCACGTGCTGAGGGGAGTCCAGAAGGGAAAGTGCCAGTCCAAGGGTCAGCTAGAGGAAGGAAGGGGGTGGACCCGATTCAGGCTAGTCAGGGAAGGGTGCCAGGGGGCAAGTGCTGGTGAAGGGGTGCTGGAGTAGACTGTAGGAGGAGGGCCTGGCCCCTTTAAGGCACATATGGGAGCAGGCACCTGTCGCAGAGGCAGGGGGACATTAGCAAGGGAGGGGAAGTGAGAAGGAGGAGAACATTAAATTCCTGAGAATTTTACGGAACGATGTGGCTCAAGTCTGAGAGGGGCAGGGAGGCTGCTCCAGAGGGAGGCTCCCACCAAAGAAAGAGATCTGCCCCCACTCTTTGCGTGGAGAAACTTCTGATCTGCAGAGAGTATAAGCTAGAAGACTGAAGTGCTCCTGCAGGGAGGTATTTAGGGAGAGAGAGTTGAATGTAGCGGGGATCCAGGTCCCAGAAAGCCTTGTGAATGATGCAGAGGGTCTTGAATTTGATCCTTGCAGCAACCGGGAACTAGTGGAGAAGTTTTAGGGCTGGAGAGATGCAGTACCTGGGCTTGAGGCCAAGGATTAGTGTTGCTGTCCTATTCTGGATTAGATGAAGAGGGCGAAGGGAGGAAAGAAGCAGTTTGAGAGTTTGAGGAAGAGGCTGTTGCAGTAGTACAGCCTAGAGAGGACCAGAGCTCTGGAGACTTTGAGTTTCTGGGGGAAGGTGAGGAAAGGGACAATGCCTGCGGGGAGATGGAACATAAAGTTGGACATCTTGGTAAGGTCCGAGATGTAAGGAGAGAGAGGAGTCGAAGATGACCCCAAGGTTTTTCTGCATCACAAGAAGTTGAGGGGATGGGGCCCAAGCAGGGCGGGCAGAGAGTAGGAGGGAAACAGGGAGCTGGCATCCCGATGAGAAAGATATTGGGATTGTCAAAGTCTGGCATTGGGCAGCCTGGAACTATTTCTTTGCAATCGGGGACTATATTGGGAGTGTGAAAGTGTACACGAGAAGTTTATTGGAACTGTGACATTATGAGTATAATGGGATGAAGAACACAATGGGCAAACAGCTGATTGTAACATTTGAACCATACAGGCCGAGTGCAAACTGGGACGATACTGGGCGCCAAACTGGGGTTAAATTGATGTTTCAAAACCTATGCATATGCTGGGATAATCAAGTTGGCTGTATTGGCATGTGCTGGGAGTTTACAAAATGGGAACATACTGGAATTATCGGACAGTAAACTGGTGATACACTGAACTTGTGCAAAGTGGGTTGTGAAAGTGTGATTGTATTTAACATGTCAAACTGGGAATACACAAGGATTGATCAAAGTGGGAATATAACTGGTCTTATATAGTGTGACATCTGCCATGTTGGTGGCCTCTTGACACATGGTTCTAGAACAAAGGGCAGGTGGGAGGGGAAGGTGTGTGCAGTGGCAGAGAGAGGTTTTGATGCTGGGGGGTCGAAGTGCTCCTCAGGGGGCATTGTGCCGGTCGGGTCATAGAGGGGTGGGGGTTTCTCACGTAGAATTGCCAGCATGCCGGCTCATTTTGATCTCAATCGCCTACCATGCACACACGTAGCGTAAAAAGCACCGCCTACTGGAGGATGGACAAGAGTTGTTGAACCATGCTGGTAACCTTTTCCTTAATTATCTGGCAGAACAGGTTATCATGTCAAATGAAATCACAAACATTTCCCACACATGTAGGGTCAAAGGGCCTGACCTTTGTGAGGCAGTGACCTCCTGACCTCACAATCGAGGGAGCCAGATTCTCGCTGTAACTGGGGGACCCGCGCCTTCGTTGGTCGACGTCCTCGATGACGCGGTCTTGTCAGTTGCCATTACATGATATCTCCTGTCAACGTAGGCTTGATGTAACTTAATTATGCAAGGGATTTTCTGGCAAAGGCGGGCCTCTATATATAATGCCATGCCGTTGACTATTATTGAGGTCAGGTAAACTGCAAGGTTACACCAAAGAGGCGCCAATAATCTGAATGGGGGCAAAGTTCAAAGTGTGTGAGACGCCAGACCGCTCAAGTTCTATATATGGCAGTTCATTGGTCGAAGACGCCTTAAGACCTTCCTCTCTGTCACCTCCACTGAGCGAAATGGCGCCCATCCGTCAATCCCGTGGCTTTCTTCTACACATCCTTGACTACACCAGGACTCACCCCTGGCTCTTTCTAGGTTCATGGCTTCATGACACTAGGGCTCACCCCCGGCTCTTTCTGGGCTCCTGGCTTCAGGACAGCAGGGCTCACCCCCGGCTCTTTCTAGGTTCATGGCTTCAGGACACTAGGGCTCACCCCCGGCTCTTTCTGGGCTCCTGGCTTCAGGACAGCAGGGCTCACCCCGGCTCTTTCTAGGTTCATGGCTTCAGGACAGCAGGACTCACCCCGGCTCTTTCTAGGTTCATGGCGTCAGGGCACCAGGACTCACCCCGGCTCTTTCTAGGTTCATGGCTTCAGGACAGCAGGACTCACCCCCGGCTCTTTCTAGGTTCATGGCTTCAGGACACCAGGGCTCACCCCCGGCTCTTTCTGAGCTCATGGCTTCAGGACACCAGGGCTCACCCCCGGCTCTTTCTGAGCTCATGGCTTCAGGACAGCAGGACTCACCCCCGGCACTTTATAGGTTCATGGCTTCAGGACAGCAGGGCTCACCCTGGCTCTTTCTGAGCTCATGGCTGCAGGACACCAGGGCTCACCCCCGGCTCTTTCTGAGCTCATGGCTTCAGGACAGCAGGACTCACCCCTGGCTCTTTCTAGGTTCATGGCTTCAGGACACCACGGCTCACTCACGGCTCTTTCTGAGCTAATGGCTTCAGGACAGCAAGACTCACCCCTGGCTCTTTTTAGGTTCATGGCTTCAGGACACCACGGCTCACCCCCGGCTCTTTCTGAGCTCATGGCTTCAGGATAGCAGTACTCACCCCTGACTCTTTCTAGGTTCATGGCTTCAGGACACCGGGACTCACCCCCGGCTCTTTCTGGGCTCATGGATTCAGGACAGCAGGACTCACCCTGGCTCTTTCTAGGTTCATGGCTTCAGGACACCTGGACTCACCCCTGCTCTTTCTGGGTTCATGGCTTCAGGACACCAGGACTCACCCCGGCTCTTTCTGAGCTCATGGCTTCAGGACAGCAGGACTCACCCCTGGCTCTTTCTAGGTTCATGGCTTCAGGACACCATGGCTCACTCACGGCTCTTTCTAGGTTCATGGCTTCAGGACACCAGGGCTCACCCCCGGCTCTTTCTGAGCTCATGGCTTCAGGACAGCAGGACTCACCCCCGTCACTTTATAGGTTCATGGCTTCAGGACAGCAGGACTCACCCTCTGTTTGGCTCGTGACCGGGTCGGGACAGGAGCCTTCGTTTTCCGCCTTGGTGCGGACGCCGGCTTGTGCCTGCCAGTGATTCAGGGTAGGAGATAAGCTGTGGTGCAGCCAATCAGGCAAGAGCTTGGGTGAGGGAGCAGCGAGCTCTAGAGGTCGGCCATTTTAGAATGGTCTGACCACCTCAATACAATGGGACATGTGGTGAGTAGATGTAGGCACGGCAAGGTGGTATGTGAGCCGGGGACTATTGAAGCACGATTTTTAGATTGAAAGGGCTCACATAGCATTCAAAAGTCATATGTTAGGTCTGTTTGGATGATAGGAGGAGGTAGAGAAAGGACGGCACTGGCACAAACAGGGGTAAACAGGGGCCTTATGAGGGCCTTAGCTGGGCCGCCGGCGGCGGATGTTTGCTGCTTCAAATAGTGCTAGTTACCTAGCAACGAGGCAGCGGCCTAGCTTTGGTGCCGCGCTGCGCCTGGCATCAAGGGGTCAGGCAATGCAGGTCAGGCGCGGCTTTCCGTGCTTGATTTCAAGGGAATACTGCAAATCAGGGGCAGCTGCAGCCTATCCAGTATGGTGCAGCCTTTCCCAGTACGGTGCTCTTCACAGCACTGTTGGGCCTCAAGGATTTTTTGTCGCTGCACGAGGGGCAGGCAGGGCCACGCGTGAGACCACGTGTGGGGCGATCGTCGTCGGTGTGGCTGCTGAGGGGACTGAGAAGGCTCCAGGATTAAACAGGGGCCTTATGAGGGCCTTAGTAGATTTAGAAAGAGGATGTTGCCTTAGTCCAGCCTAGAGAGAACCAGGGTCTGGAAACCGTGAGCTTCTGGGAGAAAGTGAGAAAGGGAAGAGTCCCTTTGAGGAGGAGCAGCTGGTAGTGGGACTTCCTGGCGACGTCCAAGATGTGAGGCAAGAAAGAACGAGTGGAATCGAAGATGACACCAAGGTTTTTTGCCTCGCAGGAAGGCGAAGGAAGGGGGCCCAAGGCGGTCGACCGGAGCGAGAGAGGGAAAGCAGGCACAGTGGTCCCAATGCAAAGGATCGCCATCTTACTGGCATTAAGGCAGAGATGGTTGGAGGCGCACAGATCCTGAATCGCGGATAGACAAGAATGAGCAGGAGAGGAGGCTGAGGGGAGTGTGAAGGAAAGCTGAGTGTTATCCGCATAACACTGAGGGTTAGGGAAGGTAGAGATCAAGTGGGCCAAAGGGGTCAAGTAGAAGTTGAAGAAACAGGGTGAGAGGCTAGAGTCCTGGGGAATGCCACAGGTAGAGAACGAGGTGGCAGAGAGAAAGGGACCAAGTTGGACCTCGGAGGGGCGGTCCAAGAGGAAGGAGGTCAGCCACTCCAGAGCCTGATCCTTGATGCCCAGGTTCTCATGTAATCGATTGATTAGGATGGCATGGTTTACTGTGTCGAAAGCAGAGGAAAGATCAAGGAGGATGAGGACAGAAGGAAGGCTGGAATCAAGGTTAGAAAGCAGATCTTCACAGGTGTTCTGGAGAGCAGTTTCCGTGCCTCTGGAAGCTCTGAAGCCAGACTGATGGTCGTGGTGACAACCAACAGATTCAGTGTGGAGAATTAACTGGGAGATGGCCAGCTTTTCCAAGAGTTTGCCCAGGAAAGGGGTGATGGAGATTGGGCGATAGTTTGCCGTGTAGGTAGTATCGGCAGATGGCTTCTTGAGGAGTGGGTGGACACAGGAGTGCTTAAAGGGAGAGGGGAACGTTCCAGTGGCGAACGAGTGATTACAGAAATCGCCCAAGGATGGGTCGAGGGTGTCAATATGGTCCTTGATGGTTCTGGAGGAGCAGACGAGCACCTGTTTCGATGACACTTTTATCAGACTTGTCTAGAAACCTTGTCAGGTGTTGTCAGAGAGAAAGAGGAGAAAGGAGGAGGAGAGGGAGAGATGGCCAAAGGGGGGGGCAGAGAGAGGAAGAGGGAGAGGAAGAGGAGATAGTGGACAGGATGTCCTGAGTTTTAGCAGGGAAGTGAGAGGCCAGAGCTATACAGAGAGCCTGGGAGGGAACAGGAGAGGTAGAGGCCACAACAGGATTGACCAGTTTCTTGCAGATTTTAAAGAATGTCGTCGTGTTGTTAGACGCCACAGAGACGCGGGCTTGAATGTGTGTTCTCTTCTTGATGAGTGTTATTGATTCGACTGGCATTTTGGTGCAACCAGTCTAGGTATATCTAAATGTGGCCTGGCATGCTTTACTGTAATGTTATTACGTGTCTACACTGGTCTACATTGTGCAGCCAGTTGGACATGTTTTCTTTGTGGCATGGCATTTTTATTAGCAAAGCATTAATGTTCCTGTGCACTGTTGGTGACTTGTATGTATTGGATTGGTGTTACTATACAAAACAATTGCAAACAATCTGGCTTTTTAGACAATTTTTCTCAGAACGTGAGTTATATATTGCATTAAAACACATATGTATATCTTTATCCTAGTGCAGTGTGCGGCATAGCCCTTCAGCAGCACGTTCGCGCATATTACGCAAGCGTGATAATCTATGCTGGCCCAGAGTGTGGCGTGACCCGGGATTTGTTGCCGAGTTGGGGGGGCCCCCTCAGCGTGGCTCAGAGGGGGGCCCCACATTTTGTGTTACGCCATTGGTGCTGAGAGCACTTGGCATTGGGCAGTAATACCTGGAATGTGATGGCAGTACCGCGCATGGAGTGGTAATACCTGACATTTGATGGGAGAACCAGGCATTTGGTGGTTATGCCTGTCATTTGAGTGCCTGGCTTTTAGAGGGAACCCTTGAGGTGCGATGTGAGTACCTTAGCATGTCGCAGATATGTCTGACAGCACCAAAAGTAATTTCACTATTCAAAACTCTACACCTGTAGGCTGCACTTGTGGGGATTTTGATCCGTGATCAGAGGTAGAGTGCTGACTTCCAATGCGCACTCTCCTCTATCTCCTTCCTCACTCCCCGCGGTGTAGCGCGATTCAAAGAACATCAATAATTTGAAAACCTACAAAGCTGCGTACAAGCAGTTGTAAATGCACCATCTTGAATTTGTTCATGAGCGCTGTGAATCCGGCATTGCCTCTTGGCCTTTGCTGTCCTCCCTGGTGCCCTGGGGCTTTCTCCCCATTCTTAGTTGGCGGCGCACGGCAACTCCAAGATGGCCGTGCCTTTTGCCATCAATGCTGTGCCCTGGTTCTGAGCGCACCCATTGGCTGTTTCGCGTTCATTGCAGCCTATCGGGGACCGGCAGGCTTTAACCGCCCCCTCACCAAAGGCCCACCTCCTGGGCCCCTTCTTGCTCCCTGTCCGCTGTCTGAATGTATCTGGGTCTAACCCTATATCTAGCTGCCCCCCCCTCCTGTTGAGTGCCTGAACCTTGTATCTAGCTGCCTCCCCCCTTTTGTATGTATGTGCTTGTGTGCCTGAACCCTATTTCTGGCTGTCCCCCCTGTGCCAACTTATCTTCGCTACATTTCTGTGTCGCAGCCGCCCTGCAATATGGGGTTAGGCTCTACGAATGTGCCTACCCGATATGGACTTTCAGCATCTCTGTGCCCCAGCCGCCCTGCATCATGGGGTTAGGTACCACGAATGTGCCCACCATGGACCCTAAGGCACCTTATAATGTAGCCACCTTGCAGCATGGGGCTAGGATACTCCATTGTGCTCACTTGAACTCCATTACACCCTTGTTATTACCTTCTGTTTGCTTCCTGCCTGTAACCTCAATCCAGTGACCACCTTCACTCTGTTGCATTTTATGATGTAACCACTTTTTGTTTATTCTGTCCTGTAACCATAAGCACTGTAACCAATTTCTAAAGCTTAAGCATCTACATACCTCTGGGTTTGGTGCGCCATATAAATACATAAGTAAATAAATAAATAAAAGCAATCTGCGGAGTCCCCAATGATTGGCTGTACATTTAGAACATCCATTGGCTTTGATACACCTTGATGTTGCCTTTCCAATTACAAGGGGGTTTGCAGATTATGTTATGGGTCGGCTCAAATGTTTAAGCTTAGGTCATGGCAAGAAACGAACATTCTAAAGCCAGACTTATTGATTAACCTATTCCTAGCCTATTTAAGGAGACATTTAATCATTGCTCTGCGCTGTATACATTCTCTCCTGGTGCTCCTCCCCTCCCACCCCCTGCATTGCCCACTCAATGTTTGCAGCAAATATTGTGTAATTGCACCTGTCTACAACCACCAGCACCCTTATCAATGTTGCTTTCTATCCACCTGTACTTGCATACCTGATGTAGCCCCCCGCACCATGAGGTGAGGCTTTACAGACTGCGCACCCATACCAATTTCACTTATTAGCTACCTGTACTTGCATGCCTGATGTAGCCCCCCGCACCATGAGGCAAGGCTTTCCAGACTGCGCACCCTTACCAATGTTGCTTTTTATCCACCTGTACTTGCATACCTGATGTAGCCCCCCGCACCATGAGGTCCGGCTTTCCAGACTGCGCACCCTTACCAATGTTGCTTTTCATCCACCTGTACTTGCACACCTGATGTAGCCCCCTGCCCCATGAGGTGAGGCTTTCCAGACTGCGCACCCTTACCAATGTTGCTTTTTACCCACCTGTACTTGCATACCTGATGTAGCCCCCCACACAATGAGGTGAGGGCTTTCCAGACTGCGCACGCTTACCAATGTTGCTTTTTATCCACCTGTACTTGCATACCTGATGTAAACCCCTGCACCATGAGGTGAGGCTTTCCAGACTGCGCACCCTTACCAGTGTTGCTTTTTATCAACCTGTACTTGCATGCCTCATGTAGCCCCACCCCCGCACCATGAGGTGAGGCTTTGCAGACTGCTCACCCTTACCAATTTCACTTATTATCTACCTGTACTTGCATACCTGATGTAGCCCCCCGCACCATGAGGTGAGGCTTTGCAGACTGCTCACCCTTACCAATTTCACTTATTATCTACCTGTACTTGCATACCTGATGTAGCCCCCCGCACCATGAGGTGAGGCTTTCCAGACTGCGCACCCTTGCCAATGTCGCTTATTATCTACCTGTACTTGCATACCTGATGTAGCCCCCACACCATGAGGTGAGGCTTTCCAGACTGCGCACCGTTACCAATGTTGCTTTTTATCAACCTGTACTTGAATGCCTCATGTAGCCCCACCCCCGCACCATGAGGTGAGGCTTTCCAGACTGCAGACCCTTACCAATGTCACTATTTATCTTCCTGTACTTGCATGCCTGATGTAGCCCCCTGCACCATGAGATGAGGATTTCCAGACTGAGCACCCTTACCAATGTTGCTTTTTATCCACCTGCACCCACATACCTGATATAGCCACCCACAGAATGAGGAAAGGCTTGCCAGACTGTGCACCCTTTCCAATGTTGCTTTTTATCCACCTGTACTTGCATGCCTGATGTAGCCCCCTCACCATGAGGTGAGGCTTTCCAGACTGTGCACCCTTGTCAATGTTGCTTTTTACCCACCTGTACTTGCATACCTGATGTAGCCCCCTCACCATGAGGTGAGGCTTTCCAGACTGTGCACCCTTGTCAATGTTGCTTTTTACCCACCTGTACTTGCATACCTGATGTAGCCCCCCGCACCATGAGGTGAGGCTTTCCAGACTGCGCACCCTTACCAATGTTGCTTTTTATCCACCTTTACTTGCATACCTGATGTAGCCCCCGTACCATGAGGTGAGGCTTTCCAGACTGTGCACCCTTGTCAATGTTGCTTTTTACCCACCTGTACTTGCATACCTGATGTAGCCCCCCGCACCATGAGGTGAGGCTTTCCAGACTGCGCACCCTTACCAATGTTGCTTTTTATCCACCTGTACTTGCATACCTGATGTAGCCCCCGCACCATGAGGGGAGGCTTTCCTGACTGTGCCCTGTAACCAATGTTGCGTTTTATCCACCTATACTTGCATACCTGATGTAGCCCCCTGAACCATGAGGTGAGGCTTCCCAGACTGCGCACCCTTACCAGTGTTGCTTTTTACCCACCTCTACTTGCATGCCTGATGTAGCCCAACGCATCATGAGGTGAGGCTTTTCAGACTACACATCCTTACGAATGTTGCTTTTTAACCACCTATACCCACATACCTGAGGTAGCCACCCACACCGTGAGGCAAGGCTTTCCAGACTGCGCACCCTTACCAATGTTGCTTTTTATCCACCTGTACTTGCATACGTGATGTAGCCCCCACACCATGAGGTGAGGCTTTCCAGACTGCGCACCCTTACCAATGTTGCTTTTTATCCACCTTTACTTGCATACCTGATGTAGCCCCCGTACCATGAGGTGAGGCTTTCCAGACTGCGCACCCTTTCCAATGTTGCTTTTTACACACCAGTGTTTACATACCTGATGTAGCCCCCCGTACCATGAGATGAGGCTTTCCAGACTGCGCACCCTTACCAATGTTGCTTTTTACCCACCTGTACTTGCATGCCTGATGTAGCCCCCGGCACCGTGAGGTGAGGCTTTCCAGACTGCGCACCCTTACCAATGTTGCTTTTTATCCACCTGTACTTGCATGCATGATGTAGCCCCTTGCACAATGAGGTGAGGCTTTCCAGACTGCGCACCCTTACCAATGTTGCTTTTTACCCACCTGTACTTGCATGCCTGATGTAGCCTCCCGCACCGTGAGGTGAGGCTTTCCAGACTGCTCACCCTTACCAATGTTGCTTTTTATCCACCTGTACTTGCATGCCTGATGTAGCCCCTGCACAATGAGGTGAGGCTTTCCAGACTGCGCACCGTTACCAATGTTGCTTGTTACCCGCCTGTACTTGCATGCCTGATGTAGCCCTCCCGCACTGTGAGTTGAGGCTTTCCAGACTGCGCACCCTTACCAAAGTCGCTTTTTATCCACCTGTACTTGCATGCCTGATGTAGCCCCCCCGCACCATGAGGTGAGGACTTTACAGACTGTGCACCCTTACCAATGTTGCTTTTTACCCACCTGTACTTGCATACCTGATGTAGCCACCCCGCACCATGAGGTGAGGGTTTTCCAGACTGCGCATCCTTACCAATGTTTCTTTTTACCCACCTGTACTTGCATGCCTGATGTATACCCCCCGCACCATGAGGAGAGGGCTTTACAGACTGCGCACCCTTACCAATGTTGCTTTTTACCCACCTTTACTTAAATAGCTGAAGTAGCCCCCCACACCATGAGGTGAGGGCTTTCCAGACTGCGCACCCTTACCAATGTCGCTTTTTACCTACCTGTACTTGCATGCCTGATGTAGCCCCCCGCACCATGAGGCAAGGCTTTCCAGACTGCGCACCCTTACCAATGTTGCTTTTTATCCACCTGTACTTGCATGCCTGATGTAGCCCCCCGCACCATGAGGCAAGGCTTTCCAGACTGCGCACCCTTACCAATGTCGCTTTTTACCTACCTGTACTTGCATGCCTGATGTAGCCCCCCGCACCATGAGGCAAGGCTTTCCAGACTGCGCACCCTTACCAATGTTGCTTTTTATCCACCTGTACTTGCATACCTGATGAAGCCCCCCGCACCATGAGGTCCGTCTTTCCAGACTGCGCACCCTTACCAATGTTGCTTTTTATCCACCTGTACTTGCACACCTGATGTAGCCCCCTGCCCCATGAGGTGAGGCTTTCCAGACTGCGCACCCTTACCAATGTTGCTTTTTATACACCTGTACCTGCACACCTGATGTAGCCCCCGCACCATGAGGTGAGGCTTTGCAGACTGTGCCCCCTAACCAATGTTTCTTTTTATCCACCTGTACTTGCATGCCTAATGTAGCCCCCCCGCACGACGAGGTGAGGCTTTCCAGACTGCGCACACTTACCAATGTCGCTTTTTATCCACCTGTACCTGCACACCTACTGTAGCTCCCGCACCATGAGGTTAGGCTTTCCAGACTGTGCACCCTTATCAATGTTGCTTTTTATCCACCTGTACTTGCATACCTGATGTAGCCCCCCATGCACCTTGAGGTCAGGCTTTCCACACTGCACACCCTTACCAATGTTGCATTTTATCCACCTGTACTTGGATGCCTGATGTAGCCCCCCGCACAATGAGGTGAGGCTTTCCAGACTGCGCACCCTTACCAATGTCTCTTTTTATCCACCTGTACCTGCACACCTAATGTAACCCCCACACCATTAGGTGAGGCTGTCCAGACTGTGCCCCCTAACCAACGATGCTTTTTATCCACCTGTACTTGCATGCCTGATGTATCCCCCCGCACCATGAGGTCAGGCTTTCCAGACTGCGCACCCTTACCAATGTTTCTTTTTATCCACCTGTAATTGCATGCCTGATGTATCCCCCCGCACAATGAGGTGAGGCTTTCCACATTGTGCACCCTTACCAATGTTGCGTTTTATCCACCTGTACTTGCATGCCTGATGTAGGCCCCCGAACCATGAGGTGAGGCGTTCCAGACTGCTCACCCTTACCAATGTTGCCTTGTACCCACCTGTACTGGCATACCTGATGTAGCCCCCTGCGCCATGAGGTGAGGCTTTCCAGACTGTGCACCCTTACTAATGTTGCTTATTATCTTCCTGTACTTGCATACTTGATGTAGCCCCCCACACCATGAGGTGAGGCTTTCCAGACTGCACACCCTTTCCAATGTTGCTTTTTAACCACTTGTACTTGCTGCCTGATGTAGCCCCCTGAACCACGAGGTCAGGCTTTCCAGACTGCACACACTTACCAATGTTGCTTTTTATCCACCTGTACTTGCATGCCTGATGTAGCACTTCGCACCATGAGGTGAGGCTTTCCAGACTGCACACCCTTTCCAATGTTGCTTTTTATCCACTTGTACTTGCATGCCTGATGTATGCCCCTGAACCACGAGGTCAGGCTTTCCAGACTGTGCACCCTTGTCAATGTTGCTTTTTACCCACCTGTACTTGCATGCCTGATGTAGCACTTCGCACCATGAGGTGAGGCTTTCCAGACTGCACACCCTTTCCAATGTTGCTTTTTATCCACTTGTACTTGCATGCCTGATGTATGCCCCTGAACCACGAGGTCAGGCTTTCCAGACTGTGCACCCTTGTCAATGTTGCTTTTTACCCACCTGTACTTGCATACCTGATGTAGCCCCCCGCACCATGAGGTGAGGCTTTCCAGACTGTGCACCCTTACCAATGTTGCTTTTTATCCACCTGTACTTGCATGCCTGATGTAGCCCCCGCTCCATGATGTGACCCCCGCTCCATGATGTGACCCTTTCCAGACTGCACACCCTTACCAATGTTGCTTTTTATCCACCTCTACTTGCATACCTGATGTAGCCCCCGCACCATGAGGTGAGGCTTTCCTGACTGTGCCCTGTAACCAATGTTGCGTTTTATCCACCTATACTTGCATACCTGATGTAGCCCCAAGAACCATGAGGTGAGGCTTTCCAGACTGTGCACCCTTACCAATGTTGCTTTTTATCCACCTCTACTTGCATACCTGATGTAGCCCTGCGCACCATGAGCTGAGGCTTCCCAGACTGCGCACCCTTACCAGTGTTGCTTTTTACCCACCTCTACTTGCATGCCTGATGTAGCCCAACGCACCATGAGGTGAGGCTTTTCAGACTGCACATCCTTACGAATGTTGCTTTTTAACCACCTATACCCACATACGTGATGTAGCCCCCACACCATGAGGTGAGGCTTTCCAGACTGCGCACCCTTACCAATGTTGCTTTTTATCCACCTTTACTTGCATACCTGATGTAGCCCTCGTACCATGAGGTGAGGCTTTCCAGACTGCGCACCCTTTCCAATGTTGCTTTTTACACACCTGTGTTTGCATACCTGATGTAGCCCCCGTACCATGAGATGAGGCTTTCCAGACTGCGCACCCTTACCAATGTTGCTTTTTACCCACCTGTACTTGCATGCCTGATGTAGCCCCCGGCACCGTGAGGTGAGGCTTTCCAAACTGCGCACCCTTACCAATGTTGCTTTTTATCCACCTGTACTTGCATGCATGATGTAGCCCCTTGCACAATGAGGTGAGGCTTTCCAGACTGCGCACCCTTACCAATGTTGCTTTTTACCCACCTGTACTTGCATGCCTGATGTAGCCTCCCACACCGTGAGGTGAGGCTTTCTAGACTGCTCACCCTTACCAATGTTGCTTTTTATCCACCTGTACTTGCACGCCTGATGTAGCCCCTGCACAATGAGGTGAGGCTTTCCAGACTGCGCACCCTTACCAATGTTGCTTTTTACCCACCTGTACTTGCATGCCAGATGTAGCCCTCCCGCACTGTGAGGTGAGGCTTTCCAGACTGCGCACCCTTACCAATGTCGCTTTTTATCCACCTGTACTTGCATGCCTGATGTAGCCCCCCCCCGCACCATGAGGTGAGGGCTTTACAGACTGTGCACCCTTACCAATGTTGCTTTTTACCCACCTGTACTTGCATACCTGATGTAGCCCCCCCCGCACCATGAGGTGAGGGTTTTCCAGACTGCGCATCCTTACCAATGTTTCTTTTTACCCACCTGTACTTGCATGCCTGATGTATACCCCACGCACCATGAGGAGAGGGCTTTACAGACTGCGCACCCTTACCAATTTTGCTTTTTACCCACCTTTATTTACATACCTGATGTAGCCCCCCCACACCATGAGGTGAGGGTTTTCCAGACTGCGCACCCTTACCAATGTCGCTTTTTACCTACCTGTACTTGCATGCCTGATGTAGCCCCCCGCACCATGAGGCAAGGCTTTCCAGACTGCGCACCCTTACCAATGTTGCTTTTTACCCACCTGTACTTGCATACCTGATGTAGCCCCCCGCACCATGAGGTCCGGCTTTCCAGACTGTGCACCCTTACCAATGTTGCTTTTTATCCACCTGTACTTGCATGCCTGATGTAGCCCCCGACACCATGAGGTGAGGGCTTTCCAGACTGTGCACACTTACCAATGTTGCTTTTTATACACCTGTACCTGCACACCTGATGTAGCCCCCGCACCATGAGGTGAGGCTTTGCTGACTGTGCCCCCTAACCAATGTTGCTTTTTATCCACCTGTACTTGCATGCCTGATGTAGCCCCCCCACACCACGAGGTGAGGCTTTCCAGACTGCACACCCTTACCAATGTTGCTTTTTACCCACCTTTACTTGCATACCTGATGTAGCCCCCCAGACCATGAGGTGAGGGCTTTCCAAACTGCGCACCCTTACCAATGTCTCTTTTTATCCACCTGTACCTGCACACCTACTGTAGCTCCCACACCATGAGGTGAGGCTTTCCAAACTGCGCCCCCTTACCAATGTTGCTTTTTATCCACCTGTACTTGCATGCCTGATGTAGCCCTTCGCACCATGAGGTGAGGCTTTCCAGACTGTGCACCCTTTTCAATGTTGCTTTTTACCCACCTGTACTTGCATACCTGATTTAGCCCCCCGCACCATGAGGTGAGGCTTTCGAGCCTGCGCACTCTTACCAATGTTGGTTTTTATCCACCTGTACTTGCATACCTGATGTAGCCCCCCGCACCATGAGGTGAGGCTTTCCAGACTGCGCACCCTTACCAATGTTGCTTTTTATCCACCTGTACTTGCATGCCTGATGTAGCCCCCCGCACTATGAGGTGAGGCTTTCCAGACTGCACACCCTTACCAATGTTGCTTTTTATCCACCTGTACTTGCATGCCTGATGTAGCCCCCTCACCATGAGGTGGGGCTTTCCAGACTGTGCACCCTTGTCAATGTTGCTTTTTACCCACCTGTACTTGCATACCTGATGTAGCCCCCCGCACCATGAGGTGAGGCTTTCCAGACTGCGCACCCTTACCAATGTTGCTTTTTATCCACCTGTACTTGCATGCCTGATGTAGCCCCCGCTCCATGATGTGACCCTTTCCAGACTGCACACCCTTACCAATGTTGCTTTTTATCCACCTCTACTTGCATACCTGATGTAGCCCCCGCACCATGAGGTGAGGCTTTCCTGACTGTGCCCTGTAACCAATGTTGCGTTTTATCCACCTATACTTGCATACCTGATGTAGCCCTGCGCACCATGAGCTGAGGCTTCCCAGACTTCACATCCTTACGAATGTTGCTTTTTAACCACCTATACCCACATATGTGATGTAGCCCCCACACCATGAGGTGAGGCTTTCCAGACTGCGCACCCTTACCAATGTTGCTTTTTATCCACCTTTACTTGCATACCTGATGTAGCCCTCATACCATGAGGTGAGGCTTTCCAGACTGCGCACCCTTTCCAATGTTGCTTTTTACACACCTGTGTTTGCATACCTGATGTAGCCCCCCGTACCATGAGATGAGGCTTTCCAGACTGCGCACCCTTACCAATGTTGCTTTTTACCCACCTGTACTTGCATGCCTGATGTAGCCCCCGGCACCGTGAGGTGAGGCTTTCTAAACTGCGCACCCTTACCAATGTTGCTTTTTATCCACCTGTACTTGCATGCATGATGTAGCCCCTTGCACAATGAGGTGAGGCTTTCCAGACTGCGCACCCTTACCAATGTTGCTTTTTACCCACCTGTACTTGCATGCCTGATGTAGCCTCCCACACCGTGAGGTGAGGCTTTCTAGACTGCTCACCCTTACCAATGTTGCTTTTTATCCACCTGTACTTGCATGCCTGATGTAGCCTCCCACACCGTGAGGTGAGGCTTTCTAGACTGCGCACCGTTATCAATGTTGCTTGTTACCCACCTGTACTTGCATGCCTGATGTAGCCCTCCCGCACTGTGAGGTGAGGCTTTCCAGACTGCGCACCCTTACCAATGTCGCTTTTCATCCACCTGTACTTGCATGCCTGATGTAGCCCCCCCGCACCATGAGGTGAGGGCTTTACAGACTGTGCACCCTTACCAATGTTGCTTTTTACCCACCTGTACTTGCATACCTGATGTAGCCCCCCCCGCACCATGAGGTGAGGGTTTTCCAGACTGCGCATCCTTACAAATGTTGCTTTCTATCCACCTGTACTTGCATGCCTGATGTATACCCCACGCACCATGAGGAGAGGGCTTTACAGACTGCGCACCCTTACCAATGTTGCTTTATACCCACCTTTACTTACATACCTGATGTAGCCCCCCACACCATGAGGTGAGGATTTTCCAGACTGCGCACCCTTACCAATGTCGCTTTTTACCTACCTGTACTTGCATGCCTGATGTAGCCCCCCGCACCATGAGGCAAGGCTTTCCAGACTGCGCACCCTTACCAATGTTGCTTTTTATCCACCTGTACTTGCATACCTGATGTAGCCCCCCGCACCATGAGGTGAGGCTTTGCAGACTGTGCCCCCTAAAAAATGTTGCTTTTTATCCACCTGTACTTGCATGCCTGATGTAGCCCCCCCGCACCACTTGGTGAGGCTTTCCAGACTGCGCACACTTACCAATGTTGCTTTTTACCCACCTTTACTTGCATAACTGATGTAGCCCCCCACACCATGAGGTGAGGGCTTTCCAAACTGCGCACCCTTACCAATGTCTCTTTTTATCCACCTGTACCTGCACACCTACTGTAGCTCCCACACCATGACGTGAGGCTTTCCAAACTGTGCACCCTTATCAATGTTGCTTTTTATCCACTTGTACTTGCATACCTGATGTAGCCCCCCACGCACCTTGAGGTCAGGCTTTCCACACTGCGCACCCTTACCAATGGTGCTTTTTATCCACCTGTACTTGCATGCCTGATGTAGCCCCCCGCACAATGAGGTGAGGCTTTCCAGACTGTGCCCCCTAACCAATGATGCTTTTTATCCACCTGTACTTGCATGCCTGATGTAGCCCCCCGCACCACTTGGTCAGGCTTTCCAGACTGCGCACCCTTACCAATGTTGCTTTTTATCCACCTGTACTTGCATGCCTGATGTAGCCCCCTGCACAATGAGGTGAGGCTTTCCACACTGTGCACCCTTACCAATGTTGCGTTTTATCCACCTGTACTTGCATGCCTGATGTAGCCCCCCGAACCATGAGGTGAGGCGTTCCAGACTGCGCACCCTTACCAATGTTGCTTTTTACCCACCTGTACTGGCATACCTGATGTAGCCCCCTGCGCCATGAGGTGAGGCTTTCCAGAATGTGCATCCTTACTAATGTTGCTTATTATCTTCCTGTACTTGCATACCTGATGTAGCCCCCCACACACCTTGAGGTCAGGCTTTCCAGACTGCGCACCCTTACCAATGTTGCTTTTTATCCACCTGTACCTGCACACCTGATGTAGCCCCCACACCATTAGGTGAGGCTTTCCAGACTGTGCCCCCTTACCAATGATGCTTTTTATCCACCTGTACTTGCATGCCTGATGTAGCCCCCCCGCACCACTTGGTGAGGCTTTCCAGACTGCGCACACTTACCAATGTTGCTTTTTATCCACCTGTACTTGCATGCCTGATGTATGCCCCTGCACCATGAGGTCAGGCTTTCCAGACTGTGCACCCTTACCAATGTTTCTTTTTATCCACCTGTGCTTGCATGCCTGATGTAGCCCCCTGCACAATGAGGTGAGGCTTTCCACACTGTGCACCCTTACCAATGTTGCGTTTTATCCACCTGTACTTGCATGCCTGAACTAGCCCCCCGAACCAGGAGGTGAGGCGTTCCAGACTGCTCACCCTTACCAATGTTGCCTTGTACCCACCTATACTGGCATACCTAATGTAGCCCCCTTCGCCATGAGGTGAGGCTTTCCAGACTGTGCACCCTTACTAATGTTGCTTATTATCTTCCTGTACTTGCATACTTGATGTAGCCCCCCACGCACAATGAGGTGAGGCGTTCCAGACTGCTCACCCTTACCAATGTTGCCTTGTACCCACCTATACTGGCATACCTAATGTAGCCCCCTGCGCCATGAGGTGAGGCTTTCCAGACTGTGCACCCTTACTAATGTTGCTTATTATCTTCCTGTACTTGCATGCCTGATGTAGCCCCCCACGCACCTTGAGATCAGGCTTTCCACACTGCGCACCCTTACCAATGTTGCTTTTTATCCACCTGTACTTGCATGCCTGGTGTAGCCCCCCGCACAATGAGGTGAGGCTTTCCAGACTTCGCACCCTTACCAATGTCGCTTTTTATCCACCTGTACCTGCACACCTGATGTAGCCCCCACACCATTAGGTGAGGCTTTCCAGACTGTGCCCCCTAACCAATGATGCTTTTTATCCACCTGTACTTGCATGCCTGATGTAGCCCCCCTGCACCACTTGGTGAGGCTTTCCAGACTGCGCACCCTTACCAATGTTTCTTTTTATCCACCTGTACTTGCATGCCTGATGTAGCCCCCTGCACAATGAGGTGAGGCTTTCCACACTGTGCACCCTTACCAATGTTGCCTTGTACCCACCTGTACTGGCATACCTAATGTAGCCCCCCACACCACGAGGTCAGGCTTTCCAGACTGCACACCCTTACCAATGTTGCTTTTTATCCACCTGTACTTGCATACCTGATGTAGCCCCACACGCACCTTGAGGTCAGGCTTTCCAGACTGCGCACCTTTACCAATGTTGCTTTTTATCCACCTCTACTTGCATACCTAATGTAGCCCCCTGCACCATGAGGCAAGGCTTTCCAGACTGCGCACCCTTACCAATGTTGCTTTTTACCCACCTGTACTTGCATGCCTGATGTAGCCCCTCCCTACCCCCACGAGGCAAGGCTTTCCAGACTGCGCACCCTTAACAATGTTGCTTTTTACCCACCTGTACTTGCAGGCCTGATGTAGCCCCTCCCTACCCCCATGAGGCAAGGCTTTTCAGACTGCGCACCCTTACCAATGTTGCTTTTTACCCACCTGTACTTGCAGGCCTGATGTAGCCCCTCCGTACCCCCACGAGGCAAGGCTTTCCAGACTGCGCACCCTTACCAATGTCGCTTTTTACCCACCTGTACTTGCATACCTGATGTAGCCCCCCCGCAACATGAGGCGAGGCTTTCCAGACTGCGCACCCTTACCAATGTTGCTTTTTATCCACCTGTACTTGCATGCCTGATGTAGCCCCCTGCACAATGAGGTGAGGCTTTCCACACTGTGCACCCTTACCAATGTTGCTTTTTATCCACCTGTACTTGCATGCCTGATGTAGCCCCCTGCACAATGAGGTGAGGCTTTCCACACTGTGCACCCTTACCAATGTTGCTTTTTATCCACCTGTACTTGCATGCCTGATGTAGCCCCCCGAACCATGAGGTGAGGCGTCCCAGACTGCTCACCCTTACCAATGTTGCTTTTTACCCACCTGTACTGGCATACCTGATGTAGCCCCCCGTGCCATGAGGTGAGGCTTTCCCGACTGTGCACCCTTACTAATGTTGCTTATTATCTTCCTGTACTTGCATACTTGATGTAGCCCCCCACATGATGAGGTGAGGCTTTCCAGACTGCACACCCTTAACAATGTTGCTTTTTATCCACCTGTACTTGCATACCTGATGTTGCCCCCCACGCACCTTGAGGTCAGGCTTTCCACACTGCGCACCCTTACCAATGTTGCTTTTTATCTACCTGTACTTGCATGCCTGATGTAGCCCCCCGCACAATGAGGTGAGGCTTTCCAGACTGCGCACCCTTACCAATGTCGCTTTTTATCCACCTGTACCTGCACACCTGATGTAGCCCCCGCACCATTAGGTGAGGCTTTCCAGACTGTGCCCCCTTACCAATGTTGCTTTTTATCCACCTGTACTTGCATGCCTGATGTATCCCCCCGCACCATGAGGTCAGGCTTTCCAGACTGCACACCCTTACCAATGTTGCTTTTTATCCACCTGTACTTGCATGCCTGATGTAGCCCCCCCGCACCACTTGGTGAGGCTTTCCAGACTGCGCACACTTACCAATGTAGCTTTTTATCCACCTGTACTTGCATGCCTGATGTATCCCCCCGAACCATGAGGTGAGGCGTTCCAGACTGCTCACCCTTACCAATGTTGCTTTTTATCCACCTGTACTTGCATGCCTGATGTAGCCCCCCGAACCATGAGGTGAGGCGTTCCAGACTGCTCACCCTTACCAATGTTGCTTTTTACCCACCTGTACTGGCATACCTGATGTAGCCCCCTGTGCCATGAGGTGAGGCTTTCCCGACTGTGCACCCTTACCAATGTTGCTTATTATCTTCCTGTACTTGCATGCCTGATGTAGCCCCCTGCACAATGAGGTGAGGCTTTCCAGACTGTGCACCCTTACCAATGTTGCTTTTTATCCACCTGTACTTGCATGCCTGATGTAGCCTCCCGCACCATGAGGTGAGGCTTTCCAGACTGCGCACCCTTACCAATGTCGCTTTTTATCCACCTGTACCTGCACACCTGATGTAGCCCCCACACCATTAGGTGAGGCTTTCCAGACTGTGCCCCCTAACCAATGATGCTTTTTATCCACCTATACTTGCATGCCTGATGTAGCCCCCCCGCCCCGCACCATGAGGCGAGGCTTTCCAGACTGCGCACCCTTACCAATGTTGCTTTTTACCCACCTGTACTTGCATGCCTGATGTAGCCCCTCCCTACCCCCACGAGGCAAGGCTTTCCAGACTGCGCACCCTTACCAATGTCGCTTTTTACCCACCTGTACTTGCAGCCTGATGTAGCCCCTCCCTACCCCCACGAGGCAAGGCTTTCCAGACTGCGCACCCTTACCAATGTCGCTTTTTACCCACCTGTACTTGCATACCTGATGTAGCCCCCCGCAACATGAGGCGAGGCTTTCCAGACTGCGCACTCTTACCAATGTTGCTTTTTACCCACCTGTACTTGCCACCGCCTTTGGCGCACTGATACGACGGTGGTGATTTGACACAGTATACAAGCATATTAACATGTCAGTAACATATCAAGCAGAAAGCAGAGTCCTTCTAAACACCCCACAGAGCAGCCAGACACTTTACCTCTCTCTCTGAATGCGGCTTTTGAGGGGAGCTGTGCCCTTGGTCACCAGCACACGCCATTGGGGTCTCCACCGGCCACCGCTGCATGCAACGCGAGCCCACACACTGCTGCAACTTGAGGGCGCACAGAGTACTAATTCCCTGGAGGCTCGTTTAGGCGCATGCAACCTCCACCCCCGCCCCCCCCCCACACCCCATCTGCTGCTGCCTTCATAATGTGCGCGTGTGTGAGAGATGGTTGCACACAAATATATTGGCATACATGTAGAGAGGGAGAGGGAGGATCAGCCGGAGTCATCTGCTCCTACTGTGCCCTTCCCCGACAGTTACCCTTCACCCTCCTCTGTGCCTGTCCCTTGGGATGGGTGGAGCGCAACGCTTCCAATTCCTGGGGCACAGCAGAACCCATCCCCACCCAGAGTTTATGGCCGGGCGTGTTCAGAAAGGTGCGGGGGCGAAGACAACCTTTGAAGTGTGGGTACCGCAGGCTGAGCTTTCCCCCACCGGATAAATCCTTTTTCGCATTTCTGGCAGACACCTGCCTCTGGCAGACACAGGCTCTAGCAGACACCAGGGTCTGACATCCTTGTGCGGGAGGCGCCCAACTCTTCCCGGATCTTGCAACGCCTGGGCAGGCTTGGACTGGCCAATAGGGCATATGCCCGACCCAAAAACGCAACATTCTGGTGTGGGACAGCTTTTTTGGTCAAAGTCGGTCACTTTTTTGCCCCATTTGGGCCAGTTTGATAAATGTATTGACCAGGCGACTAGTAGTCTTGACCAGTGTTACGGAATACATATTCTTTGAAATGTACAACTTACATCGCATTTTATCAAAAACGTCCTCCTTGGGCACTGCTTAAGCGTCTGTCACTAAAGGAATGAATTGCCTGGTGCAACCGTGGGCCACTTTTTTATTGATGTCCGAGACAATGTCATGCCCCAGTCCCACCCTGCACGCAGGCCCCAAACGCTGGGAACTGCAGCCAGAGGGTCCCATCATTTCGGGTACTTTGCCCTTGCACCCGTGCACAGTTTCTGTAATCTGGCCCCAGGACAGCCCCCCCGCCCTCCCTCCCCGGAAGGTCAGTGGACGAGTGCATTAAATACAGGCTATTAGTTCACTCTGGACATCATTCCCTTTACGTTGCACAAAAATCTTAGTAGCCTTAGATGTGTGAATAAACAGTTGTTTATTTACGTCACAAAAGCCACCATCCAGCCGATTGGAAATGCCCCAAACCACATGCGTGGACCAGTGGCTGCATTTTGTTTTCCATCTCCTTTTACTTAGGGTAAGAAATCTACACACCCCCCTCCCCCACTCAATGCACGACCTGGAGGAAACAATCAAGGATTTGAGGGGCAGGAGTAAGGCTCCTCTGAGGGAGTTCCAATCATTGCAGGTAACCTCAATTCTGCAGGAAAGGTAATCCCGGCGGGGAAGGTGTTTGCTAGGAGTATTGAGCTCAAAACTGCAGGTTTGCACCAGGCATCATAGCATGTGCCACTGGGGGCTGAGGTAAAGGAGGACCTCAGAATGTGGGATGGATTTTTGGATGAGTTTAATGGTGTCCTGCTATGGAGTGGGCTAACAGCGATAAACTGAAACTGTTCACTGACTCGTCAGGCTCCCACGGCTTTGGGGCCATTTTGGGGAGCAAGTGATGTGGCCAAGCATGGCCGGCAGCATGGCATCAGGAGGGGATTACCAGGGACATCACGTTGCTGGAATTGTTCCCTATTGTGGTGGCCTTCAAGTTATGGTGGAAGGGGTTCAATAACAAAAAGACGTTGCTCCGGTCAGATAACTTGGCAGTGGTTCAGCTCATCAATCAGGCGACGTCCAGCAATTTGTGGGTATTGAAACTACTGAGAGAGCTCACAAATTGCTTGCTTACATTGAACACCGAAGTTCGAGCACAGCATATTCCAGGGGTGAAAAACGTGGCCGCTGACTCTCTCTCGTTTGGAGTGGGAGAAGTTTCGGGGGGACTACCGAGAAGCAAGCAAGACGATAACCCCATTCAAGGCGCAGTGGTGGCGCATGATTGGGGGGATCTGAGTCCTTTAATACACACTGCCATGGCACAGCAATAAGATACAAGGGGTGCTGGGAGCGGGTCTTGACCTTCCAGGGCGAAGTGTTGACGGATGGGCAGAGGGGATCGCCAGTGCGCGCCTTTGTTGGATGGGGCTGGCGGTCTGGGAAAACAAGATCATGGATGGCTTATCACTTGGCAATAGCGCATTATTTCAAACTAGGGGGCAAGGCCGACCCTACAAAAGAGCATTACATTATGATGGCGATGCAGGGTTGGGCCAAGCAAGCTAAGAGGAAGCCAGATGCAAGGCGGCCCATTGATATTGTGAAACTGCATTTTAATTGAAATCCTGCGGGTGGTTTGACGTGATGATTTAGACAGGATCTTGTTCACGTCGGCATTCGCATTGGCTTTCTTTTGAGCTTTTAGAGTAAGTGAGCTGGTGCCCGAAAATATGGATGGTAGGGGCTCTGGGTTTCTGAGGTTGGAAGATGTACAGTTGACAGAAGGACAGCTATGCATCTATCTAAGAAGGTCCAAAACCGATCAGAAGGAGAAAGGGAGTGTTAGGCAGAATCATATGCAGTCCCCTTTGGGAACACCACACACAATTAGGACTACAAGTGACAGTACAAATTCACCTTTGGTACAAGCCTGTACTACACAGTAAAGTGGTGGCGATGGCTGAGCAGCCAGACTTATCTCAAGAGTAAAGTGAGCAGTAAAAGAGGTTACACAAAGGACAGCAATTACTATGATTCAGGCAAACACTGACTCAAGGTTTCCAAGTAAAAGAATATACATTTATTTGCACATCAGTTATAAAACATTTCACTATTGTAAAGCACAGAAAATCACAGTCTTAATGTACTACACACCACCCAATCAATTCTGGACAAGTTAAGCTAAAAATGAAGTGTGAGCAAAATGGCACTCCAGCAATTTAAAAGGGAGAAAAGACAAGGTTATTCAAAATCAATAGAGCCAACAAGTTATAGGCAGGGCAATCTAGAAAAGGCTACTACAACTAGGATTCAAGTTAATAGGTCTGGGCCAATGTTAATGGTTCATAGTCTTTGCAGAGGATCACACAGTTCAGAGTAGTTTGCGGTTAAGTCTTTGCCAAGAGTTCAAAACGAAGTTGGTCAGAGGAAAAGTTATTTAAAGGAGAAGGGAAGGACAAGCCTTCAAAGAGGCAAAGGATTTCAAGCACTTTCACTGCGGTCGGACGGAAAGAACGACCGAGTTTGCACAGTACCTTAAATGAAGAAGAATGCTCTAGCTGAGGCAGTTATTCCTGGCAGTTCCTGCAGGCTCACGGTTCCTGAAGCTTCAGTCATGGTGACAAGAAGGAGGACGGCTGGAGGGTCCTGCGCTGCCCAGGGAAGACGCCAGGAGCGGAGCAAAATGACAAATAAAAGGTGCGCTCCTTAAAACCCAAACTGGTTCTCTTCCCACTGGCTATCAGATCTACTGCAGCGATGCACAGCAAATTCGACCAGGATGAGGACTGGTGTCTGGAGTTTGACGAGCTGGTTGTTCCCACCAAACTCAAGGGAAGAAGATTCCTTGCAGATTTCCTCTGTCGTCGAAGATTCAGGCAATTTGGACCTGCAGCAGGGCTTCACCGGGTGTCCAGTAGTTGCAGCAATCGTCTTCCTTCAGCTCCTCATTGGTTCTCTCGTTCCAGTGGCGACTCTGCCTTCCAGTCCCATAGACTGGCTTTTTATGCACCAAATCCCCATTCACACAGCCTGGCTGTCAATCACACAGCAGGGTGGCTGTCCTGGCAGGGCAGCCACCTAGCCAATCAAACAAGAGTGTGACTTGGGTCTCCAAGGAGACTCTGTGCAGGGGGCCTCAAACCCCTCCCTCACATCCTGTCCACCCAGGCACTCAGGCGCCTAAGGAGGGTGTCTGTGCAAAAGCCCGCCAAAGGATGGCGAACAAAGGAACCAAACCTGGTTTGGCGCGCAGAGTAAAACACTAGAAAGACCTTTACAAAAAGATATGGCAAAAGAACTCGACCGGAACCAAGTAAAAATAAATGGATTTTAAAGTGGGAAGTCTGAAAAGACAACCCTGGGTCACTGCACTAAAGGTGCTGGGTGACACACAGTAAAAAGATGATGCCTATGGAGTGGCTGAGACTCCATAGACCATGAGCATAAAAATGTACAACACACAGCAAAACACATGTAAGAGTGGGGAAAAAGGCTCACACTCTTACCAAAGCTGCTGAGGGACTCAAAAGGTAAGGGAAATTAGCCATTCTGGAGAATTCTCCCTAATAGGCAGGACGGTTACATTCCATAACATCCAAGGGAGCATAGTGTGCCCTGTAACAGGCTTGGATACATACCTCCAGCAAAGGCAGCCGGCAGCTGCAGGGTCTCCTCTTTTTTTGCACAGGGACGGGTCGGCCTTGAGCCGTTTTTAGTTCAGGAGGGTCATGGACACGGCATTAGAGAAGATGGGGGTAACGGAAGGTGTCTTTGGGAGTAACTCCTTCAGGATAGGGGCAGCCACATCAGCGGCAGAGGTAGGCCTGGGTCCCGAAGCAATCAGGAGAATAGAGGGATGGAAGTCGGGGTGTTTCAGGAGATACATCAGGCCGGATAAAAACACGGAGGAGGAGACAGTCCGTCTGGGTAGTAGGGCATTCATTTGTGTCAAGGGATGGGGCGAGCTGGACGGCCGAGAGAGAGGTACTGACCGCCGGCGAGTACCGGATTTGGTGGCACGGGGTGCCCGGAACAAGATGGGCTCAGCTGCATGGGCATATCAAGAAATTGCTGGGTGAGCAGCAAAGGCCGGATATTCTCATTATACACCTAGGAGGGAACGATTTGACAAGCCTAGGGACGGGGGCGTTAATGAGGGAGATGATGTTTTCATTACAGGAGTTGTCCTCGCAGCTGGGCGAAACCGAGATTTTGTGGACGGAGATCATTCCAAGGCAGGAATGGAGGGGCGCTGAGAGTCATTCAGCAGTGGAGAAGTCAAGGAGGAAGTTGAATGATGCAATGGTGACATTTTGCAAGGGCAGAGGTTTTCCCCAGATCAGGCACGGCTTGATTAATTTGAAATCCCTGGAGTATTATTTGAAGGATGGAGTGCATTTGTCGGCATCTGGGATGGATCTATTTTACTGGACTGTTTGCACGAAGCTCCTGGAATTGTAAAAGTTGGAAAGGGGGGGTGCCGCGGTGGCCGGTAACCCATCTTTGGCATGGCAGTGTTTTGGCGACCAGTGGCAAGATACAGTCTCCGAATGAGCCATGGGAAAGCCGGAAGGGTCTTTGCTCTTCTCAGGACCAGCACCTCTTGGGGGCCTAAGCGGCGGGGGCATCCGGTGGTAGCAATGAGTCTTCCCCCGAAAAAAACGGCACCCGTCCAGCCCAGGAGCACGAAGGGTTGGGGGAGTTGGGCCTACGGTGGACTTTACTGGAAAAAGGGGGAAGCAGGTTTTTGGACACGGAGCAGTCGCCGTACCTTCGGAATTATTTTCAAGAAGTTGTGTTGTTTGCAGTGTTTGGAATTTATTGTGAAAATAAATCTGCAGCCTTTTCATTCTGCACCTTACTGGGAGGGAGAGGAAAGGGGCAAAGAGAATGAGCAAGTGTGATGGTACAAAGATGGACAAATGGCCAGGTTATTATTCTTATCCTTACAGGTAGGGCTAGAATCTTTAGCAACCCGCTCCTTCAAAGCCACCCTCTTGCCTCAATGAGACGCCCAGAGTAGCCCTGTATGTAGCCCCTTGCCTCCACCTTGCAATGCTGCTAGAGCTTCAGCAGACTAAAAAGGAGGGGCTATTCCTCCTTTCCATCTGCTTCCTGTTGGACTACTTCCGGGGCATTAGGGAATGTAAGCCACTTCCTTTGGACGTCTACTTACCTGAGTGTCCTGAGCAAAGGGTGGTCAAAGCTAAGGGTGGCAGTGTTTTTCTTTCTCTATATCTGTCTGTACCCCCGTTGGCCTCGGCTTGCCTGTGGGTACCACAGACATAGCATACAAACCACATACAAATCAAACTCCAGCACAGCATTCCACCAAGACAACTATTTACATACACCGGCACACCTCTCAACTGTTCATCTATACCTGCACACACATGAAATGAATAAGCTCATCAGTCCACACACACACCACACATGCTCTTTCTCACATGGCTAAACTCCCACCACACACCTATCATCGCCAACATGCACCCCAAACACTCCCTCATCCACCACAGACAACGCCTACACATAACAGTTGGTGACATTGCCACATGCACAAAGGCTCGCTCACACTCAGCAACCCACCTATCCCTCATACACCTCCTTTCATGCCCTCTCTTTTATTTGCTCCCCACCATCACACCCACACCCCACATTCATCCATCTCACTTACTGCCGCAACACACAATTCAAACTTCCACTCTCAGCCCCCCTGCACCAATATTTAACTTGGATATTTCAACCCAGGTATTCTCACCCAGACAACAACCCCATACATAACTGTTTCCACACTCCACTCGTCACCTACAACCTCATCTAACACATCACCTGCCCCACACACATAGCCGCCAACACTCTTGAGCTTCTGGTTCCCTACCACCAATTAAACACAGAAACTGTTAAATATCATTAAATCACTCTCCAAAGTCTAGACTACTTGAACTCCAAGATGCCCAGCATCAGACAAGGCGTCCCGGCACAGTCCCTCTCCCCAAAATCCCAAACCCTTAACCCCATCACCCTCATCAAACTCATGCACATACAGCATACATCCACCTCTCAGCACAGTGGAAGCCCTGCAACAGGAATATGCACTTCACAGAAGAGAGCCACCTCAACCCCAAGCACAGTGGAAGCCCTGCAACAGGAATATGCACTTCACAGAAGAGAGCCACCTCAACCCCAAGCACAGTGGAAGCCCTGCAACAGGAATATGCACTTCACGGCATACATCCACCTCTCAGTACAGTGGAAGCCCTGCAACGGGAATATGCACTTCACAGAAGAGAGCCACATCACCTCCGAGCACAGTGGAAGCCCTGCAACAGGAATATGCACTTCCCAGCATGCATCCACCTCTCAGCACAGTGGAAGCCCTGCAACAGGAATATGCACTTCACAGCATACATCCACCTCTCAGTACAGTGGAAGCCCTGCAACAGGAATATGCACTTCACGGCATGCATCCACCTCTCGGCACAAGGGAAGCCCTGCAACAGGAATATGCACATCACAGAAGAGAGCCACCTCAACCCCAAGCACAGTGGAAGCCCTGCAACAGGAATATGCACTTCCAGGCATACATCCACCTCTCAGTACAGTGGAAGCCCTGTAACGGGAATATGCACTTCCCAGCATGCATCCACCTCTCGGCACAGTGGAAGCCCTGCAACAGGAATATGCACTTCACGGCATGCATCCACCTCTCAGTACAGTGGAAGCCCTGCAACAGGAATATGCACTTCACGGCATGCATCCACCTCTCAGTACAGTGGAAGCCCTGTAACGGGAATATGCATTCCCAGCATGCATCCACCTCTCGGCACAGTGGAAGCCCTGCAACAGGAATATGCACTTCACGGCAATCATCCACCTCTCAGTACAGTGGAAGCCCTGCAACAGGAATATGCACTTCACAGAAGAGAGCCACCTCTCGGCACAGTGGAAGCCCTGCAACAGGAATATGCACTTCACGGCATACATCCACCTCTCAGTACAGTGGAAGCCCTGCAACAGGAATATGCACTTCACAGAAGAGAGCCATCTCTCAGTACAGTGGAAGCCCTGCAACAGGAATATGCACTTCACAGAAAACATCCACTTCACCCCCAAGCACAGTGGAAGCCCTGCAACAGGAATATGCACTTCACAGAAGAGAGCCACCTCACCTCCGAGCACAGTGGAAGCCCTGCAACAGGAATATGCACTTCACGGCATACATCCACCTCTCAGTACAGTGGAAGCCATGCAACGGGAATATGCACTTCACAGAAGAGAGCCACCTCACCTCCGAGCACAGTGGAAGCCCTGCAACAGGAATATGCACTTCACGGCATACATCCACCTCTCAGTACAGTAGAAGCCCTGCAACGGGAATATGCGCTTCACAGAAGAGAGCCACCTCACCTCCGAGCACAGTGGAAGCCCTGCAACAGGAATATGCACTTCGTGGCATACATCCACCTCTCAGTACAGTGGAAGAACTGTAACGGAAATATGCACTTCCCAGCATGCATCCACCTCTCAGTACAGTGGAAGCCCTGCAACGGGAATATGCACTTCACAGAAGAGAGCCACCTCAACCCCAAGCACAGTGGAAGCCCTGCAACAGGAATATGCACTTCACGGCATACATCCACCTCTCAGTACAGTGGAAGCCCTGCAACAGAAATATGCACATCACAGAAGAGAGCCACCTCAAACCCAAGCACAGTGGAAGCCCTGCAACAGGAATATGCACTTCACGGCATACATCCACCTCTCAGTACAGTGGAAGCCCTGTAACAGGAATATGCACTTCCCAGCATGCATCCACCTCTCGGCACAGTGGAAGCCCTGCAACAGGAATATGCACTTCACGGCATACATCCACCTTTCAGTACAGTGGAAGCCCTGTAATGGGAATATGCACTTCCCAGCATATATCCACCTCAGTACAGTGAAAGCCCTGCAACAGGAATATGCACTTCACAGCATGCATCCACCTCTCAGTACAGTGGAAGCCCTGCAACAGGAATATGCACTTCACGGCATACATCCACCTCTCAGTACAGTGGAAGCCCTGCAACAGGAATATGTACTTCACAGAAGAGAGCCACCTCACCTCCGAGCACAGTGGAAGCCCTGCAACAGGAATTTGCACTTCACAGAAAACATCCATTTCACCCCCAAGCACAGTGGAAGCCATGCAACAGGAATATGCACTTCACAGCATACATCAACCTCTCAGCACAGTGGAAGCCCTGCAACAGGAATATGCATTTCACCCCCAAGCACAGTGGAAGCCATGCAACAGCAATATGCACTTCATGGCATACATCCGCCTCTCAGTACAGTGGAAGCCCTACAACGGGAATATGCACTTCACAGAAGAGAGCCACCTCACCTCTGAGCACAGTGGAAGCCCTGCAACAGGAATATGCACTTCACGGCATACATCCACCTCTCAGCACAGTGGAAGCCCTGCAACAGGAATATGCACTTCCCAGTATGCATCCACCTCTCAGCACAGTGGAAACCCTGCAACAGGAATATGCAATTCACGGCATACATCCACCTCTCAGTACAGTGGAAGCCCTACAACGGGAATATGCACTTCACAGAAGAGAGCCACCTCACCTCCGAGCACAGTGGAAGCCCTGCAACAGGAATATGCACTTCACGGCATACATCCACCTCTCAGCACAGTGGAAACCCTGCAACAGGAATATGCACTTCCCAGTATGCATCCACCTCTCAGCACAGTGGAAGCCCTGCAACAGGAATATGCACTTCCCAGTATGCATCCACCTCTCAGCACAGTGGAAGCCCTGCAACAGGAATATGCACTTCACGGCATACATCCACCTCTCAGTACAGTGGAAGCCCTGCAACAGGAATATGCACTTCACGGCATACATCCACCTCTCAGTACAGTGGAAGCCCTGCAACAGGAATATGCACTTCACGGCATACATCCACCTCTCAGTACAGTGGAAGCCCTACAACGGGAATATGCACTTCACAGAAGAGAGCCACCTCACCTCCGAGCACAGTGGAAGCCCTGCAACAGGAATATGCACTTCACGGCATACATCCACCTCTCAGCACAGTGGAAACCCTGCAACAGGAATATGCACTTCCCAGTATGCATCCACCTCTCAGCACAGTGGAAGCCCTGCAACAGGAATATGCACTTCCCAGTATGCATCCACCTCTCAGCACAGTGGAAGCCCTGCAACAGGAATATGCACTTCACGGCATACATCCACCTCTCAGTACAGTGGAAGCCCTGCAACAGGAATATGCACTTCACGGCATACATCCACCTCTCAGTACAGTGGAAGCCCTGCAACAGGAATATGCACTTCACGGCATACATCCACCTCTCAGTACAGTGGAAGCCCTACAACGGGAATATGCACTTCACAGAAGAGAGCCACCTCACCTCCGAGCACAGTGGAAGCCCTGCAACAGGAATATGCACTTCACGGCATACATCCACCTCTCAGCACAGTGGAAACCCTGCAACAGGAATATGCACTTCCCAGTATGCATCCACCTCTCAGCACAGTGGAAGCCCTGCAACAGGAATATGCACTTCCCAGTATGCATCCACCTCTCAGCACAGTGGAAGCCCTGCAACAGGAATATGCACTTCACGGCATACATCCACCTCTCAGTACAGTGGAAGCCCTGCAACAGGAATATGCACTTCACGGCATACATCCACCTCTCAGTACAGTGGAAGCCCTGCAACAGGAATATGCACTTCACAGAAGAGAGCCACCTCTCGGCACAGTGGAAGCCCTGCAACAGGAATATGCACTTCACAGAAGAGAGCCACCTCTCAGTACAGTGGAAGCCCTGCAACAGGAATATGCACTTCACGGCATACATCCACCTCTCAGTACAGTGGAAGCCCTGCAACAGGAATATGCACTTCACGGCATACATCCACCTCTCAGTACAGTGGAAGCCCTGCAACAGGAATATGCACTTCACAGAAGAGAGCCACCTCTCAGTACAGTGGAAGCCCTGCAACGGGAATATGCACTTCACAGAAGAGAGCCACCTCACCTCCGAGCACAGTGGAAGCCCTGTAACGGGAATACACATATCCCAGCATAAATCCACCATCAAGCACAGTAGGAGCTCAGACGCCGGAATATACACTTCACAGAAGACATCCACATCCAAGCACAGTAGACGTCTTGCAGCAGGAATATGGACTTTCTGTAAGGCAAGTATTGATGTAGTAACCCTGAAGGAGACTACACAACCCTTGTCCTCTTGGTATTAGGTAACCCACCTATTGGTACAGGCCTGTACTACACAAGTTGGTAGTGTGACGGAGTAGCCAGGCTTATCTCAAGAGGGGTAAATGCAAGCCCTAGAGCTGTAGCAATGACATCCACCAATACAAGTATCCAAGTAACACTTATACTCAAGGTTTTTAGTTAAAATTATTATTTATTTATTTAACCCTTTAAGTGCCATGGTATTTTCCCCCAGTGCCAGGGCCTTTTTTGTTGATTTCGGTATGTGGCCATTCAATGCCTTGTAACTTTTTTGTTACATGAGATATCTCAGCCAAATTTGGCTCCTTTTTTCCCACATGTAGGCGATCGTATCGCCACCCAGGAATCCTAGGTTGCTGTAGGGGGGGTGAGAGAAAATAAGCAAAAAGGGCAAAAATGTTGGGTTTTTTCAAAAAATGCCAATAAAATGATGTACAAAGAAGCCTGTGGTTTTTTTTTTATAAGAGCTAGGAACAAATGGTTTGCTGTGCTGAGTTCCCCAATTTCCTGGCTTTCAAGAACAGGTTGAGTGGAAACGAAAAGAAAATATTTTGATGTGGTTATCAACTGTTTTGTGAGAGGTAGGCGATTTTGGCTATTTTTGCCAATTGGACATGCATGGACGGAATGGAAGAAAAGGGTAGGAAAGCCGAATTGAAGGACAGAAAGGCATATTTTTCTGAAAAGTAGACAAAATTCCAGGTTTAGGAAGGGGTGATTTGCGTAGGTCAGGCAACAGCTATGTAGGGGAAACTGCCATAGATTGGGGGAAAAGCGGGAAAATGACTGGGAAAAAAGGTATGTGTTGGACATGGTTGGCTTGGTACGGCAATGGCTTCTATGAATTTTGAGAAAAGCAATGCTCCGCTACATTCCCCCGACTCTTGCAGTTAGGAAAGCACACATTTTTTGTAGTGTTTTACAAAACAAGCAATACCACAAGCCAAACACTGAGCCATGGTACACAGGAGTTTTATGCTCACAGCCAGAACAGACGTACTTAGCCTGTGTAAATCGGGAAAACCAGTGTGGTGAGGAACGGCAAGCATCCATTTTTTAAACGAGCACAGGCAGACCTTTTCAAGGGTAGGTGACTTGTGGAGGTTACAAAAGTGTATGGTGCCTAAAGCAGCGACTAAATGTAGGTCACATTTGGGAAATTAAAGGGTTGTGTGACAAAGGACACCAGCAAATTGGTCAAACCGTTAAGAAAACCAAACGAACACAAGAAATGTTATACCTTCCTGCATTCCCACAGGTGTCCCGATGAACACGGTACCTCACATGTGTGGGTGCACCTACCTCGGCGCCAAGGGGAAAGCCTAAAACACAAGTAACCCCAAGTCTGTTTTCACACCTGAATTTCACACTCTCAGCAGACGGGCACAACATAGATATGGGCCTCGGGTGTCCAAGCCACCAAGGAAAACAGGGAACCCCATGCATTTCCCAAAAGAGGACACCCGTGGGAATCCACAGAGGTATGATTTGCGCAAATCGCCCCAGAATTTATTACCCAGACACCCCCGCAAAGTCCGAAATGTGGGGGGAAAAACGCATTTTCCGCACATTTCACTCGGCGCACCCATCGAAACACGCCCCCAACAACACATGGCCTACCGTCCCGCGTTCCCACAGGTATCCCGATGAAAATGATACCTCACATGTGTGGGTGCACCTACCTGGGCGCCAAGGGGAAAGCCTAAAACACAGGTAACCCCAAGTCTGTTTCGACACCTGAATTTGACACTTTCTCCAGACAAGCACAACATACAGATATGAGCCTCGGGTGTCCAAGCCACCGAGGAAAACATGGAAACCCATGCATTTCCGAAAAGAGGACACCCGTGGGAATCCACGGAGGTATGATTTGCGCAAATCGGCCCAGAATGTATTACCCAGAAGCCCCGGCAAAGTCCGAAATGTGGCAAAAAAACCCCACATTTTTCACTTTGTCAGGGGTTCTGGGTAAAACATTCTGGTCCGCTTCGTGCAAGTTGGACCTCTGTGGATTCCTACTGGTGCCCTCTTTTCAGAAATGCATGGGGTTCCCAGTTTTCCTTGGTGGCTTGGACACCCTATGCCCAAATCTGTAGCTTATCTCCCCAAACCCTTTTGTGGTTACCAGTGGGTTCGCCGTTTCCCTTTGCGGCTAGATTGGTGAACCCACACATGTGAGGTACCATTTTCGTTGGGACACCTGTGGGAATGCGGGAAGGGGTGGGCCAATCTGGTGCTGGGGTGCCCAAACCTTACTGCCCCACCCACTGGGGGGCCTGTCCCACCATTTTTGGGGGCTCTCTCCCCCCTCATCCCAAATGGGTGGCGGGGGCACCTCATGCAGACCTCCCTGGGCCTCCTACAAACGGCTGCGCCAAGGCAGGTTTTGTAAACAAAGAAAAGAATGAAAAAGGGGGGTGACCCTCTACCCCCCACACCAAATGCAGGGGGGCATCTCATTCAGCCCTCCCTGGGGGCAGATAAGAGGGGGCATCTCATGCAGCCCTCTCTGGGGTCAGATGCCCCTTCCTAGGAGCAAATATCTGCCCCCAGGGAGGGCTACAAGGGGTGCCCCCATTTCCCCTTGGAGTGAGGGGGAGAGGGCCACCCCCCTTTTCTGTAAAATATATCCCTGGTGGCTAGTGGCCCCCCCAATCCCACCCAACATTCCCTTTCGTTATTTTCATTATTTTTGTTTTTGTTTTGCCCCCTTACCCTGGGGCAGATGATCAGCTAACCTGCAGGCCCCATCCTTTGGTGGGCCTGCACACTAATTCCTGGTGGCACTCCCCCCACCCCCTGAATGGATTGGGGGCCACCTAATGAACCCCTGCCTGGGGGCATAAATCTGCCCCCAGGGAGGGCTGCAAGGGGTGGCCACCCTTTTCACTTGGTGTGGGAGGGGGAGGGCCACCACCATTTCATGGGGGCAAAAAAATCCCAGGCCCCCTCCCCCATCCCCGTTCTATTTATTGTTTTTTTTTTTGCCCCCCTTCCCTGGGGGCAGATGATCAGCCATCTGCCCCCAGGGTTGTGCATATATGTGCCCCCATGCTTTGGGGGCCAGGGGGGGAGGGCTGCTTACTTGAAGCAGCCCCCACCCCCCACGTCACAAACAAATCCATGGTGGTCCAGTGGGTTGCTCGTCATGGATCGAGCGCTCTGCGCTGATCCATGACCAGCAATGCATCATATACGTGGTGTCCTTGGAAAGGGGAGAACCTCCCCGTTCCAAGGACATTACTTTTTCCTATATCCCTGGTGGCCTAGTGGGTCCCAGGGCCCCAAACCCCCTCCCACCTCCTCCCATCCCTTGATTTTTTTACATTTTGTATTCTTTTATTTTCACCCCTAGGGGCAGTGATCATCTGCCCCAGGGGTCTCCAGCGCTGTGGCCCCATGCTTTGTGGCCACGGGGGGAAGGGGGCCGCTTACCTAGTAAGCAGCCCCCCCTCCCCCTGCGTCACAAATGGATCTCTATTGATCCGGTGACATTGCTGCTCACGGATCGGGTACCCCGTGCCCGATCCGTGAGCAGAAATGGCACACAATGGGTATCGTTGGAAGGGGAGAATCTCCCCTTTCCAACGACACCCGCCTCGATCTCCGGCTTGAAATACAGCCGGAGATCGACGCGGAGAAAGAAGGGCTCTTACCTTCTTTCTTCACTGCAGCAGCCGAAAACGGTTGCTGCGGGGATTTTACTTTCAGTTTCACTGCGACGTGCTTTACGCACGCCGACGTGAAACTGAAGGTAATCCAGCCCCCTGGCAGTGAGGGGGGACCTCCCCCTCACATAGCCCGGGGGTTGGATTACTGTTTTGTGTGATCCCTGCTTTGCTTTGCAGGGATCACACAAAACAAGGTGCCAAAAAGGAGGAGCTATCTCTTCCTTGGCACTGCATGTGCAATTCCAATGACGAGATATCTCGTCCTTGGCACTTAAGGGGTTAACTGTTATTTTCAAATAAGCATTCTTTAAAAAGGGCAATGTGCAACAATCAAAATACACTTCAACACACTTTTCTAGAATCAATATCAAGCAAGTCGATACTCTTTAGAGATGCTTCATACACAGTTCCTACACCCTAAGGTGACTTCACTAACTGGGACAGTAATGGCATTTACATATCACTTGTAAAATTCTGAGGTAGGTAAAAAGGAAAGGTTAAGGGAAGGAAAAAGGTTAAACAGGTTCTCGGAGCATGTGAGCACTTTCAATCTTCCAATGAAATCTAGATAAAAACCTTTCCCAGCAATATTTGTTTAAAACCAATTTATCACCCACGAGGGACAGTAAGAATCAAAGTCAATGGAGTAGAAGAGTCTGCAAGGAGTTCAGGGCAGCCAAAGTCAATTGGAGCACAGTCTATGGAGCGGAGGCACTTCTTAGATAGTTAAAGTCTTGCACAAAGTTAGAGAGTTACTTGAAGTGAAATCACTGTAGGGTCACAAGCTGGTACACTTGTGAAAGTTAGAAGTTAGAGCTGAGATCAACTCTAGAAAAAGCAGCTACTGCAAGTCTCAACTGAGAAGAGCAAGCTACAGACAATGTGTCAGAATAGTACCTTTGGTTAGAAGACGAGGGCGCAGCTGGCTTCTGTCTGGCTGCAGCGATGTAGATCCTGTGTTCCTGGGCCTCAGTCGTGGGGACAAAAGGGAGGACGTCTGGGGACTCCTTCGGCAGAAATTCAATGATCAGCGGCAGCTATGGGCTCTTTTCGGATCAGCGGCACTGTGTGGTTCCAGCGCTTGGTAAATAGCATCACCGCAGGATCTTGGACACCGGTTGGGCTTCCTTGACTCCTTCAGTCCTGCACTCTGGTGAGGTGACTCAAGCCCTGGTCGTCCAGCTTCTGGAGGGTCCTCAGAATCTTCCTGGAGTTTTTGGCTTAGAGATGTTGCACTAGACTACGGATTTCTCGACCCCTTCACTCGGTTCCTGCAGCAGCAAAAAAGTACAGCCAGTCGTGGAAGGTCTTCCAGCAAAGTACATCTCATGGTTAGTTGGTCCCACTAACCCAAGGGAAGAAGTTGTCCCTTCCGGAGTCGATCAGAAAAAGGAGTTTCAGCACAGCAGCAGGGCTTCACCAGGCAGTTCAACGGTCCAGGAGGATGCAGCAAGCTTCGTTCACAGTTTCTTCATTGGGATGTCCTTTTCAGTGGTTGACTCTGTCTTCAGTCCAAGCAGCCTCGCCTTTTAAGCAGGTTTCTCCCATTCATGCACAGCCTAGCTGTCACTCACACAGCAGCATGGCTGTCTTGCAAGGACAGCCAGCCAGCCAATGAGGAGTGGGTGCATTCAGGTTGCCCTGGAGACAAAGGACAGGGGAGTTTCGGGCACCTCCCTCACTTCCTGCCCTTCCAGATACAGCTTTCAGTACTGAAGCCCACCAAAGGCAAAACAAACAAAAGGGCTCAAACCTCGCTTGATACTGTCAAATTGCATTGCCAAATCAGCTTGGATTGAGCACTTTTCTTAAGTCTTTGGGGAAACTCATCCATGGACCTGTGGGTTAAATAACGGAATAAAGTGGAACCTCAATTTTGAGGAAAAAGATATTTAAGGGTTGATTCGTAGTTCCTCGCGATCTAAGGCTGCTGGGCCCAATGGCCTTACAAATGAAATATTAGGGTCTGCAATAGGCCAGTGGACTTCTCTTCAACCTCTTTAATAATATTTTAAAACGCCAGAAAATCCCAGAGTCCTGTAATATTGCCATTATCGTTCCCATTTATAAGACGGGCGATCGGGTAAATTCTACCGCCCTATCGTCCTCATGGACATAGAGAGTAAACTCTTTGCCCATACAGTCCTGAACCATCTAGAAGCTTGGGTTGACCAGTTAAACATTCTCTCCAGGATTTCGTAAAGGAATGTCAACAACTTTAAATGGCCTAATACTCAACTTGTTAAATCCAAAGCAAAAGAAAGACCAATCGCTCTATGGAGTCTGGCTAGACATATCCAGAGCATTTTAATACGATAAATAGAGGTAACTCTGATGCAAATGGAAAGGCTGGGGCATTCCAGAGGGTCTCCTGATAATTGCCATACATTTCCATGAGAATACTAAGATTCAGGTAAGATTAAATCTCGAAGGACAGCTGTCTCTCCCCATATCCATTGAGAAGGGGTTGAGACAGAGCTGCATAGTAGCACCAGGTATTTTCAACCTCTTCCTGGCAGATCTTTTGACCAAACTCGCTTCCGTTTCATTGGCTGCTCCATTGATTGGCCGACTTAAACTCACTGGCTTGGCATATGCCGATGATGTGGTGTTACTGGATCATGCCCCAATTGGTTCAGAGAGGCCGATGGTTGCCTTCGAGCATAACGCCCTATCCAATGATCTCCTCATCCACCCATCTAAAAGTGGCATCATGGCATACAATCATTCAGCCAGTAAAAAGAGTAGGAGTTTCAAATGGAACATGGAAAATCAAATGTTACCAGTTGTAAATGAAATTAAATATCTGTGTTTCATTATTAGAACTACTCCAAAGAAGGTGGCACTTGAGTCTGATTTAGCTACGAAATGGAAGTAACTCATCTGTCAAATGAAAAAAATAATGTGTGTCTTTTGTAGAGACACCTTGCTACCCTTACTTAAATTATATAAGGGTAAGGTGATTTCAATTCTAACCTATGGAATAGATATTGTGACATCAGCATGAAATATTGACTGGGCTCGTATTGAAGGCATGATTTGGAAAACAACCTTGAGTTTACCTCGCTCATTATCGAATGTTGGATTACTTTATGAACTAGGTCTACAATCCCTAAGTAGAACGGAGAAGGGTCAATCTATACAGATCTATCATTTGTCCCCTCAAAGATTCCTTATATGTGGACGACATTTGTACTCTTATGGAATCTAATACCTATGAGTGTCTCTGTGAATTAAGAAAAGATGCCTCGTGATACTGTCCAAATGCCGGTCCACTGAAAGCGACTTAATAGACAATCCACTCAGGATGAAAAAGATGCTGGCGTTGAATGGACTGGATTGCCACTAGAGCCTCGACGGTAAACATGAAGAGTTACGAGGACTTCCCAATTTTAGATAAACCATTGGGCTACTTGTTACCCTACCACAGAAAGTTTCCAGACTCTACTTGGAGGAACTTCCTGAGGTTACGTATGACTCTTTATGTAACCTGTGACCTGCTCAGAGTTAGAGAAAAAGCTCCTCCGGAGGACACATGGTGTAATCTATGTGATGAAAAGGTGCGCCAAAACAGCAAACATTTGTTAATATCATATACGGGTACTAGACTTCAGAGGGTCGTTCATTTCACCACTTTTGTTCACCACATTGATTGGCTCAATTCCAAAGATATAGGTATCCACAATAATACTAAAATGAAAAAAAAGAAAATGTGTAAGCTTTATGACTGAAATATCTCTGAACCAAGTTGTGGTGCTAATTTGGGCATAGCGCATTGAAGCCTTTTTATGCCTTTTGAACATCTTGTGGTGAAAATAAGATGTCATCACAGCAGGTCACTGTGCCTTCCTTACTGGGTCACTCAGCCAAATGCACTGCTCACCCTGTGTCACTGGCTAATCCCAGTGCCATGCAGTAGGTGCTTCCCTGCCTTCAGTGTGCCAATCACTGCTAGTTTACCTATGTTATGTGTATCACTGGTGCTCTCTACCTTATATTAGAAAAAGACAGTGGGCCTGTTCACGAGTGGGGCGGTAACCCGGTGCAATTAGCTCTGGGCGCAAAAAGCGTTACCGCCAGATTGTGCGGCGGTATCTGCGCTGCATCACAACCTGGCTTGCACGCACCCCAGATTCCGACGGTAACACTATTAACGCCCAGTGGAAATTATGCCCAAATAAGGGGTACCGCTGGAAATCCAGTGCTAGTAGTATAGAGGAGGAGCCAAATGCCTCTACCGGAAGTTCTGCCCCCGTTTTGTCTATATGTTGGGAACCAGAGATTGCGACATGCACAACGCCAGTCATGATGCCTATAACACGAAAAGCCTTTGAAACAAGGTATCCATTGAGAAACCCTTTCTTCATGTATCCGCAGAGAGTTGATGGTCTCTTAGGGAAGATCCCTGAAGACGCACAAAAGACGAATGAAAGAGAAGATTGGTGACTTCACATGAAGCAGAGATGGCGCACCGAGAAGAGATGCCAAGGAAGAAGGTGAATAGACCGTATAGAATCTGTTGACAAAGTAAAGAATCGAGTAACATTTCATGTGCAGAATGAAGATTGCACGTGTGAAGAGCACTGCAGAAAATGCAAGCCGTTTCATAACTGTACAGATGCTGTAACGCAAGTAGACTAAGTAATCATGAAATCATGAAGGCTGGCTCTACGTAGTGAATAGACTGCAGGCAGTGCGCCAATATGCATACATGTATAGAATATAGATGTTCCAAGTCGTGTTTTAGCAAACCAGGACCCCATGAATAGAAGGGCTGGAAGTGTGGCTCAGCAGAAGAAAAGCAGCGGAACATGGAGGAAGAATCGAAAAAGGCGTGTCTGGCCGAGCGTCAAAGACCAAGGCAGCCAAAAAACTGGTCATCTATTCGAGAAGATACAATGAACGTGAGAAGCGAGGGGAGCTCCAATCAAGTTGCAATGGAAAAACACTAGCAGTGCCAGGTTTTATTAATTTAATAGTATTAAATATGAAGGAAAGAGCTGAAACACGGTCTTGTGTCACATGGTGTAGATGGAAATAGACTTTGGGCAAGCTACGCCAAAACTTGAAGATAAGAGCGTGCTCACACTCCCTTATATTCACAGGAGCAAGAAGCTACTACACGGCCGAGTTCAAAGACAATTCGAATGGCAGACAGCAGGAGTGATGATGGATGATGGGCAAATTGGGTGGGAAGACATGGTCAAGTCCGCCCTCCAGCACATGGGGTTATAGCTTGCATGCTGCTAGCGAGTGGAATACTCCAGACGGGTACAAGCGTGCTAACCAAATTTAGAGGGCCACGTTGCAAAGGGACCTATAGTTTAAAGGGCCAATGAAACATTGTGTATTTCATGAAAGTGAAGATGACTTGCAGTAGGCATGGGCATAGCTGTCCACCTGACTATAGAGACCCAATCAGAATCCTCTCCCCGATAGAAACTATACCTAGATGATCCCTGTAGACCAACCACAATCCAATTTAGGTTTTCTTACTTTGCCACGCAGTATGACGTCAGTGATGACAAGTTTTTACTATAAGAATGTAATTTTTTATGAAATGCTTTGAGAGGTCTTGAAATAGATATGCTATGAGACGTCTGTTGATGTCCGTTGTACTCCCTGTTTTAGACAATTGATAATAAAACAGCTAAGTTTTGCCAACTTCCTGAGTTGGTCTTATTGATGTAAGAGTAAATTCTGCATCCCCGTCCATCCCAGAGATCGTTACCTCGCTTAAAGGGCCTAAGGGTTCAGTAGCGCTAGCTTTTGGGATGTGGCGCTATTCACGCCAGGAATTGCGTCACCGCCGGAACGGGAAGCATTGTGGCGGCCATTTCGGAAAACACAATCCATTTAAAATCTACAATTCCTGCAGCCATCCACATGGTCAGGGGCAAGGCTGCACATCACCTCAGAAAGTCGAAATTTACTGAGGGGGAGCTTGCTGTGCTTGTGGGTGAGGTTGTGGCACACCATGAGGAGCTTTATGGTTTGAGGCAGCGTAAAACCTCTGCCCAGCGCTGCACAGCCACCTGGCAAAAGAATGCAGAAAAGGTGGAACGACCTGCATGTTCGGGTCCAGGGATCGCTGGCCAGCACAGGAAGGAGAGCATGGCCACATGTGGAGGGACAGTGCCGTCACTGCACTAATGTCATGGGAGGACAAGTGCAGCTTGGTGTTGCATACAGAGGGCATCAAGGGAATTGGAGTTGCAGAGGCGGGTGCCGGCAGCCAGAAGCAGAAGGTGAGTGAACACTCCCCCCCCTCCCCCAATCATGTGCAGGCAACAATGACAGCCTAGCACAGAATGCCGTAGTGGACACACCCATGAGCCGGGCTCTGTGACAGGGTGCAGTGAGTGAGTGCCACATCAGCCACCTACCGCAGCATCCATGCGCCAGTGCAGCATGGCCACCCCTGTGAGTCAAAGCAGTGCTGAGGCAGCCAAGGGAAACATTTAAGTGCCATGCAAAACACACCCATGGCGGGAGCACAGCAGATCCCCATTAGTATCTGCCAGTGCCATGTTCCCCCCTCCTGGCCCCAATACCACCTGCATCAGCAACGTGGGTGCATGGGGACCAGAAGCATGCACGCCAAATAACAACGGGCCCAGCAATGTCATCTTGCCATTCCTACACTGGCCAAATGCAAAGCCTCTATCTGCCCCCTCCCATTTCTGAACTGCAACGGCAACTGCTGCAGGGGGCAGACTCAATACCTTCCCGGTCAACTACACCTACCGAGGAGTCCCAGCAAAGCACACCTTGGTGCCAGTCCCTGCACCAGATGTGTACCAGATCACCAGCTGCTGGGAGTTGGGGAAAGAGGGCACGGCCACAGGGATTGGCTTGATGACGGTTGGCCTGAGTGGCCATGCCATGGGCACTTTGGGGGTGGGGGCAGGGGGGTTTGAGTGCTGGAGCATTGGTGGTGGGCAGGGGCAGGAGGGATGGTGTGCTGCGGTGTTGGTTGGGGGTGGGGGGGGTGGTTCTGCAAGTGCACCCATTTGGCATGCCATGCTTTGTTTCAGTGATTACACCCCCCCCCTTTTGGCCTGGTGCTTCACTGTGCATATGTGGCAGGGATTGTACTCACCCACTATCCAGGTCTGTTGTCCTCTGTGCCTCTCCATGTATCCTGGAAGTGTGTTTTGCGTAGGACCATGGAGTCATGGGAGGAACCTGGGTAGCGGGCACAACAGTCGGTGATGATGAGGTCAGGCCCACAAGTCACCTGCATGTTGAGGGAGTGGTAGTGCTTCCAGTTCCTGTGTAGGGCCTCATGGGCCTGGGGCGCCACCAACAAAAAATGGGGGCAGTCAATGGCTGCTATGATGCTAGGCAGTTGTGCGGTGGTATAGAACCTCGCCTTCATGTCGTTGACCTGGGCCAGGGTGGTGGGCAGTGCAATATGTTGGTTCATGTGCTGCAGGAGGGCATCCAGCACCTGGGCCTGGACTGCACAGAATGTGGGCTGTGCCATGGTGTGCAGCATGACCACACTATGCTGGAAGGCGCCTGTCCCCAGGAACTGCAGGACTAACACCAGCTTCACCAGTGGGGGCACAGCTGTACGGATGTTGATCCTGCTCCAGATCTCTTCCTGGATTGTGGCAAGAAGCTAGGTGGTGGTCTCCCTGCTCAGGCGGTACTCAGCAACTGTGTGTCGCTGGGGATGTGTGCTTGCCTTTCTGGGACTGCTGTCATCCTCCTTTGGTGTATGGCGGTATTTGTGCTGACTCCTAAAGCGGCAGAGCAGTATTGGTGGCACTAATTCTGTTACCGCCAGATTTAAGGGCTACTGCACAACTCGTTATGAGGCCCAGTGTCTTATTTGCTTACGATTCAATTATGACTTCAACGTCATGTTTATTCCGAATGCAACAGGACCGTGGAACTATTTGATGGTTCCGAGCCTCACTTTACTCTCTGCCCTACCTCCCCCACCCATCCACTCTCGTCAGGACAGCACGTACAATATCGGTCTGACACGTTAAACCAATGTTGCCAAAGTTAACACCTGGAATACCAGGTGGTCATTTTGGTTTTCAGCTCCTCTGGAAGTCTATATTGCTGTACGCACGAGGTCTTCGCCGGTGACGTGCAAAGAGACATGTTGCTGCTAGTGGTAGGCAGAGCTGTTCTGGTCCTGTAATATTTGTGAAGACTGCTTCTTCCCACATGTCATCGTGTGCAGGGCAGTGCAGGAGACGGTGTCTGTAAGCCTAGGCCTCCTGCACACACTCTTGGCAGACTCTCTTGTGTGAAGTGAGGGTCAGTCTCCATGTCCCGCTCGCATTCCCCCAGTCTGTACTTGGCGTGTATTTGCCTGCCCTGCTGTTTGGAGGTGTTCGGGCATCCTGCATGTTTGCCCAAAGCCCTGGAGCATTCTAGGATGTTGTGCTGTCCTGGCGGTGTTTTCCGTGGCATTGCCTGTGGCTTCTACAGGGCCTGTGTGAAGTCCCCAATGGCCCCTTCAGTCTTTGGCCCCCATGCTGGGAATCTGCGGGGCACTGCTGCAGTGAGACTCTAGCTCTGCCATGTGTTCTTCATGGGGTTGCGTGGAGGGTTTTGCTGTTTGTGTCTTGCAGTCCCTGTTAGTGGAGGGAGTTTGGGGTGCTGTTCCCGATATGACACCAGAATTTAAAAATGCAGTTTCGAATGAAAGTGTTAACATTTTGGTGAAACAGTGAGGATAAGAGGTGTTCCCACTCCTGGCCCCTCCTTGTGCCCCTCAGCTTCAAAAAGGTTATGACGTTGCTCTGAAACCTCGGGCTGTATGGAAACATATGTCATAAAATCCACAGACTTGTCCACTTATGAAAACATGTTCTGGTAGAAGTGGGGTGCGGAGGGGCACCTGTTCAGGGCTCCTTTTGGTCCCCAGTTCGGCCCTGTTCCCCAGGATAGACAGCCCGGGTGGAAAATGGGACATGCACCTCACCCTCCCCCCCCCCCCCCCCCCCATCATGTGTCCCCTTTACCGGGTCCGTGCATGGGCAGCCAAGCCGCTTGTAATTACTTGGTCAAAACGAGCACCTTTAGTTGTCACCTACCACCCAGCATTCACAACTGAACAGAATTGTTAAGGACCTACAACCGATATTCAGCAGGGCTGAAGAAATAAACCAGAAGCGGGTTTCCAACTATTACCAGAAGCGCTTTTCCAACGGTGACCGGAAGTGCGTTTCTAACTGTGACCAGAAGTGCGTTTCCAACTGTGACCAGAAGCGCATTTCAAATAGTCACTAGAAGCGCTTTTCAAGCAGTGACCAGAAGTGTGTTTCCAAAGGTGACCAGAAGCGCTTTTCAAGCGGTGACCAGAAGCGTGTTTTGAACGTTGACCAGAAGCACGTTCCCAATGGTGACTGGAAGCGGATTTCCAACGGTGACCAGAAGCGCTTTTCCAATAGTGAATAGAAGCGTTTTTCAAGCGGTGACCAGAAGTGTGTTTCCAACGAAATGATGAGAAAAAAGTGGACCGGAGTCTATTTTTACAGATAGGTCTTGGGCACCATATGAAAAAACATGGCTGACCCGAAAAATCACGGTATTTGATCTAAACCACTGCCACCAGCCATTTAAAGTAGGAAAAGGTAACATTTGACTGTTACATGAGTGTTTTGACTCAGGGGAAGCTGGGTCAGAAAACTTAAAGAGACTAGTAAAGTCAATTTAACTTTACATGCTCTGGGAGACAGTAGTCAGTCCCAGAGAAGGTATTTAAACCTTGGGAAGTCTGAAAGACATCCCTGTGCCACTGCACTGAAGGTGCTGTGTGACACACAAGAAAAAGATAATGCCTATGGAGTTGTTTTAAAATTCCATTACCAAAGAACACAAAAGTAAAACACATCAAAATACATCGAAGAGTGGGAGAAAAGGCTCTCACTCTTCCCAGGTAAAAAAAAATAAAATCCCAGAAATCCAGCAAAGTTGCTGGGGGTCTCAAAAGGTAAAGGAAATTAGCACATATTGAGAATTCACCCTAACAGTCGTCTGCCCAGACTAAGGGACAGGAGGATGTAATCCACTCCTGGATGAATCTCCTTACTCCAGTCGGTCAAACATCCTGGAGAGACCATCAGCATTTTGGGGGTGACACCCAGACCTGTGTTCAATGGTAAAATCAAACCCTTGCAGGCTGATTGACCATCTCAGTAGTTTAGGGTTTTCCCCTTTCATTTGCATCAACCATCTCAAGGGTTGGTGGTCAGTCTGAATCACAAAAGTAGATCCATACAAGTATGGTCTAAACTTCTTCAGTGACCAAACAATAGAAAAGCACTCATGCTCAATGGTTGCCCACCTTGTTTCTGGTTCCTTCAGGTTCCTGCTGATGAAGCAAATGGGGGTGCTCCCTACCTTTCTCATCCAGTTAACTAAGGACTGCACCTATACCTGTATTTGAATCATTTGTCTGCACAATGAAGGTTTGGTTATAGTTAGGAGCTCTTAGGACTGGAGCTTGACGAAGGGTTCTCTTTAGGCCTTCAAATGCTTGAGGGCACTCCTCATTCCACCTGACCTTTTTAGGGAATTTGGGAGAGGAGATCACATTCAAGGGAGAAGCTATGGTCCCATAGTTCTCTATAAAGTTCCTATAGTACCCAGTGAGGCCTAGTAAGGTTCTCACTTGGGTTTGTGTAGTAGGGGTGGCCCAGTTTTGTACAGCTTGTACTTTGCTAGGCAATGGCATGATTTCACCTCCTCCTACCTCATGTCCAAGGCAGACCACTTTACTCTGACCAATTTGACATTTACTAGCCTTTATGGTCAGATGGGCCTGCTCTAGAGCCTTTAAAACATATCCTAAGTGGTCAACATGTTCTTTCCAAGTAGGGCTGAACACTGCAATGTCATCCAAGTATGCCATGCAGAAGTCCTCCATCCCATTCCGAACTTGATTAACCATCCTTTGAAATGTAGCAGGTGCATTCTTTAGTCCAAAAGGCATAACCTTAAACTGGTAGAGGTCTGCTGGGGTTGAGAATGCAGTTTTCTCCTTGGCATGGTCTGTCAGTGCTATTTGCCAAAAGCCTGAAGTAAGATCAAATGTACTGAGGTGCTCGGCTGAACCAAGTTTGTCCACCAGTTAATCTGTTCTTGGTAAAGGGTGGGCATCCATCTTGGTGACTGCATTAAAAGCTCTATAGTCAACACATAATCTCGACTGTTTGGATCCTGCCTTTGGTACTAGAACAACTGGACTAGACCATGGACTGGTAGAGGGCTCTATTACCCCAAGATGAAGCATCTGGTTGACCTCCTCCTTTATGTGGTATCTTACATGATCTGACATCCTGTAACCTCTGCTTTTAACAGGTAAACAGTCACCAGTTTGAATATCATGCTGGCCCCAAGGGGTCAAGCCTGGTGATAGTGAAAACAGGGAGGCAAACTGATTCAACAGAAACTTGAACTCCTTCTATTTTCTCATCTAAAGACTGGCCTCTGAGTAGGTCAGGTAGAGGTTCACTCTCCTCCTCTTGAGCTGAAGCTAGAAGCAAAGCTCCCACTTCTGGTCTTGAGACATAAGCTTTTAAACGGTTGGTGTGAAAGACTCTCCACCAGATAGTTGATCTCTCCAAGTTTACCAAAATAATTGAAGGGTCCTATACACTTGTCCTGTAAGCCCCTTTGCCTTGTACGTACCATAACTACAACTAGCTGGTCTTGAGAAAACTCAACCATGTTGGCCTTCTGGTCATGCCAATGCTTCACCAGAGTCTGGCCTGCTTTCAAGTTATCTGATGCTTCTGCCATCATGTGTGACATTCTCCTCCGGAGACCTATCAATCACATAGTCACTGGCTTGGGGGAAGGAACACTCTCCAACCCCTCCTTAATTAGGGCCAACGGGCCTCTAACTGGATGGCCATAAAGAAAGTCAAAGGGACTAAATCCAACTCCCACTTGAGGGACTTCTCTATATGCAAATAGAAGGCATGGCAGTAGAAGGTCCCACTTTCTTCTAAGGGGTTCCTCTAAAGCACCTAGCATGCTATTCATTGTACAGTTGAACCTATCTACCAATCCATTTGTCTGAGGATGGTAGAACTTGTAAGTTACTCCACAGTTTTTCCACTTGACCTGCATGTAGTGGGACATAAAATTGGATCCCCAGTCAGAGATAACTTCTTTAGGAAAACCTACCCTGGTAAAAATACCAAGTAGGGCCTTAGCAACAGCCTGAGCTGTAACAGTCCTAGTAGCATGGTCTACTACAACCAGGATAAACCTGTTTCCTGAAGATGCTGGAAGGTCTAAGGGACCAACAATGTCGATTCCTACCCTCTCAAATGGGACTCCCACCACTGGGAGAGGCATCAACGGTGCCACATCGTGGCTCCACCCTTGCCAGAGGTTTGGCAAGTGTGACAGCTCCTATATAACTTATCTACATCAGAGCCCATTTTAGGCCAGTAGAAATATAAAGAGAGCCTTTCCTTGGTCTTCTTAAAACTTAAGTGACCAGCCAAAGCTATCTCATGGGCTAACTGTAGGAACTGGAGTCCTCTTACAAGAGGCACGCTGTCATAATGCCTGCCCCCGGGAAGCCAGACCAGGCCCAGCAACCCCGGAAGCAGGCATCATGCCATTTAGAGCATGCCCAAAAACCCCAGTTAGGGGCTGTTTGGGTGCAGTCCCGGCGCCTATGGCGCCAGGCTCATAAGGATAAAGTCAGTCCTGGCGCCATGGGCGCCAGGCTCATTTCAGAAAACTTACCTAATGCAGACCATGCTGCATACTCACCGGGTGCAGACCATGATGCATGAAGCCTCCAGCCAAATGGGGCTTAGGAGGGACTATTTACTTAAGGGACTACTTTTTTCTCGGGTGGGGGCTGTGGAAGAATACTTACCTGGGACTTCTTCCTAGGCTATTTAAACCACGCCCGGACAGCCACACGTGCTTCGCGTTATTCTGCATCCAGCAGCGTAACGCTCACCGTGCCTGCAGCAGCTTCCAGTCTTCTGCCACGCCCGCTTCAAGCCCGGAGCTTCTAGAAATAAGAAGAAAAGGTTAGAACAGGAGCATCACAGTAATCCTTACCTGAATCCTTGATCCATCACGCACTCGAGCTGGAAGCAAGAAGTCACACGTGCGTCACCTCGATCTCGCGGCGCTGCGCTGAACTCACCGGTCTTCGCTGCATCTCCGCATTCCATCGCGATCTTCAGCATCTCCCGGCCGCTCGCCTACACCTAGGACAAGAACAACAAGGTGAGCTAAGGGAAAACCAAAGGACAAGTAAGAAAGCTACCCCCAAAGACTTACCGGATTACCACGGGGGTTACTCACCTCATCTCCGGTCGGCGCAGTTAACTCTGCATCACCGCCGCACCCCGGCCCCTAAGGGGAAACCACTGGACATCACAAGCTACCCCCCAAAGACTTACCTGATTTACCGCAGGGGGAACTCACCTCATATCGAGTCGGCGCAGGAAACTCTGCATCATCGCCGTACCCCGGCCCCTAAGGGGAAAACCACTATAGACTTACCTGATTCTCACCAACTGCCCTCTGGACTCTCCGTGGTGGTTAAGTTGGCAACCTACAAGGAATCGGAAAGAGTGAAGATCAGACATTAGAACTCTTACAAACTATTGGATCCAAGAGTCAATACCGGAACTCACCTATTCCTCCACGCCAGTGAAGTAACTGGTCATCTACGCGCCCCTGCGCTCGATGCAGGATGGAGAGCCCACCTTTCTAAACCATCAGGTGAGAACAAGAGGGAACATCGGGAGTGGTCAGTGGGCAGATAACGGGAGTGGAAGGTGGGTTAACGCTCGAATTACGGGAGGTTAATTCCCTTTCTCCTTTGCAGAAAGATATTCATACGAGCCGACAAACGAAGTAAGTGGGGGAGTCCAGTCAGTCATCTCGGCTCTACCTGGCACCAGGCCGGTCCAGATAGACGTCCCCGTGGGAACCAGGTGAGCGTAACACACTACACGTCTTCTGTAGTCCCCTGGGATAGACTCAGTCGGTTCATTGTGGAAGAGGCCATCTCCCCAGTACAACCTATGCTTCCCTGCTTCTTGCCCTTCCAGCTGGGAAGCTGCCTGTTGGCGAAGACCTTCAAGAGTAGGACACTTTCTTTGACCTCTGCTGAAGTCTGCCCTAAAGGGTCCACCTTCTGCCAGTAAAGACTGCAGCTCAGGATGGTCTGCAGGATCCAGATCTCCAACAGGAGCAAGGTCCTCTTCCAGATCTGATTCCTCAGTAGATGATTCAACCCCACAAGGTTGTTCCACACACTCAGCCTCAGTTGGTGGAGGGATCACAGGTGTGATTTTGGACAATACCCGAGGGGGTGTCCTTGTTGGTAGCACAGGAGTGCTGGCTGGTTTCTTCCTGGAGGTTTTAGGTTTCCCCTTTTCCTCTTTCTTCTTGGAAATTGCAGTCAGTAAGTCTTGTGGACTGGGAGTTATATTGTCCTCTATAATCCCCTTTTGAGAGCCCCTTAAAGTACTCTCTCTGGCCTTCCTAATCTGCTCCTGTTTCCTTTTGCTGGGAGGCCTGGGGGTGCTTGATACAACTCCAGGAGTTTTTAAGTCATTCTTAACAGGACTCCCCCAGGTACTTCACTCTGCACACTTACAGGTATCTTGACAGTCATGTCATTGCACTGGATGAGAGCTGGTAACTGTGGAAGCATTTGGACAGGGCCTCCAGCAAGCTTAGTTAGGAATTTGGGTGCCTTAGCAACATCCTCAACCTTGAAAAATGATTCATCAACAACAGTTATGCTGGCACCAATGTCTCTGATGGCAGGGGTCTCCTGACCATTCACAAGAACACTGTCTTTGTAATACTCTTTAGTATTGTCTGGAATGGAATTATACACATCTAAGTTATGTTGTTCCCACAGACCCAGGGATACTAAAGAAACACTGGCTGAGGCGTTCATGGGTTCCTGAGCCAGTAAGTGAATGTTTCCACTTGCCATTGGTACTTCATCCACTGGGGAGAAGCCTAAGGAGACAGTGTGGACCCCTGAAGGTACATCTGGGATGCCCTTTCACATGGTCAGTGGACCCACAAGCATAACATTTACCAAATGTCTTTACGAATGGGGGTTTGTTCTGACCTCCTTCTGGTTTGTCACCAGGAGGTACACTAGCCTGATTCGGTTTCCCTTGTGGCTTACCCTTGTTATTTTTGGGGCCCTCTTTTCGAGTGGAAGTATTAGAATTCTCTTTGTTGTCTTTCTTGTGCTGCTTTCCCTCATCCTTCTTCTGGGTTACCCCAGAATCCTTGTGAGTAGCCCCTTTGGCAACCCACAAGTCAGCAGCCCTTGCTAACTTCTTTGTATCAATTACCTTAGAGTCAGCCAAGTGCTGTCTCAGCTCAGGAGAGCAGGCATCATAAATAGACTCCACCATAAACAGATTTCTCATACCTTCATAAGTGTTAACTCTGTAACCCTTAACCCATCCATCTAAGTTTTTCAAACATTCAGTCAGCCGGGTAGCCCATGGGGTACCATCATGCTTTTTGAGCGTTTTAAAACTCTTAAAATACTGAGAAGGGGTCTTCCCAAATCTAGCTATCAAAGCTAGCTTCACAGTTTCATACTCATTTCTGTCTATATTACCAACGCCATTACCTCATCAGTTGCAACAGGGGGTAGCCTAGAAAAAAGCCAATAAATCAACTGATTCCCTGTAATGTCTTGAATCCCATGGTTATATTCAAAAGCAGCCAACCAATCCAAAATATCAAGCTTAACCCAATACATACTTACTGCATCTTTGGGCATGCGAGGCCTCTTAGGAATGGAAGACCTAGAAGACTCTGGGAGAGAACCAGTTTCAAGAGACAACTTTTTCATTTCAAGTGCATGGTTCAATTCCATCCCTCTGAGTTTAAGTTTTTGATGTTTGGTTTCAGTTTGAGTTTGTATTATTTTAAGCTCTAACTCCAGTTTCATTCTTTCTAAAGAGACACATTCAGGACTTAAGGTTGGACCTGGTGGGGTCCCTGTGGTCAAAGATTGAGGCCTATGAGTAGGTAGAGCTAAGACAGAGCCTACATTCTGAGACTCTTCTGCCTCATCTAACTCATCACCAATATTAGAGCTGGGCTCTGACATATCCTCATCAAAATTTTCCACATTTGCTGCAGGTGTGGGGGTTTCAGACCCACTCCTCAGACTTGGGTATTCTAACAACTTTTCTATCAATTCAACCTTTTTGCCTTTTACAGTGAGATTCCTAGCTTTACACATATCTCTCAATTGATCAACAGTTAAAGTCACTAGGGTCTCATGTCTGTAGCTTTCCATAATAGTCATGATAAAACAATTGCTTCTCTAGTGTTGCTTAGCCTTGGGATGATTATTTGAACAAAGGTAAAAGTATCACTCTAAATGTAACAAGTATACTTTATCCTCACAGCTGTACACCAGTGTTAGGCAGAATCACATGCAGTACCCTTTGGGAACATTACAGACAATTAAGACTACAAGTGTAAGCACAATTTCACCTTTGGTACAAGCCTGTACTACACAGTAAAGTGGTAGCGATGGCTGAGCAGCCAGACTTATCTCAAGAGTTTAAGTGAGCAGTAGAACAAGTTACACAAAGGACCAACTAATACAGTGATTCAAACACTTACTTGAGGTTTCTTGGTAAAGAATATACATTTATTTACTCAGTCAGTTAGAAAACATTACACTTGCATAAGCAGCTCAATATCACACACTAATAAACCACAAAAATACAACCGGTAAGTAAATGAACAAGTTTAGCTTCCCTGAAGTGGGAGCAAAATGGCACTTCAGATACTTAATAAAGGGGTAAAAAGACAAGGTTATAAGAATAGACAGCCCAAATACATTCATAGGCAGGGCAAAGGGTTTCAGTTAACTACAACCAGCAATTCTTCTCAATAGGCCTGGGCCAGTCAATGGTTCAGAGTCTTTGTATAGGATAGCACAGTTCTGGAGATAACGGTTAAGTCTTTGCCATAGAGTTTAGAAGAATTTGGCTAGGTGAAAAGTTTGACGAATGTTTAGGGAAGGACAAGCCTTCGTAGTTGAGGAAAGTTTCACACAATATCTCGATGGCCGAAAAGATTTCCGGACCGCATGTGCACAGTACCTTGTTAATGAAGAAGAGCTGTAGCTGAGGCAGTTGTTCCTGGCAGTTCGAGCAGCTCTTGCTGTTCCTGAGCTTCAGCCGTGGGGACAAGGAGGAGGACATTGGGAGGTTCCTGCACTGCCCAGGGATGAGGCAAAAACTTTAGCAAGATGCCGGTTTGAGGTGGGAGTGCCTTAAAGTCCACAAGCTGGTTTACTTCCCTCTGGCTATCCGGTTTTCAACAGCACTCTGATGAAAATTCGACGAGATGGGGACAGTGTTCAGGTGGTTTACGAGTCAGTTGTTCCCACCAAACTCAAGGGAAGAAGTTAACCTTGAAGGGCTTCTCTGTCGATGGAGTTTCAGACAATTCAGACCTTCAGCAGGGCTTCACCGGTCATCCAGGAGTTTCAGCAGTCCTCTTCCTTCAGCTCGTTTTTGGTTCTTTCGTTCCAGTGGTCGACTCTGCTTTCCAAGTCCCAGAGACCTGCTTTTAAACAGTTTTCCCCCATTCATTCCAGTCTGGCTATCACTCACACAGCAGGGTGGCTGTGCCAGCCAATCACGCCAGAGTGCATTCAGGTTTCCTAGGAGACTAAGCACAGGGAGTTTCGGGCACCTCCCGCACATCCTGTCCACCCCAGACGCTCAGGCGCCAGAGGAGGGCTTCAGCACTGAAGCCCGCCAAAGGCCAACGAACAAAGGAACCAAACCTTTAGGGACTAAACACAAGAAGGACTTTTCCTAAAAGAAATGGCGAAAAAAGTCGACCAGAGTCGGTTTTTACAGATAGGTCTTGGGCGCTATATTAAAAACATGGCTGACCCAATTTTTAGCTACCGTTGTTAGCAGTCTGGAAAAGTCATGGTAGTTGATCTAAACCACTGCCACCAGCCATTTAAAGTAGGAAAGGGTAACATTTGACTGTTACATGAGTGTTTTGACTCAGGGGAAGCTAGGCAACCCCTCCAGCACTCCATAGTAAGAGAGTGTGTGCTGGGTCAGTAAATATAAAGAGACTAGTAAAGTCAATTTAACTTTACATGCTCTGGGAGACAGTAGTCAGTCGCAGAGAAGGTATTTAAACCATGGGAAGTCCGAAAGACACCCCTTTGCCACTGCACTGAAGGTGCTGTGTGACACACAGAAAAAGATGATGCCTATGGAGTTGTTTTAAAACTCCATAACCAAAGAACACAAAAGTAAAACACACATCAAAATACATCGAAGAGTGGGAAAAAAGGCTCACACTCTTCGTAGGTAAAAAAAATCAAATCCCAGAAATCCAGCAAAGTTGCTGGGGGTCTCAAAAGGTAAGGGAAATTAGCACATATTGAGAATTCTGCCTAACATGTTTCCAACGGTGACCGGAAGTGCGTTTCCAGCGATGAGAAGAAGCGCATTTGCAATGGACGAAGAACAAATGAGACCTGGAACATACACATGCAATATGAGATGCCAAACCTGACAACACATCTGCACTGAATCTGCTACAACAACCCCATAGAAGCCACGATACGGCTTCAAGGAACTTGGCGCATCTTATCCAATGCAAGGAATCCCTGCAAGGACATTACGCAGGTGAAACTGCCAAGATCTGAGCAAAAAAATGAGCCTATACAAGCCGGCCATCTAGAAACACTGCCAGGTCATGACCTTACCCTAGATGGGCACGCGTTGCGGGCAGAGTGATCTCACCAGTAGCAGACCCAGAAGAACATGGACATTCCAGTATTCCAAGGGGCCCAACTTAAAGAGCAAAGCTTTGAGTAGAGATGGGGGTTTTTCATGAAGCACTGTGGTGACCCCGGAAGTAGAGGATAGCTCAGGGGCAACGCAACACAGTTTCGAATCCCGGTTCCATGACACACCAGGCAACACACCACGCGGACACTGGGTATGTGCCTGGAGGTGTTAGTAAATTAACTCTTTTGTGAAAAGCCTAAAATGGACGCGGTGTGCTTGCCCACATCTAAAGCACGGAGCAGCCACTGTGCACAGCGATCTAAAGTGCTTTGTGTAGATTATTAAGTGTGCAGCGGCACGGGGCCTCCTGCACAAGCAGTCAGGACTTTCGGTGTAGTAGTTTGTCAGTCATGTAAAATGAATTCGCTATAAACCGGACCACTTTGCCTTTTTACACCCTGCACTTCGAGCATGTTTAACCTTGAGCAGAAATATATATTTTTTGAAGTTTACTAGGCCTCCGACTTCCAGAATCACTCTCCACGTGAGTGAGCGAAAGCACACACGCCTGGACTGCTTCAGTGATGTAAATGCACACATCTGGGAGAAGCCCCCGCGAGCATTCTGTGCTGTGCACGGGATCAGACGGTCACAGCAGTGCAGTGCTGGCAGGCCAGCCCCCTCACCATCTGATGATCTCCCATCTGGGAGTGGCCAATAGCCCTGCCTACCTGCTCAGGCAGGTAGTCTGTGGGGCAGGTCAGGGCCCTACCTCACTGGGGCAAGAGTGACTCGCCGGTGCACGTGACTCCTGCTTTATGAGGTGGTATATGGCCGAGTGAACCCTTTACTGTGTGTTGCCTTGCCCGTGTGCCTCTCAGTCTGCAGCCGTCCTGGCTGTGCTGTGGAGCTTCTTAGCCTGCTCTAGGAGCAGGGCATCATTGAGAAGGAAAGAAGGGCCAGGTCTCTGGGCGCTGTCCCCAGAGTGCAGGGGCAGTACACGTGTGGGCAAAGGTTCATGGGAAACTCATTCTGTCCGTGACCCCCAAGACCCTAGATAAAATACTGAATCGACGTCACAGCTAAAGGGGTGCCCTCCACCTCCCCAATGGTGCTTCCATGGCCTTGAGCACAACCTTTGACTGGTAAACTGGGCGACCTGGAGCGATGTTAGGGGCTTAGAGGTGCCCGTGACAAAAGGACCAGTGTTCCTACAAACCCTGGTGAGAGCTGGGTCCCTTCCTCTTACCTACCCCACAAACCCACCAGGGTCGCCTCTAGATCAGCCTACACCACCATGAAAAGGGGCGGAAATACAGCAGAACTCGTGCAGTGAGGAGGCCCAGGGGGGTCAACCAATTCCTCTTCTGAAACCAGTGCCAACCAACCTACCAGAAACCTTCACGGTAGCGCCCGTTCACCTCTCCTCTACCTCAAAGCACCACACGGCATACCTGCAACATTCAGCAACAGACACATCCCTGTTAGGCCCAAGTCACTTCATGCAAGAAAGACCTGACCAAAGGGAGAGAAGAAATGACATCCACCAGGGAATCACGTGACCCAAAAACCGCAGACCGGGATCACGTGACCCAAAAACTGCAGACCGGGATCACGTGACCCAAAAACCGCAGACCTGGATCACGTGACCTCAAAACCGCAGACCGGGATCACGTGACCCAAAAACCGCAGACCTGGATCACGTGACCCAAAAACCGCAGACCGGGATCACGTTATCCAAAAAACGCAGACCGAGCGCGACAATCACCCACTGACCAACAAACCTGGCGAATCCACCACAAATCACACAGTTCATGATCAAGCGCCACCGTCCTAGGAACTTCCACTGGAGCCAAGATGGCAATGCCAACCCAATAGGAACCTGCTCACCCTCCGTGAAGAGTGTAGGGGAGGAATGGCCGCGAGGCCCTCCTCACCTACAGCTTTCTCCCCAGGTGAGGACCATGACTCGGTGGGCGCCCCCTCTTGCCACCCGGGCCCAGGTGGAGGAGGATTCACCCGCCGACGACATTGCCCACACGTATCCTCTCCTTGCATTTACCAAAAATTAGTTAGGCCTAGACGCCATCTTGCCTAGCAAACATGGTGTGAGTTCAGCACACTGTAACGAGGCCCCCACCTTTGGAGGGCCTTTCATGCATCTCTGCCGCCTCAGCAGCCCTGGCAGATCCGCTGCGAGCGCGTTCCCATGAGAAAGTCGGAGATGAGCTAAACCCGAGATGCCAACACGGCAACATTCTATCAGTCACAATGTGATATTGCACCCCGTATGACCCAGACCGCAAGGCCGGGGTAACGGGGAAAAAGCTGAAGCATCACTATCTGAAGAAGGTAGAAAACAATTCAAGTATTGGTATTAATGAACTACCTCTGTTTTAAATGTGAATAAACTATAAAACTGTAACGTTATATGATATCCCTCCAGGTCTGGACTAATGCTGCTATAACCACGGAGAAAGATGTTGACCAAACGTGTAACCTCTATCTGTAAAAGTGTTTTTCAATAGCATGTAGAAACTTGAACTCATATATGTTTTCTGAATCACCCAAAGCGGCGAGCATTAATCTCTGTAGGCCATAACCTAGATATCCCTCGTATAACGTCTAATGTACATACAATACGCACACAATGTAGTGAATATAATGTTAGGTAATGAAAAGGTACCGGAACCGACTGTATTAAAGAAATGTGTAACGAAATTGAAATATATATGTGTGTCTAAATAACGTCAAAATAAGGCAGCACAGTATAAAACTTCTGCATTCACTGATCAGCAACGCACGAGGAAAATACCTTTGTGGATATATGCAAGGCCATTCCCTCTCCCACCCCACCAAGCCTGCCAGATAAAAAAAGCTAAGACTTGTGCCGCGCTCTCTCACCTCCCCCAACCAAGCTGGCGCTACTTCAGAGAGTCAGAGGCCCCGGCGCCGCAACCAAGGCCACAGCCCGCCACCTGTGTTATTTACAGCACGGTAATAAACCCACGGTTGAACCCACTGATCTACCAGCACCCTCTCATAAATCCCACGAACCCCCCAAGAATCCTGACCCCGCGCAAGGACAATCCCCATCATTGGGACAAGACACAGAGACCCATCTATATAATAACTTCTAACGCAGCAGACAGACATGTATCATTCGGCCCAGGCCCCAGAGCCCCGTCCCGCGACCTAAAATACCGGTCAATAGGACACAGGCAAATCTCACCCCAACCGACAACCACCAGACCTCTCACGAGGTGCATTCCTCATGTGTTGTGTTTATTTTATAAGATAAGCTGCTGAAGCGATTTATTAATGAACTTAAACGTCGTTTTCTGAATAACTACAGTGTGCATGGCCTAGGGCAAATGAGACAGGAAAGGTATTCGTCATTGTCACAGGCTGCCCCAGCACATCAACACCGCGCGGATGACCTCAAGCCGGCCTGCCAGGCCCAACCCAACCCACGAGGCTGACCAGTGACGTCGTCACGCCAAGACCAACCCCGCTGCAGCAACACCTATAGTTAGTCGACGCCACCCAATCCCAATTAACTTGTGCCCCCTATAGTGTTTAGGTGTTGATGACGTTTTTTGTATTAGAAATACGCCTGTCTTTGCTATTGTCAGGCAGAGCGCTCTCGTAGGTTGCAGAGTTCTTTGCATGCCTTATTTTTGGATAAACTCCCACTTACGCTCACCCGCACTCTGTCTTGGCCTTATTCCCACTACGGGAGAGTCCCTCATTGTCTCTCATTGCGGGGAGGATCGTGCTGAATTGGGGGCGCTTCCCTTCAGGAGGAATGCAGCCCGTACACCAGAACAGTCAAGACTCTGACTCCAGCCAACAGGCAGTCAGAGATGACCATAAAGGCCAAAAGGAGAGGAGTGAGAAACACCTTGTCACCTGGGGCCAGATTACAGAAGCTTTGCACCCGTGCTTATACCATAAGAAATTGCACTTGGCATGGTGGAAAGGTTTTCCAATATGGCCCCAATGTTTTTTGTACCAGTGCAAACTTTACCCTAGTGCTAATACCGTGCAACTTTGCACTTTCCTGGCCCCAGTTGACTTCTCATGATTGCCCGATCCATATCAAAGCACAGCTGAAGCCCGCAAGTCGTGCTCAGTTTCTACAAGACCGATCTGTTACTCATGACTTTTCTTACAGACTATTGCGCAGTGTGAACACACCGCCATTCCCAAGATTACAAGACTAAACTTGTCAAGCACACCGGTAAGAGAGGAGGTGGAACCACACCTGTACACATAAAAATATCACCATCAGGCAACACCCCAGATTGCAAATCAGCCCTGCTTGCAGCAACTGGCCTTCCTCCGAGCTCAGCTTCCTGCTAGTCCACCCCCACTCCTACAACACTAATTCCCAGACAATATAGCCGAACCTACAGCTAAACTCACGCTAGACTCGCAGTACCTCAACCTGGAGTGCAAGGACAATATGGCTACCAAATGCCCGCCGGTTAATCTGGACTTCCTACACCTCAAGAAGTTAGTAACAGGACCCACACACTATGAGAGGTTAGCGGCTGGTGTAACTTTTTTTTTTTTATTATCAGAGTTTTCCTGTCCCACCTTATCTGGGGCCGAGACACTTTGTCACAGCTGCACAGCTTCGTGCCAAAATGAGGAACCTGAACATAGGAGAAAGTAAACTGTCTTTATTCCCTTTCTTTTCACACTGCCGAATAAAGCAGCAAAACCCCACTGCGCATGTGTGAGGTCGTGCATTCTCATTGGTCCAACCTCAGTGTGACAAGGCTCCTAGTTACGCTACGTTAACTGTGTCCTTCCAGGACACACCATCTTCCCTCTGGGGCAAAACAAACCACTGTACTAACAGATCGATTTACATCTCTTCAATCAACCTCACAGTTCGTGATATACATCGTTTGGGTCTTGCCGACACCTCCGCAGCGGGCCCAGGCTCTGTTGGGCCTGCATCATCATTTCGTGACCTGTCTTGCTTACCTTCTCACTGTTCTCCTCCCAGTCATGCTCCTTCTCTCCCTTGCGAAAGAGCTTGACTTGAGACACATTTCGGGTGATCACCCTGCCCGGGGACCGGGCCATCACCATGGATCCCTTGATCTGTGTGATTACTAAATGCACCAGATCAAACTTTGACTCTGATTTTCGTTCTTGTTTCCGACACACAAGCACCTTGTCTCCCGTTTGAAAGGTAGAAGACTTTGCTCTCCGGTTCTTATCAGCATATCTTTTCATTTCACATTAATTGGCTGCATCCTCCGGCTGTGGCTCCATGAGGCCATTCTCCCGATGCTCTTCTCTGTGAGGAAGAACCGTTCTCACCTTTCTTTGAGACACCAACTCCGATGGGCACTAGCCGCCCCGCCCCTTTCTATAGTTCCGAAGCATGCTGCACATCCCTTGATTTAATGACATCTGACTCAGCTCATTTTGTTGAAGCACTTTCTTTAAGCTCCCCACAAACCTCTCAATCATTCCATTGGCTTGCGGCCGCAGCGGTGTGATTTTACGATGATTTATGCCCATGTAGTCCATAAACCATGCAAATTCCAGACTGCTGAACGGTGGTCGATTGTCTGATTTCAGTATTTCAGGAATGCCCCAAACCCAGAAATATTGTCCAATTCGGGAATGGCAGTGCTGGCTGCCATGGACGAGATCATTCGGACAAGAGGGAAACGAGAGAACTCATCCATCACCACCATCCAGTATTTCCCGCCTCCAAACGGTCCAAACAAATTGACTGCTACATGCGTCCATTGAGCGTCTGGCAACTCTGACATCCCAAGTGGTTCAGCTCAGACGTGCACTGACACAAATCACATTTCTTTACCGTGTTCTCTAACATTTCATCCATCCCTGGGAACAACACAGCATCTCTTCTGTCTCTTCGTGGCCACCATGCCACAATGTCCTTCGTGTGGCCGGTCTAGTACCTGCTGGCGGAGGTTACTGGGTAGTATTATGCACCGGCCATGCAGCACCAATCCTTCTGAAGTTACAGAAAGCTCGTCCTTGACATGCCTGAATGCTTGCATTTCTTGTTTCAAGATGACCTGGTTTCCCTGTGTGCACTGCAGATCACCGTCTCGCCACCTGCGAGTTGCCAGGAACTCTTTCCCTTTCTGCAATGTTCTGTCATTCAGGGTTTAATTTCTCACCATCCTTGTCGTGAGGGGTTTCGACAGACCATGCTGGGTGAGAAAATGGATTCCTTCCTCCGCCATCGACACGTCTCTGCTTTGTTTTCCAAATGGGTGCCGGGAGATGAAGTCCGCTGGATTGTACTCTTTTCCTGGCTTGTGAACGATTGTGAAGTTGAAGTCCTGAAGCCTTAGCCCCCACCTCTAAATTCTGGGAGGCACTTTGCAATGAGGGTTTCCATAGATAGTGACTAGGGCTTGGTGATCAGTAACCACTTTGGAGTGCTTTCCCAGCAAGAACATTTGAAAATGCTCACATGCCCGGACGACTACTAGCCCTTCCTTTTCTAGTTGCAAGTATTTTCACTCGACAACCTTCAGTCTTTTGGAGGCATAAGCAACCATGGCTCTTGGGATGTCTCTCCCTGGTTTATGTTGGGCCAGGATAGCACCCAGACCAACCGGGCTGGCATCCACCAGGCAGGTTCTATGATGCCTTCTCTCGACAGGCAATCAATCTTCTTCTCTACCTGCCGTTGTAAATTGATGGGTATTCATCGAGAATGCTGCGCTACCAGAGGTACAGACCCATTTATGTGGAGGGTGACTGGGCCTCCTTTCAAGCAACCAATTCCCTTGAGCAATTCTGGAAATCGTTGCATTAGTGGCACTCCATGTTGCATGGCATGCATCAGTGCAGCGATTTTCATTTCAAGGGCCGTGGGTCTCCCCAGATTACTTCCTGGCACTTCTCCTTGGGGGACATGTAACTCTGCCATGGCTTGTCGCCCTTTGGAGCTCAGTTGTATGGAGAACTTTCCATGGTTTTGGACTGGGCCCCTGGCGGCCCACTGGAATACTTTCAACTCTGATGGTATCAAATTGGGCGGATGCAACATTTGGCGAAATTCTGAGATACACATTATGTTTAAAGTGGCTCCTGTTTCAATGACAAACTTTGCGGGATGTTGACCTACTTGGATATCGAAGTCTCCTTCCGGGGCAGTCATACGCATACTCGTGCGATCCTCTTTCCTGCACTGCAGGGGGTGACGGAGACCTCCCAGTTATTTGCCGGACATGACTGAGCAGGTCTCTTCTCAGGTGAACATCTCTTCCGGGCTTAGGCGTGCGTGCACTGTATTCTGCTCTGGCCCCACCCTTACTGTTTCCTTGTACCCTGTGTGGTGTCTAAGGAAGGCATGGTACCAACAGTAAGACAGACACAAGTGACCACAGTACAAGGGTGTTTATTGAACTTCAACAAGGGTTTGATAAACGCCTATCTAATCCGAAATCTACAAATGGGAGCAAGCTACGACTATCAAATAATAACGCAGTCCTAGTGACGTCTTGTCAAATAAAAGGGCCTATATTTGAAAACCTATTGCCAACCCTTACCTTTAAATACGAACAGCGTGGGGGATAATGTTACAAAAAGAAAGAAGTGTTCAAAATGATAAGTGTCAGGATGTTCAGGCCGTTGGCTTCCCTTCCGCACGTTTTTAGCACTGGACAAGGCGGTTCACTCGAGTGTAGCACAATATCTGGCTTCTTTAGCACGAGGATAGATTTCAATCATAACATCGGGAACCTTTGGCATGTAAGTCTCTTTACTCCTCAAAGTCTCTTCATTCAGAGGGCCTGATGCAACCAAACAAAAACGATAAGTTCTTTTCCTCTTTGGATTTCTACAAGTGTTCACTTTAGGTGATTCACTATTCACCGGGATCCCCCTCAGTCGGGCTCAGATCTCTTTAGCACAATGTTCACAGGATATTATTTCGGTTGACTCACGGTTCACCACGGATCCCCCTCAGTCGGGCTCAGATCCCCTTTTAAACACAATTAGTCTCACTCAGCCAGGATCTGACCAATTTCAATCAAGTATCGAAGCCTTTTGAATGTGCACAGGATTTAGCTTGACCCATTGTCGGACCACTTCGATTTTTACAATTTCTTCTCTTTACATTTGTCCCCTTCGGGTTTGGATACCTAACAGAGACTTTCAAATGAGCATGCACGTTGTACAGGACCACTCTATTTACGGTATCTACCACTGCTTCAAAGTTCAGTCACTCACTTAGTGTTTTAATTATGTTCACATCACTTGCCCCATACGCCACATGCACGGTCCTCTTCAGATTCCTACATACAATGTTGCCGCTTGCAACCTTGGGTTCCAGACAGCCCGGGTTGGTATCAGTCTCCCCAACTCACCGACTGTGCTGCCTTCACTGGCTTTTCTTTGTTGTAGGAGCCAAGGACAGTAGCACAGCGGCAACCACTTCTTCCCGCCTTGACTATCGACGCGGGAGAGCCCCGGATACCTTTCATACACAATGCAGGAGTTTTCAGCTTTGATTCCAGGTCTTACGTTATCTATTCTCGAAGGCTCATAAAAGTTACGGTCTTTCTGTGAAAAGGTCAAGGGCTCTTCCTTTGTGTTGCTTTTCAGTCTCGCCATCTTTCGCCTTGTGTTAAACTGCCATCTTGGAATTGCTGCTTATCGACTGTAGCAACATGAATTTCTGTCCTAGCTATCCCACCGCAGTTGTAAACTACTGTGCAAGTGACAAGTGTAATCCGATTATGCCATTTTGCTCATAATTAAGGCTTTCTATATTTTTTCTGGTCTCCCATCTTGGGGTGGTGGGCTGAATTCGAAATCTGATTTTTCACTCTTCATTCTGACTCCTTGCCACTGCCTTCCATCCACAAAGAATTTAGTTAGCTGAAGTTTGGGGGTGAATGTTGCAGGGTGAGCGCATAACTTGGGTGCTATCTGTTATTCTTTTTTAACGATTTTGCTTATGTTTGCTATTAAAGGTTTCTGGATATTATTTTAGGAGTGTGAATTAACTGTATGGTGGGAATCTTTGCATGTGTATTGCCACCACACTGGTGGCTGCTGCCCAATTATTTGATTTTGCTCAGATTTTTCATTGATATATTGAATAAATATCTTATTTTGTACACCGGCCATTGCGACACGGGGTGTTTGTTGAGGTGGGTGTGAGACGGGTTGGGGGCTTACTCAAAAGAACCCTGGGTTGAAATAAAAATAGAACACTTTTTTATTGTGTGCCACATTCATTGTCAGTGGAAGAAGTCCCTGGCTGGAGTGTGCCGTGTTATAAATACGTTACAACACACAATGCTTTGACTCCAGGTCTTAAGCTTTGACTCCAGGTCTTAAGTTTTCTATTCTCCAAGGCTCATAAAAGTTACGGTCTTTCGGTGGAAAGGTCAAGGGCTCTTCCTTTGTGTTCCTTTTCAGTCTCGCCATCTTTCGCCTTGTGTTAAACTGCCTTCTTGGAACTGCTGCTTCCTTGTATGCTTTGCCGCGCTCAGAGTGTGCTCTCATGCTCCGCCTGTTATCTGTTTGGGGAAGCATGATGAAAGTCAGGTCTGACCATCGTGTTGGTAAGAGGTGTGTGTAGAGGTGCACACTCAATTGATTGCTTGACAGAGTTATGGCCAGTTATTTGAGTACTTTTGGATACAAAAATATTACAAAACATAATCAGACTCACAATAAGAAAGTTCATGAGAACAGATATTTCAATGGGGAGGAGTTCTTGGCTGAGACGATGGTATGTCTCTGCGTGTTGCCTCCTATTTATTACAACGTGTTTCGGGCATAGATGTGCCCTTCATCAGGTAAGTGATATCTGTAATTAGGCATCTCTCCTATCAATGAAAGTAATGCTACGTGAGTGGTGCTTCTTCCTTAAGTAAATTAAGAGATCTTCACGTGTATTCAATGACACGTGCATTCTGGGCTCATGGTCCACTCCCCTGAGAGTTTTCAGGAAAGCAGGTAAGTCTTCACTACCGGGTGGTGGGAGAATCTCTCATCGTATCTGTTGACAAAAAATAGGAAATGTTTAAAAGGTGTGTGATGGTACATAACTTGCGGTCAACCGTGGGACCAGTCGCTAAAGGAAAGCACTGGGTCCCACATTATGACCGCCTTAAGTGACTTTCACTTGCCCCATTGTACAAACTAAAGTGAGCTTTACCCCTCTCTATTGCAGATGGTCTGTGGTCAGACTGGATACTCTGTGCTTCGCACTGTCACTGTTGGAAGCAGTTGAGTATACACTCGCATGTGTGGGGAGGGCAAACACTCACTGTATCTCTGAACAAAAAATGTGTAATGTTTGAATGATGTATGATGATACTTAACTTGGGGTCAAACATGGGACCAGTCGCTTGGGGAAAGCCATGGGTCCCACGTCATGACCGCGTTGATTAACTTTCACATCACCTGTTGGCATGTACTGACCCTCTATAGAAGGGAGTCTGTAGTCCGACTGGATACTTTTAATTCCACGCGGTCGCTGCTAGAGTCTCTGTCCTGTGGGGCAAGTGGGAGCCGTTGGGAGAAGGTATGTGGCACTGTGCAGGAAATGTACAATGTTAGGCGCTGACGAATAATGCATAACTGGACTAGATACATACTTCTGGCGGGAACGTAGGAATGAGGCCTTCAACTTCATGTCCCACTATGTGGAGGAGGCGTCTCCTGGCAGTTCTCCGGTGCCTGCGCGTCCCATGCGGCCAGATCAGCCATCTTTCCCATCACTGTCCCAGGGCATGCTGGCCACCCATGTCCAAAGAGCTGCGCTGGGCCCCTGACCCTCAGATTTCCCCTCTCTTTACTCACCGACATGTTGGCTGCAGGCCTCGCCCTCCAGCTTGATATTTCAAGGTTTCACTTTTCCTCTGGGAGCAGATCTGAACCTCCCATCCTCGTCGCCAGATTTCCTGTCCCACCTTATCTGGGGCTGAGACTCTCTCACTGCTGCTGCGCAGCTTTGCCCCAAAATGGGGGACACTGTCTTTCGCGCATTCTCATTGGTCCAACCTCAGAGTGACAAGGGTCCTCGTCACGCTGTGTTAACGGCTTCCTTACTGGACACGGCAGGAGGGGCGGGAGTATTTCCCACCAATCCGCGACAGCGACCCAGCCTAGCGAAGGAGCCCGAACCAACCAAGGCGTGCTCAGGGATTCTGCCCTCACCCCCAAGCACATGTTTAGAATAATGGGTTAAGATTGGAAATCATATAGCACATTTCCTGTGAAAAACAGGGTACAGAGCCAGACAGCTGGCAATCAGTTATGTAGGGTCACTGATGAAAACATCCAATAGATGAAAGTCACCAACAGTGCGCAGGCGCCTTTCCCCAATGCACTTGCATGACGCTTTCTCCCCCACAATATATGCCAATATGAAAACATTTTCTGCTTCGTTGTCGCCGTTTATTTCCATGCAGGCAGCACCAATACTGGCCAATGTTCACATACAAGAACATACACGTTTACCTCGCACAGGATACCAGAATCCCGCCATAGAACACACTGATGTTGGTTTTGTCATTAAAATGCAATGTCAAAATAAAAAACAAAAGTCCAAAGTGTGATAAATCTGATGATGTCATGACTCCTTTCCTTGAAGTAGCCGCTCCTCACGTGGCCAGGAGACGGCAGCCGCTACCGGATCCTGACCCTGGGGGTGGCTATATGAGGGAGGACCACCTGGGGGGAGGTGATGCTCAGGGAGAGGACATGACATCATTGTGGAAGGTCACATGCCCTCCAGTCCCCTTTAGGGGTAGTTCCTCCTTTCCTCACGCCCTGGTGGCAGATTGTAACACTCTCCCTCAACAACATCCCACAAAGCACAGTATATTAACACTCCCAATAAGGTCCAATATCAGCTTCCTCAACGTCATACAAGGAACAGCCTGGTAACACCTGAGACGAGAAAGAGCAACGGAGCAGTGAAGATGACTAAGAGCGGTAAAACAAGGCAAACTATGTAATCATGCCGGGAAGTCTAAAACTGCTACAGCTGACAGGAAAGGACTACAGATCTGCAGATGCTGGGCTCTACCGCTACTTGTGCGGATGCCGAGCACCATGCAGAGGGAAAGCACGCTGTTGGAAACATTGTGGAGTCGAGTCCGAACAGCGGAGAGAGAAACCTGAGTGCGGACGTTTCACCGCCCGAGAACACAAAGCAGCAGGAACCACGCACTACAAAAGGACACAGCAAAGGCGGGCGGCTAACGGGACGCATGCTGAGCCAGCAAGTTGAAGGGAACCAAAGCAAAGTAACACAAGAAGCAACCGGTAAGCCCAGGGGAGACAGATGGGCTACCAGGTTGCCTGAAAGTATATGCCGCTCCATAAGAATAAAGCAAAAGACCCAAAGAGAAACCAAAGACGAAGTTAACATGTTGGTGGAGCATACACACACAGGTTGTTGAACCCATATCTCAGGAGAGCAAGCAAAGTTAAGGTCAATGCTCTTGGGAACGGAGCAAATGCCAAGAGGAATGAGTGATCCTCTTGGGTTCTACGGAACTTGACTATACTTTGTATGAACTTTTCATATTAGTAAAAGGAATCTGGGGAAGAGAGCCACACTGTGGAACTGTGAACATTGTCTATTTGGAACCTTTTTGGTTGAATGTATATCTTTGTGTTGGATTTTAACATGTTTGTTCTCTTTTGAGAACCAGCAACAATACCTTTCACTTTAGAGAAAGTTTTAGAGTGTGAGGGCCGGATAGGATTTTGGACAGGACATATTTTTGTTTGGACATCTTGACAAAGGACAGACCCCTTTGTGTATGGTTGAGGTAGGGGAAAAACCTTCTAGAATAGACATAGTGAAGCATTTTCAAACGCTCTTTTCGTTTCAATAAAAGTTTATAACCAAAACCATGAGTCTGCTGTATCCATGTCTCATTCCTAGCTCTTCACAAAGGTTTCCGCACGAAAGAGAGCCATTCTAGGCATGAAATAACACTTACCATGCATGCTTTACCATTGATGCCCAGCAAAAAACTGCATGCCACACCAGGAAATCATAGCTAGACTAGCTGCAGCAATATATGCCAGCGTAGCCACGTAATAACATGGTTCCATGTCTTCACTGTACACCAATAACAGCTATCAGGCTTACTTTATCTTAGATATCCAGAAATCAATGCCATGCCATGATAAGAAAACGTCTTCTTGCTGACTGCGTGCACTGCATGCAGCCAGCAAGAACATGTTTTCTTACCTCAGTGTTGCTCTGTACCAGTGCCCCCGCAAAGCCCCAGCCTTCACAGACAGGCAGACAGACACACAATCATTTACACAGCACCAAGTAGAACGCTTACCTAGATACACACATTCATGTACACATTCACACCATATATAGAAGGAAAAAGGTGAGAGGGTCTCATTGACGCTTACAAAGTCTGCCTAAAGATCACAACAGCACCTCCACTAAATATCCCAAACTGTGAATCGCTGCTCCCCACTGCACTCAGGAATGAAGAATCCTACCATGCCTATTGCAAAATGCTGAAAACCAATCTGTTCAACTCGAAACTGCTATATAGGTTGCTCACCGCCTAAAGTTCATGCCCTCCCTTACCTTGCACATTCCCATCATCTGTCTATATATAGTGTATCCCTTTTTTGTTGTGTACAAGTACCTAGTGCAACCACGCCTTCTCTCTCTGTACATAATGTATCCTTTTTTGCTGTTTATTTTGTGCTGTATTGTTTTTACGCTATAATGTATGTACCAAGCAAACTCTCTGTAACAGCGCCACGATGCCTCAGGGCTTCTGTGCACTATATGATTTTCGAATGCATAAATAAAATAAAAAAATACACTGGAACATCAAACCAATCTTTAATTCCTGATCGCCCACAGACGGCCCACTTACAATCCAACTTTCACACAGGTGTTTACAGAGACCATAACCAAAATCACCATAAAATATGACTACCTGATCTTATTAGGCGACTTCAGTATTATGGTTTGAAGAAGAAAATACCAACTCAGCTAAATCACTAACCTCGCCACTATCGCATGGTTATGACGTACGCGGAATGCTGCGCTTACCGAATCTCGGGAGGATGGATTGACACACATCCATCTTTAAAGTAAAAAGAATCTTCGATTACCTGAACTTTAGCACCAGGAAACAACTTCTGATCAACACTGATCTTACTTTGGAATAGGAGGCCCACGCCTGCTTGGCTTGATTAAGATCATTTCTTAATATAGACTAATTTCGAGCCCAGCAACCTTTTATGTGAGAATTCAGGCTCTTTTGTAAGAACAATTTCCCTTGGTGTTCTATTGGGCACAAATGAAGGAAAGTGCAGATTGGGTTCTCAGTATTTACTCCACAGTATTCTAAGAGAGTTCTGAGGAAGACTTGATAGTTTGGATTGAAACACGTGTTGGCTACCTAGTAAAAATAACAATACAGCAACAACGTATGAGTCATCAGTGACTTTGAATGTGCCTGTACATGAAAGAACACTCAACACTGAATAGGGTGGACCGCTTTGGTCACACATTGAGTTTCTTTTTTTCACCACTATCAATGACACATCTACAACAATTAGCTGAGGGAACGACCCACTTAGCTGGGCACACCAAGATGCAATTTTCTGAAAAAGAAACCTGGTTCCAACTGCACACCCAATTCACATCCTCTGGAGTGACCAACGTATAATACCCTTCATGGTCCACTCGCCAAGACCAATACAAAGCTAGCACCTAAACAGTGCTCTAATTCAGAAGAGGATCTGGAAATCCCTAAACACCATAGATCTTAACACCAAACTAGAGTCCACAAAAGCACAGAGCTCCCTATTAGACACACTGCATAGAGATGGAAGAAGTGTGGTACAAGCATGCAGTCGGCAGGATTCTCTATATTACTGGTGCCGCTGTCATTTGCTTTGGGCTGCTGATCTGAGCAGCTACTACTATTCCTGCCAGGAGGTAGGCCTGAAAAACCCCATCCAGCACGAAACGTGCGCGTGGCGAAGTGTGGCACAAGTGAGCAGTCAGCCGTCTGCCAAATGCAGGTGTGAGCCTGCTGCAGTCAGATTCTCAAGCAGATTGGTGCAGTGAGACCAGAAACGCTATTTTATTTTAGCAGTTCCTTTTTGCAAGTTGTGAGTGGTATGTAAGGGCTACCTATACTGCACGGCAAAGGGTCATGTACGCCCTGTGGAGCAAAGTGGCGTTTGACCCGAATAATTTCCCAGATGCGTGACTCAGTCAGGGGTGGACTGGAAACCAAAGGAAGCCCTGGAAATGCATTTCAACGTGGCCCCATATTACACATTTTCCGCAAGCCCAACCCTTTTCCTAAGAGAGAATTTGGAAATAAAATAGGTTACCACACAAAATAGGCCCAGGGTGCAGAGGCCTGCCGGGAAATCTCCAGAGTTCCCTATAGGCCAGTCCAGCCATGGACTCAGTACTGCTCTGGCTGAGGCTTTGGCAGTTTTCCGATAATAACCAGAGTGGACGCGGGGCTGGATACTGTGGCATCGTCTACGCCGTCCTTGAGTAACAAGAGTAACAAGTCTATGAAAGATGTTGAGACTGCGTTAATAAGCGGGGGAATGTCCTCTGAGCAGATGGTGGGCAACACGACAATTTGGGTGCGGGCGACGGCTTCACAATAGGGCGGTGTGGTGCCTAATCGGGCTTTAAATGCCAGTACCATAATTGGAGTACCTTTACCCAACACTGATGAAATGAACCATCTGGATTTGTATCGTACAACATCCTGCCATCTGCGGGAGCACCACCATCACGACTAACCCATTCCCCGTCACTGTATGCGTCCAAGTGCCCAACGTCTAAGATCCCCGAGCGTTCCCTTCCACAACGCTATCGGATGGAGAGGAAGCAAGGCTTTCCAACCCAGCATTTTAGTTAAGAACCAAGCATCTATGTCTTCATCTATCCTCTGTGCCTTACACTATACTTGAACTAATCTAGTCAAATCTTATGAAGGTTTACATGAGGAGGTAAGAAATCAGAGCAATAAGATGTGTATTGGCAAAATGGAATTTCATAGAGGGTTTCATTTTTGCGGTTGGCTCGAATGGCGGAGAACAAGTATTTAAACATGGAAACGTTTCTGAATGTCATGTTAAAGATATGCCATATTTGGATGCTTCGCCATTGGTTGACGCACCACCCCCTGAACCCCAGTGATTATCCCCTGTGTGTGTGCATAACTCTACGGCGATTTCAGTCCATAAGGTTGATGATATAGCGGGGCTCGGAGTCTGCATGTGATGCGGGTGAAATCTTGCCTCTTGTGGATGTGACCAGGACCAGATGGGTTACGAAGCCTCAGGTGGCACCTAAAAAAAAATCCCAAAACACGAAAAATATGCCAAAAGCAAAAAACAAGAGATCTATGAAATGCTTGCGCAGGCTGCGTACATGATCGGTGAGCAAAGGGAGCAATGGTCCCGACGTTTGATCAGGAAGAGTGCGTGTAGTGATGAGGCGGAGTTACTGGTGGATAACGATCAGACTGTCGAGGTTATTGCGACGGCAGCTATATCCAATCAAGAAGCTAGTAATGACCCCAAACCTAATAAGAGAAATGGGAAAAGGAAAATGCCAGGGCCGCTCTCAGGAAAGCTCACAATCACTAATTTCCTGAAACCAATGACTGCCAACAAACCCTAAACAGATGGATCACTTGATCTTAGTATTTTAACTATTTATCCAGAGGACTAAGGAGAGGCAGTGGAGGAGGACCAACAACAAACCACCAATCACTCAATGGAAGTTGGCAATGGGGAAGCAAGAGCTGATAATTGATTCATTGACCACTTATACACATAAGGGTGGTGAACAACCTTTGCTTCCTGTGCTATTTGAGGGTAGCTCACATTTGGAAGTCCTTAAAAGCGATTGACTGACAAAGTTCCCTATCCGCGATAGACTTTAGCGAGCCCTCTGTGAATAATATGATCGCGCAAGCTTCGCTGCTTCTTACATTAGAAAAAAGGCAACACAAAACTATAGGTCCCAACGGCTCTAACTCAAAGATATGGAATACGTCGTCGGACCATCCCGTCGAAAGAACGTTACCAGGTAAGAGAGTAACTTGTTCTTCGAGGGGATTGGGTCCTCCGACGTATTCCATATCTATGACAGACTCCCAAAGCAGTACCAATGCAAGGAGGTGGGAAAAGAATTTAGAAAACAAATTTAGCATGCCCAATCAAACTGCGGAGTAAAGGACCGCCTTGCCAAAGGCCAGATCCTGCCCCCGGATGGAATTGAGGGAATAGTGACGTACAAAAGTATGTACCGAAGCCCAGGTGGCTGCATCACAGATGTTTCAAATAGGAACACCCCTCTGCAGGGCAGTAGAGGCAGCCATACCCCTGGTAGAATGGGCCCATAAGCCGACCGGTGGGTCCTTACCCGCCAAGCGGTAACTCAGATAGCCAAAATAATCCAGCAAGACAAAGTCTGTTTCGTCACAGCCTGTCCCAAACGCTTTCCAGCGTAACCAATGAAGAGCTGATCGTCCACTCTGACCCGGGACATGCTTGAAATATAAAAGCTTAACGCTCTCCTAGGATCAAGCCTATAGAGCCTCTCCTCTTCCTTACCAGGATGTGGAGGAGGATAAAATGCCAGAGGAACAACCTTCTGGCCTAAATGAAATTCCGATACCACCTTCGGAAGAAAAGAAGGATGAACTCCAAGGACAACCCTGTCCTTATGAAACACAGTGAAGGGTGGCTTAACTGAAAGTGCCTGTAACTTACTCACTCTGCAAGCGGAAGTGACCGCAACTAAAAATACAGTTTTAAGAGTTAAAAGTCTCAAAGGGCATGTATGCAAAGGCTCAAAAGGAGCACCCATCAGAAACTTGAGAACAAGGTTCAAATCCCAACCGGGCACCTGGAAAGTCGACGGAGGGAACACATTAGTGAGCCCTTTCAGAAACTGAGAAATTAAAGGAATTTTAAAATAGGAACACTCTTCAGACGAGCGCTTAAATATGGACAGCGCCGCCAGGTAACCTTTAATGTTACCCACTTGAAGGCCCCTGTGGGCCAAAGAAAGCAAAAAAGACAGAACCATGGGAATTTCACATGCAAAAGGATCCACATTCTTAACCCTGCACCAGTCGCAGAACGTTCTCCAACAGCAACGGTACAGAGACTTTGTTGCGGGCCTTCTGGCCAAAAGCAACACCTCCATCACGTCTTCAGGGAAGTCCCAATCCCTATACCTCAACCTTTCAGAAACCAAGCGTGAAGGTTGAGGGACCTGACCTCTGGATGGAGAACCCGACCCCCCCTCCCGTGAGAGCAGATCGTCTCGGTAGGGAAGACGACGTGGAGGGCAGATGGACAAGTCGAGAAGGTCCGGGTACCACGTCCTCTGGGCCCACGCCGGAGCACTGAGGCTCATCCAGGAACCGGACCTCCATAACCTCCGCAGTACTTGCGGGATGACAGGGACTCGAGGAAACCCGTACAGCAGTGGGAATGACCACTCCACTACGAACGCGTCTCCTAAGGCTCAGTTTGGAGGAAATTCCTGCAAGCAGAACCTCTCGCATTTGCGGTTGACACTGAAGGTGAAGAGATCCACTTGAGGGGTCCCCCAAAAGGGCAAAGATCTCCAGGAGAATCTCCTGAGCCAACTCCCACTCGTGAGAGATCGCGCTCTGCCTGCTCAGAGCGTCCGCCATCTCGTTTTTGTCTCCTGCCAGATGAACTGTCGAGATCGAAACTTCCTGCTGGATTGCCCAGAACCAGAGCTGCATCGCCTCCCTGTACAGAGGAAGTGTCCCTGTCCCCCCCTTTTTGTTGAGGTAGTGCATGGCCACCGTGTTGTCCGTCAGGATCAGGACATTCTTTCCTCGCACCGTCGGCAGAAAAGCCTTCAGGGCTAGCCTGACGGCCCTCAGCTCCAACAGATTGATATGGAGTCTGGACTCCGACGGAGACCAACAACCGCTGACTGTCAACTCTTTGGCATGAGCTCCCCATCCTGTGAGGAATGCGTCCGTCGCGATCGTCACCTCCAGCCAGGGCAGCCAAAATGGATCCCCCCTCATCAGATTGCCTTTGTCGGCCCACCACAGAAGGTCCCGGGCGACCGAAGACAGCACCTGAACAGGGTCCGACATCCTGCCGGAGAACTGAGACCACTGGAGCTTGAGTGCCCATTGCAAAGATCTCATCCGCAACCTGGCCTCTGCCACCAGAATAATGCAGGATACCATGAGGCTGAGCAGTCTCAAGAACTCGAACGCTGGGAGAGTCTGGGCAAGTTGAAACTTGTACACCATCTGCTGATTGTGATGAGCCCTCACCTGGGGAGGAAAACACTGCCCCAGGGACGTGTCGAGCACTGCTCCGATGTACTGGAGCCTCTGAGTTGGTGTCAAATGGGACTTCTTTAAGTTGAGGGAGAAGCCCAGCTTGTGGAGGGAGTGGCAGGTGACTGACAGATGATCCAGGACTTGCTCGGGAGAGCGTGCCCTGATCAACCAATTGTCCAGGTAGGGGTAGACGTGAATCCACCCTTTCCTGAGGTGCGCTGCCACCACTACCATGAGCTTGGTGAAGACCCTCGGGCGGAGGTCAATCCGAACGGCAGGACCCGAAACAAAGTGCGAGTCACCAACCGCAAACCTCAGGTTCTTCTTGTGCTTTAGATGGATCGGCACATGAAAATAAGCGTCCTTGAGGTCGAGAGACACCAACCAGTCCTGAAGTTGAAGGAGAGGGAGAGGGAGAGAGTAACCATCTTGAACTTGTCCTTCCTGAGGAGTTTGTTCAAACCGCGCAAGTCCATGATGGGTCTCAATCCCCCGTCTTTCTTGGAAATCAAAAAATAAGGGGAATACCATCCCTTGCTCCTCTCCGCTACAGGCACCAGTTCTATGGCGCCTTTCTCCAGCGGGGATTGTATTTCCCGCACAAGGAGTGGATCCGGACTCTTCAAAGAGAGATTCCCGGTGGATTGTCTTGAGGCCTCTGCCGGAAAGGAAGACAGTAGCCGTGGGTTATGATCTCCAGAACCCACACATCTGAAGTAACGGGGCGCCACTCTGCAAGATGCTGCACCAGCCTTCCCCCAACCGGCGAACCATGGGACATGGCCTCATGACTGAGCTGAAGCGGCTGCGGCGTTGCCTGAGGGCAAAGAGGCAACAGCCCGAGCGGCCTTGGCACCTCGAGTACCTCGTTTTCCACCTCTAGCACTCCTACGGTGGCCCCTTTGACTGGTAGCTCCTCTAGCTTTACCAAAGGATGAGTAATAACGAAAGGAACCTCCCCTCCATTGCTGTCCCCTAGGACGAAAAGGCAGAGGTTGTCGAACTGCAGCGCCCAACGACTTCGCTGCAGCTTTTGAGGTCTGCAACCTCTCAAGGCTCTCGTTAGCCTTGCTGACAAAAAGATGTTCCCCGTCAAAGGGCATGTGGAGGAGGGTGCTCGCCGCCATGGACCGGCTGACGCAATCTGCCATGTCCAAACCCGACTGAACGGCCTCACACATGGCAAGGAAACCATCCCGTTCATCCCCTTCGGGAATATGTCAGACGCCAAGGAAACACAGTTCCACAGAGTGTGCGTGAAACGAGACAAAGCAAATGGAGTTGGCTGCCTGAAGCGCCATACCCCCTGCAGAAAACACTTTCTTCGCCCAGCCATAAAAACGCTTGTCGTCCCTATCAGGAGGGATGGTAGGGTACGATGCCTGCTTTGCCGGGGCCGTAGCCGCCTGCACCACCAAACTCTCCGGAGTAGGGTGCTTGGACAAGTAGCAGGGGTCACTATTGGCTCGGCGGGATTTTCGTGGCAAAGACTTGCTCACTGCCGGGAGACTCTCCAGAGCAGTCCAAGCCACCGCCACCCTCCTCTGTAGAGCCATATGAAACGGCAGTACCGGGTCCGTTGGTGGACCAATGTCGAGGATATCCGGAAGGGCATCGTGAACAAACTCCCCTGGGGGAGCAGACCATCCTAAGTACTCAGTGACCCGTGACATAAGGCGCCGGTACGAAGAATCGGCTTGAGAGCCAGGCTGAGGCCTACAAAACTCCATCTCCGGAGAGGTGTCCACTAGCATCATGTAGGGACTGTCTCAGGTCCTCAAACTGGCTATGGCCCGAGAGAATCCCGTCAGGCACCGTGTCAGGCACCATGCCATCATCAGAACCCTCATCCACCTCTGAAATGAACTCCAGATGGCGGTAAGCAGGCACAGAACTGGAACCAAAGCCATGCTTGACCTTGGCCAGAGCCTTTCTAGGTGGTTCCCCCGAGCCACAGGGTACCCCCGTTGACACAGCCTCGAAAGGCGTCGAGTGAAACGGCACCGGCGTCGAGAAAACGACAGACGCGGCGCCGACGGCGTCGACACAGGCCTCGAAGGCGGAGCCCCAAGCGTGTCCCTAGACATCCTGGGCGCCAACGACTTCCTCGGAGGCGGAGCCTCGAGAGAGTCCGTCGACGACCTCGGCGCCACAGGCGTCAATGTCTTCCTCGAAGACTTCACAGGTTCACACGGTCTCGAGCGCGTCGAGGACCAGGACCTGGACCGGTCCATGCCGAGAACGATTCCCCTTGTCCGAGTGGGACCTTTCCCGCGAATCGTGACGACCACCCGAGCCCGAAGGCGTGCGAGCAGCGTCTCTCGGCTGATCACGACCGACCCCACTCGGAGGCGCGGACGGACCAGTGCCCTGCGATTCGAGAATCACCAACATTTTCTTCCCGAAGGAAGCCCATTCCTCCAGTGTCGCATGCTTGGTGGGGTAAGCGACCCCCCGACGGGCAGAGTCCTCGGATGAGGACGGGGAAGGTGACCGATGACGGCGCTTCCGGGAGTGCCTCGAAGAGGCAGAGGAGTGGCGAGACCGACTCCGGGACCGAGACCCACTAGACTTCCGATGACGACGCGGAGAGTCACCCCTCGAGTCGTCCGTCGAAAGCCCCGCAGACCTCGACTTCCGGGGCTTGGACACCTTACCTACCGATAACAACTTCTTGCGCTCCCGCAAGGCTTTCGACGTGAGCGACTGGCAGTCAACAAGTCATCCATGTCATGGGCCTCCCCGAGGCACCAGAGGCAGGCGTCGTGCGAATCCGTGACCGACATCTTGGAGCCACAGTCCCCGCACTTCTTAAAGCCCGGACGCAGTGTGGAATACGAGGTAGACATCTTCACGAAGAAATATTTCACAAACACCAAACAGGTTCGAAGAACCGAGAAAGCAACAGAAACTCCAGAGTCGAGGTGTGTCGAGATTCCCGAAGCGAACACGTTGGCGGAAAAAACAGAACTGAGGCTACGGGCATCGTGCGTCCTACTTATAACATCCAGTGACGTCAGCCGTCGGAGGAGGTCCTCGAGGGCGGCGTATCGACGTCATCGACGCAGGAGCCGAAGATTTTCCAAAGCAGCACAGCTGTGGTGATTACTGTCATAGATATGGAATACGTTGGAGGACCCAATCCCCTCGAAACTTCCATTTTCTACAAGCACATTGCTCAGCCACCAAATACAAATTCTGTGTACACACACACACACCTCTACCACAGCACCATGTTGAAGTCCCACAGCAAACTGCATGCCCCTTCGACATCCTACTCAATCACATCATAGTAAACTCCAAGCGCTACAGATTCACACTCCAAAATAACACCAAACCAATGACATCTAGAAGCAAACACAGTGTACCTTTATTCCTAAACTGAAGCGGTCAACAGCACAGCAAAGGTTCTCCCTCTCAGTCCCACTAACTCACCCTCCCAACCCTGCTTCCTTATCAGATCTGCCTGAGCGCCAGCAGACCATGAAAATGGCCACAGTGTGCAATTTAAATCTCATTCACAAGCGGTGAAAGGCAATAAGGTGTCTAGAAACATGGGCAGGAACACAGTGTACCTCCTGCATTTCTCCAGCCACCCAAGACCCTTCCAGGGGGGTCGCCATCTTGATTGTGGGAAGGCAACGGGGAGCCCCATCCTGTTGCCTCCCATGCCATGCCCTCTCCTCCACCCCAAGACATCCTGCACATATCCCCCACTACCCCCACCCTACTTACCTGCTGGGCCAGAGCTATGTGCTCTGGTCCCGGTGCTCCGTCCCGCCGGAGGCCATAGACAAAGAAAAGGGACACATTCTCTTTTCTATTTACCATGACGGTGGACATCTTATTTTTATTTACTGGCAATAGGGCTCGCGCAATGTGCTCTAAGCCTGTCTCCATAAAAATAATCAAATATTCACACCCATGGGTGAGCAAATTGCAATCACTACCTCTTAGGGGAGGGGCTTTGCTAGGGCCTGCCTAGACTCAGTCTTGCGAGTCGTTAATGGCCCTGTATGCCCCCTAAACCGGGGATGGGGTGGGGGATTGCTAAAATAGCCTTTATATACACATTCATATACACATTCCAATCATTTATGTTGTGGAGAATCCAAAAGGATTTCCCCCAGGAACCTGGTCTGGGACCCTTCTCATGGGGCCAGGGAAAGGCAGGTGCTCTCTGATCCCGACACTGGGGTTGGTGCACTGCGGGACGATCACAGAGGGGTTGGGGGAGAGGGAAATCAGACCAAGAAGACTGGGAGGAACCCCTTTTTAATTTTCCCCGCAATCCTGCCTTTCTGATGGTCTTATGCCAACTAAAAAGTGGCAAAAATGGATTTCCTTAAAATGGAATACATGTCCCAGAATCCTTTAGGGACTGTGACGAAGAAGAGGGTTTAGGAAGCATGCAGAGGTAAAGGATGGGCAAGCAGGCTTAACAATCTTTGCCAGGGTCAGGCAATTAACATTAAGGGCCTGAACCTGAAGCGTATTGCCCCACCTGAGAGTCATAAAAGGCTGGAGCAGGAAGGACGGTGGTAGAAGGAGAAGCAGAGCACAAGGCTGGCAGTTCACTAGGATGTGTGACCACGTAAGTGGTTTCAGAGCGAGAAGAGCAGATTTCAACTGCGGGTTCTGAGCTGGTCCTGTGCTCTCAAACCTGGTTTGCCTGTGGCTGCGTTGGGAGAAACTGGGAAGGGGTAACAGTTTTTCCAGGTGTGCCCAATTGCTGTGAATGCAGAGCTGAAGCCAAGCAACTACCCGAGGCTTGAGTGCAGAAGCAAGCCGAGGGAAGCAGAAGAGGAGTCTCAGAGGTCAACGCCGGATCAGAGACATCCATACTGCAGAGGGGTGTGGGTCCCAAGAGTGCCTGAAGCAGTAGAAGCACAAAGAAAGTTGGAAAGCGGAAGCAGACCACAACCGTTGTGACTTTGGAGGCAGTGAGAGAAGTTCTGTACTCCATTTCACACGAAACGCCTTGCTGGTAACTGTAACCAGCTAAATTAACACTTGCATAGAAGTGGGAGTGAGTAAAAGTTGTTACTTGAAGTGGGAAGTCTTTACAACAAACGCATTGTATCGTGCATATTTGAAGCACAAGTTAAAGTGCTTGCATAGAAGATAAGCCTTTTAATTTCCATTGCTGTACTAAAACCATTACCGGAGTGGTCGCGTGTCTCCTTTTAAGAGAGAGAACGTTAATGGTAATCACACGAGAGGTAGCAGCTGACTTTCCCAAATGGTTACAAGAAATGCTTACATCAAAGAAAGGTTGTGTGTAAGCAATTGTGATTCCCGATTCACGTTGAAGCAGAACTCTATATAAGCAAAAGGGAACGCAAGTCTTTACATTGAAATTCATCATCAAAAAGTGGTCGCGTGTACTGAATTTCGTTTCTCCAGTGAAACACGATTCTTGTAACATTCAGAATACTTTGCAGCTGAAGTCACGGGAAGAACATGCATTACTCAAGCTTGTAGACCGATGCTTTGTAAGGTGAAACCAGCCCTATTAAGACCTAAACGTGTTTTGAAGTTGTTGAAGCGGTTATAAATCCAGAGTCCTCCGATACAAGGGTGACAAGGTTATCCAAGGTTGGAAGTATGGAAATACAGCTGTGTGGTAACTACTGGAAACAAGGTGTGCATAAAGCTGGGGAAGGGAGCTGGGTGTTTGTTAAAAAGAAATAAAAAAAGATCAACTATCTGTGAAGCTGAGACTGTTGAAGCTGAGAGAGAGGAGTGTAGAAACCAAGACAGATTGCAGTGGTAGCTGTAAGACAGGCACAGGAAAGAAGAGTGCCTTGCCTACCTGTAGAGGTAGGAGAGTGTGGTCTAAGTTGCCTGGTAAATTCCTAATGTTTCAAGTTACAGAGGAATCAATAAAACTGTGGCTGTCTATAATATTGTCAGAACACTGGATATTGAATGCAGTTGCAGAAGTAGTAGACTGAGGCAAAGGAGCCTGCGTGCACAGTACCATTCGCAGAAGGGAGTGGTCAAGGAGAAAGCAACCCCTTAGAAGGAGCATCCTGACCACTTATATCCAAGACGCTGCAGAGGTTACAAAAAAGGACAGTTATTGAAGCAGAAGTTGTACTTTTGTTTTGAACTTTGTGAACTCTATCCTGGAAGGAGGATATCCAGGATTACCATTGGTGCGGTTTTCTTTGTGGAGATTGGAAGGGGAACTTTTCAACAAACGCAGAAGGTACTGCTACCAATGGATTTTTGTTTAACTTTTATTTCTTTTGAACTTTTCAAGAACTGATTTAAGACTTTACTTTTCTTTGGGAGAAATTGACTTTGGACATTCCTGGGAAAGGGATCTACCCAGGACAGGTGGAGGTCACCCAAGTCACTGGCTGTTTGGTAAACACGTGTTTATGGTTTACTTTGAATGTTTTGTTGTTTAGAGTGAGAGCCAGTCCTGTGTATGCTAGATGTTCCCTTAGGCCCTACACTAGGTAGGGAATACCCCGGTAGAGTAGGCTTAGTTGGGTTTTCTTTGCATTTTTTTGTTTAAAATAAAATGTCAAATACTGAGAAAAGTACAAGTAGTTGTCCGCCTCACATTACTGGCCCCTCACAATATACATTCAGATACATACAGTCCTAGTAATATTCACACCATTTGTATAAGCTTTTCCAGCTGTGACACAATTAGTCAAGCATTTATACAGCATCTTTAAATCATTCATTCAGCAAACACCATAACACATACTCACGCAGATTCACTCTGTCACTCACACACATGCACTCTTTAGAACTAAAATCTCTCTTGCATACATACACTCACAAACATAAGCACACACCATTTTTGAAAAGAACATTTAAAAGCTTACAGTGCTGCAGCAGTGATCTTATCATAGACTTTTCTCTTCATCCAGTCATTTGGTTAAGGGGGTCAGGGGTTAGGAGACAGCCCTTTGCCTCTCTTCCTGCTTATTTTTGTATTAGGAAGACAGCAGGGTCAGCATTTTGACCTCGCATCCAGCCTCAAACAGGCAGGTAGAGGGGGGTCAAGAGTCGCAATGGATGCCTCATACTCTGGATAAGCCAGCGCCCTAGAAGGCTGTGACGTCACCTGTGGTCTCCCTAATGTTTTTCACAGAGCTCAACATGAGTGAAGACAGACGTTTTATTTGCCACCCTTAACCCATGTAAAGTGCTGTGCAGGGCATAAGGGACAACGCCAGTCTTTGCATTTGTAAAGAATGTAAATGTTTTATTATGGAGCAAGTTAACATCACTTGCTCCATAATCCAGATGCATTTTTTGCTGGTTTTCTAACGGAAGGGTAAAAATAATTGAGGGAGGGGTCACCCCCACCGGTCTGAAGACTTCCATGATCAGAGGGAAACAGTTTAACAAATCGCTAAACAAAATGAAGAGGACAATGCATAATAACTATTAAATAGCTGCTATAAACACTTCAAGCATTCATTGGTGCGTTTTACTTACCAGACATAAATATTAAACTTGTGGTCGTGCGGTCAAATGTAATGTGCGCACTGAGTGAGGAGGGAAGAGAAAAGGTAGCCATGGGGCCGTACCTTAGGCTTCCATCTGGGTGGCTGTGGAGTCGAGAGACCAGCGGCTGCCCAGGCATCCATGCCACCGTCACCAGCCAAGGTAAAAGGGTTACATTTGAGTGGCAAAGATTCATACTCCGGTAGATCACAAGGTACAGCTTCAGTAACACAAAGACAAGCGCTGGGATGTTTATTACCTTTATTACTGAGAATGACCTCTGGCACCACGGGGAATGCAGTGCCAGTAAGAGAAATCTCAAGAGAGCACTGGCACCACTGGGAATGCAGTGCCAGTAAGAGAAATCTCAAGAGAGGACTGGCACCACTGGGAATGCAGTGCCAGTAAGAGAAATCTCAAGAGAGCACTGGCACCTGGTATCCATCCCACAAATGGAGAGATGGAACAGCCAGCAATCTGCATGATGCCAACCATCCTTAAATAAAAGGGTTATGAAACAGTGTACAGACCAATCCACCTTCGAGATCAAAAGGAAAGAACACAAACCAGCTTACATTCAATAAAGTCATGAGACCAAGAGCGTCTGCCCTCACTGTAGGAGGGCAATGCTAGCGCGCACTGTGAGAGGTTAAACTGGCAGGCCTACAGGCATCAGTTACAGGCTAGGGGGGCAGTGACACTGCTCACAGGAGAAGCTACATGGCTTACCTGCAAGACCACAGGCCGGGCCAAGGCGGTGAGCAGGAAGAAGAGCCATATAAGAAGGGTCAAAGGGAGCGAGATCAGGGCAGCAGGGACCCAAAGGGAGCCATGGGAAGCAGACAGCTGTGGGGATAGCAGGGAAGCCGAGAGCCAGAGGAGCAGGAGGACCTAGCTTAATCAAACCCCTTTCACAGACTAAATACCTACATTCATTTCATTAGCAATCTTGACATTCAATTTGAATTTAGTTACATCCAGCTAGGCACCTATCAAGACAAGCAAGTCTGTAAAAACAGTATTTCAGGGTGTGTAGCATCCGGGTCCATGATCAAACTTAGAATCAGACAAGCCATGAAGGTGGAGGTAAGTGCAGCGCTCTTCTTCTTAAAGCTAGAGTCCATCACCTCTCTCCTCCTGAACCGTACGTCAAGCACCCAACCGTGGCAGAAGGGGCTGCAGCGTACCCAACCCGCCCCAGGAAAGAACATAAATGCTTCCCAGGACAGATGAGGCCCTAGATACAGAAGCAGGCAGCACAGCAGCTGCGGGACCCAGTGAACAGAGCCTATGACACGCCAATGGCCATTTTCAGGCACTTCCGCCCCAAAGCAGAAGCACACAACTCTGGTGTTCTTTTGCAAGTCTCTTCATGTTGTCTCAAGTCCTGAGTTCTGCTTTTAGATATTTGCATTACTGATGGACTCACCCAATGTGCCCAAATAAAAATAAAAAAATAAAAATATCACTGCTCTTTGACCTCTCCAGATTAACACCAGATCAGACACCTTCAACAGCAAGAATCAAGCATTGCTGAACTGTAACAGGACCATGTGAGGTCTATAAGCAGGTGCTGCTGTCGCACATGTGCAAACATTTGATTTGTAACAGTTCAGATCATTGGCGCTTCTAGGAAGATGCACAGTTTTGTAACAGACCAGACAGAGAATTGACATGATGGTAGGTTGAACATGAGTGTCTTCCAGTGGCTGCCCGTCTCAGGCCCTCTCATGACCGCCCAAAGGGGCAGCACTGCTTCAGCATGCACAATGGTGCAGGCTGCTATGTTATGAAGAAGTTGATGGCCATCTCTGCCGCAGCCCCTTGTCCTGCTCCCGGGCAGTCACAAAGTTCAGGAGGTCGATGGCGGTCACTACTCCGAACACCATATGCTTCTTGCTGGAAGAGCCGTCACTGTGGTCTGCAAAGGAAATGAACAGTGAGTACTTCCATGGAAGCCCCCCCCTAGCCTGTACTCTCATTCCGCCCAGTCCTGCCCCCCGCCCGCCACCCCCCAAAGACATGGTCGATACAGAACATCAATCAGCAGGGGGTCCCCCCTCCTTCTCCAGTTTTAAATCTTGCGGTGCCCACATTTCTATTCTAGAATCTCAAACCGTTCAGTTCTCTACTTCCCTGTATCTCGATTCTCTTTGCAGCCTTTTGGGGCTGTGGACCTTTTTGGGCTGTGGAAGAGAGGTGTAGTAGCCCGAGAGGCAAAGTGGTGCCGAGGCTGATGGGAGAACAGAAGAGATTTCTCGTCTCACCTCAATTATTCTCGGTTTTTATGATCATTTCTACAGGAAGAAGCGTCAAGAGAAACTAATCGATGTGTTCCAACATTGGGTTTGCCATTCCTAAATGTGCGCCCTAAGTGATTTATGGTGCTGGAGGAGTTATGTTACTATTTTAAATTAAAAATAAAATCAGTGTATTCTTTAACTCTCTAATACATGAAAGGGGGAGTGAGGAAGTGACTGTGTCTCTAGCGCCAGAGCTGGCATGGGGTTCTCCAGAAGCATCTGCAAGGGCTGCTGTCTGCAACTGTAGCAAGGACCCTCTATGTGCACACCCTTCCCCCACATGAATACGTCATGAGCCTCGGTACTCCCTGCCCCCTATTCCAGCATGGATGGAGCACCTCATATACTCGCAAGGAATCTCGGGTGGGTCTTACTCTACTCTCCCGTGGTCCTGGATACTGCACAGACCTGCAGTGTACTGAGCTTCCTGACTGGTTCCTGTGTGCTTGCTGTCCTTCCTGTGGTCCTGAATACTGCACAGACCTGCAGTGTACTGAGCTTCCTGACTGGTTCCTGTGTGCTTGCTGTCCCTCCTGTGGTCCTGAATACTGCACAGACCTGCAGTGTACTGAGCTTCCTGACTGGTTCCTGTGTGCTTGCTGTCCCTCCTGTGGTCCTGGATACTGCACAGACCTGCAGTGTACTGAGCTTCCTGACTGGTTCCTGTGTGCTTGCTGTCCTTCCTGTGGTCCTGAATACTGCACACACCTGCAGTGTACTGAGCTTCCTGACTGGTTCCAGTGTGCTTGCTGTCCCTGCTGTGGTCCTGGATACTGCACAGACCTGCAGTGTACTGAGCTGCCTGACTGGTTCCTGTGTGCTTGCTGTCCCTCCAGTGGGTCTGGATACTGCACAGACCTGCAGTGTACTGAGCTGCCTGACTGGTTCCTGTGTGTTTGCTGTCCCTCCAGTGGTCCTGGATACTGCACAGACCTGCAGTGTACCGAGCTTCCTGACTGGTTCCTGTGTGCTTGCTGTCCCTCCTGTGGTCCTGGATACTGCACAGACCTGCAGTGTACTGAGCTTCCTGACTGGTTCCTGTGTGCTTGCTGTCCTTCCTGTGGTCCTGAATACTGCACAGACCTGCAGTGTACTGAGCTTCCTGACTGGTTCCTGTGTGCTTGCTGTCCCTCCTGTGGTCCTGGATACTGCAAAGACCTGCAGTGTACTGAGCTTCCTTACTGGTTCCTGTGTGCTTGCTGTCCTTCCTGTGGTCCTGAATACTGCACACACCTGCAGTGTACTGAGCTTCCCGACTGGTTCCAGTGTGCTTGCTGTCCCTGCTGTGGTCCTGGATACTGCACAGACCTGCAGTGTACTGAGCTTCCTGACTGGTTCCTGTGTGCTTGCTGTCGCTCCAGTGGTCCTGAATACTGCACAGACCTGCAGTGTACTGAGCTTCCTGACTGGTTCCTGTGTGCTTGCTGTCCCTCCTGTGGTCCTGGATACTGCACAGACCTGCAGTGTACTGAGCTGCCTGACTGGTTCCTGTGTGCTTGCTGTCCCTCCCGTGGTCCTGGATACTGCACAGACCTGCAGTGTACCGAGCGTCCTGACTGGTTCCTGTGTGCTTGCTGTCCCTCCCGTGGTCCTGGATACTGCACAGACCTGCAGTGTACTGAGCTTCCTGACTGGTTCCTGTGTGCTTGCTGTCCCTGCTGTGGTCCTGGACACTGCACAGACCTACAGTGTACCGAGCGTCCTGACTGGTTCCTGTGTGCTTGCTGTCCTTCCTGTGGTCCTGAATACTGCACACACCTGCAGTGTACTGAGCTTCCTGACTGGTTCCAGTGTGCTTGCTGTCCCTGCTGTGGTCCTGTATACTGCACAGACCTGCAGTGTACTGAGCTTCCTGACTGGTTCCTGTGTGCTTGCTGTCCTTCCTGTGGTCCTGAATACTGCACAGACCTGCAGTGTACTGAGCTTCCTGACTGGTTCCTGTGTGCTTGCTGTGGTCCTGAATACTGCACAGACCTGCAGTGTACTGAGCTGCCTGACTGGTTCCTGTGTGCTTGCTGTCCCTCCCGTGGTCCTGGATACTGCACAGACCTGCAGTGTACCGAGCGTCCTGACTGGTTCCTGTGTGCTTGCTGTCCCTCCCGTGGTCCTGGATACTGCACAAACCTGCAGTGTACTGAGCTTGTCACAGACCGTCACAATCCTGCTTAAAATACACAAATCCGTATTGTGCAATCACTGGTCCCAAGCTCTCCTGTGCAGGAATCCCCGAGACACTAAGAGCGTGAATGGAGTCGTGACGTCGGTCTGCGCAGGGATGTGTACTTTAACCAGGTGACACGAGCCTCCTCTGAGCGACCCTTCTGCATTTTGTGCTCAAACCCTCTATAAAGGAAGGGGACACGTTGCATTGGTCGAGGCATATTTTTGCACCAAATTCACTTGAATCCCCTGCCGGCTCAGACTGGGCAAGAGGTCCAAAAATCCTATTACGCTTTGATCAACCAGTAATCTCCATATGGGTAAAACGTAATCTTTGTGATTTTCCTGCGCAATACTTCCCGACACCCATACATTTTGAAAATGCTTGTGGCGCTGACTGCATTTCCAAAGGAAGGACCTTCTACTGGTAACGCCAACCAAGTCCCACAAATAAGATGAAAGCTTGCAGTTATCTGGCTGCCAGAATATGGAAGTCGCAGTTATCTGGCTGCCAGAATATGGAAGTCGCAGTTATCTGGCTGCCAGAATATGGAAGTCGCAGTTATCTGGCTGCCAGAATATGGAAGTTGCAGTTATCTGGCTGCCAGAATATGGAAGTTGCAGTTATCTGGATGCCAGAATATGGAGCTTGAAGTTATCTGGCTGCCAGAAAATGGAGCTTGCAGTGATCTGGCTGCCAAAATATGGAGCTTGCAGTTATCTGGCTACCGGAATATGGGGCCTGCAGTTATCTGGCTGCCAGAATATGGAAGTTGCAGTTATCGGGCTGTCGGAATATGGAAGTTGCATTTATCTGGCTGTCAGAATATGGAAGTTGCATTTATCTGGCTGCCAGAATAGGGAACCTGCAGTTATCTGGCTGTCAGAATATGGAAGTTGCATTTATCTGGCTGCCACAATAGGGAACTTGCAGTTGTCTGGCTGCCACAATAGGGAACTTGCAGTTGTCTGGCTGTCAGAATATGGAAGTTGCAGTTATCTGGCTGCCAGAATAGGGAAGTTGCAATTATCTGGCTGCCAGAATAGGGAAGTTGCAGTTATCTGGCTGCCAGAATAGGGAAGTTGCAGTTATCTGGCTGCCAGAATATGGGGCTTGCAGTTATCTGGCTGCCAGAATATGGGGCTTGCAGTTATCTGGCTGCCGGAATATGGAAGTTGCATTTATCTGGCTGTCGGAATATGGAAGTTGCATTTATCTGGCAGCCAGAATATGGAAGTTGCAGTTATATGGCTGCCAGAATAGGCAAGTTGCAGTTATCTGGCTGCCAGAATAGGGAAGTTGCAGTTATCTGGCTGTCAGAATAGGGAAGTTGCAGTTATCGGGCAGCCAGAATAGGGAAGTTGCAGGTATCTGGCTGCCAGAATATGGAAGTTGCAGTTATCTGGCTGTCAGAATAGGGACGTTGCAGTTATCGGGCAGCCAGAATAGGGAAGTTGCAGGTATCTGGCTGCCAGAATAGGGAAGTTGCAGTTATCCGGCTGCCAGAATAGGGAAGTTGCAGTTATCTGGCTGTCAGAATAGGGAAGTTGCAGTTATCGGGCTGCCAGAATAGGGAAGTTGCAGGTATCGGGATGCCAGAATATGGAAGTTGCAGTTATCGGGCTGCCAGAATAGGGTAGTTGCAGGTATCTGGCTGCCAGAATAGGGAAGTTGCAGTTATCTGGCTGCCAGAATAGGGAAGTTGCAGTTATCTGGCTGCCAGAATAGGGAAGTTGCAGTTATCTGGCTGTCAGAATAGGGAAGTTGCAGTTATCTGGCAGCCAGAATAGGGAAGTTGCAGTTATCTGGCAGCCAGAATATGGAAGTTGCAGTTATCTGGGTACCAGAATATGGAAGTTGCAGTTATCGGGCTGCCAGAATAGGGAAGTTGCAGGTGTCGGGCTGCCAGAATAAGGAAGTTGCAGTTATCGGGCAGCCAGAATAGGGAAGTTGCAGGTATCTGGCTGCCAGAATAGGGAAGTTGCAGTTATCGGGCAGCCAGAATAGGGAAGTTGCAGGTATCTGGCTGCCAGAATAGGGAAGTTTGCTGCCAGAATGGGGAAGTTGCAGTTATCGGGCTGCCAGAATAGGGAAGTTGCAGTTATCTGGCTGCCAGAATAGGGAAGTTGCAGTTATCTGGCTGCCAGAATAGGGAAGTTTGCTGCCAGAATAGGGAAGTTGCAGTTATCGGGCTGCCAGAATATGGAAGTTGCAGTTATATGGCTGCCAGAATAGGCAAGTTGCAGTTATCTGGCTGCCAGAATAGGGAAGTTGCAGTTATCTGGCTGTCAGAATAGGGAAGTTGCAGTTATCGGGCAGCCAGAATAGGGAAGTTGCAGGTATCTGGCTGCCAGAATATGGAAGTTGCAGTTATCTGGCTGTCAGAATAGGGAAGTTGCAGTTATCGGGCAGCCAGAATAGGGAAGTTGCAGGTATCTGGCTGCCAGAATAGGGAAGTTGCAGTTATCCGGCTGCCAGAATAGGGAAGTTGCAGTTATCTGGCTGTCAGAATAGGGAAGTTGCAGTTATCGGGCTGCCAGAATAGGGAAGTTGCAGGTATCGGGATGCCAGAATATGGAAGTTGCAGTTATCGGGCTGCCAGAATAGGGTAGTTGCAGGTATCTGGCTGCCAGAATAGGGAAGTTGCAGTTATCTGGCTGCCAGAATAGGGAAGTTGCAGTTATCTGGCTGCCAGAATAGGGAAGTTGCAGTTATCTGGCAGCCAGAATAGGGAAGTTGCAGTTATCTGGCAGCCAGAATATGGAAGTTGCAGTTATCTGGGTACCAGAATATGGAAGTTGCAGTTATCGGGCTGCCAGAATAGGGAAGTTGCAGGTGTCGGGCTGCCAGAATAAGGAAGTTGCAGTTATCGGGCAGCCAGAATAGGGAAGTTGCAGGTATCTGGCTGCCAGAATAGGGAAGTTGCAGTTATCGGGCAGCCAGAATAGGGAAGTTGCAGGTATCTGGCTGCCAGAATAGGGAAGTTTGCTGCCAGAATAGGGAAGTTGCAGTTATCGGGCTGCCAGAATAGGGAAGTTGCAGTTATCTGGCTGCCAGAATAGGGAAGTTGCAGTTATCTGGCTGTCAGAATAGGGAAGTTGCAGTTATCTGGCTGTCAGAATAGGGAAGTTGCAGTTATCTGGCAGCCAGAATAGGGAAGTTGCAGTTATCTGGCAGCCAGCATAGGGAAGTTGCAGTTATCTGGCTGCCAGCATAGGGAAGTTGCAGTTATCGGGCAGCCAGCATAGGGAAGTTGCAGTTATCCGGCTGCCAGAATAGGGAAGTTGCAGTTATCCGGCTGCCAGAATAGGGAAGTTGCAGTTATCGTGCTGCCAGAATAGGGAAGTTGCAGGTGTCGGGCTGCCAGAATAGGGAAGTTGCAGTTATCTGGCTGTCAGAATAGGGAAGTTGCAGGTATCTGGCTGCCAGAATAGGGAAGTTGCAGTTATCGGGCAGCCAGAATAGGGAAGTTGCAGTTATCTGGCTACCAGAATAGGGAAGTTGCAGTTATTGGGCTGCCAGAATAGGGAAGTTGCAGTTATCTGGCTGCTAGGATAGGAAGTTGCAGTTATCTGGCTGTCAGAATAGGGAAGTTGCAGGTATTTGGCTGCCAGAATAGGGAAGTTGCAGTTATCGGGCAGCCAGAATAGGGAAGTTGCAGTTATCTGGCTGCCAGCATAGGGAAGTTGCAGTTATCTGGCAGCCAGCATAGGGAAGTTGCAGTTATCCGGCTGCCAGAATAGGGAAGTTGCAGTTATCCGGCTGCCAGAATAGGGAAGTTGCAGTTATCCGGCTGCCAGAATAGGGAAGTTGCAGGTATCGGGCTGCCAGAATAGGGAAGTTGCAGGTGTCGGGCTGCCAGAATAGGGAAGTTGCAGTTATCCGGCTGCCAGAATAGGGAAGTTGCAGTTATCCGGCTGCCAGAATAGGGAAGTTGCAGTTATCCGGCTGCCAGAATAGGGAAGTTGCAGGTATCGGGCTGCCAGAATAGGGAAGTTGCAGGTGTCGGGCTGCCAGAATAGGGAAGTTGCAGGTATCGGGCTGCCAGAATAGGGAAGTTGCAGGTGTCGGGCTGCCAGAATAGGGAAGTTGCAGTTATCTGGCTGCCAGAATAGGGAAGTTTCAGTTATCTGGCTGTCAGAATAGGGAAGTTGCAGTTATCTGGCTGTCAGAATGGGGACGTTGCAGTTATCAGGCTGCCAGAATATGGAGCTTGAAGTTATCTGGCTGCCAGAATATGGAGCTTGCAGTTATCTGGCTGTCAGAATATGGAGCTTGCAGTTATCTGGCTGTCAGAATGGGGACGTTGCAGTTATCAGGCTGCCAGAATATGGAGCTTGAAGTTATCTGGCTGCCAGAATATGGAGCTTGCAGTTATCTGGCTGTCAGAATATGGAGCTTGAAGTTATCGGGCTGCCAGAATATGGAAGTTGCAGGTGTCGGGCTGCCAGAATAGGGAAGTTGCAGTTATCCGGCTGCCAGAATAGGGAAGTTGCAGTTATCCGGCTGCCAGAATAGGGAAGTTGCAGGTATCGGGCTGCCAGAATAGGGAAGTTGCAGGTGTCGGGCTGCCAGAATAGGGAAGTTGCAGTTATCCGGCTGCCAGAATAGGGAAGTTGCAGTTATCCGGCTGCCAGAATAGGGAAGTTGCAGGTATCGGGCTGCCAGAATAGGGAAGTTGCAGGTGTCGGGCTGCCAGAATAGGGAAGTTGCAGTTATCTGGCTGCCAGAATAGGGAAGTTTCAGTTATCTGGCTGTCAGAATAGGGAAGTTGCAGTTATCTGGCTGTCAGAATATGGAGCTTGAAGTTATCTGGCTGTCAGAATATGGAGCTTGAAGTTATCGGGCTGCCAGAATATGGAGCTTGCAGTTATCTGGCTGCCAGAATATGGAGCTTGCAGTTATCTGGCTGTCAGAATGGGGACGTTGCAGTTATCAGGCTGCCAGAATATGGAGCTTGCAGTTATCTGGCTGTCAGAATATGGAGCTTGCAGTTATCTGGCTGTCAGAATGGGGACGTTGCAGTTATCAGGCTGCCAGAATATGGAGCTTGAAGTTATCTGGCTGCCAGAATATGGAGCTTGCAGTTATCTGGCTGTCAGAATATGGAGCTTGAAGTTATCGGGCTGCCAGAATATGGAAGTTGCAGGTGTCGGGCTGCCAGAATAGGGAAGTTGCAGTTATCCGGCTGCCAGAATAGGGAAGTTGCAGTTATCCGGCTGCCAGAATAGGGAAGTTGCAGGTATCGGGCTGCCAGAATAGGGAAGTTGCAGGTGTCGGGCTGCCAGAATAGGGAAGTTGCAGTTATCCGGCTGCCAGAATAGGGAAGTTGCAGTTATCCGGCTGCCAGAATAGGGAAGTTGCAGGTATCGGGCTGCCAGAATAGGGAAGTTGCAGGTGTCGGGCTGCCAGAATAGGGAAGTTGCAGTTATCTGGCTGCCAGAATAGGGAAGTTTCAGTTATCTGGCTGTCAGAATAGGGAAGTTGCAGTTATCTGGCTGTCAGAATATGGAGCTTGAAGTTATCTGGCTGTCAGAATATGGAGCTTGAAGTTATCGGGCTGCCAGAATATGGAGCTTGCAGTTATCTGGCTGCCAGAATATGGAGCTTGCAGTTATCTGGCTGTCAGAATGGGGACGTTGCAGTTATCAGGCTGCCAGAATATGGAGCTTGCAGTTATCTGGCTGTCAGAATATGGAGCTTGCAGTTATCTGGCTGTCAGAATATGGAGCTTGCAGTTATCTGGCTGTCAGAATATGGAGCTTGCAGTTATCTGGCTGTCAGAATATGGAGCTTGCAGTTATCTGGCTGTCAGAATATGGAGCTTGAAGTTATCTGGCTGTCAGAATATGGAGCTTGCAGTTATCTGGCTGCCAGAATATGGAGCTTGCAGTTATCTGGCTGCCAGAATATGGAGCTTGCAGTTATCTGGCTGTCAGAATGGGGACGTTGCAGTTATCAGGCTGCCAGAATATGGAGCTTGCAGTTATCTGGCTGTCAGAATATGGAGCTTGCAGTTATCTGGCTGTCAGAATATGGAGCTTGAAGTTATCTGGCTGTCAGAATATGGAGCTTGCAGTTATCTGGCTGTCAGAATATGGAGCTTGAAGTTATCTGGCTGTCAGAATAGGGAAGTTGCAGTTATCTGGCTGTCAGAATGGGGACGTTGCAGTTATCAGGCTGCCAGAATATGGAGCTTGAAGTTATCTGGCTGCCAGAATATGGAGCTTGCAGTTATCTGGCTGTCAGAATATGGAGCTTGCAGTTATCTGGCTGCCAGAATATGGAGCTTGAAGTTATCTGGCTGCCAGAATATGGAGCTTGCAGTTATCTGGCTGTCAGAATATGGAGCTTGCAGTTATCTGGCTGTCAGAATATGGAGCTTGCAGTTATCTGGCTGTCAGAATATGGAGCTTGAAGTTATCGGGCTGCCAGAATATGGAGCTTGCAGTTATCTGGCTGCCAGAATATGGAGCTTGCAGTTATCTGGCTGTCAGAATATGGAGCTTGAAGTTATCTGGCTGCCAGAATATGGAGCTTGCAGTTATCTGGCTGCCAGAATATGGAGCTTGAAGTTATCGGGCTGCCAGAATATGGAAGAGTGTACCTCGTAGGTCTTATGAAGCACAGCTAGTCATTCAGCCATAAATGCATCTGATGAAGATGATTCCGAGCTTTTTCAATTCGCCTGTTAGACTTTTTTGGGTGTACAACAGGCAAAACGGGCCAGATGTTTCTTTTCTTTTGCACCTGGAAGTAGTGGAAGAGATGGATTCGACTAGTCAAGTCCAGTAATAGGAACACTGTCTGAAGAATGTGTAATGCATACTCTGGGTGGGTGTGTGTGTGTGTGTGTGTGTGGGGGGGGCTGGGTGGGTGTGGGTGGGGGGGGGGTGCGTGGGTGGGTGTGGGTGGGGGGGTGTGTGTATGGGTGTGGGTGTGTGGGGGTGTGTGTGTGTGTGTATGAAGGTGTGTGTGGGGGTGTGTGTGTCAGTCAAATTGGGTGGTACCCTTCAACGCTCTTTATAAAAGCATATGCACAATGCAGCTCAAGCATTACAATAAGAGACCGCCCCTTGGAAGAGAAAAGGAAAAGGGATTCCAATGGTAATGTTCTTTCTGATGGATTCTCCTCGAACAGATTCCTCGTCTTGATACATACACGGTAGCGACAGACTTCTTCGTATTGTAGCACGCCCCATGACCTCAGTTTGCTTCCATGTTCTTTTGTCGACCGGGTGGTACTTGCAAAGTAATTACTTTAAATTTTTCCATTGATTTTGTTTTTCAATAGGGGGGCAGGGAGTGGGTCCTCCCCCTACCCCTGTTCCTTCCACACCACCGTTTTACTCATTACCCCAAAGTACCACGGAGTAATTACTGTCGGCAAACGAGCGCAATACCCCCAGTTTACACTGTGAACTCGCTACGCTCAGCAGCTGAGGGAATGCCTTACTAGGGAGAATTTAACAGTTTGTTTCGTTTTTAAACTTGAACTTTGGAAATGTAGTGTTGAGGGGCAGGATGGGAGGGTGAGGAGTAATCTGTGGGAAATTCATCAGAAGGAACATTACCAGAGGAAAGTAATTGGTTTGCTGAGAGACTGCACCCTCCCACAGATCGCTCTCCTTGATAGAGCTCCACTGTAGAACAGATTGACACAAAGGAAAGAAAGTGTAAACCAGTACAACAAAGCTCTGAGGAACAGCCCTCCCAAAATGGGCAAATAACGGGCATCCTGTCCAGACTGAGTCCAAACAGTAACTCTTGGAGAATGTGGGTAGGGATGACCTGCTGGCTGCGATCTAGCTCTGAACAGCGCCTGTTTTCTGGGGCACCCCCCTGCAGCATGGTCCTAAGGCCCCCTTCCCCACATCTCTCCCCTCTGTTCCCCCAGCGTTCCCCCTTCATCTTCATTCCCGTCTCTAGCGAGAAGAGCGATGTACTGCGCTTTGGGCCCGCGGCCTGTAAACTGCTATCGGGGGGCTGCTGGCAAATATCTGCCAGCTGTAGCCCTCTCTGTGAAGCTGAGGTTGCAGCCGCTCCTTCAGTAGATCTTCCCCTCTTGCCCTGGAGCAGCATCCACGGGAAAATGGCCCGTTTATTCACAGCTTACCCCAGACCAGCAGTGTTAGGCAGAAACCTGTGCAGTTCCCTCTGGGACCACTGCAAAAGATTTAAGACTACAGGTGTTTGGCAGTGAACCCACTTGGTAGCAGTCTGCACCACCCAGATTTACCTGGTAGCTGTGGCTGAGCAGTCAGACTTCTCTCAAGAAGAGTTAGGCAGTATACAGGGTATTCACAATAGGTCAAGAGAACACAGTAGGACAAGCAAACACTGACCAGAGCTTGGGTATAAAAGTATATAATTATTTATTTAAAAACACACTTGTAAAAATACAATAGGACTAATATGTCAAGCAAGTTCAAACACAGTCACTATAAGTATATACACCTCCCTAGTTAATTATTCGACAAGTCTAGGTTAAGACACCATTTATTTAGCAAAACAGAGGTGAGCGCGTAACCGTAGATGGCACTCCAATAATGTGTTTAAAAAGGGAGAGAAAAGGCAGAATAGGAAAAACACACAATACCAACACTTTTAAGAAACCACAGCAAGTCAAGAAAGGCAGAGTCTACTGTACAGAAAAAAGTTCATAGGCCAGGCCCACTCTTGGAGAGCAAGGCAGAATGTGCCCAAGATCACACAGTGGAAATGCACTCAAAGTCTTTGCAGAAAAGTCAAAAAGAGGTTGGAGCAAGTTAGAAAGGTAATGTTAACAGGTCCAAGGTCACCCCAGGATAGAGAGTCAAGGATTTACGGAACGCCTTGAACATTCTGTTGCAAGGGAGACCAGGCGGGACACAGTACCTGAAATGGTGAGAAAGCTCCAGCGGGGGCAGTTGTTCCTGGGAGCGGGTGCAAGTCGGGGCTTCGTCCAGGGGAAGAGAAGATCTTGACGTGGAGGAAAGCTGGAGGTCGTTGCACCGCCAGGGAAGAAACCAGCCGCGGAGTTTCCCGGTTAAAGGTACTGCCCTTTTATTCGCGGTAGTGGTGAAGCGTGGCTATCCGGCCGAGGGGTGCTTGGCACGGGCGATTCGACCACGAGATGATCCAGGAAGGCGAAAAGAGGGCGAACTGGTTGGTCCTGCCAGCTCAAAAGGGAAGAAGACTCTCCTGGAAGAGATCTCCTCTGTCGTCGGGGAAGTGGTGAGTTCTTTACAGCAGGTCTCCACCGGTGGTGTCGTTGTAGCAGGTCGGCTCAGCTTCTCCCCTCTTCGGATTCTTTAGGTCCTGTGGCGACTTCTGAAGTTCCAGTCCCCAAAGCCCTGCTTTTATGCAGCAAAACCCCCATTCAACAGCCTAGCTGTCACTCAAACATGCTAAGTGGTGAGCCGGGCGGCTCACCACTGGGCCAATCACACAAGAGTGCGACTTGAGTTGTTAAGGCAACTCAGTCCAGGGTGCCTAATCCCCCTCCCACACATCCTGTAGACCCCAGACAGAGTGGCACCATTTGGAGGGTTTCTGTGGAGAAGCCCGCCAGAAAATGGAACAAAGGGCTCGACTTGGGTTAGAGTTTCAGAGGCGAACACAAACACCATTTTAAAACCGAGTCCTGGCAAAAAGACCCAACCGGGGAATAAATATTAAATAAATAACCTGGCGGTATCTTTAACATTGCACCAAAAATTGGTGCGTTTAAAATGAATGGGAAAATCCCATAGGAAATATTCTGGTGGAATATTTTGCGTGGTATCCACTGCCACCAGCCAGAAACTCGACAAGGGGGGACTGGACAGTGCCCCCTTGGAAACAGACCCAGGGGCAATCTAATTAACCCCTTCCAGTACTTCCACAATATGATGGTTTGTACTGGTTCTGTTCACAATTTAGGACTAGTAAAGCCAATGGTGACTTTACAGGCCCAGGGAGACAGTAGTCAGTCCCAGGGTATGGAGTCTATGTTTGGGGGTCACTATGACACCCCTGTGTTACTGCACTGAGGGTGCTGTGTAACACACATCCCAAAAACACATGAGACCCTATGGAATAAAGGACCCCATAGCCCATAAAACACATTACCAGTCAAAGGAATACCATAAATCATGTCCAAGACTGGGAGAAAAAGAGTCTCACTCTTAGCAGGAGAAAAAGATAAACCCCAAAAATCGAGCAAAGCTGCTGGGGGACTCACTAGGTTTGGGAAATTAGCCTTTTCAGAGAATTCTCCTTAACAAGCATCGAAGAAAGAAATTAATAACTGATCATCTTGGCCAAAAGGCCTTGTGTCGATGTTGGAACAGAGAGCCCCCGTGGGATTTAGTCTGTGCACCCTCTCCTCCTTAGAGGGACATATAGGAGGACAGAAATGGGTAACCTTTGCAGAGGAGAGGGGCTAACCCTCAAAGTAGCCAAGATAAGGAGGTCTAGAAGACAGATCCTGGGGCTCACTCCCTATCTTCGCTGAACCAGGAAACTATCTTTAAAGTCAGAAGTCTTAAGGGACACGAATGAAGAGGCTCTAATGGAAAGCGAGTTCAGAAAGTCAATAGCAGGTTAAGGGGCAATGCCAGAACCACAAAGTGACTGATATTCAACAATCAGAAGGATCATAAAGTGCCAACCCTGCTCTGGGGGTTTTGAACACAGATTGCAGCAAATGAATCTTTAACAGTACTTACCTGTAAACCTTGTCTAACCAACCGCAAAATAACAGTAGGGAAAGGGCATGACAAGGGTCCAAACCCCTCACTCGCCATCATCCTGTATACTTCCTCCACCTGCACCAACAGATGGCTTTAGTGGTAGGTCAAAGTGCAGAGAGCAGCCAGATCCTGTGGCCTAGCCTCCAGCAGGCACACATGAAGGTGGAGTGAGTTTGGGGGGCCGAGCAGGGAGGTTCAGATACAGTATCCATCTCCCTAACTGGGTCCGTAGATTTGGTCTCCAAAGGACGCATCGAGGTGGGCAGATGAGATCTCCACAACACAAGAGTATCACTGTGTCCATGGTGGACTCAAAAAACCTCCTTCCGAAGAGGGGACCAGCTCCACAGCTTCATTGGCCATAAGAGACGACAGATTGTCCAGGAGCATTGAATCCAGGAATCATGGTGGGTTCCACCAAAGGCTGATCAGTGGGTCTCCAGGTGAAGGGAAGGCAACAGCCGCCGTTCACCAACTTTAAGAGCCATGCATCTGGAGTAGTGGCTTGGCACTCTAGCACATGCTGAGAAACGCAGCCCCAACCAGCAAAGTGTGCGGGAGGATATCTCAAAGATTTAGCAGCAAAGGGGACCAAAGCGGTCGATCACTGGCCCTTCAACATGCCTCTGCCTCTACCCAGTTGTGTGCATCTCCTTTATACCTGCTTTGTGGCAATAAATTGTGTTGGACTGCAGGGAGGGGCAAAAGAAAAAACATCCTTGAAAGCATGGCCTTTGGCAGAAGAGGCGGTAAGTGGTGTAGCTTGTTGAGTGGCCAGGCCAGGCCTAGAGGTCTAGTCCCACTGACCTGCTGCACCTTTCCTGTCAGCACCACTTCCAAGAAATCTTCCCTAACCGCTGGGTGGTGGTCAGCGGTCTCAGGCACTACAGACCATTATACACGCATGAACGTAGCCAACACACAGGACAGATGAACGGCTTCAAGGGCCACATTGCCTGATGTGAAAACATGTTTGCTTATCCCATCCATGATCTTGATATCCATGTAAGGTAGAAGACGTCGTAAGAACTGGCCCGCCTGCTCCACCCGACTCTCTGGGGTCAATGTAGAGACAATACCACCTGGTCTCTTAGCAACGGTTTCTATTTCTTAGTCAGATCTCTAGCTATCGCTGGAATGGAGCCAGGGTAGATGCATGACATCTTTATTTCCAAGCATTGCTCCATAAAAGACCACATACAATACAACATTTAAAACATTTCACAGACATTCTATTTTACAGCAAACTCTTGCGAGGAGCGACAAAGAAGATTCTAAAAACCTATAAAAGTCCACTGCTACGGCTTTAGATGGATGGTAAGGAGAATATATAATGTAGTGCCTCTTTGCTCGACTTGCAGTTTAGTGCCTTAATAGCCGGCAATAAAAACTTTTTTCTTTGTTCATAAAAACGTGGGCAAAGGAACAGAACATGAATCATGTGGTAAATTCAAATCACGTTCCACGGAGAGCAAAGAAAGGGTTTCTGGTCAAGGTGAGGGCTGCCGCAAACCTCTTGCAACGTCAGAAGGCGGACAATCCTCAGGTGAAGCAGAACACACCTTATTCGTTTACGATGAAACCAACATATATGTTTTGCCTTAAACCCATTACATGAATAGTTAAAATAATTGGAGACGACCGGTTCTTCTTTTCTAGAAGGGTGTTTTGTCCTTATTAAGTTAATATGAGTTCTAGAAACAATTTCCAGAGCAGTGATAATACCCAATAAACCAAGGCTATCAAGTTTCTTCCAAGTGCATTTAGCCAGTTAATCTTTCTATGGATATCTGATGTCATCCACTCCTGCAAAGTTTCTTGGGTTAAGTGCGTCTCAGTTTGCGTCCATATTCTCGGCCAGAACAGCACCGGTTTTAGACTTACGTGTTCTGTTATGTAATCCAGGATTAATTCTGGATGGAGCAAATAAATAGAGGCGCTCCTAACAGCCCCCAAGATGCTGCACAAGAAATTCTCTTCTTTGAGCCGGAGTGATTTAGCAGAGCACCCGTCCTGCACTTCTGCGCCATAAGTGCATGCCGCTACTGGCTTTGCCCAGTAAATGCCCAGAGTAGGTTGGCACTTAAACCAGCCATCTCTCGGGGGCATCTACATAATGCGCCACAGGGCTGAGAAACATTGTGTGTGGTTTCAGTGGTCTAACCAACTTCCCCTATTGTTAAAAGTCACCCCTTGGTACGTGAATGTCTCCCTCCAATAAAGCTTTTGCAGGTAGACTCTGGATTTCTTTAAATATTTATTACCCATGTAATTTGCATAGGCATAAAATACATTCTGTAATGTTAGAGGGGTGCGAGCCGTCTCGGTGTGTCCTTTGTTGCTTTGTTTACTTCGGGTGCCAGACTACAATTAAACAGAATCGAAGCCAGAAGGCAGCCTTGTCTGACCCCCCCCACATAAGATATCAAAGGAAGGGGATAACTTTCAATCTAACCGCTGCTTTCAAGCCAGTATGCAGAGAAAGAAGCGATTTTAAAATGGGTGCTGGGAGGTATTGCGCAATACTTCTGGATTCACCCTGTGAAAAGCTCGGGAAAGATTCAGACATCTCAGGTAAACTGGCTTCCACATCCTTTCACACATCTGCGCACAAGCAGCCTAGGGTTTATAATGTGCTCTGCTGTGCCAAGCCCTGCCCTGAAGCCATAATGTTCTTCTGACACTATGCGAATTTCGCTAGCCCACTTAATTATGCGGGGATATAGGGGGCAAGGGTGTTGCCATACCGGAAGTCAAGGCAGGGTTAGCTCTTAGGCCTAATCTCAGTTAGATTGTACGCACCGCTGCCTTGGAGTGTGCTCCGAGGCCCAACGCTTTGACAACTTTCCGAGTGGTTTTGCGAAAGGCTGCATTCAGGGGTCTGCATGTGGAGGGAGGCTTGCTGCATGCTCAAATGCAGGGATGCGTCAAGAACGCTTTCAGCGGGTTCAGAATGTCATTGTTGTCCAATCGAAATTCCGGCAAACTAGTCTGATGTATAACCAGAGCAGAGGCTTTTTTGCCAAAGGGATGTAAATGGTCTTCGACAAATAACAGGCAAAAGTACCTGCCACTCCTGCTTCCAGCAGGCCTGTTCCCACTCCTGGTGTGGGAAGGTCTCGGAAGGATAGCTCAGGGGCAACACGCTCACCGTGAAAGCAAGACAACACAGAGTAACAGGTTGGATCCGCGTGGCCACGCTTAGAAACCTCTGGGTATAAATAGGCATGAGGCAGCAGGCCCAGCACTAACGCTAGCAGTCCAAGACAATGATGCCATCCTTAGAGCTGACAGACTAGATGCAGGAGGTGGTGGAGTAGCGATCATCGCCAAAACTAATCTCTCCATGAGAATTACCTCAACACCCAACGTTAACTCCTGTGAGTCACTATCCATTACACTACCTACCGCCAACTCCCAAACGCTAAACATCCATCTCCTTTATAGACCACCAGGCCCGATCAGCACCTTTAATGAAGACATTACTACTATTCTCTCTGAGAAGTTAAAAAACTCTTCACAAACCCTACTACTAGGAGATTTTAACCTAGGGTATGATGATATCAGTGATCACCAGGCTACTTCCGTAGCTAACATCCTGACAGAATCAGATTTCACACAGAAAGTGAATACTTCTACACATACCAAAAGGAGAACTCTCGATTGGATTGCCACTCACAAGTGCAACCTTTCCATCACATACATCTCCCCCCAAATATGGACGGGCCACCACCTAATCTCCTTAACTCTTAACATTAAAAGACCTAATGCACCAATTCCTCCTACCGCCCTACCTACTTTAACTGGAAACAAGAAAAATACCACAGCTGACAATATCTTACCCCATATCTTACCCCATATCCTACCCAATCTGAACTCCCTACTAGACCGTACTGACCCAGGCCTTCTAGTGGAGGAATTCAATAATGCTATGACGACCGCTCTTGACAGCATTGCACCGCTAAAACTCAGGAATAGCAAACCCAAAAAGCATCTCAACTCTTGGTTTACACCCCACCTAAAAAACCTAAAATTACAGAAGAGAAAATGTGAAACGGCATGGAACCTACATCCCACTATAGAAAATAAAACCAATCTAAATCGAATAAGTATTTCAACCCAATACAAAAAGGATATCATCCTGGCCAAACAAGAAACGTATAACAACAGAATTACACAAGCTAACTCCAGCATGAAGGAGCGCTTCCCTATTCTAAAAGAATTGGAAACCCCAATTGCAGTACAGGATGACTCTATTAAAGATAAAACTTGGTGCACAGACATACAGTTGGCACTAACTAATAACTTGCCAATCTCCAAAACAAAGTAGCCCTAAAGAAAGTTTTAGTATCAGCGCAAACTCAAACTACCACCAATATAACACTGAAATCTAAACCTAAAGAAAATACTCAATTCAACTTCTCGAAGGTCTCAGTTATTGAGGTAGAGAAAACGATTCTTGCGCTTAAACCATCCAATTGCAAAGGCGATCTCAAATCGGTTTCCCTCATCCACAAATGCTTAAACAATAAAGCCCCTCGTTACCTAACAGAACGATTTAGCAGAAAAAACTCCATCAGACCGTCAAGAATAGCCAACCCTAACTATCTCCAAGTGCCAATATTTAAACTGTCCACCATTGGAGGGTCCAGTTTCCCAGTTAGAGCAGCACAAATGTGGAACTCCCTACCACACACACACTCAGATCCGACCAAACGTTTATCAAATTCAGAAATAACACAATTACATGGCTTATAGAGAAAGATATGTAACCTACACTCTCTTACTGCACTAACTCAGCCCGTGTATGTATTGTATTTTGTTATAGATTTGCTAATATGTAAATGTTTGTTAATAATGACATGCTGTATACACAAGCATTCCCCTACTGCTGTTATATACTGTTTTGACCCTCATCTTGTAACACCGAGGAAACTTACCTTTGCTCTGTAACATCTGTAACTAAGCTGTACGTACTCTTTTCACCTGCGCCCTAATACTTCTGGGTCCGGCGCGCACAATAAATAAATAAACATAAAAAGCCAATTACAGTTACAAAAATTATGATGAAGGCTAAGACCAAAGAGGTCGGCAATACTGTGCAACTCTGGCTGCCCCGGTACTACCTGTGAAACAGCCCACTAGGTGCATCGTTGGAGAATCTACCCAGGGAGATCAAAGTACATTTCCTTTCACATCCCACTTACACTGGATCTGCTCGTGAACCACCAGCGCAAAGTGGTCCGTCTCCAGGATGCGCGAGAGCTTCCCCAGGTTGTCGTTCAGGCGAACCTGAAAGAGAAAAAAAGCAATGAAAAACAAACACTAAGACCAGTACAAATACTTGAACCAAACCATCCCCACCTCAACCTCCCTTTGATCACTAAATGTAACTCCCATGAACTAGTAATTCCACAACAGATGGCACATTGGATAAAAAGACTTGATTGACTCAAATAACATACTTCGGGCCCATCTTGAAGCGAGTTATATTAAAAAGAAGAAAATCAAAGCGCTGGTATCGATTTCAAAGAGGGGGGGGGGACTAATGCATGTGTGGATGGCTTTGTACGGAGAGGTGGGCAAAGGGGTACAGGGGTTCTTTGGGGGGTGGGGTGAATAGGTGGCAGAAACAAGGGAATGCCCGATTGGTGATGGTTCGGCAAGTCTCGGGTACAGTCAGATTGGTGATGGTGGGTTTTGTGTGTGTGTGTGTTGACAGGGTCATGGGTCTGTCCCTGTGAAGTGGGGCCATGAACCATGTGGGCGAGTTGAAGGGGACCCCCGTCGCCTGCTCCACAGAATGTGTGGAGCTGCGCATGTACCTTGGCACTGTTGTCTCTGTCCCAAAACCCATCAGTCCTGGTCATGGCCCTGGTCAGGTCTCTTTGTGGTTCCCAAGACCCAACAATTACCAGAATGCACCAGAGTCCTCGAAAACCTGGGTTTGATCGTGGTTCCAGGGAAGTGGCTCAAAAAAGAACTGGGACTACAAGTACCACAATGCACTAGGGCCGAACAGACAAAACACAGCCTGGAACAGTAGGAATGGAATAGGCTTCTCCATCAGAAGCTGAAGAGGGGACTGCACACATACCCCAAAGCCTCTGTAACATCTATAGGGGAGCAGTGGGGTGGTATGTAGCAGAGGAGAGGCAACCAGCAAGGAGCTCCCAGCACTAGGGAAGACCAGGGAACAATCAACAAAACCTTTGTTGGAAAAGATGTACTTGATCCAGGATGGGAAGAGCAAACAAACGACCCCCTGTGACCACATGGATCTCATGGCAACAATGGAGGCAGAAAAGGGGGCGGGCTACAGGTCTAAAACTTCCAGGGTAAGAACCTCCAGGGGATAGCTTAGCCAAAGAGTGGCCCCGAATAGCCAATGGGAGCAGAGGGCAGCTTTTAGGCAGGAAGCCAGCAATCGGTTGAGAGCAAGAGGTGCACGGGTGAGGTCAGAGAGCAGATGAAGAAGGACTAAAAGATTAGAGAGAAGTGTGTAAGAGCTTAAGGAGGACGTGGAGGAGTTTGGAGGGTTTACGGAGAGAAGAGGTAAGGGTTTGGGAGAGACAAAGGGGTATGAATTGGATTTGAGCGATGGTGTGGTTGGAGGCAATTCTGGAGGGAAAATCAGAGGAGGGTTTAGAATAGGAGAGAAGAGAGGGAAGTGAGAGGCATGATGGTGAATGAGAGTAAAGGCAGGGCATTATTGGTAGGAATGATATTTGGAGGGAAGTGGATAGGATCAGAAGGGAGTTGGGGGGCAGAGACAGGACACCGACTCAAGATCAATCAGGAAACACAGTGTACTGAGATGGGAGGGACCAGGCAGGATCGTTTGGCGGGTGGGCATAGCAGAAGGGGGATGGGGGAGAGATCCGTTGGTGGGTGGAGACAGGAGAAAGGTGAGGCAGTGGTAAGACCAGGAGACAGTGCAGAGAGGAGTGACGACAGACGGGCTAGTGAAGAAACGGCGGCCATCAAGAGGGATGGGCACCAGGACCAGCAGACGACCCCTCCTGGTCGTGTAGCAAGTCCCTGAGGGAGCCCGAGAGAGGCGGCTCTGGCCTTTAGGCCCTGGGATAGATCAGACAGTAGGGCTACCCTACTCCAGTGCTTTGCCACTAGACCCTGTTAGAGTAAAGAGCTTGGGAGAAGGGAGCACCCTCAAAGGCGGCAGGAGATGTGCACAAGACCCAAAGTGCCTGTATTTGTACAGTTTGATCATGAAAACTCAAAACACAGAGCTTTTTTGTCTTGTGTCTGAGCATTGTGACTAGCGTGACGACATGGCTAACAGAAGGGTCTCAGATTTTGGGTTCTTCTTAAAGAAAATACTTTAAGCAGGTGTAACCAAAGAGGGTTTAGGTAATCAAGCAAAGTGTTCAAAACGTAAATGATTTAGAAGTCCATCCCTGTATGAATGACGCAAACTGAAGGTGTATGTCACAAATGAAGTAAAAAGGTTCGCCAAAGTACTAAACCACCTAAAGTAAACTCGCCTGTCACAACTAATCCTTCAACTTGAAAGTGAGTTGTCAGACTAACTCAATCAAAAAGTGCAATGAAGACAATAAACCTTCCCTTGGGTGAAAGGTATGGAGGGTAGAATATCTAACGTACAGTCCAGCCCTAAATACCAAACGTCCAACAGTTCAAAAGATCTTCTCTTACGGTTTCCTTAGACAAACAATAGGGCCGTTTATGCGCTGCAATCTAGCTGGGACCTGTAGTGGTCTTCTAGGTGCAGGACCTCTTGGGCGAGGGATCAGCTGGGACATGTAGTGGTCTTCTAGGTGCGTGGGGATCAGCTGGGACCTGTAGTGGTCTTCTAGGTGCAGGACCTCTAGGGCGAGGGATCAGCTGGGTCCTGTAGTCGTCTTCTAGGTGCAGGACCTCTTGGGCGAGGGATCAGCTGGGACCTGTAGTGGTCTTCTAGGTGCAGGACCTCTTGGGCGAGGGATCAGCTGGGACCTGTAGTGGTCTTCTAGGTGCGTGGGGATCAGCTGGGACCTGTAGTGGTCTTCTAGATGCAGGACCTCTTGGGCGAGGGATCAGCTGGGACCTGTAGTGGTCTTCTAGGTGCAGGACCTCTTGGGCAGGGATCAGCTGGGACCTGTAGTGGTCTTCTAGGTGCAGGACCTCTTGGGCGAGGGATCAGCTGGGACCTGTAGTGGTCTTCTAGGTGCAGGACCTCTTGGGCGAGGGATCAGCTGGGTCCTGTAGTGGTCTTCTAGGTGCAGGACCTCTTGGGCGAGGGATCAGCTGGGACCTGTAGTGGTCTTCTAGGTGCGTGGGGATCAGCTGGGACCTGTAGTGGTCTTCTAGATGCAGGACCTCTTGGGTGAGGGATCAGCTGGGACCTGTAGTGGTCTTCTAGGTGCAGGACCTCTTGGGCGAGGGATCAGCTGGGACCTGTAGTGGTCTTCTAGGTGCAGGACCTCTTGGGCGAGGGATCAGCTGGGACCTGTAGTGGTCTTCTAGGTGCAGGACCTCTTGGGCGAGGGATCAGCTGGGTCCTGTAGTGGTCTTCTAGGTGCAGGACCTCTTGGGCGAGGGATCAGCTGGGACCTGTAGTGGTCTTCTAGGTGCGTGGGGATCAGCTGGGACCTGTAGTGGTCTTCTAGATGCAGGACCTCTTGGGCGAGGGATCAGCTGGGTCCTGTAGTGGTCTTCTAGGTGCAGGACCTCTTGGGCGAGGGATCAGCTGGGTCCTGTAGTGGTCTTCTATGTGCAGGACCTCTTGGGCGAGGGATCAGCTGGGACCTGTAGTGGTCTTCTAGGTGCGTGGGGATCAGCTGGGACCTGTAGTGGTCTTCTAGGTGCAGGACCTCTTGGGCGAGGGATCAGCTGGGTCCTGTAGTCGTCTTCTAGGTGCAGGACCTCTTGGGCGAGGGATCAGCTGGGACCTGTAGTGGTCTTCTAGGTGCAGGACCTCTTGGGCGAGGGATCAGCTGGGACCTGTAGTGGTCTTCTAGGTGCGTGGGGATCAGCTGGGACCTGTAGTGGTCTTCTAGGTGCAGGACCTCTTGGGCGAGGGATCAGCTGGGACCTGTAGTGGTCTTCTAGGTGCAGGACCTCTTGGGCGAGGGATCAGCTGGGTCCTGTAGTGGTCTTCTAGGTGCAGGACCTCTTGGGCGAGGGATCAGCTGGGACATGTAGTGGTCTTCTAGGTGCAGGACCTCTTGGGCGAGGGATCAGCTGGGACCTGTAGTGGTCTTCTAGGTGCGTGGGGATCAGCTGGGACCTGTAGTGGTCTTCTAGATGCAGGACCTCTTGGGCGAGGGATCAGCTGGGACCTGTAGTGGTCTTCTAGGTGCAGGACCTCTTGGGCGAGGGATCAGCTGGGACCTGTAGTGGTCTTCTAGGTGCAGGACCTCTTGGGCGAGGGATCAGCTGGGTCCTGTAGTGGTCTTCTAGGTGCAGGACCTCTTGGGCGAGGGATCAGCTGGGACCTGTAGTGGTCTTCTAGGTGCAGGACCTCTTGGGCGAGGGATCAGCTGGGTCCTGTAGTGGTCTTCTAGGTGCAGGACCTCTTGGGCGAGGGATCAGCTGGGACCTGTAGTGGTCTTCTAGGTGCGTGGGGATCAGCTGGGACCTGTAGTGGTCTTCTAGGTGCAGGACCTCTTGGGCGAGGGATCAGCTGGGTCCTGTAGTGGTCTTCTAGGTGCAGGACCTCTTGGGCGAGGGATCAGCTGGGTCCTGTAGTGGTCTTCTAGGTGCATGACCTCTTGGGCGAGGGATCAGCTGGGACCTGTAGTGGTCTTCTAGGTGTGTGGGGATCAGCTGGGACCTGTGCTTTAATTCTCTATCTCTGGCCTTCAGATGATTTGTCCCTCTCCCGGCGTAACTCCGCTTTCCTAAACGAGTCTATAGTCATTACATTCCTTCTCACTTTCATCTTTGCCGCTCATGTCCTCAGGGGACCTGGATTGTTGCCCCTCTCCTCTTCAGGGGATCTTTGCTTTTGCCCCTTTTCCTCTCAGGGGTCCTGCTTCTGTCCTGGTCTCTCTCTAGCAGGATCTAAGCAGACTTTACCTTAGCCTCTTCCAAGTCTTCTCAGGCGGCTCAGCTCTTTCACCTTTCAGGCTGCAGGGGTACTCTCCTTCTTCCCCCCCCAGTTAACTGTCCCGCTACTCGCGCAGGTCGGATCTTCCATTCCTTTGGCTTAGGTGGGCAGTAGGGATACTCACCTTCTTCCCCTGGGTTAGTCAGTTTCCTGAGCCTCTTCTTAGGCAGGTCACCTCTTCCATCCCGTTCTGGCTTAGATGGGCTGGAGGAGTACTCTCCTTCCCCCGGGTCAGCTAGTCTCCTTAGCCTCTTCTTAGGCTTCTCAGGCATGTTGGCTCTTCCACCCTTTCCGGCTTAGGTGGGAATGCAGGGGTACTCTCCTCCTTCCCCCGGGTCAGCTAGTCTCCTTAGCTGCTCCTTAGGCTTCTCGGGCATGTTGGCTCTTCCACCCTTTCCGGCTTAGGTGGGGATGCAGGGGTACTCTCCTTCTTCCCTCGGATCAGCTAGTTTCCTTAGCCTCTTCTTAAGCTTCTCAGGCATGTTGGCTCTCCTACCCTTTCCGGTTTAGGTGGGGATGCAGGGGTACTCTCCTACTTACCGCTGGGTCAATCAGTTTCCTCTAGACTCACCAGGCAGCTTCCAGGCATTACATTCTCCAGTGTAGGTTAGGCTCCTTAACACAGGCACCAACTCCCCCTTCGGGGTACAGCTCCTCTTCATGCAGCAGCATCTGGGGAGAAGTACAGGGAACCTGTCCCTGACCGACACTTTCAGGATAAGCAGGCTCTGCTTTTATAGCCAGACTTCTCCTCATCCTGTTGGCTGCTGATTGGTGGAAAGCCCTGCTTACAGGATTGGCTGGCAGGGTGTTAGAACTCTGGTTCTCATGTTCTATGCTCTCCTTCTATTGATCAGTTGGGCTTCTATAGTTCAATTGTGGTTTCACTTATTTGTTTTATGCATTCTTGTTTTATCCTGTGCTCATTTTAAATATTATTTGTCTGATCCTTGAGGCTCAGGTTTTTTATTAATTTAAGTACCCCTTACATTTCTCCCGGTTTCTCTATGGGGATTTGAACCCAGCTCCTCCCATTGGCTATATGGTGTTTCAAACATCTGGGACTTGTACTGGCGCTGTCGAAGTAAAAGGCTAGGGCCTTTCCTCTGAAGTCCTGCACCACCTTTTTGTCAGCGTTTCGCATCCAATTCCATCCCCTAGTGCTGGGTACTCCGCTAATCCGGCTCCCAGTGTTCTAGGGCAAGCGTGCTCAGGGGTAGCTGCCCTGGTGTTCCTTCACGTGTCATGAGCTGCGCCACAGCTGTCACCCGTCCTGCTCCTATGGGCAGTGCCACAATCTCCAGAAGGCAGTGCTGGGTAAGTCTCTTGTGGGGATTGCGCCACGACGATTCATCAGAGCACCATGTCACAGTATGGACGGGATTTATGAAGTGCATGCCTAGCAGGGAAGAAAGAGCGTTGTACTTTGGGGAGTCACCGGGGGGTTGTAGATATGATGCAGGGGTATCGGAGGTTGCTGGGATGGGTAGGGGTAGCACGGCCAGTGTTTAGTAGAGCAATACACGATTGCAGATTGCTGAGTTGTTATGTCAGATGTAGGCCTACTGCTCAAACAAAACAACTCAAATTTTATTTTGCTCTTTTTTGGCTCACATTTTTAACCACGGAAGTCTGGGTTAGGGAGGACCCCATCGCAGTCCCTCCAATACCCCTCCACACCCCGCCAATATTGCTTGACCCCAACCCACCATCTACATTTTGGTGATCAAATTTGAGCTAAATAAATAAAAGGGAAAAATACAAGCAGTCTTTGGTCGAGCAATAGACCCACTTCAATTCTTTCAAGAGCAGGGATTTCAGATCCTTCCTGATGTGTAGGACGAAAAGAGTGGCCGGTCTGATCTGCTTTGATAACTCATTCCAGAGGGAAGAGTGGCCGGTCTGATCTGCTTTCATAACTCATTCCAGAGGGAAGAGTGGCCGGTCTGATCTGCTTTGATAACTCATTCCAGAGGGAAGACTGGCCTGTCTGATCTGCTTTCATAACTCATTCCAGAGGGAAGAGTGGCCGGTCTGATCTGCTTTGATGACTTATTCTAGAGGGAAGACTGGCCTGTCTGATCTGCTTTCATAACTCATTCCAGAGGGAAGAGTGGCCGGTCTGATCTGCTTTGATAACTCATTCCAGAGGGAAGAGTGGCCGGTCTGATCTGCTTTGAGGACTTATTCCAGAGGGAAGAGTGGCCGGTCTGATCTGCTTTGATAACTTATTCCAGAGGAACGAGTGGCCGGTCTGATCTGCTTTGATAACTTATTCCAGAGGGAAGAGTGGCCGGTCTGATCTGCTTTGATAATTTAGGGATGCTGTGTTGCAGGAAAAGACAAGTTTAGTATTGCAGTTCTATGTTTCCAGTCAAGCAACGCTGTAGCTTCTAGTGGTGTATTTGCCTCCAGAGACAGTAAGTTGCTTGGCCAAGTAGTCTGGGATTTTGGTTGGAACTGCTCCGACGGTGATGCAGACTATCAAACATGATCCGTGCATGAAGGAGTAGCCAATGTAGCTTCTTGAGAACAGGGTGATGTGGTTGCATTTTCTTAGTCTTGCGATAAGGCATACTGCCTGGTTTCCAGAGGGGGCAACGTGGCATCTGGGGCTCCTGCAAGCAAGGAATCGCCACTGTCTAGGTGGGAGATGTCCAGAGCTTGGATGACTGTTATGAAACATAATGCATGGCTTCACCTTACAAGCTGGTACACCAAGCTGTTTGGGGCTTCTTGGCGATGTGCGTTTTCAATGAGAGGTCACACGCAATGGTGAAACCAAGCGATTTTGCACTGGATGAGAGTTGAGGCATTAATGTAGGTATTAAGCTTCGTTTCCACCAGCCAATTCTGGGGCTGCCTAGGCTCTGTTGAGTTTCCTGGGAGGACTAATTGAGGCTTTGCTGGGTGGAGCTTGGGATAAGCGCATACCTTCCAGGCTTGGATGAGAGGCAAGGCAGTCCCCGAGTCAATGATGTCGAGGATGCAAATGATCGCCAGGGTGGTGCTGGAATCTGCTGGGTGAACCAATGCAGGCCTATTCAGTCGAAGCCTCTGAGATTTGGGGGGGGGGGGGAGGCGGCTTCATGGTCAACAGTATTGGAGGGGGCAGAGGGCATGCACAGAGCGGGTGGGCGTGTCTGCATCGAGAGACCATGGCGATTGGAGGCATATTTTGTCTTTTCGGTTTGTCTGTTTAACTCTGTTCTGGACCGTCCTCTCTCCATAGCTGTTCTATGGTTTCTTCTGAATCTTTTGATCTTATTATGGGTGAATTGAAAGATCCCTGCAAGAAGCAGAGACGTGGATGACGCTCAGGGAATAACAGTAAAACCTTTGCATCTGTCCAAGGTGAGACATCAGGGGGCATGCTCTCCCTCAAGTCACGTGAGAAGTTGGAGTAAATGGACTTCCAAGAAAGCTTTTGGTCCCTGTGGGCAATTGGTGCAGTAGGAAACATCGCCCCCTGCCTTACTTTACAGAGAGAACCAGAATGCTGCAGCACACGCTGTAGCACTGAACATTTCTCCTAGTGAGCGTCGTGCACTAAGCAAAGCGGCCTCATCAAGGCACTGTACAGCATATGTGAATATGCTTTCAGGCATTCTGAAATTGGAAGAGGGTGGGATTTCTGGATTGCCCTGTCTGATCTCTCAGCTCTGCTTCAGTGAATAAGCTTCTACTGTTGACAGAAGTATGGCCTCACTGAACACATATTACGACTGAGCCTCCCCTCTAACTTAGAACCAAGGGCCGCCATGTTACAAAGCAGAAGGTGGTCGGGCATTGTGACAGCGGCATGACACTTGGTACATTCCATCCATGGGCAACTGAAGGTAGGTCAATACGCAACACACAATGCCACATCACACAAATCAACGTATAGAAGCAATGGTGGCTGCTATTTTAACACAATAAGCAGTGGCGTACCGAGTAGAGTGGGGGCAGCTTGGCCCCCGCCCCACTCCGGCCATTCCCAGGGACTCTCAAGAGTGAGACCAGGACGTTTGCAGAGGGACACCTCTACCGTTCGGCACCCTCAATGACATGTCAATGAGGGTGCCCAGGTAGGCTCACACAGCAACAAGGTGGCCATGTCCCACCCTGCTCTGGGCCATGCTGCAGCTGCAGCCTGGAGTGGTGCGGGACACGGACACCAGACAGTGCTTTGTGTTTCAGTGGCGCAACACCATTGAGCAGATTGGGTTCTAGCCCCCCCCGTCCCCCTTGAAATTGTGGGCTATCTTGCCTCGACCGGGATGACCTACAGAGCTGTGGCCGGACAGAACAGTGCCTGGGCTTCCCTGTTAACAAAGGCCCTACAATTACTACCATAAAGCATTTAACTGTTAACACTGAATTCATATGACATGCATTACTTACTGTAAAAGCATTTCTGATGATTGTATCTGCTTAGATTCACATGCTGTGCATATGGTCCGACATCCAGTGGTAACCGCGGAGTATTGCATCTTGTCTTTCGAGAATCGAAAGGGGACGTCGGCATGGGCGTGCCTGTAACACTATCCCTATCGTGACCTGTGTAGTACCCAAAATCCCTCACGCGTCAAGGTCCCTCCGATTGTATTTTTGCTGCCTAGAGGGAGCCTAATGACTATTGTGAGTGAGTACAGAAAAGAGAGAAAGTAATAAGATGTCTATGTTCCTTCCATCCGAGCGGGGAGGAAGGGTGGGCGCATGTGAATCTAAGCAGATACAACCATCAGAAATGCTATTACGGTAAGTAATACATGTCTTCTGATGTTTGTTAATCTGCTTAGAATCACATGCTGTGCATAGACTAGCGAGCAGTACCCGGAGTTGGAGGTGGGTTGTGAGAAGGAACAGTAGAGAAAAGATGTCTTAGTACTGCTTGTCCCACCTGAAAATCAGACCTGGAATGAGTGTCTAGGCAACAGTGTTTTGTAAAGGTGTGTACAGAACTCCAGGTTGCCGCTTTGCAAATGGACTCAAGAGGGACATTTGCGATGAATGCTATGGAAGCCCCAATGCCTCGAGTAGAATGTGCTCTAGGCTTGAAGGGTAGTTCTCTCTTAGCAACACTGTAGCAGAGTGTGATGCATTTGACAATCCATCTAGAGATAGTGGATTTGGGGACAGTGTCTCCTTCTCTTCCTGCTGCCACCGAAACAAAAAACTGATTAGTCTTTCTTAGTGTTCAAGTTCTTTCCATGTAGAACATGACAGCTCTGCGTACATATAGAGTTTCTCCCAGGCTTGAAGGATTTTGAAAGAACGTTGGTAGTTCTATCAACTGGTTCACATGGAACTTTGAAATGAATTTAGGTGCAAACCTAGGGTGGGTGCGCAGAACCACTTTATCTTTGTGAACTGTTACAAAGAGATCTAGGATTGAGAGCGCTTTTAGTTCACCTACTCTCCTAATGGAGGTAATAGCTATTAAAAAAGAAGTCTTATAGGTGAGGTCTTTAAGACTTGCTTTGTTCATGGGCTCGAAAGGAACCCCATAAGCCTAGTCAACACCACGTTTAGGTCCCATCCGGGAGCCAGGTTAGAAATGGGTGGGTGAATTCTCTTCACTCCCTCCATTAAAGCTTTAATAACTGGTATCTTCCACCATGACACTTTCTGTTGTGATGTAGTGTATGCTGAAAGAGCAGCTAAGTGCACCTTTATGGAGTTAAAGACCAGGCCTGAGTCAAGTAAATGAGTTGGGTATAAAACAATGTGTGCGGGAGAGCAGTTAATGGGTTAATGCTCCTTGAGTTGCACCACACGACAAACCGTTTCCATTTACTGGGATAGCAATACCTCGTGTTCGGTTTTCTTGCTTCCCCAAGAATGTCCATACATCTCTGAGGGAGTTGCAGGTGCCCAAACTCTATGAACTCAGGAGCCAGGCCGCTAAATTCAATGTCTGCGGGCATGGGTGAAGCGTCTCCCCTCGGTCTTGCAACATGTTGTACAGGCAAGGCAGTTTGACTGGAGGGGATAGGGACATCTCCATCAGATGAGCGAACCAGGGTTGGCGGGCCCACACCAGTATCATTGTGACTGGTTCCTGGGGCATCTTGTGCGCAATCTTGTTGAGAAGGAGTCGGGGGGGGGGGGAAAGCGTAGACAAATTTCCCTGACCATGTTATCCAGAGTCTGATCCCCCTGGAGCGATTCTGGGGGTACCTGGAGGCGTAATCTTGGCATTGAGCGTTCTCCAGAGTTGCGAACAAATCGATCTCTGGGAAGCCCCATTCTGCGAAAACGTTTGAGATGATGTCTCTGTGTAATCGCCATTCGTACTCCAGGGGCAACGGAAAGTCTCTGCTGAGTATGTCTGCCAGAAGATTGAGTTCCCCTAGAACATATTGTGATAACAGGAACATGATGCGTTTGAGAGCCCACTTCCAAATGTTCTGGGACAGTTTGGACAGCCATGGAGAATGAGTGCCCCCTTGTTTGTTCAGATAGTACATGGCCGTGGTGCTGTCTGTGAGGATCAGGATTGTCTTCCCCTGTAGTTGTGTCTGGAAAGCTTTTAGTGCTTTGAACACCGCCAACAGTTACAACAGGTTTATGTGGTTGGATGCTATGTCTGACGACCAAACTGTGCGCTGTTTGTTGAAGCAGGTGTGCTCCCCACCCTGTAAGAGACGCGTCTGTGGTTAGAGTGGCTTCCACTGCGGGGTGGTGAAGGATTTCCCCTTCAAGAGGTTCTCCCTCAACCACCACTGCAGCGAGAAAACGAGGGCCGGCGAGACACCACTAGATCATCCCATTGTCCGCTGGCCTGACACCACTGGCTGTTGAGCCACTCTTGCATTGGGCGCAGGCGAGTGTGAGGAACCAAGTAGATAGATGACGCCATCATTCCTTGCAGTCCTATAGCCTTGCGTACTGTCACCTCTTGACTGGCTACATACTGAGGGATTTGAAACATGTTTTGAACCCTCTCGTTGGAGTGGAAAACGAGGCCGTCCTTTGTTCGAATTAGAGCCCCTAGGAACTGTTTGACCTGACTGGGGTCTAGGCTGGATTTTTTCTCGTTGATAGAGAATCCCAGACTGAATAAAAGATCTATCGTCTTTTGGGTATTTGACAGACATGTTTCATAAGAGCCCCTTGTTATGAGCCAGTCGTGGAGGTAAGGATAGAGCGGGATGGATTGCCTGTGCAGATGTGCTGCTGCCACCGCTAGTACCTTTGTAAATACCCTTGGTGCAGATGCTATGCCGAAGTGTAGTACCTTGAACTGATAATGCTTGTCTTGTATCATAAATCTGACGTATTTTCTGTGCGCTGGCAACATTGAAATATGAAAGTATGCATCTTTCATGTCAGTGTTGCCATGTAATCCCTCTGTGATAGCAGTGGAATTACTTCCTCCAGAGTGACCATGCAGAACTTTTGTGGCTTTACAAATTTGTTTGCTGAGGCAGATCTAAAACAGGGCGCATGGTTAGATCCTTTTTGGGTACAAGGAAGTACACTGAATAAATACCTTCTTTTACCTTTGACAGAGGTACGATTTCTATGGCTCCTTTCTCTTGTAATGTCTCAACTTCCTGAAGAAGTATGCGAAGATGGTCTGGTGTCAGTCGTCTTGCTCGTGGAGGTCTGAATGTTGGGAACCGGTTGAACTCTATACAATACCTGTGGGCCACAGTCTTTAGCGCCCACTGCTCTGTAGTTATCCCCTCCCATGCCTGAAGGAAAGATGTTAGCCAGCCCCCGACCGGGGAGGCATGAGAGGGGACCCGAAACTTTGGGTCATTTCGAACCTGAGGCCGGGGAGCCTCTAGGGGTAGAGACCCGGCCCCTTCCTTTGCAACGATGCTGACCCCTTTGGGGATACGGGTTGGTGTATCCGCTATTTACCTGTGGAGAGTTCCAATCGTTTCCCGAGGAATATTGTTGTTGAGGGAAGCGTTGGCCACGAAAAAGCTGTTTGGACCCAGATCCTCATCTTGTAGAGGGTCTTTGTGTAAGTTGATCCAGTGTTTTCAGGGTGTCATGCTCCTTTTTTGCAGTCTCAAGGGCCTCATCGACCGCCTTCCCAAACAGGTTGTAATCTTCCACGGGTTTATCAGGGATGCTTGGGTCTCTGGCTTAAATCCAGAGTTCCATGGCCACGCATGTCTCTTCAGGAGTGTGCTCTGAGCCAGGGATCGACCAGCCGTAGTGTTCTTAAGTATGCTTTGGTGAACTTGTCTGCCGTCAGTGACAGTGGTGAAGAGACGAGTACGTAGAGGTTTGTGAACCGCCTGTATGCCCCACTTGTCATCGGCGTAGCTGGCCAACAAGGTTGTGTTGGCAATACGTGTTGAAAACACTGCTGCGACCGTGATCCTCTTCCCAAGGGTGTAGTCTCGTTTACCTTCCTCATCAGGGGTGCCTCGCCGGTTAACAAAGGGACCGCCGCCCCCGTTCGTGTAGTAGTCACCACCACAGAGTCTGGGGTGGAGTGACCTCTGATATAAAGAGGGTCTGAAGGAGAAGGACGAAAGAGTTTTTCTATTCGTGGGTTGACACCTCTTGTGAGAGCAGGTGTTGATAATGAGGGTGCCAGAGGTTTCTAAATTGAATTAAGAAGAGGGAATAGCCTGGCTAGCCGGCGGCTTCTCCTTGAGGATGTCGTCCACGAAGTTCGCTCTGGGGACAGCTTCATCTGTAGCAATCTTAAAAGGGATCAGCTGCTTTACGCAACATTACGTTGAAAGTCAATTGATCATCCACTGGCGAGGGTTGTTGCCTAGTGGGGGTGGACTAGGGAGAAACCAGAGACAGGGAATCAGGATCTGGAGATTGTGAGGGTCACCCACATCTGGGTTCTCCTCCCAGCCCTCTATGGGATCATGCATGTCCTCACGGTTGATGAAATCCTCATCCTGAGTGTCTACATGAATGTCTTCTTCAGTTAGGTCGTAGTTGTATATATCCTCTTCTAAAGAGGGGTCAAAAAGCCTTGTAAATTTTGCTTTGGGGTCCACAGGGCTCTCATCCCGTGGCCTCCTTGGTGTGGGTTGTTCTGAACGAGAAACAAACCTGTCCAGCCTTTCCATGCAGTTTTCAAATTTCTCTCTAGTCCAAACCGAAGACCTAGAATGGTCTAGAGGTGGAAAAGGGTCCTGAATACGTTCATCCATCGTAAAACATCAAGATTTTAGTCTCAACGTCGAAGGTAGCCCTTCTTCGCCCTCAGAGAGCTCCTCCTTAGGGACTGACAGAGGTGTAACGTCTCTGTGCCTCTCTTTCGACTTATGGGTGGTTTCCGGTACCTCCCTTAGCCCATCCTTGGACCTCGGTGGATCCTTGGCCTTTTCCGCAGGCCTCGGAACATCCCTGGACTGCCGTTTATGAGAATCGGCGTAAACAATCCTAGCTAAGCTGTCGGCAACATCGTCCGCAGTGGGGAGGCGCGTAGCTTCAGCCTGCGATTGCGAGCGAGTCCGTTTTGGCGGAGCCGGGGCTTTGTCTTTGACGGCAGCCTTTTTTGGCGGTGAATCCTATCGTCGCCGGGTGCCTTCTTGTGATGCGTCTCGACGGAACCTGCTACATTAGGGGTATCACCCTTTGTTTCCGATGGCCCGGTCGCTAGGTGCATATGCGGCTGCGGGGAGGGCTGCCGATCCGGACGGTCGGCGGGTGCCGACAGATTCCGGTGTACCTGTTGGCGCTCAAGTCTTCTTCGACCTGGCCGAAGATTGACTTGGGGTTGTGTGTTTTGTGCTGTGTACATGTTCGTCTTTGTCGCCGGGGTGTGACTTCCCCATAGCAGTGAGAAAATTCAGCCTTAGACATACCATAGGCCACCCACCTTTTGACGCTACGCTCCTTTACTGTTTTAGGACGGAGGAGCTTACAAACCACGCATCCTTCTTCCTTGTGATTAAGGGACAAGCACCAGTTACACCGTCTGTGCTTATCTTTCCAAATACAAATAAAAATAGGGCAAAACCTAAATGGAGTCCTCTCCATAGCTGAAGATGGGTAGAGTGACAAAGACCAAAAGGGAAAGAGGAAGGAAAGGGAAAGGCATTCTCAGTTTGTATAGAAATGTCCACCCTGACCCCACTCTCCCTACTGTATAGGCCGGCGGAAGGCCCAGCCACCTGGTCGGCAGCACCGACTGGATCACCATCCGTCGAATTCTGAAGGTCTTCGGCAGAGGTCTGGAACAGCCGTCGAAATAAGGGACGGATAGGGGGATCTGATTATTTTATCTAACTATTCAATTATTTTATATAACTATTCGACCAAAGGTCGAAGGGACAATAAGCAATGTCTTTGACGAGCTCCGCATCAAGGCGACCAGTATGCTGGGTGGAAAAAACAATCTAAGGGACCTCGACACGTGAGGGATCTTGGGTAACTACACATCATGTAGGGATAGTGTTACAGGCACGCACATGTCGACGTCCCTTTTCGATTCTCGAAAGACAAGATGCAATACTCTGCGGTTATCACTGGATGTTGGACCATATGCACAGCATGTGAGTCTAACCAGATTAACAAACATCAAAAGCATACCTTTTTAGGCAATTGAAATTGTGATTCGGGGGGTGGTGGGTTTAGTACTTGCATGCCAGGGGAGTGATTGGAAAATTAGGAGGGGTGGGGACAGGAGATAGCTCAATGTTGTTTCTGACATGGAGAGAGTTAACTGCTTGTAACATTGTGAAGCGACCACGAGAATAGTCTCATTAGAATTTGTAAATAAGTTAGATGCCCCCACACAAGTAAGTTTGCCCCTCCCCCACAGACTCTGAAGTGGCACCTCTCCCAACATTTGAACAGCCCTGCTAAATTCCTTTTTAGCCTAGATGCCCCGCTGGTGTGGCTCTGCGTTCAGTTCCAGGCCTGTGAGCATTCACTAGTCTGACATCAGAAAAAAAGTCACATCATTGCACTCTTGAGTTGAAAGAAATGATCTGACTTCTTTCTGAAGTCGGATTAGTGAATGTGCCCAGGGACTTGAGAAAGTAACGTTCTAGTTGTAACAAATGCACCGCCCCTCATCTAGAATGTTACTTTCTGTCCTTCTCTGACCCCACTACGCATGACAGGAAGCCCGTAAGATCTCCTGCGTCCCTGTCTGCAGAGTGGAGGCGGGAGCATGCTGGCAGGCGGTATTGTGGAGACCAGGCCTTTTTTCTGGCGAAGACGGCGCAGCACTGGAACAGGTAGGAAAACATATTTTATGTATATGTTTATGTACTCCTGGTGCTCTGGTGTGTGTTTATGATGCATGTTTAGTGGGTGACTGTGGTGTGACTGGGTGGGTGTGCTTGTGTGTTTGTGCTGGCAGTGGAGGAGGAGTGGATTTTGGCGGGTGGAGGATGTTGAGGGGCGGTGTGCCATAATGAGACTGCCACTTTTTTAATGGGCATCCATTATATGTGTTATTACTTGGCTAGACTGGCCTTTGGGGGCAGCCAGTCTAGCCCTTATTACTGTGGCATCCTGTCCAAGATAGCAGTGTTGTGTGCTCCTGCTTGGCCTGGCTGCCTCTTGAACAGAGGCCGTGTGGCCATATGCTCCTGCTCTGTGCCCTCCATGCACAATGGAGGGAAATAGCAGGAGCACGCTCTGTGTTCCACTCCAAGCCGTTGACTGCACAGCAGCCCCAATAAGGGGTAGAGCCAGATGCAGAGCAGGAGCACACAGCTCCAGGTCCAACTCCAGGCTGCTGACTGCACTGCAGGCCCAATAAGGGGGCAGAGCCAGATGCAGAGCAGGAGCATGCTCTGTGTCCCACTCCAGGCCGCTGACTGCACTGCAGGCCCAATAAGGGGCAGATCCAGATGCAGAGCAGGAGCACGCTCTGTGTCCCACTCCAGGCCGCTGACTGCACTGCGGGCCAATGAGGGGCAAAGCCAGATGCAGAGCAGGAGTGCACAGCTCCAGGCCCCACTCTTGACGAAATGTTGCAGGGACAGTGTACAGCGCCAAGTCATCATATGGGGGGGCAGGAACGATTCTGTGCCAGTTTAGCAAACATTTTCGAAGGTACATTTGTGGGGAAATGCAGCAGGACTTTTTTGTCGTGGCTCGCCCCCTCTCTTGTAATGCTGGATACTTCCCTCACAATAAGTCTTTAGGGTTATCAAATTGCCCACAGTGGCTTCTGCAGGTGTCAGTTTAAGGGCATTGTCCCCCGAACAGGGACAGCCGGCTTTCCAGACACATTGTTTACTTTGATAGCCACTTGACCATATCTACAAAACATGCTGCACATTAAGAGGAAGCAGAGATATCAGAATATCACACTCACCTGCTAAGTGGACTCCCACGTGGAGGAAGCAGAGAGCAGCTGGGGGGGGGGGCTTGTGCATGGGCGGGGGGTAAGGGAGCAAAGAAGCAGATGGATTAAGCAAAAAACAAAACTAGGTTTGTGGTAAAATAATAGAAATAACTGGGAGCACATGAGGCCATCGTGGAGGGACAGCAAGGCAGAGCCCCTAACAAGCAGACAGGCCATGGATGGATGCAGGGGGGTGCTGACACTACCAACATATAAGCAATGGGCGATACAATGCCCACAGAGTACCACAGCCAGCCAGTCACACATGACCGCCCAGCCACTGGGAACACAAGACTAGCAAATGTACGCAGGTCAGCCAATGAGGACACCATCTCACTGCCTGGCCAGGGAGGTCGGCCAAGGAGGACACCATCTTGATGCCTGGCAAGGGAGGTCGGCCAAGGAGGACACCATCTCACTGCCTGGCCAGGGAGGTCAGCCAAGGAGGACACCATCTCACTGCCTGGCCAGGGAGATAGGGCAAGGAGGACACCATCTCACTGCCTGGCCAGGGAGGTCGGCCAAGGAGGACACCATCTTGATGCCTGGCAAGGGAGGTCGGCCAAGGAGGACACCATCTCACTGCCTGGCCAGGGAGGACAGCCAAGGAGGACACCATCTCACTGCCTGGCCAGGGAGGTCAGCCAAGGAGGACACCATCTCACTGCCTGGCCAGGGAGGTCAGCCAAGGAGGACACCATCTCACTGCCTGGCCAGGGAGGTCGGCCATGGAGGACACCATCTCACTGCCTGGCCAGGGTAAACTGCTGCCCACCTTTACACAGAGTCTGCAATCACTGCAGCCAGACACTCAACTGGACCCACTGACCACTTCGTAGGGGCCATAAACATTTCTATGAAACCCCCAATTTAGCCAGAATTGGCGGCCATGGAATGAGCAAATTCCCTTCTTTTAGTGACTGTGGAACGATAATGGCCCAGTTCTGTGTATGCAACGTCCCTGCCCACCTCTTGGCTCCCTTTGCTGCAGAGTTCGTCTACTGCCACTTTGTAATGGCATTTCATGACTGCAGACAGTGCAGTCTCCCTTGCAGAAGTTAAGTTCTTTGCTATTGGGCCATTGCTAGGCAAGTCCTTGAGTGCCCCCACTGTGCTTTCACTGGCATCTTTCATAGATTCACCCGCTCTGAATATTCCCCATCTCAAGGCAGAGAACCATCATCGGAAGATTTGAACACAAGATTGACAAAACATCAACAGCCTATCCACCTCATTTGGGTCTTTTCAGGCTGCAGTCAATGAAGTGGCTTTATGTCACCCCCACATGCCATCTTCAGATTCTATAGAACGGTTGTTTGTGGCATGCATGCAGAAAACAAAACTTCGGTGTGCTAAGGAACGATCAGGGATGCGTGGTAGAAAGGAGAGCATGGAAGGAAAAAGGGGGAAGCAGAAAAAGTAAGCTGTCCAGCATCCTGAGGGTCCTGTGCTGTAGCGTGTAAGAGGCCTGTAGACCAAGATACAGAGCCTGGTGTTTGGGGCTGGTGCATCTTCAGGTGACAGCCGAGCACCAAGAGCTACGGACGCGGAATCCTGCGCCAGGGGATAAAGAAAGGTTTTTAGGTATTTTCTGAAGTGCAGATATTTTTCCATGTGTCTGAGGTATTCTGGGAGGTCATTCCGGAGTTTCATCTCAATCCTCTTTGGCCTTCCGGCGCTGTTTTTGGTGCAACCATCTGGATGTGCTCACTGTTCGCGACCAGTGATTCATAGGGGAAAGGTCAGGTGGAGTTTTGAGGACCTTCTTCTAGATTGCTCACTGTGGAGTGTGATAGGAGCACATGCAGAGTTGAGGCCAGCAGAGATGTGGTGTGTCCTTGTTAAACCAAAGACCAGCGTCACCACTCTGCCTTGTACCAAACGGAGCGTTTTTGGAGGATTCTTTGGTAGCGCCATAGAGAAGGCGTTGTAGAAACCCAGCCTGCCCAGCACCGCTGCTTGTGCCATTTTTCCATTTAATGCCTGAACTTGAGCAATGGCACGATTTTCCGCTTCAAGTGGAGTTGGAAGTGGACGTTCCTCATAATGGACTGGATGGGAGGTGTAAGGAAGGCGTGGTATCAAACAGTAAGACAGACACAAGTGATCACAGTTCAAAGGTGTTTATTGAACTTCTATTGGGTTTTGAAAAACACCCATCTAACCCTAAAGACGGGAGCAAGCTACGACCATCAGATAATAACGCAGTCCTAGTCGCGTCTTGTTAAAATAAAAGGGCCTATACTAATACACCTGTTGGCAATCCTTACTTCTAAATACAAATAGTGTGGGAAACAATGTTATGCAAAAGAAAAGTGTTCAAGAAATGATAGGTCAGGATATTCAAGACGTGAGCTTCCCTTCCGTGCCTTTTCAGCACGGGACAAGGTGGCACACTCTAGCTTAGCACACTCTCTGGCTTCTCTAGCACGAGGATGCAGTTCAAAACTTAAACAACAGGGCCTTCTGTGCCAAAGTCTCTTTGCCATACGAAGTCTCTTATTTCAGAGGGCCTGATGCAATATAACAAACATTAAAGTTCCTTTCTTCTTAGGATTTCACATGTACAACTTCTTTGGTGATTTACTGTTCACCCTGGGTTCCCCTCTGCCAGGCTCAGACCCACTTTAACACAAAACCTTGAATTGATCTCCCTCCACCGGGCTCGGACCAAATTTAACTACTTTTCCAAATTTTACTTCAACAAAATCGAAGACTTTCAACTATGCGCAGGATTGGCTCGACCCGTCACAGGACCACTTTGATTCACAATTTCTCGTTCTCTTCTTACTTCCTAATATCGGGGCCTTTTCGAAAAACGCACAGTATCTTTTCCCCAGCCCAGTGCCGGACCCCCCTTTTATACTAGCTGTGGCTTGTGTCTTCAGTATTTTTAGTTTCTCTTTCGGATAAGGCTTTGTTCTCGATTCTTTCTCTTTATATTCACATACTTAAACTTCCAGAATGCACTGCTTCTCCGCCCTTTTGATACTGTTCTCTCTCTTAATTGGCTTTCAGCAATCTTGCTCTCACATGCCCTTTCCTTGGTGTAATGTACTTTGCATATATACACAAAATGTTCTTTTAGTTGTGTTTACCTAATCCTTACTCACACCTCAGCTTTAGAGGCTCACCGGTTGTCGTGTGACACAGTTTCCTTCCTTCAGCCTTGGGATCAGAGCTCACTCTCAAGGCCCCTCTGATGTCAGGGCTCTTTTTACCCCAAGGGAATAAGCACTTGTTCATAAAATGTCCATAGCAAGTTCTTTGCCTGGTTCCAGCTTTTGGGAGGCACGTCTCCCTTGCCGCGCTGCAGCCTTTCTCACACAGTGGGTCGGCGATCTGGCACCCCGTGCTCCTCCTCGCTTCTGGTCCAGCAGTCCTCTGTCTGAAACAGGTCCCAGCTCGCTAACTGTGCCGTTTAGAACCACACCTTTTACACTTTGCATATTGGTTAAGTGAAGTCAAGTGTGGATGATTGAAATGAATTGCCTGACTTTGCCTGACTTCATTAAGGTGACTGCATGGCCGTTTTCCATAGGAAGCTGTTCCCTGTTGATTCCTATGGGAAATCTTCCTTCCCTTAGCTTGCTCTTCTTCATCCCAGTGATTGGGGAGGGGTATATGGGGTATGAAGTTATGTGACCCCCGACTAAAGAGGAGAGGATTCTGGCTTGAGTAGGTGAAAAGGGGGGTGGGGGGGGGGGGGACTATCTCGAGTTTCGAGCCTTGGTACTTTCCTCCAATTTCCCCTGCATTCCCTTCTCTTTGTCAGTATATGAAGCATTGTGGGACAGGTAGTTCTCACGAGTTTGTATACTCTTTTATATAAACGGGAGAATACCATTAGGTTTCTCACAGAGGCCAAAATGTGTCAAGGGTTACCTCCCAATATCCTTACTTTATCAGTTCTGGCCGCCAAAGGAATGGGACGTTTGAGTTTTGGTGTGCCAACAATCAACATTTCAGATATTCTGAATGAGGCAGAGTACTCTCAGCACTATTCAGTCAAACGTTTTAAAGATCTTCGTAATTCGTTGCAGGATCCCATATTACTCTCTAGTTGGAACAGCTTTTGGGTGTCATTGGTGTACAGTCGGCGCAGCGTCTAAGTGACTTTGAGTAGGAATCCATGCAGCCAGGTGGAGAGCAAGGATATGTGAGGCACTGCACAGGAGTGAAGAAAGGCCTGAGGTCAGAGGTCCCCCGGACCCAGGTGTCCACTTGTCATCCTGAAAGGAGGCCAGCCAGACAGGGCTAAAGATGAGAACCCAGTAACGTATTCTAGTTAGCCCTCGAGGGTGTTGCAGATAAATCAGCAGGCCGGTACCACAGAAGCAACAAAGCAGGTTGGTTGTAGTCAGGGCTTGGGGAATTGCCTCTCATGTTAAGGATGGTGGTTTCTTTGCTCATGGTGGATCTGAATCCTGATTGGTTAGCAAGAGTCAGACTCGATATATTGCTGGAGTTGTTCCATAGCAAACGTTTCAGTCATTTACACTGCAATAGGAATTGTGGCAATAGGGGGAAAAGATGGTCCAGGACTATACAGTCGGCATCAAGTTTCCTGCAACAAAGGAGGCATTTGTGTATGCACTTATCGAGTAGGCCAGAGTCTCACTTGCTTCTCTTACACATATTGAAGGGAAGATGTCCGTTTGTAAGGAAGCTGTTTTCGTCTCTGTTCCCAGCTTCATGACCTGTAGCGCAGACATAGAACAAGCTATAGGTTCGAAAAGGGCTTTTTTTCCATTGTGCTTCTAGATTAGAAATAAACCTTAAACAGAGATTAAAAGAAACAATACATTTTCTTCATCTCTAAAACTAACCATATTAAAAAGCTAACAAGTAAACAAAGATATGCAATACACTATTTAATACCCATTTGATTAAAACACAAAACAAAAATGATTTAACCACTTGAGAATAAAATAACATCTTCACAATTTCCTTTAAGACAAATGTATCTGCTATCTAAAGTGCAGTAGAGCCAGAACTAGTGCAATTGAGTTACCCATATAAAAGTATTTCCCAAAAGGACACTCTCATAACAAAACCAACATTATTTAGGAAGCAACTAAAACGTACAAATCTTAAATTAATGAACGTTTCACAGCCCAGTGCTTTACATTTTCAGATTCCTGCCCACAGAATCTGCATTGGGTATTCACAACATTCTTCTTTTCACATAACGATATGTTCTCTCTTGTTCCAAGAAGATTTAGATGGAAATTAATAAAAAGAGATCTTGATTACGAAATAGGAAACCTAATTACATAGAGAGGCAAGAACCATAACTTTTTGTGCATGGATGTTAGTTGGGATAGACGTTTATATTTTTTCTTTAATCAATCACATATCTCATACCAATCTATTTCCCACAACTATGGTTATGTTATCAGTACTTTCTTCAATTAAAAGCTCCTTTACCCTAAGATCCATTTCAATTTTTGAAACAAAGATTTACAGAGCTCCAGAGTGACAGGTTTAAAAGCCTTGTATAAAGAATTGCTGCCAGAAAATTAAATTGATTACACAGCAGGGGGCACTTCACATTACACATTTAATGAAACTATACCCAGTTCATAACAGATTGCGATCATTGGTGTGGATTTCAGCAACATTAACACTTTATTACATTTTAATCCTTCAAAGTAAGTGAGTTTACAGATAAAAGAGGCAGCCAAATGGCTTCCAACAGCATAGTTCTGACTAAAAACAGGATTCTCAGCCCAGTTCAAGCAAGCTTAATTAGCTGAACGACAGGATTTATAAGAGTCTAATTTACGGTCAGTAGTGGCCAAATGCGACATGAAAGGTGTCTATCGATTCCATAAGAGTGTCAATGCTTCTCCTCCAGAGCCAGATGACAGAAGCCATCCACTTGATTTTGTGCCGTTTCCTAGTGGCCTCCTCTCTGACTGCAGAAATGGCCTGAATGTCGAGTTTGAGAATGCCTTCTTGGATGTAAGCTAACTTCCCAGGTACCAATCCCTCGAGCTGAGCAACAATAGGGAGAGGCGAAGGGGTCAGCCTTTTTTCTTGGGGTAGGACAACTTTCCTCAAAGGAAGATTCAAAAAAACAATGTCCAATCACAGTAGCAGCATGGGCAGTGTTGGGAGCACAGTATTGCTGCAATATGGGCGCTAGTCACCAATGTCAGTATGAGAGTCACCATCATCATAGAGTTGCCAGTCTTCCTGCAAAGATTGATTGTTCTTGGTTGGTTCTCCAGGAGCGCACCAGTTAAATACGTTTCCAGCAAAACTAGTGGCAAGCTTTTACAATCCCTGGGGTAAAGCATGCAAAGGGTCCTGTGAAGGCGTCATGAAGCAAGACACAGGAAACATACAAAGCTTAAACAAATGATATTCATTTACTTAAATGTCAGGATGGTAAAAGGCCTAACTAGCCCTATGCTAAGGTAGGATTTCAGTACCTGAATGAAACTAAGGAAAATCTGAGTCAAAGAGTTCAATTTAACAGTCTGTCTGTGTCCAAAACATATGCTTGCCCTCACAACTAAAGCTAAACAGTATGTAGGGATGTCAATAACAACAGAAATGGTGATCAACAAAGTTCTGCGCTTCTTCCAGCTCGTAGCTTCCTCTTCAGCTTCCCCTCCCCAAGTTCAAGACAGTTCCACATAAAGTCTCAGGATTTACCTTATTCAAGTTCAAACAGTTCCACAAACTCCTTGGGGTACCCTTCCCCAAGTTCAAAGTAACAGTTCAAAAACTAAAAAGGGTCTTGAGGCCCTGTCCTCAAGTTGGTATTTGTAGTTCAACAAGTCTCAGGGTTCCCTTCCTCCAAAGACTTGAACGTAGCAACCAATGTGTGTTTCAGTCTTCCAAAGTTCAGCTTAACTATGGTCGACCTGACCCTCCTTCTGGTTAGCGTCACCAGCTCACTTGTTGTGCTACTTCTTGGTTGGTTTCACAATGTCCTTGTCTTTCACAGTGTAGGGCTCACTGGTCTAGGTGCAGTTGTCAGAACGAACGGTCCACCCATCACAGGTCTTGCAACCAGGACCCCTAGACTGTTCATCCCACACAGGTTCCTCTGCATTTGCCCCGTGTACACATTTGTATTAATTTAGTTCCTCTTTGTCAGCCTCTTGACTTTATGTTCAGTTTTGCACTCTTCTGGCTTTTCCTGGTTAGCCTCCTGGCTTTGCACTAAGGAATCACACCCCTCTTGTCAGTCTTTGGCCTTGCCGCATTGCATCCATTCATAAGATTCACTTTGCGGTGGTCTTGTTCATGCCCCACCTTTGGTTGCACTCCTTCACACTTGCTTTGTTCCCCATAAGTTGCTTTTATATGAGCATTTTCCTTTTGAGCTTTCATTGGTTATTTGCTTTGTCTATAAAGTTATATGTCAGCTCAGTATTCAACAGGTTTTAATTTTAGGGTTTCAGTCGATTCAGTTTGGTATTCAATATGCACAGTTTAGCACAGTTTAAAAACTTCCATTCAGTTCAGTATTTAACATGCACAGTTTAGCACGGTTTAAGACTTCCATTCAGTTCGGTACTTGATGTGCATAGCTTAGCACGGTTTTAAACTTCCCTTCAGTTCAGTGTTCAATATGTATAATTCATCTTGATTTGAAGGTTTCATTCATACAGCGCTTCATTATTCGTGCCCAGCCGCCTGGAGCGCCCCAGCGTCTCTGTGGCTTTACCCAACACTCACTGGTCTTCGGCGCTTTGCTCCGGCGGCTCTGGCTGCTTCCTTTTGCTTCCCAGGCTGGTGCTCCGGCCTCTGCCAGCCCCGCTCACATGCCGGTTGGGATTCTGCATGCGCCAGCAACTTGGCTGCTTCTGGGTGGACGCGGAGGGCGTCCTTCGCCTATTCGTCGCCCCAGCTGCCCAATCTCTGTCACAGAGGCTCCCACACCTCAGGGATGTCGGCCGGCATCCTGGCTCCATTTCAGGTCCCACCACGGCTGCCTCCTTGGAAAGGGTCCTCTGGTCTCTCCTACACAGGCCCCTCTCTATCTTCCTCTCCCTCCCCCTCTCTCTCACTGGTTACCCTTTATACACCGGCAGCCCCTCGACGGGTTGCAGGTGTGGATGCTTAATTAGACTTGCCTGACCCTGATTAAGGGGGCATGACTGACCCTCAACATAGTCTGCAGGCATCTTCCTTGTCTCAGTACCAGAATGATAAAATGAAGGTGTAGTGTTCATTACTTTCAGTCTCCTCTTCCTCGTCCCAGTACTTTCAAATGTTAAATGTGGGGAAATGAGGGGAGAGGTCTTGCAGTGACCCATAAAGGTCAAGAAGGGTTAGTTTGGCCATAAATAGAGAAAAGGGGATACCACTCATTACTCAAGGACCCTACACCCAGGTTATCCTCCCTTGCTTCTCCACCCCAGGGTCGGGTTCCAAACAAGATGGCCCTTTCCTGGCCACCTGCGAAGAAGATCCAGGGGGGTTAAGTGTGAGAATACCCTCAGGTTTCTCACAGTCATTAGTCCATCAGAGGATGACTCCTCTCCTGAATCAAGGGGTGAGTCTTACCCACGCTTTCTTAGAGGAGGTGGCCAAACCTTCCTCCTTTTCTATTTGATTTCACTGATCATACAGAGCCCAAATTCTCTGAATGGAGTAAAGTAACTTCAGCGGAATCACAATTCTCTCCACCATGATCCAATGGGCCTTGCCTGTTGGGGGGCACACCCTCCTCTTTTAACTCCACCCCTTCTTCTGTCATGATTAGGTCAGGAATCACCAGCTTCTCTTTAACAGGGTTGCTGTGATGGCCCACTGAGGCAAAGGAAACAGATGATATAGGTAGCATTTCTAACTTCTTGGAAGGACTGACTTTCACCTGAATAGGTGAAGCTCGGATTGTGGTCGGCACAATAGCTTTGGCCTTGTCCTTTTGATGTGTTCCTGTTGACGAGTTTGTTGCAATGATTTATCTACCGCTGAATTGACAGCTCCGTCATTGACTGTTCTCTGGCTGTAGAGGGCTGCTACCCCTGGACAAGCCTTGCATGACTTTCTCATTGACAGGGACACAGTCGATAGTGTGTCTGTTGATGAGGTGGGCCTGTCAGCAGGTTTCCCCACTGAAGATCATGTCTGTGTCATGGCTGCCAGAGGCACTGTAGATGCGCTTGTTGTGTGAGCCATCTTTAACGACAGCAGGTTTTAGCTCTCACTACCTGAGAAGGTGGAACCAGCTTGGGGCTTTCAACATGGTGTCCTTCCTCAGAGTGTGCTTTATTCAGTGGTGGGTTCTTCCTTTTTGTTTCATTTGGTTTTTTATTTAAAATGCACGCCTGACCCAAAGGTATCTGGGCGCAGTACAAGATAATGCACATTCTTGGTTACACAGGCATGCATAAAGCATGGAGGAGCTGCCCACTGTCAATGTCATTACTGCTTAGTCGGCAGAGGACACCACAACAACCTCACTGATGCAGACGAGCAATCGTCTGCAGTGTTATTTTAAGGTCTTCTGAGATGGGAAATAAAAATACTGTATTCGTCAGGTGTCATTCAGGTGACGGCAGCAAATCTCCGCAGGTTATACAAGCCAAAGTCCCTAGGTAAGTCTTTCTTAACCTTGGAAGATTACACAGATAATAAGCGTGCTTGCCTGGACCCGACAAGAAGAAAGATTTTCTACAAGAACATTTATGTGGGAAAAAAACAACTGGGGAGCAGTTGAGGAGAACTCCCCAACTCGGAGCAAAGCAAAATGTAAGCTCCTGGGGATAGGTTTGGGCTGGCTGAGGAGATAATGATGTGACTGGCTTGCAAAAAGAATGTACTTCCTGGTTTGTGCCAATGTTATTGAATAGCCAGGATTTCCAGTCTGACGACATGCAATAATTCTAAGCATGTGAATCTATGAAAGAGCCAACGTTGGAGAAACACGCGATTAGCCATATGACATGTCTTATGACATGCAGAAGTGCAAAAAAAATTAAAACCCTGTTTGCACCAGAACATTATTCAATTGGCTTTTGAGAATTGTATTTGCGCATCAGGAACCTGCACGTAGCAGGGTTCTGCATTCTAAATTGTATTCATGCTTTACAAAGTATATGAAGAGTAGTGCTCTGGCCTGGCCTGCTACAGGCATATATCAACAAGTTCCGAAGGAGGGCGAGCCTCATGGACGTTCCAGTAAAACATGATATTATGTATTGTTATTAACAAGTGACTCCCTATGGAAGTCCTAGCACTCTCCAAGATGTTCTAATATGCCTACAAAGTCTGGCTTGGTCCGCCAACTCACTTAGCTTCCAGGTTGGAAGTCTTGGGAGGCAGAAGTCTTCGAGTCAGGACTAAAAAATGGAACGTCCCTCTCCGCCCCCCACCAAGTACCATTCTGCCAGTTTTGTACAGAATTCTCTCTTGTGCAATGTGTGCACAATGCCAAATTACTGGAGTATTATTTAAACAATAAAACCCAATTCCATGGGCCTCACTAGCGAGTAACGCTGGGTTGTTGTGGCAGCTATTATTGTGATTATCACTACGGAGTACTAAATGATGTGCTGACAGCAATGAATTTGCTTCAGACAAACCAAATAATCCTCATCTAACATGGCCTCCATGGAAATGGAAGGTGGGGCTTCATTGATGAGCCCTTCTTCCATTTCAATGGTGGTGAGGCGCAATGAATTGACTCAGACAGGGAGTGTGACATGTCGTCCTGGGAGGAGGAACAGATAGAAGTGGCCGGGCAAAGAAGATGGCGATTGCTGACAGCAGCAGCGAGCGAGCTTGCACAGATCGCGGGCTTGGATCATGAGATTCAGTCAGTGTCCTGAGCAACCCAATTGTTTCTTAGCACCCAGGGCGGGTGCAGCAGAGAAACTGATTTGTTTCTGAACTGGTACTACTTGATGACCTGCTTGGTTGATGGTGGCGAGTCAATCTCTGATTTATAAAGAAATATCACTTCTTTTCGTTACGATGAAGGTCTTAGAGTTTGTAATTTGGTATGGCCTACCATTGTGATCCCAGCCCTTCCTGCGCAAGTTTAGTACCCCAGCTGTACATGAGGTTAGTGGGAGATAGCGCACACCATGGATTTCGTCATGGAGAGACAGCCCAAACAGCCAGCTTTATTCATGGAGCCCTTGGCAGGCTTGAAAAACCATGACCCGACATCTAGCATAGACAGTGCCACAATGGACCTTCATCACCAGATAACATCAGGGGCACATATTGACATTGCCATCTGCGAACTAAGTCGCAGACCTTGGAATACTGCCCAAATCATGAATGCGTCCCAGAGCAGGTCAGAGTCCTGTATTCCAGCGGTGGGCGTGGAGTGCTGCCACAGCAACCTGATTAGGCATGCTGGCCTCGATCGCAAGATGCTGTATGCCAGATGGGACCATCAGGCAGGTGAGTGAGTGTCTATAGAGATGCAGAAGAAGAGGCAACCAAGTAGGAGTGAGTCACGGTAGCCAGGAGCGGTCAGAGTCGCTGCAGTGCCTGGGATAGAAGGCAGTACATCCACCAACAGAAGCAACGTAAAGGGGCGTAAAGAGCCGGAGACAGAGCAATATGATGAGGAGGTATGCAAGTCTATTAGGGATGGTAACAGAGAAGCAAAAGAAATAATACCAGGCTAGAAATCTTAGCCTATAAATGTCATGGGAAATTAAGCTTCTGGGCAACAGTTACACAGAAGAGATGGGAGAAACAGAAGCATAGGCTCAAGGAGATGCCAACAGAAACGATAAGAGAAGTGAACCTGGGACAACTCTGACGGTTGGCATACCTAAGGGAACTGATGGTCTTGAGAGAAACAGCAGGACGAGAGAGCAGAGGGTCAAACATCCTGAAACGGCTACCAAGTGAACTGGGCACTTTATCCCTAAAGAGGTGAGCTGGGTACTAAATGTCTTCGGCTGCAGATACATGTGCCAGGCCCTACACCCTGGAAGCATTACAAGTATCTCAGAGTGCCTCAGGGAACAGAGCACAGCTCTCTACTTCACAGTTTGTGTGCAGTACAACTTGTTCCCAAACACTGATATTAGACAGACAAATGGAAGAAAGGCAATCTAATGTACAAACACAAACTCACAGAGGAAGCCAACTAGACTGCTCCAATACATAGAATAAGGAAGCCACCAGAGAAGTCAGCAGATGGCTTATTTCATGGGGGAGCAAAATAAAAAGGAAAGGGGAACACAAACAGCAAGAAAAAGCATTAGAGACCCAGCAGGAAGGGGGTAGTACGGTGCCTCTGGAAACGTGAGATCAGATGGTGATGTGGTGCAGTGGGGAACTCCTGAAAGGTACAAAGAGGCGTGCAGATACAGTTACCAGGTGAGAGGGGAAACGCACCGGAGAAAAACTGTCCCCAGAAGGATGGCATGCCTGAAGAAAAACACAAACTTGACATTATAACACCAGTTGGAGGAGTGTTCAGAAGGGATGCAGTGTCAATCATCGGCAAACGCACATGGGTCAGAAAAGCAAAGCTCAAATAATGCAGGACACGTATACAAAAGCACTCCGAGCCTCAATACATCTGTCCATCATAAATTGTCAGTAAAAAGGCCACCTGCTCACCTCGGTCATCAAAGCATTTATAGCCTGGCCTGCAAAAGTCTAGAGCTACTCCCATGATCACAGACACCAGTGAAGGAAGCCAATAAAGCCACCCGAAACCCCCGAGAATCTATGATGAAACCTTGATCTAGTTCTCACCCATCTAGGCCACTGCAGAGCTTTAAATACAAATATTTCTAAACCTGTTGGAACACCCACCCACACCATGAAAACCTGGAGGAGATATACCAGCCATCCATCTCAGGTAAGTGGTCTGAGGACACCTCGTGGTCAACAAAAACCTGTCTTAAAAAACTCAGTCATGGGTGGAGCTTGGAGAGGCGAATGCCTCCATTAATAACAGGGTTAAGGCGGCTTTTCAGACTAATCTTTAGAAGGCAAAACTATACTTGTTAACTTAAGGCCAATATGCCGCACCATTATAACCCCCAAGAAAACTTCTTTGCCAGGAGGTTCTCACAAAGATACACCCCAAGAATATCCCCATTAATCCGGAGTTGTGCTCCATGTGTTTTTTCTCTGAAGGAGCAGATCAGATGTCAGGGCACTAATGGATGCCAAGGCTATTAACCCCTCAAGCCCACACCTGCTCACATCTCTTATGTAACCTATGCCTTTGGGTAAAAGAGGTCAACTTTAGTCTCATTCTGGATCCAGGGGTGTCATTCAATGGTGATAGACCGGAGGAAGGCTTTCCCACCTCCGGCGAGAAATGCTTCCGAGCAGCACGTGGATTACCAATTCACAATAGAAGACCAAGAGGGCTCTGGGACTGCATTCTAGTGCACACCCCTTTGCACGCCTGCAGCGTTTCCAGGTGCAGCTTTCACTGCGATCAGAAGAAGGACCTCCCATGTTTTATGATCTCACTCTAGGAGTATATGAGTATCTGTATACTCCTGTGGTACTACACAAAAAACCTGAACATGTGTGTCCCCTTATCCCCGGATCCGAAAGCACCCATGACTGATTGTTCAGGGTCCGACTCGACAACCTGTTGACAGAGGACAGGTCCCTCGAGATCAATATCCTGAACCTTGTGCAGATCCTTCCTGCAGCTACAATTCTTCCTACCTTGAGTAGCAGCCAAAGATGCTGGGAAAGTTCCTCATTATGCTGCTTGGCAACAAGCTCCGGTCATATGCAAGTTCTGTAGGACTTCCCTTTCATCCATACCTTTGGGGACAGGACAGCTATAACACAAATTGGAGCGGGTATTCACTCGACTTATGCAGTGAAGCTGCAGGTGCTAGATAAGACATTCGGGAGGTATGCCACCCACCAGACAAGTGTCTGTGAAAGCAATGTTTGTTCAGCTCAGCAGAGTCCAGAATGCACCATTTTGAAAGACCCTGTAGAGTAAGTAAGTGTTAGATTTTAGGAGCAGGGATGAGAGGGATTAATCTGTTCACCCTTACAAATAACGGCAAGGGACATTTTGAGATTGGATGAGTGGGTCTTTGGTGATGCCTTCCTCGTTACAGAGGAGATGAGTTACCGCACATTTTCCCTCTAGCACCCCCTTTCCTAAAGTTGACTCACTATTGGGACGTGAAGAATTCAGACGGAGTCTGATAGTGCCCACATGTTTTGATCCTAGAACCTTAAATGTTGAGAGAACATTTCCTGTGGGGGCTAGTTTTGTTCTTGATTTTTAAGTTGGGGAAAAGGGCTGACCAGGGGCCAGCAGTGCAATGAACCACCATATGAAAATCCCTTTTGCTCTAGGGTGTTCAGATTCATTAAGCCAATCTACATGGACTCTAGGTAAGGGGGGGAATGGTATGTATGACAGTACTAAGTGAAGAAATCCATTTGTAAAAATCGATTTCTTCAAAGACCGATTTAGAAAGACCGCCTGGAGACTGCTCTGCGCGGTCTTTCTAAATTGAACTGTCAGCCCCCTGCGAAGCACACGAGTGCACCCACGGGATGACGGGCACATCGGAGCCAGAAGAGGAAGTGGTTGGGGCTGAGGAAAGTGATGTGTGTGTGTAATGTTTGGGAGGGGGAGGGGCAGGGGCAGGGGGTAGGGAGCGGGTAACTATGTGGGAGCGTGTTTGAATGCATGCAATTCTGGGATGAGAACGGCTTTAGGCAGGGTAGGGTGGAGGAGAGGGAGCCAGTGTGGAGGAGGGTTTAAGTGGGGTGGGAGAAGTAAGGGGTGGTGGGTTGGGCATCATAATGTGATATTAGGGCATATTGAGGGCTGCAACATTTTTTTTTAAAACAAAACAAAAAAACAAAAATAAAAATCGACTGAAAGAAATAGCTCTTTTTTTGTGTTCGGTCTTCAATATCCAGTAATATCACACAGAACCGTGTATAACAGAAGCTGGAATACAGAATAAGAGTTGTGCCCATGATGTCAAAAATAGTAGCAGCTGCCAGCATATGCTTCACCTCATGCTCATTACTACCACCACCAATGTCCCTAGCCACCACCCCTGGCTGGACCCATTGAGCTTCATCTCAGCATGGGGCAGGAGGAGCGTCCCACAAAAAAGTAGGTCATCCGTATCAGAGAGGTAAAGAAATTGTTTGTTGGCAGCATTTAACTGTGGCAGGAATCTTTGGATTGCGGCAGGCCCAGAGCTTAATTATTTGAGGGGGAAATGCCTCAAGAGTACGCCACCATTTTATTGGAGTCTGATCAGCATGGAACTGTTGCAAGAAAAGGCTGCAAATTAGGAAGGCAACTAAGCTCTGAAAGGTGGTAGCTCCACACGTATGAACACTATTTCCCCACGCTCCCATTCTGCCGATTTCACTAGCTGAGCTGGCTGCATTGGAAAGCGCATGGCACGTGCAACAGTGGAATTCTTCATGGAAACAACAGCTATCAAACTCCCCTGACCCCAAAGAACCACAAGATCCCCACAGACCACTTTATAAGTTATGGGAGAGGAGAAGCACAACACACCCAACCGCCCATTGCCCCTCCCAACTATCTGTGTACCAGCTGACAATTTCAAACCCCTCTACACCTCAACAATCCCAAATAAGACCCTACAATTCCCAGAATCCCACATGATTACCGAAGAGTGGCTTCTTAAGATTTCACGGAGCCCTCCCCACCAGGAGACCCCATCTTACCTGTGTAAACTGCTTGTAGATTACATTGCTGACTGGGTCTGAATGCTTGACTTTCCCGGCGAGTACAGAAGAAAGCATGTTACCAAGTGTCACCATGCCCAAGATGCGTCTACAGAAAAGACAGGACAAAGAGTTAGGGCGAAGGTGTATGTGGCACAAGAGAACCAAGTGCAGCACACGTAGAGCGAATAGTGAACACGTTCATACAGAAGACGCCGCCCAATGTTAACCTCAGCAATGGATCCATCTTTAAGTGCCGCCTGTAAAATACTTCTAAGACCATTTGTGAGTTTCGGAGGGCATGGGTTAAACGAGAACAAGCCTCCACCCAAGGCAATGAAGCAGAATGCTAACTTCACAGGAACTCGCCTTTCTCTACTATCATATTCACAACTGTTTGAATAATGGCAGAGGCGTATTTTGTGATAAGATTCTCAATAGGGCACGTGACAATGCAACTAAGGTTTCAAATTTTATTCTAAAAGATCATACAGGAAAAAGCAATTGGGACTGCAAGTCTGTGGGTGGTCCCTGCACATTCTCCGTCATCCTTGAAGAGGACTCCCATCTCCCTAGCCTAGACTCCTTAACCATAGGAGGCTTGCTACAAGATTAGTTCACAGTAGCCCCCACTGTCTAGGCTGTCACTCATCTCGGGGAGACCTAAGGAACAAGTTACTTAGCTGTAACTGTTGTTCTCCAGCATGGGTCTGTCATGGATTCCCATGCCCATGAATATTCCCCGTCGTCAGGCTGGGAATCCTTGGTAAAAAAAAAAAAATCAGTTTCAGTTTCATTTCTGAACTGTCTTTCTCCTAACAACCAATCACTAAACTCTGGGTCATACTGCCCCTAGCCAATGACTGCCCTCCACCTAAACCCCCCCTCTGGCAGCCATCTTCAGATTTGGTAGCAAGTAAAGAGGCAGTAGGACCAAGAGAAGAGCCGCAGAGGGGTAGGCGGGAGGGTTCGCATGTGAATCCATGCCAGACACATGCTGGAGAACAACAGTTACAGGTAAGTAACTTGTTCCTTCTCCAGCATGGATTCACATGCTCATCAAAGAATACATAGCAGTACACACATGCACAACCACAGGTGGTGGAAAGGCTCAAATAAGCATCTCTTACAACCTCACGCAGGCTCACCTTCAAGGGGACAGGTTGCGCAGCACTGCTTGGTCGACTCTGGACTCCTCCCTGGAATCCCTGTCGACGCAGTAGAATTTCGTGAAGGTGTGTGTCAACCTCCACGTAGCAGCCTTGCAGATGTCGAGCAGGGGCCCACTAGACAGGAACACCGTTGTAGCAGCAATTGCCCTAGTGGAATGGGCTCTTGAAAAGCCAAGCAACGGTCGGTTTGCCAACCAGTGACAGTAGGTGATACAGACGGAGAGCCACCTGGAAATGGAAGCCTTGCGCAGGGCCTTCCCATGGTTCACGGGACCAAAGTTTACAAAGAGCTGAGAAGTTGTCCGGAAACTCTTTGTGCGGGCCACATAAAACTTCAGCGCACTAGCCACATCCAGCGAGTGCAAAGTCCTTTCAGCCAGCAACGAAGACGTCGGAAAGAACACAGGTAACACCAAGGGTTCATTTAGATGAAAGTCTGACGACACATTGGGCATGAAGGTGTCCACAGCACCACCCGTGTCTCGCGGAAAATCAAGTAAGGCGGCTTACAGGATTGGGCCTCAATCGCACTCGTCGTGCAGAGGTGATGGCCATGAGAAAAGCGGTTTTCCACGACAGAAACTTGAGTGGAACAGTATGCATAGGCTCGAACGGGGGTACCATGAGCCTAGTAAGTACCACAATGAGCTCCCTCGCCAGGGCCGGAGCCTTCACTGGTGGTAACGAGCGGAATAGTCCCCTTGACCAACTGGTGCTACCACATGGAGGGTCGTCCTGGGGATCTGATTTAGCGGGAGATAGTTGCCATATGAACGATGGAGGCGTGAGCCAGCCCCGATTTGGGCAACAACAGCAAATATGGAAGCACCTGCGGGGCCGTGAGCCTCAAAGGGCCGATCTTCTGTGAACGGCACCAAATAGCGAAACTCTTCCACTTGAGTCCGTAGCATTTCAAAGTAGACGATGCTCTAGCCTTGACAAGAACTTCCTTGTAGTCCGCCGGGTGATCGTATCCACCAAACTCTAGCGCTGCAGGAGCTAGGCCTGCAAGTTCAGCGACCCTGGTTCGTGGTGCAGAAAGAATTGCGCCTCCATCCCTGGCAAGAAGATCTGCATCCGCTGGAAGCTTGACTGGAGGGGACACTGACATGTCCACAAGGTCCAGGTACCATATGTGCCTCGGCCCCGCCGGTGCGACGAGGATCATCCTATACCGGGACCATCTGAGTTGACTGATGAGTCGCAGAAGCAATGGCAACGGGGGAAACGCAGAGAACAGGGCGTCCCAGGGGAAGGAGAATGCATCGCCCCTGCTTCCCGGCTGGGGAAACCTGCTGGCGAATCTCCGGCACTTGGTGTTCTTCGCCGTCGCAAACAGATCGATCTGGGGACTGCCCCATCGTTGAAACAGTAGATCCACCTGATCCTGCCGAAGCTCCCACTCGTGGCAAGAGCGCAGCTCCCTGCTGAGCAAGTCGGCAACAGTGTTCTTCACTCCTGCTTGATGAAAGGTTCCCAGGAACATCCTCTGGGCGACGGCCCTGTGCCAAAGATCCTGCGCTTCCTTGGAGAGAGCCGGGGATCTGATGCCCCCCTGCTTCCAAATGTAGAACATGGTGGTGGTGTTGTCGGTGAAGACCCGCACCACCTTGCCCGAGAGACGGAAGGAATGATTTTAGGGCCCAAAACACGGCCCAAAGCTCCAGGACGTTGATGTGCAACGACTTCTCCTCCGGGAGCCAAAGGCCTCTTGCGTGGAGATCGCCGGTGTGCGCGCCCCATCCCTCCAACGAGGCGACCGTCGTCATTGTCTTCTGATGTGCTGGGGTCTGGAAGTCCTTGCCCGCCGCTACATGCGCGCAGATGCCCCACCACCGGATAACTCGGCGGAATCTCTGGTTGAGGGGCATCTTGTCCTCGAAGATTCCGGATACCTGGATCCAACGGGCGTCGAGGAACTCTTGCAGCGGCCGCATCCACAGTCTGCACAGCCGAGTGAGGAAGATGCATGATGAGATCATGCCGAGTAGGGAGTTGATGGACCTCACCCTGGCAACTTCAATGGTGAACAGCCATTGTACCTCGCCAGGATGGCCTTTATCCGACGGGGAAGCCAGACACTCCACTGTGTTGAGCCTGGACCCCAGAAAAAGAGCGTCCTGCGATGGCACCAAGCAGGACTTTGCATAGTTTATCGAGAACCCCAGTTCCGTGAGCTGGCGGACGGTCCTCACTGTGTGCTCGACAGCAAGTTCCCTTGACTGCACTCGAATGAGCCATTCGTCCAGGTAGGGGGTAGACGTGGAGCCCCCGCAGGCGCAGCCACGCCGCCACCGGCGCCAGGCACTTGGTGAAGACCCTTGGTGCCGACTTCAACCCGAAGGGAAGAGCTTTGAACTGGTAGTGTTGCCCCTGGACCACAAATCGTAGAAGCTTTCGATGCCCCTTGTGGATGGGGATGTGAAAATAAGCATCCTCCAGGTCCAGCGACGAAAGGAAGTCCCCTTCCTCCAGTTGTCCCAGGGTGACCATCCGAAACTTCTGGGACTTAATGTATTTGTTGAGGCCGCGGAGATCCAGGATGGCCCGCCAACCACTGGTCTTTTTCCTGACAATGAAGTACCGCAAGTACACTCAGGACCCCCCGGAGCCTCTTCGGGGCGCGTTCTATGGTGCCCTTTCTCAGCATCGATCGTACTTCTAGAAGCAGTTGTGGGACGTGGTTTTCTTGCCTGCCTACTAGTGGAACGCGAGGACCCTTCCTTTGGAACTCCCAGGTGTGTCCGTGGGCCAGGGCGTCCAGCACCCAACGGTTGGTGGAGATGGACTTCCACACACCAACAAAGTTCGCCAGCCGGCCTTCCACCGGGGTGGTCGCGTGGGGGCCCGACGTCACGGCCGGTTCAGTCCTGCTTTGTCGTGAACGACCCACTTTGGGGGCCTTGGCGACAACAACGATTTCCTCTCGGTTTGCTGCGGCCCCTGTAGGCTTCCTGGGCCAAAGAACGGGATGGCTGCCGGTACGAAGAGAAGTTTCCACCGAATCCTTTGGAGGCACCATGGAACTTGCCTCCGGAGGCCCGAAAGGACAGCCGTCGCTGTTGGAGTGTGCCCAAGGCACGAGCCGTCTCAGTGTCTGCCTGGATGGCTTGCAGAGATTCGTCCCCTGTCTTGCCGAACAAGTTCTCCCCGTCGAAGGCCATGTCCAATACCATTGTCTGGACGTCCTGACAGAAATTGGTGGCCTTCAGCCAACCACGCCGACGAAGGCACACACCGTTGCCCATCTGGCGAAAGCCGGTGTCGGCAATGTCCGTGGCTACTGTGATGGCCACTTCGCCTTCTTGTAGGATTTCAAGGGCCTCTGTCGTCCGGAAGGAAGTCCAGGAGAGGGGCAATTTTAAACCAAAGCTCCCTGTCGTAGTGGGCCACGATGGTGAGATCGATGGCCGCCTTAATGGTCGTTGCCGCCAATGAGATGACCCCGTCGTCCCATGGGGTACAGCTTCTTCCTCTCGCCGTCTGGTGGGGAAGTGGAAGTCGATGCCACGAACCATGCAGATTTCTTCCTGGCAGCCGCCGAGACCACCGAGTCCGGGGGCGGCTGGTATCTGAGACACTTCGTGCAGAGTCTGGCACCCTGTATTTCTTCTCGTACCTGTCTCTTTTTGCCGGGGCCGAGGACAGGTTCTTCAGGAGGGACAGCCCTTCGTCCCAAATGTTGTCCAACAGCGGGATCGAGAGCACGGTCTTCCTCTTGGTCTCTCGGCACTGATAAAGGAATCCCTCCTCCTTCTGTTCCTCGGGGTTCCGCTGAAAAAGCTAAGAGGCCCGCGTTAACAGCGACGGGAGGTTTGTTCCGTCGTCGTCGTCGTCCGTCCCCGTCGTCTCAGTCTCATCACTCGGCGGAGGAGATGGAGGTGAAGGATGGCAGGATGGAGGCGGATGAACTCGTCTCCGCTTTGGCCGAGGGGCCCCTGATGGTCCAGGTGCCGCTGGATTGCTCGCCGGAGGCACGGGCATCTTTGTCCATATCTCTGAACACAGAGTGGTGGCAGTGGTTGCAACGGGAGTGTTTGCAGCGGTGTGGTGTCCTCCGGTTCCTCACCATCCTGCCACCCCTCGTCTGTTCCTTCGTCACTTTCCACCTCTGCCTCGTCGGGGTCCTTCCTAGTCGGGGTCCTTCCCGTAGGATCTGGCCTCGACAAACTACTTGTCAAGCACTGTCTTCAGGCCCGAGAGCTCCCCCTCAGAGGAGATAACCGTGCCCGCCCCCTTTCTTCCCGGCCAGGGGCGACGGCCTCAGGGAGATGATTGGCATCGCCTTCACGGGGGTCTTTTCAATGGACAGGAAACACGATTCCCTCCGAGTGGGCAGGGAAACTCTTGGCTTGGGGGTCGTCTCCACTGGGACCGCATCTGCGGTCTTCGCCAGGGACGCTACCACTCCCATAATCGATGCCTTAGCCTGGTGAACCTGGGCCTTCACGACCTTGGGTGCGTCTGAGGTCTTCACCGTGGGGGAGGTCGTCAAAGCCTCGCTCCTCCTTGGCTTTCTCCATCGGAGTTGACCGGGCCTTCTCCCGAAGCTTACCCGGGTGGTCTGACTTCCTTTTCTTCGCCGAGCCCGAGCGTTGCCGCATAGCCCGTCCCAATGGTGCTCCTAGTGCCCGCGGACTTGCAGTGCTTTGCCTTATGTTGGGCCCCTGTTGCCAGAGCACCCTTAAAGGACTTCGAAGACCGCTCAGATTTTTTTCTTGGGAGACACATGCTACCAGGGCTCACCTGCCACCGGGATCGGCGTCTGCAGCCACGCAGTGAGCCGCTTGCGACTGTCCTTCATGGTGCATGGCACCATGTCCTTGCAGAACGCACAGGCCTCCTCCATGTGCGGGCTGTCCGAATGTAGGCAATAAAGGCACAAGGAGTGCCCATCGTCCAGTAAGATGTTCCGCTGCCCGCATCCTGGGCAGATCCTGAACAGAGGCGTCGAGTCTCCTTAATCCTCGGCCATGTCCACGCGGCGTAGGCCTCCAAGAATCTTCTGGAATCCTCCAAGAAATGGATTCAACGAAAAAACACCCTTGAGGGGTGTAAAAAGTTCAGAAAGTCGGTTGATGGATCGATGGAGCTTGAGGCTCGATTGACCGAAAAATAGACCAAAACTCTTAGAAAAAGCGCAAAACGCAGTAAAAGCTTGAGAGCTATGGCACGAGGACTCCCAACACTTGAACGTGCAGTAAACATCTGAAGATGGCTCCCAGAGGTGGGGCTTAGGTAGAGGGCAGTCATTGGCTGGGGGCAGTATGACCCAGAGATCAGTGATTGGTTGTTAGGAGAAAGACAGTTCAGAAATGAAACTGATTTTTTCTTTACCGAAGATTCCCAGCCTGACGACGGGGAATATTCATGAGAATGTGAATCCATGCCAGACCCCATGCTGGAGAAGAAGGCGAAGCGTGGCAAGGAGACAGAGGGTACCTCCTCCTCTTCTTGGCTGGCAGTTCCCCCCTAGGCAGCTGGAGTGTAGGGGCAGGGCCAACGCCCTCGTCGTCCTGGAGTCCTCCATCGCCTTCCTCGACGGTATGCTTGTTGCCCTCGTCGTAGGCTGCAACTCCGATGTCTCTCTCGTAACCATCGCCTTCCTGGATGGTCTGGAGGTAAACGAGTTCATCCGCCTCGGAAGAGGAGATGTCCGTGCCTTGGGGGCCCTCAACGCCCCCCCCTTTCTTTGCGTCCAAAGGGTACAGTCTCAGAGAGATGATCGGCATCCTCTTCTCCGGGGTCTTCTGGGCTTAAACAAAGTCTTCCTCCTGGGAGGAAGGAACACCCTTGCCGGCGGAGGGGTGACCTGTGGCGCCACCTCTGTGGCCTCCAAAAAGGACGCTACCACTACCTCAATGGAGGGGGCCGCCTTCGTCTGGTGCACCTGGGCCTTCACGGTCAGGCCGGGCCCTTTGCCCTGCTTGGCCTTCAAGGCCTACTTGGCCTTCTCCTTCGGGATCAGATTGGACCCTCAATCCCCTTTGGCCTTATCCGCCGAGGATGAGCCGGACACCGTACCCAGTTTGGTCTTCTCCGGGGCCACCTTCAGCTTGCCCAGGTGATCAGACTTCCTCTTGGGTGAAGATCCAGAGCGTTGACAGGAGACTGATGCAGCAGGAGACGTTGAACACGCCTTGGCCGACGAGGAGCCCGCCACAGTGGTGCTTCCGATGGTAGTAGACTCGCAGTGCTTGGCCTTTTGTTGGACCCCTGTGGGAGGGGCGCCCTCAAAAGGACTTAGAAGCTCGCTCAGCTTTCCCGGATCCGGGAAAGGCATGCTCCTGGGAACAACCCGGTGCAGAGGCCTTGGCCTATAGCCACTCTTCCAGCTGTTTACACCGTTCCTTCAATGTGCATTTTGAGAGTTCATGGCAAAACGCACAATCCCCCTCCTTATGAGTTGGGTAAAGGCATTAGAGGCACTGGGAATGTTTGTTGTCCATGTAAACATTCTGCATACCGCATTCGGAGCAAAGCTTGAAAAGGGAAGGGTTATCCTTCTTCTCGTCCGACATGATCCACGCAGTGTAGGCCTGAAGAATCTTCTGGAAGTTTCCACAAAGAAATTCAATGAAATCCGCACATGAGGAGCGCTGAAGAATCCGAAAAACGGGTCCCCGTTAATTGGAAGGATGATCGATGGAGCACACATGCTCGATTGACCGAAAAATAGAGTATAACTCTTCCAAAAAGCAAACATCGCAGTAAAAGCTCGAGAGCTAAGCACGAGGACTCCCAACACTTGAACGTGCAGTAAAAATTTGAAGATGGCTGCAAGAGGAGGGGCTTAGGTAGAGGGCAGTCATTGGCTATGGGCAGTATGACCCAGATTTCAGTGATTGGTTGTTAGGAGACAGACAGTTCAGAAATGAAACTGAAACTGATTTTTCTTTTACCGAGGATCCCAAGCCTGACGACAGGGAATATTCATGAGTGTGCAAATCCATGCCAGACCCCATGCAGGAAAATGGCCCTCCAGAGGGTAGTTTATGTGATTTAAACCAGAATAGTTTGATAGTTGTGTCGTACCGCTCCTCTGGTGAGTCTTTCACTCCCTATCCCCAATCTCTCCATCCCTCATCTGGTTCGATAGCTTCCCTCATGTCACGCGTCTCCACTCTCTATCTCCACCCTGGTCTTACTTCCACCCCCTCCCTGTCTTAATTTCCCCATCAAATCAGCTGTTGCCCTGAGCAGATCTCTTTCTGATCTCATCACCACTCCTCCTTCCTCTTTCCACTGTGGGCAGCAATTTTCCTTTGAAGTCTTCACAAGGGTCTTTAGCCCCCACCTTCTTTAGTCTCCATTTCTGTCCAGCATGCCATGTGGTCTTTAGTATGGTCATCTTTTTCCCCCGTCTGTACTCAAGAAATCATTCTCAAAAAAGGTTGGGGAGATTTACTTGGTCTCCCCTAGCACTGTATAGTCCCTTGGTGGGTCCAGCTTCGTCACCACTCCACTGTTCCGTTGTAGTCCTTTTGGGGATGTGTGGTAGGTGTTGGGTCTCCGATTCAGATCCTGAATGGGGGAAGATAGTCCACATTCATAGCAGGTCCAGGCAGGGTCTTGGTCGTTGGATCGAGGTGCTCTGTGGTACTGGTTGTCCTTGGTGAGTCTCTGGATTGAGCCGTTTCCCAGCATTCATTGTCCATTCCGGGAATATGAAAAGTCTGGTGAAAGCTGGTATCTGTAATCCCGTGTGCCAAAATACCAGGCCATTCAGTTTGCTACGCCTCCAGGGAATCAACTGTAAGTCTAAAGAGAGAGCTGGCCAGGACAGAGGTGGATCGGCATCAGGATGGGGAAAGGAGCACTGAGCTACATACATGAATCTATGCACATCAGAGAACCAGGTACTCTGGTCCCTCTCAGCTCCCTTGCACCTCTGGAGTAGGTATAGTTCAGACATCACCCAATCGGCCGTCTACCCAACCTTCAGAAGGATCCTTGGGCCCCCTTGCCAGTATCTTATCCCTGTCCAGGTCATAAAGTAGAATTCACAGGCATCTATCAGAAAGCACTGCCAACAGAGAATGGGTCGTAGGAAGGAAGAAAGTGGTCTGAGCGCAAAGGGTACAACGTGCGCATAGATGGGGACTATGGGTCTATAACATAACAATTATATTTTAAATGCACCTCAAACGAATGTACCCTTCTTTAACTACCCAACATGTTTACATGGAAATGTCCCTGTGTGTCCTTTAGTCTCCCTTTCTCCAACCCCATAATTATATTTGTATACTTTATTTTAAATGTTTACACAACAAAACAAATGTGAACAGTTGATAAGTAATTTGGCAAGCTCAATAATTGAAAACATCAATATGTTGCCTTTATGTAATATATCTTGAAGCAGTCTCAATATATTCATGATTACATTTCTCAACATACAACACAGGCCAGTATACAATTAAGCCCTAACTTCATAAGTCCAATTCCTATGTGTGGGGACGTGTGTCCAAATGTCACAAAGCTTCTTCTTAGGAGACAGGACAGATGTAGGAAGAGTTATTGTGGTGGTGAACATTTTCCAGAAGATATTCAACAATGTTACATGTCAGTAAAATTATGTTCTTATCTGTAGGTACAGCTTTTAGATTAAACAATCATAAAGCCATAAAGCGGAGGAATGGAATAACCAGCGTTTATTCTAAGGAGAACAGGGAAGGTGAATGTGTGTGGGGGTGGAGGGGGGTAGAGGGGGAAGGCGCAGTGGGGGGTGGCTGCCGCAGGAGGTAGGATTCCCCCGCTGTTCGATCCAGTAGAAGATGCCCAGGAGCTGCGGGTGCAAGGATTCTTCTGGTCAGTTCCAGGAGCAGAGTGCAACCCTTTGCTAAGAAGGAATGCAGAAGGTACTGATGCATACTTCTTACGGACACGTCACCAGACGGGGGAAGATAAGTTCTAGCGACAGCTACTGCACAAGGGCAACAGCAGGCGTCTTTCCAGTTGCAGTTGAAGACATCCCAGAGCAGGATCCCTTGATCCTGGGAAGCTGAAATTTGGCAGGAACACCGAATCAGGATACAAGAACCCCAATCTTTCAACCAAGTATCAAGGGTAAGCACTAGCAAACAGGAAAAGATACTCTCAGGAACACAATGATACAAGTTGAATCATATATAAATGAGGTGGCCACGGACGAGCCACCATATATCATATGTAAATACTCAGGCAGAAATGGCTAAATTCAAGGTATCAATGTATGTGTGCGGACAGCTTAGTTGTTTAATAGAAAATCATAAAAAGCATATACATGGAATAAAACATGTATAAATCGCACTCTGAAGAGTTACAATTCCAGGTTTAATTCAATGATGTACACATCATAGACCAACTAGTCAGGAAAGCAACTTGTGGCACAAGCTGACGGCCATTTGAATTATGGGCGAAAAGGCGGAACAGTGATAATTCTACTTTGGTAGCCCACTGGAGAGCTGGCCCGTCCACTGGGTGGCCCAGGTACACTTCTGAAGGCTCAGGACGACTGGATCCATGAGAATGAGTCGGGACTGGTTGGTCCCACCAGTTTAAGGGTTGAAGCACCACAGAGGGCCTTTGTAGATCAGGTAGTCCAGCAGGGCTTCACCATGCCAAAAGCAGGAAGGGATGCCAGGACTCTTCGGGAGTCGTCCACAGACCTGCAGTCAACTGATCTTCTACACAGGATACTTGGCTCCAACGTGGATCTTAAGAAATAGCTCCAGGAGTCCTTTTCTTATCCTAAATCCTGAACTCTCTGCAAAAGGAAAGTTCCTTAGGAATATTCCGCCTACTCAGTGTGATATAGAACATCGATGGAGGGCTAGGTTTGGTTCCTAATACAATGAAAGACACAATCTACTTGGAGAAACCACTCCCTTTGTTATTTGGGGCAAAGGAAACAAAGCGCTCATTCGTAGCGGGTGTTCAATTGATAAATAAGTTTGATAAATCCCTGAGCATAAAGCAACACTGTGTGAGCACTGCCTCAACACCGAAGACCGGGTGGAGGCACAGGCTTCAGTGAGTAAGACTTGTACACACTTGCAGGTACGCTAGTGGACACGTGTGCACCATCTAACAATCTGATACCTTGAAGTGTGGGGTGTAAGATGGATTTCTAGAATCTGGCCTGGTGGACAGATTTTAGGAGACCACCCTAGTTATACTGAACAGGGGAACTCTGAAAGGTTAGTGTCACACTCTGCAGTGCACACAGACGCTTGCAGGACTCCTCCATGCGGCGTGTGAAGCACATCCAAATACACCCTGGTGCAAGGCGTAAGGTTGTCACCCTTCCTTGTGGTGTGCAGCGCTTTGTGGCACCGTTTTTAGCCCGATGGAAACTGCAGGGGAGAGCAAGGCAGCATATGTTGTAAATGGGACTACAATTCCCATGCTGCCTGGTTGGTTGTCATATCACCTGTTCACAGTATTGTTGGACGCTCTCCGTAATTACGTCTGCCTTCATAAACAGCTGTGGGCTATTCCTCGCTGCTTCTGTTTGAAGTTGATACGTGCCCACAAGGATGGCCTGATCTTAGCCACCCTTAACTATAGCCATCTACCTTGCCAAAAAAAAAGAGTCCTTCAATACTCGCATCATGCAAGCAGACTAATACCAGAGAACTATTCAAGATCCTAAGGGAACTGGAAGCTCCGGCCACTCCACCTGACACGTGTATCAAAGACAGCATCTGGTGCGCTAATATCCAGTCTGCCCTACTGAATAAAATTGCCTCCCTCCAATCCAAAATCAAAGATAAACAAAACGGATTGAAGCTGGATAACCGCCAGCCTTCTATTATGACTCCTCCGCCAGTAGCACCCAATAGCAAACCGTTTGCATTCTCTCCACTCACCATTGCTGAAGTGGAAGGCATCATCAATAGAATTAAACCATCTAATTGCCAAGGACACTCCTGTCCCACCTCCATCAATAAGGAATCGGCCCATGACCTTGCTCCTTTCATAACGGCATTTATAAACTCCTCCTTCAAAACAGGTATTGTTCCAGACAATCTTAAGGAAGCATGGGTGATCCCCCTGATAAAAAAAACCTTCATTAGACCGGAGTATACCTACTAATTACAGGCCCATTACAACTGTCCCTTTCATGCTCAAAATTCTTCATCGCACGGCCTAACTGCAGATTCAAGATTACCTAGAACTCAACAACCTCCAGGGGCTAAAACAATCTGGTTTCCGTCCCAGGCATGGGACGGAAACAGCCCCGTTAGACTTGAAAACTCAAATAGAAGTCCTGAAAGATAAAGGGAAATTGGCCTTGCTTCTACTCCTTGACCTATCTGCGGCCTTCGATCTGGTCAATCACAAAATCCTGTGTCAGCACCTCCGCACCGCTGCCCACTTTTCTGACTCAGCCACTACATGGATCAGCTCCTTTCTTAGTAACAGAGATATGAGGGTCTTCTCCCCTTCAGCGGCTGCTGACCCAGCCCCCATCCAATGTGGGGTCCCACAAGGCTCGTGCGTATCCCCCACACTTTATAATGTGTTCACCAAACTGCTCTTTGATGTTCTTGATTATCTGGGTGTCTCTTACACTAATTATGCTGATGACACACAGATACTCATCCCCTTGACTGGTGATCACATTACAGATACCAAGGCGCTGAACGAAATATACATAGTTATCTAGGCTTGGGTGCCCCAACATGAACTTTGTCTCAATGATGATAAGACGGAGCTCCAAATCCTGGGCTCCACTCAACGGCTTAATAAACTAGACCACCTGTACCAGTCCTTCACCATCGATGGTAATGTCATTAAAGTGTCCAAGGATACCAAAACCTTGGGCTTCTATCTGGATTCTACCTTATCCCTGTCAAGACAAACCAACGCCGTTAGATCAGGGTCGGCATATACCTGCAAACTTATTGCGGCTTGCAGACCTTTTCGGACCACCCTTAACAGCATTATCCTTGCTAGAACATTTGTCATCGCTAAAATCGACTACTGCAGTGCCCTCTACCTGGGGACCAGCCAGTCTAGCCTGAACAAACTGAAAATTACTCAGAAAAACGCCATTAGAGCGGCGTTAAATATCCCAAGAAACCAACACATTTCTGATGCAATGACCAACTTGCACTGGCTCCCTGTCAACAGAATTACGCTGAAAACACTTGCCCTCACTCAAATGCCTGACTAACAAGGCCCCCCTACCTCTCCAATCGCCTCTCTGCATACTTCATCGCATCCCCAAAGAACTGTCCAGCTTCACTGCCTATCCTTGCCAAGATTCAAACTCCAAAAAGCTGGGGGCTCAAGCTTCCCTGTTCTGGCCACTAAGCTTTGGAACTCACTTCCATCCGATATTAGGTCTGAGTCTTCCTTCAACTCCTTCAAATTAAAAACCAAATCGTGGCTTTACACCCAAATTTGAGAGAGCCTCTGCCTACGGCGTTCACATTAGCTGCCTATTTCTATTTTAGCCTGCCTAATTATGTTCACATGATAACTACTCTCTGTCATCACTGTTGTACCTTATTGTAAACTACAAGCCCTACTGCTTTTTCTGTACATGATGTAAATATATGTAAATAGGATGAACAAGCAATATGTATATGCTTTGGAATTTATGGAACATAAGTAAACATGCTTACCAAGTTTTTGCGCCCAGATGCCCCTGGGCCTGGCGTGCGTTACAAATAAATAAAATACAAATACAAATACTTGAAGTTCCGTCTTCATTTGGTTTTCGGACTTTCTTCTTGCTGCTCTGCGCTCCAACCATCTTTGTAATAGGACTCCTGGTGTGTCATACGGACTGCATTGCCCTTTGTTTTTGTCCAGAACTCTGCCCACTGGTGTACCAGGATTTTTGCTTCTTCATGGAACTGCTGTGCCTTTTGCCTTGCTTCTGACGCCGCCTGCTCATGTATCAGGACCCTTGCCTGTTTAATTGGATTGCTTCGTCTGTTGCCTATGTTCAGTAGATCATACCTGAGTACCAGAACTCATTCATCCATTCTTCTGCACCCACTTGCTGCTTACATGCTTGATGGCCAGTACAGCGCTTCCTTCCTTCACTGCGTAGCGCCTGTTGAAACGGTGAGTCATTCCATTTTCTCACCGCTTGGAAGGTGCTTATTGTATCTTCCTGTATAACCTAAAGCATTCCAAGCACCTGTGCCTTACAGCATTCATACTACTGGAATCACCACCGCTTCCTCCTATAACCCTTAACCAAAGTACTGGAACGCCTTCACCTTTTCTACGTGCATAAGGAACGCTACGCTGAGGTTGCACCAACCCGGAACTAGAGCGCTCCTCGTGCCGCCCGGGAGTAGTACCCTTACTAACCCTCCTCTTTCTTATTTTATACCGGTCTTCTTTAAGAATAATCCAGTGCTTCTCGTGGTAAGACACAACGATTTACTTTGTAATACAGCCTGGTTCCCAATTTAGTGGTTACAGTACTATTTTCTTTTTTTTTTGTTTATTGATAGGAGGGCAGCCGGTGTCTCTTGTAGCCAGTCTGGGGGGAAACCTATCAGGTATACTTTGTGACTCTATGGTTCATATGTATTTACTTATCACTTGTGGCTTATGATCGCTACCTTTCTTTTCAGCCCGTTACATGGCGGTGTGTTCTCCCCGCTCTTTTAAGTGATCAGGGCCTTTTATACTGTTCATATAGTAGAGGGCCATAACATTGAAAAGAGTGACTTCCCTCAGAGAGAGGAGGCTCGTGTAGGGGGCTCCAACCCGAGCTCTACAATCAAGTCCCAAACTTCACTGACGTGGTATTCAGCCTCGGGAATTCACTGTTCAGTGAGTAACAGAAACAGAAGCCATGGAAGGGGAGGACCCCCCGACTGCTATGGTTCGGCTGGTAGCTGAACTCAGTGCAGACATGGCAGCTGCCCATGATGCCTTAAATCACCGGATTGATGGCCTACAGCACTTTTCAGCTCCCCAAACTCTGGGGATCGACACTTCTAGTGCTCCTGCATCCACTTCAGGGGTTTCTTCTGCCTCTGGTTATGGTTTTTCGGCAGCTCCGGTCCTAATTGCGTCCCAGTTCCTGTTGGCCCCTCCAGAGAGATTCCTGGGTGACCCTAAGAACTTCAGAACTTTCATTAATCAATGCAAGTTGCATTTCCTCTGCCGTCCAACGGCCTTCCCTAATGCAACGACCAAAGCTGCATTTGTGCTTTCCCACCTTGGTGGTACCGCAGCAGCCTGGGCCAATCCGTTGCTCGAATCCAATAGTTATTTACTATACGATTGTGATGCCCTTATAACAGCGATGCACCGGGTCTTTGATACTCGTTTTAAGTCCCAGGCTACTGACCTAGAATTCCTGAACTTGCGTCAAGGGACTTCTTCCATATTTTCTTACCTCACTCTGTTCAACAAGCTGGCAGCCGAGACTGACTGGCCTGAAGAGAAGAAATCAGCGGTCTTTTATAAGGGCCTATCCGAGGAATTGAAAGACATTCTAGCCACTGTACCAGTGGTTCTAACCTCATTTGGGGAATTACTTGATCTGGTGTTACAGATAGACGCCAGAAGGGCCAAAAGGAAAAGGGAACGCAAACCGGTTACCCCAGTTTCTCCCCTACCGGAGACCGCCGGCCCACTCTCTTCTGCTACAGAACCCATGCAAGTAGGGGCAGTACGGGGACCTCTGACCCCCCTGCTCAACGGGAGCACCGCAGAACGAACAACCTATGCATGTACTGCGGGTCAGCTGAACATCAGCTAAAAGACTGCCCAAAGAAACCCGTGAAGAAAACAGGAAACGCCAAAACCCGGTGATAGCTAGAGTCCCTACGCCAGGGATACATTCATTGGACTCACAAGAAAAGACTGCTGCCCCCGTCAGTATACCTGTGGTTTTCATCACTGCGTCCGACTTGTCTTTTTCCTCATTGGCCATCATTGATTCAGGAGCCATGGGAAACTACATGGACTATGACTATGCTGTTTCCCACAATGTCCCTTGGTTATCTAAGGCACAGCCAGAAACCATCCATGTCGTGGATGGCACTTCCTTGGTGTCTGGTCTAGTGACCCAAAATACCTCTATGGTTCAGATGCAAACAGAGGAAGGGCACGTGGAGAACATTTCTTTTGATCTAATAAAGGTTCCTCAGTTCCGTGTCATATTAGGGGTACCCTGGTTGCAGCAGCATAATCCCGCCATTGATTGGGCCAAAAGCGTAGTCCAATTCCCGTCTGCTCTCTGCAATGAACAGTGTTTCAAAAACACCAGTGTCTTGCCAGCCTCCTCCTGTCAGGCTTTGGTGGCTTCTTCTGCTTTTGTCGGAGCTATATGCATCGACTATAGAGCTCTGAACGCCATTACCGTGAAGAACCAATACCCCCTCTCACTGATATCCGTTCTCTTGGATCAACTCAGAGATTCCGTCATATTCACCAAACTGGACCTCCGTGGCGCCTACAATCTTGTACGAATCTGAAATGGGGACGAATGGAAAACCACATTCAAAACAAAGTATGGATTATATGAGTATCTTGTAATGCCATTCGGCCTCCTGTAATGCTCCGGCCACATTCCAGGCCTTTATGAATGACATCTTCCACGATTGCCTGGATCAGTTTGTGGTGATCTACTTGGATGATATCCTGATTTATTCATCGACCTCTGACAAACACACTGAACATGTGCGTTTTGTTCTACAGAGACTCGGGGAAAACCATCTATTTGTTAAAGCCGAGAAATGCGTATTCAACACTACTGAGGTGCAATTCCTTGGCTACGATATCACCAACCATGGTATCCGTATGAGCCGCTCCAAGGTCAAGGCTGTATTAGAGTGGCCTGTGCCAACTACCACTAAGGCACTCCAATCGTTTTTGGGTTTTTCAAACTTTTATCGGCGGTTCATACACTCCTTTTCGGCCATCTCAGCTCCTCTGACCGCATTGACCAGCACCAAACAACCCTATCTTTGGAACCCGGAAGCCCAGCAGGCCTTTGATGCCTTGAAGGCTGCGTTTTCCTCTACTCTGGTGTTGCAGCACCCAAACCCTCTTTTGCCTCATTTGGTTGAGGCTGATGCCTCGGGTTCTGCAGTAGGTGTGGTCTTGTCTCAACGTTGTCCTGATTCAGGTGAGGTCCATCCCATTGCCTTCTGTTCTTGGAAATTGACCCAATATGAGAAGAACTATCCTATCACCGAAAGGGAACTGCTTGCCAATAAGGATGCGTTTTCCGAATGGAGGCATCATCTACTGGGGGCTAAACACGCAGTCACCGTCTTCTCGGACCATCACAGTCTATTAGCATTCAAGTCTATGAAGTGCCTGACTGCTCGTCAGGCTCGATGGCATCTTTTCTTCTCACAATTTAATTTCATAATCACTTATCGCCCGCTCGTTTCAACACCTGTGCGGATGTCTTGTCTTGCCCGTCACCGGGGCCTCGGGCCACCGCAGTGGATCGTCCCTTAGTATTGCCTTGTCGAGTAGTATGCGGATGTACTCCGCAACCGTCTGTGTTCCTTGATTGCAGATTGGGTGTCTTCACACGCAGCGGAATGCGCCAACCTCAATCTTGACAATGTATAGAGTCTACCTTACATAGAAGGCCGGCTATACTTACCTCCGGGAGAGGCGCGCTTACGTGCTCTTGCCTAGTCCCATGATTCCTTGATGGCGGCTCACCCGGGTCAACAAAAGACTTTGGAGTCGGTCCGACGTTGGGCATGGTGGCCCTCGATGTCCAAGGACATTACTGTCTACCTGGTTTCTTGTTCGATCTGCTCCCAATGCAAGACCTTGCGTTCAAAACCCATGGGCCTTTTACAGCCTCTCCCGGTTCCACACAAACCTTGGTACATGGTTTCCATGGATTTTATTGTGGATCTACCACCCGTGGCAATTTTTGTTCCTTGCATTGGTCTCCTTTCAGCTCCTGTACTGGCTGCCTTGTTTCTCAAGAACGTCTTCAGGTTTTTTGGTCTTCCCTCGGTTATTATTTCAGACCGGGGAACGCAATTTACATCCCGTTTCTGGAGGGCTCTTACACACTCTTCAAATCGATGATCGTTTTAGCTCCGCCTACCATCCACAGACTGATGGCCAGACTGAGAGGGCGAATGCCACCATTGAGCAATATCTTTGCTGTCTTTGCCTTCAGTATCAGTCCACCTGGTTGGCGATGCTTCCTCCTGCGGAATATGCCTACAATAATTCCGTGCACTCGGCCTCGGGTGTGTCTTTTTTTGCCCTCTATGGGCAGCATCCTCAGTCCTTGCCTTTGGATCCGACCCTTCTAGTGGACAACCCGGCAGCCCAGGCTTGTATTCGGAATATCAGAAAAGTGCACAGATCTGTCCGCTCTCATTTGGTTCGAGCACTGGAGAGAGCAAAGCGTTATGCCGATCGAAAGTGGCTTCCTGCACCGGTATACCGGGTTGGCATGAAGGTTTGGCTTTCCACACGAAACCTGAAGGCTCCTGGCAAACGCATGCTTCTCCCGAAGTTTGCAGATCCGTTTTAGATTACAGCTGTGATTAATCCTGCGGCGGTGCGCCTTTCTTTGCCATCCTCCTGGAGGGTGCACCCCGTATTCCAGGTTGAAGCCATGTCCTCTCTCAACTAGACTGCCTTCTCGCCCACCCCCCATTCGCGTGGGCAGTGATTTAGAATTCGAGGTGGCTGACATTCTGGACTTTAGGCTGCGCAGGGGTCGCCCTTTCTATTTGGTTGACTGGAAGGGTTACGGCCCCGAGGACCAGTCTTGGGAACCACTGAGTAACATACGTTCGCCTGCCCTTGTAAGTCGTTTCCATGCCCGGACTGGGTTGGCGCCGCCTTTGGGGGTGGATGCTGTCACACTCCACAGTGCCCACAGGTGCTTGCAGGACTCCTCCATGCCGCGTGTGAAGCACATCCAAATACACCCTGGTGCAAGGCATAAGGTTGTCACCCTTCCTTTTGGTGTGCAGCGCTTTGTGGCACCGTTTTTAGCCCGTGGAAACTGCAGGGGAGAGCAAGGCAGCATATGTTGTAAATGGGACTACAATTCCCATGCTGCCTGGTTGGTTGTCATATCACCTGTTCACGGCATTGTTGGATGCTCTCCCTAATTGCATTTGCCTTCATAAACAGCTGTAGGCTATTCCTCGCTGCTTCTGTTTGAAGTTGCTATGTGAAGTTCCGTCTTCATTTGGTTTTCGGATCCCGTTTCCTTGTGGTTTCCGGACTTTCTTCTTGCTGTTCTGCGCTCCAACCATCTGTGTAATAGGACTCCTGGTGTGTCATACGGACTGCATTGCCCTTGGTTTTTGTCCAGAACTCTGCCCACCGGTGTACCAGGATTTTTGCTTCTTCATGGAACTGCTGTGCCTTTCGCCTTGCTTCTGACGCCGCCTGCTCATGTATCAGGACCCTTGCCTGTTTAATTGGATTGCTTCGTCTGTTGCCTATGTTCAGTATATCCTACCTGAGTACCAGAACTTATTCATCCATTCTTCTGCACCCACTTGCTGCTTACATGCTTGATGGCCAGTACAGCGCTTCCTTCCTTCACTACGTAGCGCCTGTGCATTTGCTGTTGAAACAGTGAGTCATTCCATTTTCTCACCGCTTGGAAGGTGCTTATTGTATCTTCCTGTATAACCTAAAGCATTCCAAGCACCCATGCCTTACAGCATTCATACTACTGGAATCACCACCGCTTCCTCCTATAACCCTTAACCAAAGTACTGGAACTCCTTCACCTTTTCTACGTGCATAAGGAACGCTACGCTGAGGTTGCACCAACCCGGAACTACAGCGCTCCTCGTGCGGCCCAGGAGTAGTACCCTCACTAACCCTCCTCTTTCTTATTTTATACCGGTCTTCTTTAAGAAAAATCCAGTGCTTCTCGTGGTAAGACACAACGATTTACTTTGTAATACAGCCTGGTTCCCAATTTAGTGGTTACAGTACTATTTTCTTTTTTTTTTGTTTATTGATAGGAGGGCAGCCGGTGTCTCTTGTAGCCAGTCTGGGGGGAAAACCTATCAGGTATACTTTGTGACTCTATGGTTCATATGTATTTACTTATCACTTGTGGTTTATGATCTCTACCTTTCTTTGCAGCCGGTTACATGGCGTTGTGTTCTCCCCGCTCTTTTAAGTGATCGGGACCTTTTTTACTGTTCGTACAGTAGAGGGCATATCATTGAAAAGAGTGACTTCGCTCATAGAGAGGAGGCTCGGGTAGGAGGCTCCAACCCGAGTTCTACAATCAAGTCCCAAATTTCACTGCCGTGGTATTCAGTCTTGGGAATTCACCGTTCGGTGAATAACAGTTAGCCAAAACCCAACCAAGGTAGCAAAGTAGAGCAGTCAATTCTATTCTCAGGAGAATGAGTGGGGTCAAGGGTCCACAATGAGTCCACACAATGAAGCACACAATTCAATTTAGACAGGAATGTATAAAAATACATTATTTGTTCTAGGGCTTAAACAGATATTAAAAAGTGAAGCAAGCAGGTGATAATGTCGCGCATCACTTGATAATAAACATGTAAACAGTCACCATAGTTTCTTTAAATGCAGTCAATGACTTAAAACAACAAATAAGGTAATTAAAGTGATGCAGAAAAGATGGAACCAAGTCACAAGTGGGATCCTAACTTCAGCAGCCCAGTCCCTAAAAAAGAATGAGGCTCACAGGAGCCGCAATGCTTCTCTGCAGAATTGATCTGTAGCAGGTAAGTTACTTGTATTGGCAACTGTTGTGTTATAAAGAAGAGATTACTAGATAGGTAAAATGTGTTCTTATCTTTCAGATTGTACTACTCATGTTTGATGACCAAATATCAGTGGAATGGAAGAATACAAATAGACTTGGTCTCAATGTTATCCCCTGGTGGACAGGGGGAAAACAAATGCTTCGTTTCACCCTGTCCTCCAAGGACAGGGGGAAACAATTTTGACCCCAATTTTCCCAGGTGACTGGATGGGCCGACTGAGGGGCCGCTGGAGGTTGTTTTTCCGCTGTTAGTTCTGGTGAGAAGTGTCCAGGAGTTGCAGGTGCAAGTATTTTTCCGGTCGGGTCCAGGAGCAGAGTGCAACCCTTGGCGATAGAAATGCACGATTCACCAATGCGGCTCTGCAGCCGTCTTCAGGACACTTTACAGGACAGGAGAAAGTAAGTTCCACCGACGGCAGGACAGCATCCCTTCAGGCTGGGAGGCTGAAATGTAGCAGGATGACGACTTCTACGACAAGCTGGCGACCACTGTTCTGGGTGCAAATGCAGAACATTGAAGGTTTTAACGAGATAGCCCACTGGAGAGCTGTACAGTCCACTGGATGGTCCAGGGGCACTTCCGAAGGCTCAGGACGGCTGAATACTCAAAACATGTTAAGACTGGTTGGTCCCACTAGTCCAAGGGTTGAAGCACTGCACAAGGGCCTTCGCAGATCAGGTAGTCCAACAGGGCTTCACCGGGCCAAACCAGGCCTCTTAAAGGGACGCTGTTGCATCCTCAGTCGGCTGTTCATCTACAGGGGATTCCTGGCTCCAATGCTCAAATGAAGAAATGGCTGCAGGAGTCCTCTTCTCCAAATTCCAGCCTGCAAGAAAGTCCAAGCCCACCATTGGTAAGGATCTGCACCATTCAAACAGCCAGAGGATGTCCAATCAGGGACAACTATTGGTTTCACTCGTGTCCCACATCTAGACTTTCTGGCACCACAGATGTGAAGTGGGACCAGACAGTCCACTCCCTGGGCCGCATACACGCACACAAAGGGATCACTAGACCGCAAAAGGTAAAGCTTTCCCAGGCATGTGCATGTCTTTATATGGATTTCCTGACCTGGCAATGCAGGAAGAAGGCCAAACTACAATATGGCCAAAGAACACGCACAAAATCTCATGCCATGGCCATTTTAGGGCACTAGCCAAGTTTAGTAGCCACAGGCAGTGAACGCGAAAGTGCACACTATAAATCATGCAGAAATGGTACAAATATAATTACTGCCACCAGCTTGTCTTCAGGCACATATAACAGTCTCCAGAAATCCCAAGTGTAAAAGGCTAGGGTGATTCAAAAAAATCCCCATTGCACTGCAATGTAAAAGGCTGTGTGCAATGTAAAAAAGTTACAAAAAGTAAAGACAGAAAAGGACACAGGTTCCCAGTTCCGATTGTCTGAAGGACTGATCAGTTTCCACATAACAAATTAGCAAAAGGAAGGGAAGGTCAAGCTGAAGGCTTTACTTCCCCTCAAAAAGTCAGAACAGGTTCAAAGACAAAGCAAAAAGATAGGGGGTTCACAGAAACTATGAAGGGAAAGTTGCAAAAAGAGAAATCTTTTCCAACATGGGGCATTCTAGGAGATCCCAAACACCAGCATGTCTCTCAACCCTACGTTGCTCACCAACCTAAGATATCACACACATAGAAAGATAAATGTGAACAACTCGTAAGCAAAAAAAGATCCTACACTTCAGCTTCAGTTTAAAAGATGCAGCAGCCAACTCCTCAACACTAGAGGGTATGAATGAATAAGCGGGGAAACTCCTACAGGCATGCACATGCTTCCACTTGCAACCAAGGTTGTGGCTTCCATGCGAAGCATGGGGGATTGTATAATGTTAATTCATTAATCTGGCCCCTCCCTCCCCACCGGTCTCCAGACCCGCTTACCTGGGTGTTCTATCCCTATAGCAGTGGGGGCTGGGTACGAGACCAGGGTACCAGCTTGGGAGGATATCAGCATGGGCGCCGCAGTAGCAACGGGGAAAGGGAGCCACCATTGCTGGGAGAAGGGGCAGGCCATTACCGGCTTTCCGCGCATGCACAGGTTTTTTTGGTCCCTATGGATACGGTGATGCTGGAAACGGATCACATGCTCTTATCAGTCCCTACTATGAATGCAGATCAGGTGCCTCGTCTCATTGCATCTTAACGCTCCTACGAGGCCTGGTGCCCTGTGCGCTCTGCCTCGTATCCCTTGCCTTTCTTCCAGTTTCGAAACTTGCCTCGTTTCTCTGGTTACTCCTAACTTCACCTGGGTCCTACCTTTTCTCAGTCCTGCACAGTACTCTCTTGTTTCGCCATTCTGCCTTCTTGGTTCTGGCCTGCCTCTCTGCCTGCCTCCTGTGCTGCCTCTTGTCCTGGCTTGTGCTAGCTACTCCGCACTCACCGCTACCTACCTTGAGGACCATGGAGGGGAGTCTTCACCTTCTGGAGCATCTCTTCACTACCTCTCTTCAGTGCCTTGCACTGTCCATGCCGCACGTTAATAGAGGGGTAGTTTACAACATGGTGCAAGTAGCGCGCTCCCCATCCTTATCTGGCATGGCCTTCCCAGGTCAGTGGGAGGGTGTTTCCAGCACTGCATTACGCTTATTGAGAGGCCGGAGGGACAGCCATTGTGGAAACCTGAGGTATCAGGAACCCAGCGCAAAAGAGACGATTTGCTGGATAACTCCTGACCGCGAAGCCCTGTCATACCGCAGGTTCAGGTTTTGACCCTATACATTGTCTCGTTTCACTCAAGGAATCCATGTGTGGCAATAAGAGCTTGCTGACCTTTCCCAGTTTGTTTTGCTCATTGTGATGAATACCAGGATGGCTTCACTGCTTCCGTATGGGGAGCCCCTTCCCATGAAGCCAGGGAGGCGAGGCAGCTACCAGACTGTCCCCCCTTGCGGTGGCACTCAGTGGGTGAATCTCATGAGAGGGGAACCCCCTGTGGGACCAGTGATGACTATTGTGGGAGAACGCAGTATCCACATGACACCCCCACCTCCCCTTCCCCCATACCCTCCTATCCCATATACCTCTGTAGTAGACAAGAAGTAGAAATAACTGACACGGAAGAATAGGGATGAACATCATGATCCAAAACAAGAACGGACAGACAAGGAAGATGCGCGGATCCACAGATATTGCTCTAAGGAACTTACCTGAACGGTCTAGCTTTCAACTGCAGACCTTGATGGGAAAGACATAAAAACTGACAAAGGACTTCCCAGAACGACAGACGCTTCGAAGAGGGACCGAGGCTCACAGAGGGAGGCAGCAGGAGCAGACGCAGGCGTGGAGATGCTGAAGGGGCGGTCTCCACCGGATCCGCTGAAAAAGCTGAAGGGCTAGCTGCGGGAAGCACCAGCAGCGCAGCAGAACAGGAAGATACAGTCTGGAAAGAAGAGATGCCGAAGTGGGTCTTTAGCCGAGGAGCCGCTGCAGAGAGCGAAGGACAGCTCCAGATCGCCGGCGAAGCCGAGAAGGACACTGGGAAGCTCATGACCAATCAGAGGACTCCAGCCAAGACCCTAAATGTAGCTGAGCCTACAGTTGGGGGATCCCAGAGGGTACAAGAACCCCAGAGAAGCATAGTGCATGAAACTGTACTGAAACACAGTAACATGGGGAGTAAACCAAGTCTTTATGTGAAATTAAGAAATCATAAGGAGAACTGTGAGAATAATACAGAGGAATACTGAGCTTGGCAGGCGAGTAAACCAAGTCTGTGTTTGGGACAAAGATCTGATAGAGAAGGAAACCAGGTCTGCCACAGCCAAGGTCAGGAACCCACCGCAGCTTGGAGAAGCATCTAAGCCATTCTTCTTGGTCGCAGTGCCTGGTAGGAGGAGAACAGGTCTGCCAGCCAGGGTCAGGGACACACTACAGTTTGACGACTCGTCCAAACTCCTCTTCTTTGTCACGGTGCCTGGTGGGAAAAGAACCAGGTCTCCCAATCAGGGTCTGGGGCCCCAGAGACAGAAGAAGCCTGAGAAGGGCCAATTGGGCAACAGACATTTCCCCAGGAAGGCTGGGGAAGGAAGACATCCCCCCCAGCAGTTGAAGAACTGATAAACCCAGAACTATCTTTTTTCCAGGGGAAGTGAGTCATTCCTCTGAGCCAGGAAGAGCTACTCTTTATTTCATTTAAACTTAGTGTGAAGGAAAGAGCTAGGATTCTGCTGTTGGTCATTGGGACTTTTGATGTTGACATTCTGACTACATTAGTCAATTTGGTTGAGGCTGGGAAACACCTAAGAGTTAGGGCAAGATAGAGTTTTCGTTTCATTTGCACACTTGAATAAAAGCTTATGCCAACCACCATGACCCCTCCGTGTCAGGGTTTTACTTCTGCACCCTTACATCATGCTCTGGTTATATCAAGTACGACAGTCCAAGTACTATGAACGTGATGCTCTTGCGTACCCCTTTAGAAGGCCCAGTTGACCGCAATGTTCTTTCATATGCCTTTTTCCCCTTCTCTACAGCCATCCATCCTCTCGTCTTTGGCAAACACACCTGGCCATGACATTCTAGTGTGGGTTCCTACTGACCCCCCAAGCTCAGTGGAAACAATTGACTCATCACATTGACCTGTAATTACAAACCTATCTGTGATGTAACCATAACCGCAACTTAACTACAGTGGACGTAAGTGGCTGTTTGGCTGCGTTCGAATTGTGTGCTCCATGCTTCTAAGGCTCGCCGTCTGCAAGAGGACGCGTGTACTGGTGGAAACATGGCGTCTGCAGTGGACTTTGGAATTCTACGTCTCCGCCTCTTTGTTGGCTCTGCCCCCCCCAACCTGCTGCAGCCCATAATAGCCAACGTCCTTGCGCACCCCATGTGGACGTAAGTGGCTGTTTGGCTGCATTCGAATTGTGTGCTCTGCGCTTATAAGGCTTGCCGTCTGCAAGAGGAAGTGTGTACTGGTGGAAACACGGCGTCTGCAGTGGACTTTGGAATTCTAGTAAATATACTGCTTTCCTCACAGCTACTGTTCTGAGGGCAGGACTTTGTCAATGGACTTTGTGAGTTACCTTTTAGTTTCTTTTCTGCTATTAGCGTCTCCACCTCTTTGTTGGTTCCGCCCCCCCAGCCTACTGCAGCCCACAATAGCCAACGTCCTTGCGCACCCACGCACCCCCCCCAAGTGAACATAAGTGGCTGTTTTGCTGTTCGGGTGGGCGGTCTGAGGCGCGGGAGTCTCGCTGCACATTGTTTTCTTACTTTGGGCTAACTACAATTCTGAACTTTGAATTGAAGGTGTATATTACTATACTGAATGCAGCTTTGTGATCTGCCTGCATCAAAGTATATGTAACATTGAATTTGCGTAACTGTTTACCATTGTCCCGTAACGTACTCATTTAATCCATTACAAAATGGATAGGAGTTTAGGGAGCAGGAAGCGCACTCAAGACATGGCGCAAAAACAATTTTCTGTGCCTAATGTTTTCCCGCCTTTTCTGTCTAAAGAAGGGGAAAAATTAGCTTTGGAAGCTAATGTTCAGGAAGCCTCAAATTCTGCCACTATCACCCCCTAAGCAGGGAAAACTGTGGCATGTTTTTCCCAGGTCTACCCTGCAGGCAGAAAAAGATTTTTCCATGGGAGAAGAAAAAGATAAAGAAAAAAAAATTGAAAAAAAATCCCCCATAATTCTGTGGAACACATAGGAGCAACCTCACTCCCAACAAAGATACTTTCTAATGTCCCTATAAGTGGCAACTCTTTACTGGGAGCCTCAAGTGCAGATCATGGCTCAGTAAAGCACACATCCTTAGTCGCTCCGGGTGTGATGGCAGAATTGCATAAGAGGGTGGTGCGTCTATCAAATGGTCCTTTTTCTCCCGGTATAAACTAACATACATTTCACGAACAGGTACACTTTCACATGACAGCACCAACTCACCACTCTCTTCCAAAAACTTCAAGTGATGAAGGTTTGATTCCCAATTTAGGGCAGTCACACATTAATGTGAGTTCTCCCACTCCCGACTCGGTCCCTGCGACTGCTGAAATTGCGTATTTGCATTCTCCAGTGTTATCTAATGGTGAGAAACACTTAAACTCGCCCTTAAAAGGCACACGCCATCTCATTCATCTTTTCCATTATATCCGTTGGGGGAATCCTTGATAAATCTCAATGAACAGGAACTGCAAAATGTTCCTGTACTTACTCGGATTCTCAACTTCTTAGATAGAGGTCATGAACACACCCATACTGCTGTTAATGCCCTTAAAACATCCACCTCAGATATGCTCATGAAAATAAGCAAAATAGAAGGTTTTATGCTAGGCCAAGAGCATTGTCACTCACTTTGGGCAAGGCACCTTTATAAGGGACCTGGGCATGATGCTCAACCTCTAACCAAAATAACTCCATCTCAATTCACCCAAACCAACCTATGCAAAGATTCCATGTAGGTGTCTGTGAAATCTTTTGCCCATCTAGTACAGCAGGAAATAACTGCAAAATCTTGTACAGGTGCTGCTCTTCAACCTGATTATATGGCCATTGCCAAATTACAGCATGAAAGTATTTTGCTATAGAAACTATTCTTCTAAGTGCAAATATGGTACCATTGGACCTCTGTATTGGTGTTACGGAGGCAAATGTAACTAAGATGCCTGGTGATTCAGTAAGAAACATGCCGGATAGTCCAACAGTTCTTCCTGACACATTAGATGCGGAAGCTGAAGAGGTTGTTTTGGTGGGAAAGGCTAGCAACTCAATTTATGTCGAGAAAAGCCAAAAAACTTTATATCAGAGCCCAAAAAAGGTGACTTTTGGCAAAATCACTGAGTACGAAAACAACAGGTCAAATGGTCTCTAAGTCTAAGAACATGACTGTCACGAAAATCAAAGGACATAATTCTGCCATTAAGAAAATTGTCCTAATGTCGCACAATGATGTCTTAATTGACCTGAATCAACTTAACTAGGAAGGCCAGGTGGCCTTGAACCTGAGGAACATTGAATTAAAAACATTTCTTGGCGAAGGTGCGTCCACCATGCAGGGCGGTATTGCCCATATTCAAGAGGTATCTAGTTGTGACAATTTGAACATTAACGGGGCACAGGCTCCGGTACATCAAAGCACAAAGTGTTATCCTCCCCTGACCCAGACCCATATGTCAAATGTGTGCAGTTCTGCAACAAATATAAAGTCTTCTATACCATCTCGAACGGATAAAGACGCCCATGACACTCATAGCTTGTTATCAGTTGATTCTATTAAAATTAACAAAGAGATGCTAACTAATCCTTTATCATCAAACGTCATTCCGACAGGTCCGAGGTTGGTAAATTAACTGATCAGATCAAGCCCCAAAATAGAACGTGAGGGGATCCATCCGATTGGGCAGGACCAACTACATTCTCAATTGCAAAAGGCAACTTTGGAGTTGGAAGAGAAGTTGGTCATTGGATCAATTAATGCTGAAGCAAATTGGACACCCACCCAACTTGCCTTAAGGAAGTGCCAGCAGAAATGCAACTATTGCTGGGTTGGGGAGCAATTTCATCGAGCAAAGGGTATGCAAGCTTAAATCGCTCGGCATTGTTAATAAATGTACACCAAATCCCTGCACTGCGGAATTGCTTTCGGATGACACAGAAGGGATAAAACTGCCAACTACCCCAAATAACTGCATGCTCTGCAAAGTACAATCACATATCATTGCACAACTCTTATCCGATTACCAATTAGATTTTAATTCTATAAGCCTTCATCTTTATGTCTTTAAGTCTATGGATGATGCTACCAAGTTTATCGAACTCCTTCCTCCCATGGTCAGCACGTCTAATGATGTCGTCCAAAATGGACAACAAATAGATGCCATGAGCATTAAAATGAAGGAGCAATTAGACTCCTTCTCCCAAATATTGAACGTCTGGCCTGGTTGGAACCACTTATTAAATCTCTTGTAAAACCAATTGCTCAAGTTCTACTCTCTCAATAATCTCTTGGAATTGTTGTGGATATAAAAATCTGTTTACATGGTTTAAATTTTTAGCAGATGTAGAAAAACCTTATTTCTTACTCCTGCAAGAAACAATGTCAATAGTTGACATTCAATTGGTTTGTTATACACCGTCATCGCACCAAGCTAAAAGAGGACTGGATGGGCGACCTGCAGGGGGGCCTCACAATTCTTATAAAAAACAATCTTAAATTCTCTCTGCAGCAAATTAATTCTTTCCTGAGTTATTGGTTATTGAGCTTTCTATTGACGCCTATGAGATTCGTTCTCTTCTGCTTATATCTTTATACTGGAATCCATCCACAATCTCTCTGGAACTGATGCTGGATACTTTAAATATAGTATTGACAGAAGCCGTTATCAGGAATCCAACTTCGGTAATCATACATGGTGGGGATTTTAATTCAACATTAAGCCCAGAAGTCAATACAAAATTGGATAGTTCTGCTAAGTGCCATACAAACGCCTCAATTGAAAGAGGGATGTTATGGGCACAGTTTTTTTGCAGAGTGGGACACCCATATAGTGTCTATGAAATCTGATGTGCCCCATGTTACCTGGCATCGTGGCAATGCGAGTTCTTGCATCGATTATATCCCCTTGTCACATGATTTAGTCGGGAGGGCGTCCTCTTGTGTATTGTATGATTCAAAGACTAGTGATCATCTTATTCTAAAATGTTTTATTGATATTTCTGTTCCTTCCTATGTGGCTACGCCTGTTTTGTGCTTGCCAGAGATAGACAGACATATGCTGTCTATCCGATGGAAGCCCGCCCCATGCAGACAGTTATCATACCTTGTAAATCGAGACGTTGTTACACTTCGGGCTTCCCTGCGGGCCTCCTTGCACAATACGACTTCTTTACAAGCTCCTCTGTGGATCAGATACAGGTTGCCATGGCACCTGTATAAACTACGACGGACTCCGGGTCAGCTGACACGTCCTGTACGTGGAAGACGTACGGCAAGACACGCCCCCATACGGCTATAAAACCACCGTCTTTCAAGGGGCTCGTTGCTGCTAATTAGCGTTACAAGCTACAAGCGGTTACGTCCGTTACTACTTCGTGTCTTCTCCACACGATTCCTCATCTGATTTCCTGGTTCTGACCCTTGCCTGACTACTGGACTGGCTTGCCTCCTCCTTTATTCCTGTCGTGCTCGTCTGGCTTTTGACTCAGAACGTTATTGGGTCCGGCTCCCTGCTGTCTCTTGCGGTACTTCATTCCAGGTTGCCGCTTCTGGACACGGAACCAAAGCCTTCCTCGCAGAGGACTTGCTGTCAACCATCCAGAACTTTTCTACACCTACTCTGGATGCATGTGTGCTCAGGTACATACTTATAATTGGCAAATCCCGCCTCTGCTACTATTTTCTCTCCACGACTTTGTTTGGATATTTGTCTTCTGTTGGATTCTGGGACATTGAGTGACTATCTTGTGAACTTGTCTTCAAGTGCATATAAACGTTCTGCTGAAACTGCACCAACCCGGCACACAAGTGCGACCCTCGTGCCGTTCGGGGCTACTTCCCTATACGAACATTCCCGTTTGTTATTTTCTCCTTTCGTTGACTTCTGTTTCCTGGATTTCTTTTCTCAAATTATCCTTATTCAGGTTAGTTGTTACCAGTTCGATATATTAGTTGGGATTGATATTTTAAAAGGCTCTTTAGAATATTCCCACTCATTGTGTTATATTTTTTGTAGATCCACCCAGGGGAAGCTCCACTGCTTTTTGATCTTTACCTAGCCGATATTGATGCATTCGCAGATTATGTGATATTATTTGATCACACACCATTTGGTCTACAGAAAAACTGCATTATTTTTACTTATTTTGCGTTCAACATAATCTGCCCATTAATTCTTCCAAGTCAAACATTTTGATGTTCTCTAATAAGAAAAAAGTGACCCGTTATCAATGGACCATTGAAGGGAACCCGATTTATCATACATTGGGAAAAAACTATTTGGGCTACAATTTGACCAATTCAAATTCGATATCAAAATGCACTAACTCATTATTGATTAAAGTTATTCCTTTTATTGCACAGTTGAGGATTATCCTATCCGAATCTTGTAAATTCTCCCTTCTTCCTTTGATTGAATTTTATTCACTGAAAGTAGAAGCCATATTATATGGCCTCGATTTATGTCTCCTACCTATTGGTGATGTTCTTAATAAAATCCAAGGCAACATTTGGAAAACTGTGTTGGGTTTGCCTCAAAGTATTCCCAATGTTGTGATTATCCATGAACTGGGATTGCCTTTGCTTGCCTATAAGTTACTATGGAGAAGGATTTCGAACTTCTCAAAACTCAAAAATGCTTGCTCCCACTTTAAATTCGCTTTATGAAGATCTTGCATGGATGTTAACAAGTGAGACACCAGCATCTGTAGCGTTATTTAAAACTCAAATGGTGGCTGTCTTGGACAATATTGCTATGACCTCACAGGATCTCGCATTGCGTCCATGCTCCGTAAAGCGCAAGTGGTGCAAGCTGTTTGGGCAAATACATCTGACCGGATTGACAGCTACAAATCATACATGGAGTATGCAAAGTTTAGGCATCCCCAAAAGCTGCACTTATTATATCTGAAGATATTCCCTTGCAATCAAGCAAGGAGGATGTATATGCGTTTCAGATTTAACCTGTTACTAAAGAATGCACGCAAGATTGGAAAAACAACTTGAATACGAGTAATGATGTTCTTTGTCGATTTTGTGGTACAGATTTTGAACCTGAAACTTTAAAGCATTTCGTTTTGTATTGTAGTTTCTTTGAAAGTTGTAGAGAATCGACTTGCATCAATATTTACATTGTAATTCACCTCAGTCGCATGAATTCCTTTGGGTTACCTGTATGTGGGGTAAGAGCACTGCCTTAATCTTAGCTCTAGTACGTTTCTTAAAGATCTTAGAAACAAATATTTGTAGTAGGTCAGTTTAATTCTCTTGAAGAATGGTTGGGCAGTTAATGACTTGGGGGGTAATTCATAGATTTCAGCGCAGAGGCAGCGCGCACGAGCAGCGGAGAGAGGGAGCGTTCGCCAGCGTGCGCCAGCCGTGTGCACCAAACAGCATTCTGGCGCACCGTGCATTCATGGAATTACCAAGCCATTTTGAGCGCTGGCGCAGAGAGCATCCAGCAGCGCCAGTTACGCCCCCAAGAACGCCCCTTGCGCAAGGAAAAACCATTGAAATCCCCAATGCAGCGCAAAGGGCCGCGCTAACCCTGCACCAGCTAACAGGGCCGCTACCCTGCAATCGCGCGAGCGGGGAACGTGTAATCCTGGGGTGCGCGTGAAGTTTCATACGCGATAGGCCTTGGTCGAACAGGGTACGTGTATTCCTGGGGTGCGCGGGAAGTTACACACGTGATAGGCCTTGGGCGAGCGGGGTACGTGTATTCCTGGGGTGCGCGGGAAGTGTCACACGCGATAAGCCCTGGGCAAGCGGGGTACGTGTATTCCTGGGGTGCCCCAACGCGAATTGGCAGTGTGTGTCCTCCTAGGTGAGCCCCCACCACCCTCCCCAGGGCCTGCAGGCAGCCCACACCCCAGGGGACTACCCGGCACCCCTGGCCATGCCCCACAGGCAGCCCATCCACCCTGGCCATGCCCCCCAGCCAGCCCACATGTCACCATGCACAAGTGAGCACTGACACATGTCTCCCAGCACCTCCACCCACCCAGCAGTGACGGGCTCCTTCCAGCAGGCCCTGACATGTCCCCCTGCACCCCCACCCACCCAGCAGTTACGGGCACCTGCCAGCAGGCCCCAGCTCATGTCCCCCTGGACCCCCACCCACATAGCAGTGACGGTCAGGCCCCGACTCATGTCCCCCCCGCCCCCCCAACACGTCACAAAGATGACCAATCATGGGCCTCATGTCCACCAAAATCCCACAGCACGCCACCCCAGTCTTGAGATGCAATGAATTTTCCAATCCACCCCACACTGACATGCCTATCCCATGACACAAACCAATAGTCAACCATGTACATCAACACATGTCCGTCACACACACACACACACACACTGGGTGCCAGTGATTGTGTAAACCCACATTTTGACATGCATTAACCCAATGAGCGAATCCCACACATGGAAGTAAAATATCAAAATGTATTATGAACAAAAAGAATGTAATGAAATGAAAGCATAAAAAAAGGTAAACATGAAATGAAATGCATATCCAAAACATAATAAAATGAAATGTAGAACCAATCCAAAGAATTCCAAAAAAATAATCGTCCAAACTCTCCGTCCACCAAACAAAATCCAAAGGAAACGTAAAATGTAAAATCCATTGATCCATGGTGAATTTCCAAAAATAAGTTCTCATAAATCCAATGTTCAACTATCTACAGCAAATTTTCAAAGGGTCCATGAGCCCAACGAAAGAAATGAAACCTATCAAAGAAACGACCTAAGAAATAACTATATACAAAAGTGTGGGGCATAGTCCAATCACCCCAAAATAAAGCAAAACGAAAATGAAACCTAACACTAAAAACTATATACAATGGTGGCAGGCTAGTCCGACAGCTCACTTTCCGATTTCCCGGGCCAGTGCATCATCGAACTCCTGCTCTATGTCTTGGAGGTGGTCCTCTTCCATGGCCCCGAGGGTTCACAGGGACGATGCCATGTTCAACTCCAACTCCGTGCGAATTGCCTCAAGGCACTCGGCCCACCTCAGCGCCCTCCACATGGAGTTCTCCGCCCTGACCATTGTGAGCCGTGCCTCTTCCGCCCGCCACCGCTCCGCACCTATGGCCTGGCCCAACCGCTGCCACACGGAAGACACTCCCAATCCTGGGTCCTCCTGCCCTCTGCCCGATATCTGCCCCTCGGATGTTGATGGCCCCGAGCCATCATCGCTCCTATCCTGTGCCTGCTGCTGCTGTGCCTGGGCCCTGGCTCTTGCTGCCTGCACGTCCTCCTCCGGCTGGGGTGAAGTTGTTGTGGTGGCCACCCCTGCTGGACGTCTGACTCCCGACTGTGGCAGGGATGTGTCCTCCACCAACCTGGCCGTTGGATCAGAGGCAGCTCCACAGGGTACCAAGGTGATATATGGGTGGGAAGATGGCATAGACGACGACTGGCGCATAGGGGGTTCAGGTGAGGAGGGGGTCGGAAGAAGGTCCAGCACACAGAGGAATCCAGCACTGGTGACCAGTCCCAGTAGGTTAACGCGGTCAAAGAGGCATCCGAGATGACGTGCAGTGTCTTCACGAAAACACTGCAGGTCACCTCGCATGCCCCATTGACGCAACGCTATCCCAGCCAGGACAGGCTCAAGCCGGTCCCGGATTGCCACCTCCGCAGCGAGTGGAATACCAGTTGTTGTGTGCTCATCCCCCTCCCTGAACCGGGTCTGGACGTAGGCATTCCTGCTGGTGCGGGATGATGCAGTCACAGGATCGGGGACAGGATTACACACAGGCACCTCCGCGGCGGCCTGTGCTGCCTCCTGTCCCTGCCCTGCACCACTAGCACCAGTGGAATCCCCACTTCCAGACCCCGTGTGTGTCCCTTCCACGGCCTCCTCCTCCACCAAACCCCCCCCACCAACCTGGATGACTCCATGCCATCTTCCTCCGTCGGACCCTGTGGGGTCTCAGGTGCCCCTTCTGCTGCCGAGGAGTCCACCTCCGACCTCCGCCTCTTGGACCTACCCTCGGCAGCTCCGGCCTGGGACGCGGCACCAGACTCCTCACTTCCCGACGAGATGACAACATGGGAGGGGAGCTGGGCCTTGCATCTCCGGCTGGCGGTGCGATTCCTGTCGCTTTGCTCCACAGCACCCTCTCCGCCCTCTTCATCAGTTAACGCTGCAGACAGGGAGAGATAGAACACAGGCATCAGGGCACTGTACAATGGACTGATACACACATGACAGTTGTACATGAGTGGCAGTGTCAAACTTCAGACATGGCATCACACTCCCCAACACACATGTCATTTCAACTCACACACATGAGCAAATCAACAGGAATGTTGCACCAGGCAGCACCATCCAAACACAAACAGCACGAGCAGCCAAAGGTGAGCCTGACGTCACATGCAACACGGGGAGTGCAGAACACATGCACACACGCCACCAGACTTAGATGCGTCTGTACTTCACCACCTGTCGCAGTGACATCGCCATCCATGTCACATCTGGCATTCAGCCTCCTACATGTCAGTGTCACATGCATCCATGTTGCATCACAGTTGCACACTTGTCATATACACACACATGCACATAGTGCAGATACATGCAGCAGGAACCAGCATCCATGTGTGATACCACAACCATGCCACAGTACATACACATAATTTTTACACGTGTGCACCCAGCCAACACATACACCATCGATGTGTCTCACACATGAGAGGAATCACATGTGGCTGGTTCACGTCCCTGTACATATGCATCCATACATGGCCCTACAAAGACATATGTGCAACCTGCACACTCCTGGCACACCACAACACGCACAGCGTCCAATCAGTGCCCATGTACACTTACCGCTCAACTCCAGACATGTCTGTGTCTCAAGGACCTGGACGTGGAGCGCTGGGCGTATACGTTCCAGGACCCTCATTTGGTTGTTGTTTAGGTGGACCAGGCACCCCTTGGCATCCGCTGCCTTCAAGAGGCGCCGGGCCTTGTTGAGGGTCCTGGACCCGAAGTCCTCCCAGCGCTTCCGGACGTGTTGAATGTTGTGGACTGCCACCCCCTCCTTGTTGATGGCAGTCAACAGGACTGCGAGAATTGTCCTTGGCCTCAAGCGCACGGATCGGATCTCTCCAGGACTGAAATCTCTGCACTGGCTTCCAGTGGCTGCGAAGATTAAGTTCAAAACCCTATACATCGTCCACAAGGCCTTCAAGGGCCTGGCCTCAATACCTTCAACTCTCCCTTCCTAAATATCTTCCCTCTCAAGCTCTTCGCTCATCTGCCTCCAACTCCCCCAGGGTCAGTCGCTTCTCCAAGCAAAGAGTTGGCGGTAGGTCTCTCTCCTCGGCTGGGGCCTCCCTCTGGAACAGCCTCCCTGAAACTCGAGGAGAACCATCTTTAGTTCCGTAAACACCTAAAAACCTCCTTCTTTGCTTCTGCTTTCTCTCCCCCTCTCCCCTGCTGAAGTCCTGGCTGATACTGTGACTGCTGGGTTACCTGGCCACCCATCTGATCTCAGGCCTAAGCCCTGCCAGTTGCAGGCTTGCGCTGCCTTCCTGGCAAACCCTGCACCTGGGGACTGTTTTCTGTATCCCATACAGTCCCCAAACCAGCACTTATGTATGCACTCACTCTGCATTTGCCACCAGCTGGCCGTTCTTTATTTATTTTATGTTATCATTTTATTATTACATGTACTGCACTTCCCCCCAGCACTTTTCTTTTCCCCCTTCACTTGCACTATCTGAATGACACCTGGCCTAGTAAGATCGTTGTCTGTCCTCCCTCTGTTCCCCCTCCCTTACCTCGTCGTGCCTTGAAACACTTGTGTATAGGCACGTTATAAATGTCATATCATATAAGTCACAATATCAATCCAGATCCTCTACCGTCCTTCATTGTCAGTGCGCAAACTTCCAAAGAGGGCATCGTACTGCCCCAGGACTTGCTCCACCAAGATACCAACTTCACTGGCACTGAAGCTGGTAGCCCTCTGCCTCTGCCAGATGGTGTTGTGTCCGACATGGCAACCCCAGAGGCAGGTGTGGGTGGGCAACTGGATCCTGGGGCTGGGCTGTGGAGCGATGGTATCCCAGTCGGGAGTCTTCTGTTCCAGCAGGGGTGGTCACAGCAACTGCATCCCTGCAGATGGCTGATGTGCAGGCACCAAATAGCAGGGCACGTGGGTAGCAGGCAGGCAGCAGCAGATGGCAGGTGGGAGCGTGCTCGGGGCTCTGGGGGGCAGGACAATGGCCTTTTGGGCAGGAGCGTGGTCTTCCGTGTGTTGTCGCGTGGCCAGCTTGATACGGAGTGATTTGGCACATGAAAAAAGTGCACGTCAGCATGTAAATCGAGGAAAGGATACACGCACGAGCGGGTGCATAGTGAATCAGCACGTGAAAAAACTGCACGTCCGCGTGTTAATGCATGTAATCCGAGGAAAGGGCCTACACGCGTAAGTGACGTGACGCGCATGGGCGTTTCCCTCAGCACGGGTTAAAGGTGAGTGGCTCCAGGCAGTTCGCTGTACATGCCTTTCGTGGATACCGACGTGTGTGTTGCTACTTCGTGTTGTTTTGCGCACCATCACTACTTCACAGCGCATCAAGGACGTATCTCTTCTTTTGGCGGGGGTATTGGCTACGCATGTTTTTCATTATCACGCTAGTCTGGCGGTGAGTCGCGCACGCTATTTTTCCCACTGCGGGTGCCCATGCGTATCGCGCACCCGTTTTCGAGGTCAGAGTAGCCTGTGTGTCGCATATGTGTTTTTCGTGTCCCTGGGTGCCCTCACGTACTGCTGGAGGTTAATTCCACACACGCGGGCTACCGGGTGCGTGCACGGTTTTACTGCAGTTTTGGGGTGCCTGAGCGTTGCGTGACCCGTCACTTCATCACCGGGGTCACATACAGCCTTGCAGGTGCAGGGGTGCTTATAACATTTTGTATCCCACCCCTTTCAACCCAATTGCCCAGGTCAATTGTCGTGTACACCTCCCATTGGCACTTCTCCATCTGTGCCAACACTACTCCATCTGTGCCATGGTTGGGAGGCCACCAAAGGTGAGGGGCGCCTCAGCTGGGCATACTCCTTGTAGCAGGCGTGGTCAGGGACATGGCCGGGGTGACCAGGGAGTAGGGGGGACTCCAGGGTGTCCAGGCTGGCTGCAGACGGGGAAGAGGCAGGGGTGCGCCAGCTCCAGACGATGTTGTGCCACATGTTGGTGCAGTCATGCCACCACCCCCTGCGGCTCCAGGAGATGCAGTTCTTGCATCTGGCACTGGCGCACATGTGACCCGGCAGTCCGTTTCATCGACTGCCACGGGCTCAAGGGTAGTGGTAGCTGCAGGTGCAGCTGTGGACACCAGCACCCAGGCTCAGGGTCTGCCAGCGCAGGCTGCGTTGGCACTTGAAGAGTCCATGGAAGATTTACAGGTGGTCAGGAGGCACACCGTAGGTGCACACAGGGCTGCCCAGACCGAGGCACGTGTCCCTGGGGCAGTAATCCTATCTGCTGCCCCGGCCAGCCGGGTGTTGGCAACTGCAGGGGCAGATGCAGCCAATACAACCCCGGTTGTGACTCTACCAACCAGGACAGTCCCTGTCAATGACCCTGGCCCAGCGGATGTTGCTGTGCAGGGTCCATTCCAGGGCACCCAGCAGCCACTGACGCAAGTCAGGGCCTCACTCCATGTTCCACCTGCCACTCCCTCTGCTCATTCCACTAGTGCCACTGCCCATACTGATCAGGGCGGCATTTGCCAGCCAGGGTCCAGACCAGAGTCCAAGAGGAGGAAGGTTGCACCTGCAGTATAGGCTGGGACCCCAAACACAGCTACGGCCTCCTGCATGTCGAGGAAGAAGCCTTTCTGCAAGCAGGAACTGGACTACCTCGTGGACTACGTGCGGGACCACAACCGTGACATGCTAGTGGGGCCGAATTGTCAAACTACGGCTGCCCATCGTGATACCCACTGGAAGCAAGTTGCGGAAGATGTGAGTGCATTCGGCCATGAGGTGCGCACAGCCCAAGAGTGCAAAAAGCATTGGAATGACCTCAAATGCAGCGCTAAGGCGAAGCGTGCCTCAAATTACAACATGACTCTGGTGACTGGCAGTGGGCCGGCACCTGAGGAGGTAGACCTCACTCCGCACGAGTCACTCGTTGCGGAGTTCATACCACCAGAATTGGTCGAAGGAGTGGGAGAGATGCAGGACTTTGATGCCCAGTCCAGTGAGTGTTGCTGCGTGTTTGTCAAGGCCATGGTTGTTTTACTCGTGTCATGTGTTGGGTATGACTACATGTCATGTGTACATGGTTCTCATGGGTGTCCTGTCAAAGATTCAACACCAAAAGGATTGAATGATGAAAGGGTCGAGGTAATTGGACCTAAGGCAAAAGGGTCGAATTTCTCATACAGAATATATATATGGTTAATGGTTTTCGTATAGTTAAAAATAAAAGTGGTTTATGGTACACTAACTGGGGTTGGGGGGAACCCCCAAACTATTGGCCCAAAAAAAAAAAAAATCGACCCTTTGCTTTTTTGGTCCTTTTGTTTCGACCCTTTGGTCAGTCGATCGTTTGCATTTGACCTAGAACCGTTTTCATGTGCAAGTCATGCAATGCTTCACTGATGCATGAGGATGGTGGACATGTTGAGCAGACAGGGACTGTCCTCATCACCACACTTGCACCATACTCACATGCTAGTCACCCGGATGCCCCTCCGGTCCATGTTCCAGCTCACTGGCCCTTCTGCATGTAGCCTGGGGTGTCCTTCCTCTCAGCACTGGGACTATGTCATTGCATGACTGATGTGCATGTGTCCCCTGCCTGCATGCAGGTACTCCACGTAGGCATGCTCCCTTGCCCCTCCACCCTCCCTGCACTCCAATTTCACCATTGCACTGTTGTGCATCATTTTGCGGTACTGCAATGGCCTGTTCAAGCCTCCTGTGTACATGCTAACTTCCACAAGCCAACCTGCCAGACACATGCAGTGGGGTACACCTTCTGTCCTTCATGCAGGGTGTCTCACTTGGACTGTGCAGATGGCCCATTCATGCCCATTCATGCTCCATGTGCATTCCACGCGTCCCCCTATGTGCCCTTGACTGGATGCTCATTGTAGTACGTGTCCAGGGTGACCTACATTTCATGGCATTCCACCATCCATCCCATGGCCACTCTGGCCCAGTCCTGCATCACACACATGTTTAGGGTGTCACAGTCTGTGTTCTCCCCCAGTTTCAGGATGCTAGTCAACACTGGCTGCCAATACACAGGTCTCTGGTCACCCTTTTGCCACCATGCAACGCATCCCTGTATTTTCACTCGGGGGGTCCGGGGGGGTCGCTTGTAGCCATGCAACCCATTGCATTGCACGTGATGCCTGAACTTGCCCATGCACTGCCTTCACATGTTTTGATGCACATCATGAAGTACTTGTTCATGTAGATAGTGAGTAACGTACACATGTTCTGCACTGCATCAACCAACTTCGGAGCCATGTAACACCGTTCTACATGCGTACTCACTGATGAAATGTCAAATTGACCAGGCATGCATGGCAGGTTCTCTTTTGTGTGTGACATGTCTGCTTCATGTGTTGGCTGTCTGTGTGATGTCCATATGTGACTGTGTTAAGTGCTTCTAACATGTGTGCTAATGTTTTTTTCCCTCCACTTTTCAGATGATGACGCAATGGAGGCAGAGGATGGTGGTGTCATGCCAGGTACAGGATTATCACAACCGCAACCCGGCACAAGTGGGGGTCGTGGGGTGGTAGACCACGAGAACCCACGTGTGCTACAGTCCATCTTGTATTTGGCTGGCAATGAGTCCAGCCCAGATGACCACTCTGACGACCATGTCGAGTTGTATGTGCATAAGGTCCATACGTCAGGGGTGAGAGATTCTGATGTGGACAATCCTCTTACCGCGACACCTGCACAGAGGGGCCAGACAGTGGTGGGACCTCCGCCTTTGGTGGATCAGGATGCAGGGTCACCCTCCACACCAGTCGCTGATGTGCCTGGGGCATCACGTAGACGGGGGCATGTAGTCGTGCAGCTGCGGGCGGTGCCAACCCAACGAGGACGCCCGGTCCTTGGGTCCCGCAGGTGTCAAGCCCAGCAACCCGGTGGCCGCGAGCCACCGAGGTATACTGAGTGGGAGCAAGACATGAATGCCAATTCAGAACGTCAGGGGGCAGCACTTGATAACATCGCTGTGAGCATGGAATGTGTGGCCCAATCCTGCTCCCCCCTGCTAGGCAGGTGCTTCCCCAGCGGCAGGCGGCACAGTCCACGGCCTGCTCGCTCAGGCTGGGCATGGCGGCCTCTGACAGGGCATGCCAGGCTGAAATGTTGTCTCTGCGTCAAGCAATTATGCTCACGCAGAGGCACACATGGAGGCCCTGAGGGCTGAGTATCAGTCCCTCAGATCCACTCTGGGTGCCCTCTTAATGTCCCAGAGGGTGCGGTCAGAGGAGAGGTTTGAGCAGCTTGAGCGTACCATCTCGGTTGAGCTACGTGCTTGCCGGGAGGTGCATCAGTTGTCCAGCCAGACCACGCAGGAAGAACTCTGTGTTACACGAGTTACCTTGCAAGAGGAAGCACGTGTATCACGGGAGGTTCTGCATGCAGACCTGCGTGTCATTGCCACACAGAACCAGGCTCAACCGTCCGGCAGACTTGCTGCCGACGAGGGGCAAGCTGCACCTAGGCGTGGTCAGGCTCCTGGCCCACGTCCTCCGATTCAGGGTGAGGCAGACTCGGATGACAAGATATCTCCCACACAGGTCACGCTGTGCAGGCGTTGAGCCCATGGAGGTTTTTTTTTTGTCTGAATATCATTGCATGTGGGTGTTGAGGTGCACCCTGTACCCCCCCCTCCTGTGTTCCTCCCCCCCAGGTCGTATGTGGCCATTTTTGATTTTTGCTTTTAGTTTAGTTAGTTAATATTGACTATTTGATAGTTATTTTAATTAGGTTATGTAGGTTGTTCATTGTTAGTTTAATTAGTTCATATAGTTTAATATTGTTTGTCTATTGTGCTTTCATGTGACGGCGTGGTGCTTTGTGGCTTTTGAAAGCATCCACTGTCTGTTCCAGCTGGCCCCTTCAAGCTTGTCTTGTGTATGTGTTTGCAGCTTGGGGTCCTGACACACATGGGCCACTCCTGCTTCCCTTATCAATGGGCTCACAAGGATGGTTCGGTGTAACAAAATATTACACAAGGGCTTTGGACTTGCCTCATAACTGTGGCCTGTCTGCTGCTGTACTACTTATGTTAACACCCCTAGTGGGGATTGGTTGCGTTTCATCCACCCCATGTCTGTGATGAATTTGGGCAAGTATGTGATTAATTTCTCCATTAATTGATGTGGATTGTGATGTATGTTATTGTCTTGCCTGTATATGTGCTTGATGCACTTCATGCTGTAGACAGTAGCCTGCACCCTTGGCCTGTCAAAGTGACACTGATGGTGGGAGGAGTTTGGATGTAGCTCTGTAACCTGGCCCAGTGACAACCAGCATGTAGACACACACAGGAAACTTTCCAGCCTTATTGCTTTGTTTAATGCCCTTTCTGCAGGAAGATGAGCCTCCAGACTACCTTTGCCAGCAGACACAGGGACGACTAATCCAGGAAACTGGCCACTTTCAGTGGTGCAGACGTGTGGATGTGTGCGCAAGCAGATGCACAGGGCTTGTGCTCAGACGTCCGACAGAAGCAGACGTGTCTCCAGGAGCTCCTGCCAAGGTGAGCAACACAACGGCCCACACCGCAGACTACCTTCTACCAGGCCACTTGCACATGGGAGCTAAGTAGCAACAGTGCTAGGGAGGTTTGCCAGGCATTGTTGGGGAAGCACACAGTACAGCTGACATGCATTGAGGGCCAAATGCCAATTACCATTACAAGTTGCCAGGGGCACACGCAGGGGCCATCAAACATATCCTCAAGTACCTCCTGCTCCATTGAAAATGAGTAATTAGGGTAGTAGCGTTCCTAGCCAGAAACTGATGCAGCGCACAGGGACGACTAGCGAGGCTCAGACTTCTGGTGAGTGCATGTCATTTGCATGTGCAAATTGCCACGTGCACTGCCTATTTAAATCTGCGACGGCCAAAATACAACTTGTACTGAAGTTGCACCTTGCTATATGCGTCTTGCAGCTCACCCAGGGACCATTCTATCATGTCTGATTCTTGACCCATTGGTCTTCCATTTCCCGCACAGCCACATGCGCCGGCCTTACTGCATTGACAGTGTATGTACCATTGGTGGGCCAAGCTAACGTATGGGTACATGGCAGCAGACAGGGGTGTTTGTGGAGGAGTCACTTTATTTGGGGCATGGATGGGGTTGTGTGTGTGTGTGTGTTGTAAACACACATTCAGATCAGTAATTCACCTTCTCTTCGCAGCATTGAAGTGCTCCTGTTACCGGACCTGAGAGTGCGCAGGCAGGAGGCCAGCACTCACCCCAGAGATAAGTCTCTCTTTGGCTTGCATTTGACTAATTTGGTACAATGTGCATGATGTACATGTTTTCTCTAATTGAGTATGTGTTTTTGTGATTAGTTGTATTTTGTCTACTTTCCCTTGCAAATCCACATCCACTCTCCTGCCCCTCTTTCCGGTTATCCTGAATAACAATGCCTGTCCATGCGGCATATCCCTGACCCTCCTTCCCCACTGTGGTGTCAGAGGCCTGTGTAAGTTTGACCTTGCAGGCGCCCAGACCACGGAGGGGGTGGTTGGTTCGTGCTACTCCTGCGCATGGACACCGGAGCTGTGACACTACCCATCAGTTGTTGCATCATCATTGTATTTAATGTACCGTAAATGGTACCCATCCTGTTGGACCATTGTTCAACTGTGCTACCTTGGTTGTTCTATCATTGTGCTTGTACATGTGCGTTGACATTTCCTTCTACTTCAAGTCATCTACTGGAGACTCTTCCAGGTTTTTTTTGATGCTTACAGCCTTTTTCCCTGGTTTGTGGGTTCGCCTACTTGGAGTTCTATGTGATTCGGTATTTTTAGCAGTCAAGGTGGACTCTGAGGGGGCTGGACCCTATTTACACGCTAGCTGGAACATGGAGACCAAGGGGTAGGATGATCCTGTAGCCAGGTAGACTTGGAGGAAGAAGGCTACATACCCCAGAGACAGTTGTTCAGAAGGTCACGGTGAGGAGTAAGGGAGGGCATTTTGTTGTTGGACAGTTGGCTTGGCCTACAGTGTTTTGGGTACTCTTGACATTGTAATAGTGGGGTACTATGTACATGATGTGTTGTGCTGCTTAATGCCTGTTCCTGTGTTGTCTTTACTGTTCAGGTGTCAGGGGATTGGTGTGGTTTGACATGCTGGGGTGTTCACATGGCCATGTGATGTGTACAGGACACTGAGGGTCACTTGATTTCACATGCATTTATTGAGTGCATGTCCCTAATGACACACACAGTTGCACAATGATCCAACACACGTACATCCACCCTTCCATGGCCTCAGGTGCACACAGATTGCATTCTCAGGCCCGCGGTGTCCATGCAGCACATGATCTATTACCATTTGGGTACCCTGTACATGCGTCATTTGGTTCTAGATTTCATTAGTCTTTTTCATGTGATGCTATCTGCAACATTATGGCTGCTCAAAGTGCTGTGTGCTGAGCAGTGTGTTGCAGGAGACATACACAGCACACGGGTTCAAGAGTCAGGATTTTGCCATGCCCACTGTGCATGTGAATGGGCATTCAGTGTTGTGTTCATGCTACGACTGTTGGAAGGCATTGTGTCTGACTTTGTATGTGTGGGAGGTTGTTGGTCAGTCATTTCATCTGATTCCATGTCAGACCTCATTGTCTCATGCCAGTTTTCACTTATGACATGTCACTTTGTATATTATTGGTCATGTGTTGGCCTTTTGCTATTGCATGCCATGTGATGGTGTAGCAGACAAGGGTGATGTGGTTTGGGTGACATACCAGGGATTGTGATGGACTGTTCTGCAGGGGTGTGTGATACACACCTTGCATGTGTTTCTTTAGGTCACACAGGATTGGTTATGTTTAAGTAGCTAGGGATGCACACAATGTAGCACATCCGTGGCAACATTCTCAGGGTGGCAAGGTTGTGACAGTTGACAGTCTCTTTGTCATCATCGATTGTCACCTGGTATGTGCCAGGACTGTGTGCACTCCGCAGGGGTGGGAGTTTAGGTGAAGAATGTGGCCACAAGCTCGGTCCGGGCTGCCTCGCCACATGCCCTGTCCCCGCCCATGGGCAGCACCTGTGCCTGTGGTTGGGGATGTAGGGGCACCACCATGTCCACCGGTACCTCCCGCCGTGTTGCAACATTGTGCAGGACACATGCTGCCACAATGATCCTGCACACTACTGGGGGTGCATATAGTAGCTGCCCACCAGAGCGGTCAAGGGAGCGGAAGTGTGACTTGAGCACTCCGAATGTGTGCTCCACTATGCCCCTGGTTGCAATATGGGCAGCGTTGTATTTTACCTGGGGTGGTAGGGTGGGGTGGGGTTCCGGATTGGCGTCATGTGGTTGCTCAGAGGGTAGGCACTGTCCCCTTGGGAGGTGATAATAGTTGAGATTATTGGGGTTTGTGTATTTTTTTATTATTATTACTTGTATATAATCAAAAGAAAAATGATTTTTACAAGAAAGAAAGGTACAAATTTTCCCTGTGAAGATAACAGTAGATTATTAGTTTAGTTCCATTAAGTCCATTGACTTCCGGGCATCCGTTGAGGATAGAATTGCAGCCTAAACCAAACCACCTGTTTATGTTATATTGTTATTGTTGGTCCTGGTTAGGTTGGTTTGTGATTGATCATTGGAATCCTTTGCGTTTATTTTGACAAATGCGGCTTCCATTAGTTTACATGTAGCCACTGCCCAACGAGCCTTTTCCCCGGAGATGAGGCGACACCACCATGTGTCTTCTTCCAGCAACACAGAGTTCACCCACAGAGGCGACAATATGGCTGTGCGTTCAGGGTTAAGAGACGGGCAGTTTAACAAAAGATGGCGGACTGTTTCTTTAGAGTCCTCGATATGACACAGTCTGCATGTTGTATCGCTAGTTAAACTTCTTATCCCCAGAATCTCTCTGGTATGTAGGAGATTTAAACGTGCTCTTAAGAAGTTAGTTCGAAGTTTCTTGTCTGGGAATTTTCTGCAGTACTCCAGCGGGGAATTTAACTTGTTATATGTAGGCGGAAGGTGTTGTAAGAGTTTGAGCGCACTAATTTTCTCACCGGTCTTTATCCAGTCTAAATTTTTCAGCTTCTGGGTCACTCTCTGAGGGCGAGATATTAAGTCCTCACTGCTACAGGCTACTTCTTCCAGTTTATGTTCCTGTCGTCTGATCCAGTTCTGAATCTGCTTACATTTCGTCAGTTCAAGCTCTTTGGCGATGGTATTAAAAATGGGAAGGCCATCTTGAATGAGCGTCTTTCTGTACATGGCCAGGGACGAAATGCTAACAGTGGCTTCCAGTGACAGGAGACCCAGGTCTCTTCTGACGGCCGCCATCGGGATCGAGTTCGGTAGACCTAGAACCGTTCTCCAGATGTATCCCTCCAGTCTCTGCCATAATAGGTTGGGCATAGTGATGGTGGCGTCCATGCCGTAAGTTAGTGCGGGTACTATTTTACCTTTGTAGAACTTTATGGCTGGGATCATCGAGAATTTCCGATCAATCATCCGCAGTTGGGAGGACAAGTTTTTAGCTTTGTCCCAAAGATATAATTGCATTTTTCTCTCCTGCGGTGTTCCATCAATGATGACTCCCAGATATTTAAAGTGAGGGACGACTTCGATTCGACATTTGTTCACTGACCAGGAGTGAGATGGATTCTTCGGTTGCTTGTTTTTAGCGAAGATCATGATTTTTGTCTTGTTGCTGTTTATTGTGAGGTTATTGTTATCCATGTATTTTCCCAGATTGTCCAGCTGACGTTGGAGCCCTATAGGGGTCTGGTCTAAGAGTATCATGTCGTCAGCATATAGCATACGGGACATCTTGATTGCGCCCAACTTCGGTGGGAAACTCCGTACGGCTTCCTCCGAGTCCTTGAAGTCTCCCAGAAAGGCTACAAAGAGGGCCGGAGCCAGGGGGCAGCCTTGTTTCACTCCTCTTTCGGCATGAATTTCTTTAGTCAGTGTACCTTGTAAATTTAGGCGGACATGAAGAGTGGTATTCGAATGCAGAGCTATGATAGGTTGGAGAATTTCTTCTGGACAGCTCCAGCGTTTTAGTTTGTTCCAGAGAAGCGTTCTATCGACTCTATCAAACGCCTGCGAGAGGTCAATAAAGGCTGCGTAAACTGTTGGTGCTCCTTGTTTTATTTTGGCCTTTAGAATACTTAATATGAGAATATTCACTGCAGTGCCCCCGTTTTTCTTAAAGCCCAGTTGGATTGGGTCTTCGCACGGCGCGACTTTTGCCCAACTGCGAAAATGTTGGAGAAGGAGCGTGGCAAATAATTTGCCCATGATATCCAATAGGGCAATCGGCCGATAGTTAGACGGGTCCTCTCTATTTCCTTTTTTGAATATGGGAATAATCGTGGCTTTTGTCCATGAGACGGGAATATGTCTACTGGAGGTACAATGCGTGAACAAAAGACTGATGAAGTCCGTCCATTCGGTAATGTGTTTTTTTAGGTCAGTATTCGTGAGGCCATCTGGACCAGGCGCTCTGGATGTTTTTAGCTTTCGAATTGCCTCACTTATATCTGCCTTTTCGGATAAATCAATCCATGGAGCCAGTCTTGGCTCCGGATCACACATTGTATTTGTTGTGGGAGAGGAAAAAAGATCGGTGAAGAATTCGACCCAGGCGGCTTCGGGGACTGAATTGATCATATTAATTTGTGTATTTCCCTGCGAGTTGTTAATCAGGGCCCAGAAGTCAGCTGATTTCTTGGACACTAAGGCTCTCATCATAGTTTCCGCGTCATTCTGGTAAAGAACTGCCCTGCGTAATCTAACCCAGGCTTTATAGTTCTTAAGTTCTTTTGTCCAAAGTTCCCACCCCTTGATGGAGTTTTCCACTTTGGCGCGTCGTTTCAATTTTCTGACTGCCTTTTTCTTTTCCGCTACAATTTTGTCGTATGTGTGATTATAGGTGGTCTGGTTGACCTTAGGCTCCTTCTGCTTCGTCTTGAACTTTGCCAGGAGCGGGATATAGTTAGGTCTTGAGCACGTCTCAGAAAAAGTTGCATGAGCCCCCACAGTGTAGTATTGTTGCGTCATAGCTCGAACGCTGGCAGCTGTCATGCGCAATCGAGTCTGTTGGGGATTGCACTCAATCGAAGGGGTATAAGTTCTGGTTTCCCTGGCGATAGAAGTCCATCTTATGGTAAGCATGTTATGATCGCTCGCGAGGGTTTTGATCACCTTGTAACATTCCATTTCTAAAGTCATGGCGTTAGAGGTGTAAATATAGTCGAGCGTGGCTGTGGAAGAGCCTCTTTCCCAAGTCGGAATTTGGGTTTGCCAGTCCTTCATCCATGCTACATTGTGTAAATTTCTGGAAGCCATCAATTCCATCCAGGCCTGTCCTCTCACTTCAGTTTGCGTGGTCGGGACTGTTTTTAGACCAGCCTCTTTCGGATGAGGACACTTAGAATTCAAATCCCCGCATATTATGATATGCGCCGTGTTCGACTCAATCACAATGGCGTCAATCGTTTCGGCCATAGATTGACAGAAGGCAATGGTGGACGTTCTTTGGGGATTCCAATATGTCGTAATGACAGCAAGGGAGGTGTCTATCCAAAGTCTGGTGGTTTCTGAGTAGTGAGTCCATTGTATGAGAATTGCCAGGATCCCATAGGTTTTAACAAACGTTTTGATGATTTTCAGATGTTGTCCTGTCCTTACGGCAATCAGAAGGCCAGCCGAAGGCCGGCCTAGGAATCCTCTAACTGCCGGGGAAGTCTCTATCTCAAATCCATCCATGTTCGGTTTTTCCAGAAGCCATGTCTCTTGGAGGCAGAGAATGTCGAAGCGGCCCAGGTCTTCACTATTAGGATCGGTTAAATGTGCATGTCCTCTGGTGTTCCATGAGGCTAGCATCACCACCTTAGGGTGGGTGGGTTCTTTCGCTTCGCTAAATAGTTGCTATCTGCTTCTATTAGAGCTGAGAGCTCCTTTTAGCCAGTTCCACGGACCACCTGTAGATGTATCTTTCTTTATCTTAGCCGGAGGATCATGGTGTCGCTTATTCGGGGAGTAGTGCGTGCGATTTCTATTAGAGTCGAGTCTTCTTCGTTGCGGAGAGCCATGTCGTAGCCTTTCACTTCTTTGATATCCACGGTGTCTGATTAGAGTCGCTTTGTCCGGGCTAATTCTTGATCTTACTTGATAGTTTTGGGACGGAAAGACTTCATCGGTATCAGTCGAGTATTTACGATTGTGTTTTTCTTCACGCTTCCCCGGATTGACCCTCGGCTCCATTCTTCGTGCTATGTTGAGATCTTCCCTATGTGTCTCCTGTTTCGTGTCTGGCTGGACCTGGAAATGATTTTTTAGTTCTGCTCTTCGAGCAGAGTACTGCTCGTCGTAATTAGCTTCCTTTTTCCTTTTGTTAGTATACGATTCTTTCTGATTTCCTCTTTTGCATGGTGGATCCTGGCTTGTAATTTCGGTTAGGAGGAGGCCAGCAGTTTTTAATTCTTTTGCCGCTTCCTGACTCAGATTTTGAATTGCGCCTGCCTTAATATGGAGATAGGCTTTAGCCTTGTTGTCTCTGTGATATGGCTCTATTAAATTGAAGTCTTCCGTTTTCAGAGACTTCAGGCTGGATATGGACGATGTTATCTTTAGGACTGTTCTGCGGTTAAGGACCATGTATTTATCTCTGCTCGATATTTGTTCTAGTTTGAAAAGTCGAGTTGCTTTCTCTACTTTAGCCGTCGCCTCTGATTTTTGGGTTGGTATATGTAGTCGGCAAGGATGCGTCTGCCGGGTTCCTTTTGTGCCCGCATTGGTGGTGGTTATGTGCCGCCCTTGTGGGGCAGCGTCTATATGTGTCATAGCGCATTCACCCTCATTTGTGTGTAGTATCACGGGACCTTCCACTGTAGCACATTTAGCTAGAGGCGGAATTGAGGTTATCAAGGGACTGATTTCTGTCTCATGATGTTCTTTAGACTTAGGAGATAGATCTTGTTCACTGTGGACAGACATATTGTTCAAGATGCTAGAGTCCAAGAAATCAGCAGTTGATTTGGGCGATTGAGCTAAGTCAATCGCTGATACAGCCATTGATTTCCCTTTGGCCGTAATTTCTTTACCTGCCATGATTGCCTGTGTGGCCAATGCTGACTTGACTGGAGAGGGCGGTCGTCGCAGTGGATCTTTTTTCTCCTTTTCTGTTAGTGTAAGGGCCTTTTTTCCTTGTATCGGGAGTGTGGCAGTCTTCAGGTTAGTTCTGCTCGTCATTGTGGCTGGTTTTGGCTTGATCGTGAATATTGATGCTAATTCATCGTCTCCTTTCCTAGATATAGTCTGTGTGGATTTTTGTTCCACAAGGACAGGTGCAGTGGGATTTTGAAACTTGATTGCCGTCGTATTTTCAAAGTCTAGATCAATTTCCTCTCTTTTCCTTTGGGCAATATCGTATTTCAGATCTATTGCCGATATAAACCCCTCAAGGAAAGTCAGCTTTGATTGGATAATTGCTAAAGTAGCTGTGTTATCTCTTGATGTTTCGCCTAAGGTTTCATATAGTTTGCAAAAGGGAGCCATCGCAATAGTTATTGCTGACATGATCGTAGTCATGTCTCTCTTATTATTTGGTAAATCTTTATGTATTGATGTTTGCGAGTCAGGTGGTCTTCCATTTTTTGATGAGGTGTCTCTACCATCTGTGGGTAGAGTGTTCGAAACTGAGTGCCGGCGTCTCGTTGTGGTGTACTCAGTCTCCGGAAGATTTGGTAGTCTAGGCGAGGAGTTCCATGGGCCATTAATCGAGCTACGTTGTGGCACAGAATCAAGAGTGGGGTCTTGTGGAGTAGACCGAAGATTGGAGGATGGAAGATGAATTTTTGCCCAGGGTTGTGGGCTCATTAGTCTCTGAGAGGGATATACTTTAGGTTGGAGCAGATCCAAGATGTCCAGTATTCCCTGTTGATGCCGATGATCTTCAGGCGCTGTAGACTCTCTTATAGAGTCCATATTTCTTCGGTCCAAGTAACTGCCACTCCCTGCCTGCGGCTCTGTGGCCTGACTTTGTTTCCTGTAATTCGGGCAGGACAGAACAGGTTGCGAGAGCCCTATCTGATCTGTCTGCATTTCTGGCTGTTGCATTTGGATAGGCTGAACGGATATAGGCGGTTCAGGTCCAGGTAGATCCAATATGCCTGAATTAATTCGTCGAGTATATGGAACTGTATGGACTCCTTTCGTAGACAGACGGTCTGATTGGGTGCACTGTTCTGTATCGCTGATGTTCACGTCAGTAGATTGAGGATAGATGTCTTCTGACAGCGTCACATCATTCTGTATTTTGCGGCCAGGTACTGATTTTCTGTTTTTTGATACTGGGGAGCAGTGCGCTGTATTGGTTACGTTCCCATCCGTAGGTTGAGGCTGGATGTCTTCCGTCGGGATCACCTCTAACTGTTTTAATTGGCCAGATATTAGTTTTCTGCATTTTGGTAAAGGGGGCGTCTCCTCCAATGCTTCTAGAATTTCTGCATCTGAAAGTTCGGAGTCCTGAGAGAGTTTCCGTTTTCCTTGTATCTTAAAGAAGTTCAAGAGGGCATTAGAGAGCAGCGGAATTGGCAGGGACTGCTTCCCCAGCCCTCGTTTTTTGGTCAAAGACTGTGACCCGGTTCTTCTGGTCGTTTTGTTTTCTTTAACATCACCATCTTCTTTTCTTTTTTGTATAGGTGTTTGGTCATTAGTTCCTTGTGGCGGAGGTAGCTTCGATTTCTGCTTGCCTCTTCTTTTATATTGAATTCTTTTCTTATTAGGCAGAGAATTCAGTTTAGGGTTAGAAGTGTCCAAGGCCTTGAATTGTAGATCAGCGTTTGAGTCTAGGCTCATTATGGAAGGTGGGGTTTGCTTATTTGAGACCTCTACTGTCTGAGGGCAGGTGGGGTCTTCTGTAGGTGAAATAGAGATCTGTATTAATGAATCATCATTTGGCTGCGGAATCGATGTGTGAGTTTCCTCAAAATGGCGTGGTAACAGAGCAGTTGACAGTGATACATTTTCTTTGAGACTTTGTTCAGGAGAATGAGCCGTGATCTCTTGCGGCAATGAGTGAACCAAGGCCATTATGGTCGACTGGGAGGAGGTCCCCCTATTTCCGGGGTCCAGATTCCGTAAACTATGATTTTCCAATATCTCCGCCGCCGCCTTCAAGTCCGCCTGTGGACCGCCTTCGCTAGACATAATAGCAGGATTAATTATCTGAGTTTCTGGAGATTTTCCCACAAGCCCCGAAAATGTCGTCCGTGGCTCCTGTGAGGGTGAATGATTAACTCCACGCCCCCTTGCCACCGCCCTCAGACCCACAGCGAGAGATCCTCCGATCTGCTCGATGTTAGGGCCACTCGCCAGAGCGGTAGGGAGGTCGATGGCGCAGGTAGGCGGAGTCATCATCCGACTGTTCTCCAGTGCCAAGGCGAGAGAGGCACATCCCTCTGCACCTCCAGATCCCAGCGCGGCCACGGGTATCTGCGTCTGACGTGATGGTATGACTGAGCCGACTGAGCCCTGCGCAGGTCCTAGCTTAAGCGTCGGTACAAAGTTGTGTGAGTTAGGAAGCTGAGAATGGGGCGTGGACACAGTATTTTTTTTCAAATGGCTTCTGAGACAGCGTTGCTCGGCATCCTCCTCCATTCTCAGCTGGAGATAGGGCAGTGCAGACTCAGATACTGGAATGCAGATAGAGGGACACCGCGGTCACCAAAGGCGGGGGTTGAGGGGGCGTGTAGGAAAGAGTGGCTTGAAGGAGGATGTTCAGCAGGATATTCAGCAAAACCGGAGTGCTCCAGGAAAAGTGACAGGTGCAAACAGACGAGAAGAAAAATTCCAACAATGAGGGGAATAGAGAAATAGTGGGTCCCACCTCACCTCCGTGTGGATCGTGCCAGGCCAGCAGCGGATGACCCCGCGGATGATCCAGGGGGGCGAAGCCCACTCCGCGCGCGCTCCGCGCTGTAGGTAGGTTTTTGTAGGCAGTGGAGCTTCTTTTCCTTAAAGCAGCAGCCGTCCAAACAGAGAAGCACAGAGGCACGTCCTCTCACACTGGTGTACTGGTGCAGACTGGTACTCTGCACGGTTTGTGTATTTGGCTGTGTGTGACATGCATGCATGTGCACAGGCATTTGTACTCACCTAGGAGCCATGTGTCGCCATGCTGCCCAGCTTCCAGGGCCCGGCTCAGGGCGGACATTCTGTATATGAAACTGTCATGGGTGGAGCCAGGGTAGTTTGCATAGACAGAGGTTATGATTCCCTTGGCATCGCATATCACCTGCACGTTGATGGAATGCCAGTGCTTGAGGTTTCGATAGATGTGCTCAGTGGCCCTAGGTGGACATAGGGCCACATGGGTGCAATCAATGGCACTGAGCACTTTGGGGAAGTGTGCCACCACCCTGTAAAAGTCCTGGACCACGGCCTGCCTTTCTGCATGTGTTCTGGGCATGTATATGTGCCTGCGGACTGAGGGGCGTGCAGTGATGATTGCCAACACCTGGTGTAGGCAGCGTGACTGCGTGGCCTGTGAGACCCCCCCCCCCCCACTATGGCAGTAGTCCGCTGAAATGACCCAGTGGCCAAAAAATGCAGGACATTGAGAACCTTCTCCAAGGGGCTCAATGCTTGGGAGCACAGGGTGCGGGATGTAAGGTCATCTTCCCACTCCCCGACGAGGTCTAGGATGATATGAGGTGGAAACCTATACCTCCCATAGACGTGGTCGTCGGGCATCCCAAAAAGGCTGGTCCGGGGTAAAAATAATGTGGGCCCTGGCTATTCTCCTCCTCCTGCGGTGTCCCACGATCAGTGCTGCGACAAATGGGGCATTCATCGTAGCTGTATATACGTGTTTGTTGTTTGCGCGCACTTTTATACTGTGCGCGGGGACGCTTCCGCCTGCCTCTGTGTGGCAGACGTATTGACACCTATGCACGTCTTTTGCCGTGCGCGGATTTCCCGTATTCGAATCCATGAATACGGGTTGTTCGCGTGCGTGTGGGCGTTCCGTGTATTTCCCTGCAGTACTTCCCCAGTTACGCCTTCTTTTTCATGCGTTGTTCCCCATTCTGCGTGTTACGCCCCGTGTCCCGTCCCCTCTTTGGTGTGTGCGCAGACGTTGCGTGCTTTACCTGCGCGCGTCGCGCACAGCGTTCGGGATGTTGCAATGACGTGTGCGCCACGCACGGGTTTGGCGCACATCCCGAGAAAGACACACGCAGGGACTTCCATGAATCGCACGCTTGCGCATGCGCTTCCTTTTTCACGCTTGCACCATCTTGCACCACTTTTTTCGGCGCACGTTTGTTCCATGAATCGGCCCCTAAAATCGCATGGTCGTACTTTCTTCCCTTGTAATTTTGTTTCGACTATGAAACCCAGTACCTGTTACGTAAACTTTGTTTCTTTATTGATTAGCCAAAATGTGAGAGGCACAATAACTCCTAATTGATTTAGAATCTGAGTTTGGGGTCACACAGCATTATGTAACATTGTAGTATGTATAATTGAGCACTAAGTAGATGCTTTAGTCACTTACTTTGGATTAGGGAATATTTTAATTCTTAATGTTTATGTAAATATGTATTTGTAAATAATTGATCTTAAGATGATGTGTTAAAAGAATCATTTATTTTTGTAAAGGTGTTTTTTTACCAAATACAAATTTAAAAAAAACAAAAGAAACTCCAGTCTTTGTCCCACTGTTTCCTATGGGAAGACTTTTCCAACTCTTTGAAGCATCTGAAAGGAACCTTAAACATGATTTATCTGTGAACTCTGACCTATGGGGTGGGGTATTGTTGGGAAGGAGACGGTCCTATCCCACCCCCCTAGGGTTTCCCGCGGTAAATACATCACGTGTAGGCCAACGGGGGAGAAACACCTACCCCCACGGTACGCCTCCTTAGGACATAACAGAAACTTATAGGAATAATACAGTTTACAGCCCCAAGAACAGACACCATTTTGTATTAGACAAGATGCCATCTTTTTACTAGGCCCAAAAATCATCCCTCTGTAAAACTCAGCTATCCCAGGCCCGGCACCTCACACAGAGAGCCCAAGACATCACCATCCCCTGACAGCTCTGCGCAAGCCTTGTTCACACGGAAGTCCAGCCATTTATTTTTGCAATTGTTTAGTATCATTTCCACAGAATGTGCTCACTGCAGAGCGTGAGATCAAAGCAAGCCCCAGCACAAGTGCCCATCCATTTCCACAAAACCGCCCAGACCCTCTCAACTCCCACCCAGCCAGGCCAGGGTCTGCCAGTCACCGACCCTCCACTCTCTTTCAGGTTGATACATATCTGACCCTCTCTCACTTGCCATTTCAGAACACCCACCATACATTAAATACCATGCAGCAGTATATTTTCTCTAAACCAACACATGTCTGTTTGTATCATGAGGCATCAGGTAACATGCATAGTAGATCAAACCCCCAGGGGGGAGACACCTGGGAGCAGGACCCGGGTATCAATGAAGCCCTGAATGTAGAGGTCGGAATGCCAATATATTAACCAATTTGCTCTAAGAATCCCCATTCCTGCAAGGATTTTATGTTCACCCTTATTCTCGTATTATCAGTTCCTGTTGTTTAGTTTAGATAGTTAGACAAGTGTCACATTTGTCCTGACCTTCACCGCGTAGATGAGCCCAGCTGACCCACATACAACCACATCGACTGGGAAGCAGTGGCCAATTGCAGCCTGCATCCCCTATAGAGCAGGCTGTGCCATACGGCCTCTCCAATTGCACTGTGGTTTTGTACCCTACATAATGATGCACTGATGACAAAATTGTGCCTTATAATGTGCTGCCCGTGTAACCTTTGGCAGAGCGCTTTCCTTGGATACTTTATTTTATAGAAAGGTTGTTATCCTGGCAACTTATCTCTTGGTCTCATTCCTGACGGGGCGCGTTAGCTTTATTTTGTGAGGACACTTCTTAGGGTACCCGCCTTCAGTATCCAATGGAAGTGGTACTGTGAACATGTGCACAGTGTGTCACATATGGACTTGGTGATAGGAGGAGAGAGGGAGAGCCAGTTAATGCTTTTGGAAAATGAATCACAGCGCACATGGTGCATGTAATCACTATGTTATGACTGTCGTGTGTGCATCCTTCATGCACGGTTAGGAAAGGGTTGCTTACTCAGCTTTTGTAACCCTCTATATGATATCAGTCATTTATAACACGCCTGTACACAAGTGTTTCAAGGCGCGACAAGGGAGGGGAGACAGAGGGAGGACAAGATAAACGATCTTACTAGGCCTTGTGTCATTCAGATCATGCACGTGCGAGAATGAGAAGTGCAAGGGGGAAGCGGGGGTGCAAGAGAGAGGAGGGGGGGGGACAAGGCAGCAATGGTCTGAGTAATTGCATAATTGCAGCCGGGGCAGCACGGCTCTGGGTAGTGCCAGGAGAACAAGGGACGATATGGTTACAGTTACAGACCTTCAGTGCGTGGCAGGCCCGGAGGCAGTGCAAGGGTGACCGATTAAGAAAGAGCCTGGAATGAGTGAGACTCTGAGGGTGGCCAAGCCACCAGTCGGTACAGCAGACGGGTAGGTCAGGTAGGTCAGCAGGGGAGGGAGAGAGAGAGAGAAAGCAGAGGGGAAGAGGAATGTTTTTAGCTGCTTCTGGAACTTCAGGTGGACTGGCTCAAGTTTGAGATGGGGAGGGAGGCCATTCCAGAGAGGCACCTGTAGAAGAGAGAGATCTACCACTCTCTGTAAGGTTTGGACGCTTCTCCAGGCAGAGTTGGAGGTAGCTGAGCGAAGGGCTCAAGAAGGAAGGTATTTTGGAAGAGAGTGTTCGATGTAGTGCGGACTCCAGCCCCAGAAAGCCTTGTGGACATTCCAAAGGATCTTGAACTTGTTCCTTGCAGTCACCGGGAGCCAGTTGAGAGATTTCAGGGCTGGAGAGATACAGTCCTTGGGCTTGAGGCCAAGAATAAGTCTTGCAGTCCTGTTTTGGATTAGTTGCAGATGGTGAAGAGTAGAGGAAGGCAGATTGAGAAAGAGGATGTTGGCGTAGTCCAGCCTACTGAGAACCAGGGCTCTGGAGACCGTGAGCTTCTGGGGGAAAGTGAGAAAGGGAAGAGTCCCTTTGAGGAGGTGCAGCTGGTAGTGGGATTGCTTGGCGACATACGAGATGTGAGGAGAGAAAGAGAGAGTGGAGTCGAAGATGACACCAAGGTTTTTGCCCTGCAGGAAGGTGAAGGAAGAGGGCCCAAGGCGGGTAGTTAGTGTGAGAGGGAGGTAAGGGAAACGGGGGCAAGGGTCCCAAATGAGAAGGATCTTTGTCTTACTGGCATTAAGGCAGAGATCGTTCGAGGCGCACCAATCCTGAATCACAGATAGACAGTCAGGAATGCCCGAGAGGGCGACATCGGAAGTTAGAGAAGAAGGTAGAGATCAGGTGGCACAAAGGGGCCAAGTAGAGGTTGAAAAACAAGGGTGAGAGGTTAGAGCCCTGGGGAACGCCACAGGTAGAGAGAGCTGGCGTGAGAAAAAAGGGACTAAATTGGGCCTGGGAGGTGCGGTCCAAGAGGAAGGAGGTCAGAAACATCAGGGCCCGATCCGTGATGCCCAGGACCTCAAGGAGTCGATTGATCAGGATGGTGTGGTTGACTTTATCGAAAGCAGAGGTTAGATCAAGGAGTGTAAGGATAGAAGGAATGCTGTAATCAAGGTTGGTGAGCAGATCTTCACAGGTGTTCAGGAGAGTAGTTTCTGTGCCTCTGGCAGTTCTGAAACCAGACTGATGGTCATGCAGATGATTTAGGTCTGTTTGACTGAAAGAAATTGACCTTTTCATATTTGACCACATTTTATGTGGTCGTTTCTGGGTTCGAAATGTACCACTCCCGCCCACTCTTACCTATTCCCTTAACCCACCACACATATACATTTATTTTATCTTGACCAAAATTCAACAAAAAAATATTGTCAAATAGAAAAGGTCAATTTGACCTGCGATTAAGTATAGTAATACCAAGTAGAAAACCAACCGATTCATTGTGGAGAGTAAGCTGGGAGATGGCCAGCTTTTCAAGGAGTTTAACCAGGAAAGGGGTGATGGAGATTGGGCGATAGTTTGCCAGGCAGGTAGGACCGGCAGGCGGCTTCTTGAGGAGGGGGTGCATAAGGGAGTGCTTAAGGGGAGAGGGGAAAATGACAGTGGCAAAAGAGTGATTCATGAAATTGGCCAAGGCTGGAGTGAGGGTGTCAATATGGTCCTGGAGGAGCAGGGGAGCACCCGTTTGGATGGCTTTCATAGATCGGATTTCTCTTGAAACCTCGTCAGGTGTTGCCAGAGAGAAAGAGGAGAAAGGAGAAGGATAGGGAGAGATGGCCAAAGGCGGGCTGAGAGAGAGGAGGAGGAGATAGAGGACAGGTTGTCCTGAGTTTTAGCAGAGAAGTGAGAGGCCAGAGCCGTACAGAGGTTCTGGGAGGGAGCAGGAGAGGTAGAGACTGCAACAGGATTGGCTAGAGTTCTTTGCAGATTTTAAAGAGTTCCGCCATATTGTTAGAGGCTGCAGAGCCGCGTGCCTGAATGTGTGCTCTCTTCTTGGACAGGACAGAGTCTGTATTGCCTTTGGAGCAGACGCCAGGCATGTTTGTCCGAGGATGCGCCCGAAGCCCTCCCCTTCTTCTCAGCCACCCTGCACTTGCGTTTCAGGATGGCGAGATCGGAATCATACCAAGAGTTGCACTTGGAGGTAGGCTTCAGCCAGATTGTCATGACAGGGGCAAGGATGTGCTGAGTGTTGGAGATAGAAAGATGCAGGTTAGAGAGGGCTGTGTCAGGGTGCGAGTCAGCCGCAGAAGTGGGAGTTGCAGAGAAAGTAGATACAAAGTCTTCCACTGACACTCGCTTCATGGGCCGAATGACAGACAAGGTAGGTGGCAGTGCTGAGGGGGGCTTTGCATGAGGGATTGAGAGTTTCAGATGAGAGTAGAGCAGAAAGGGGTCAGTCCAAGAGAGGGGAGTGGTGAGAGGGTTACATAGGGTGATGTCTGAGGTGATGAGAACATCCAAAGTATGTCCGGCAGAGTTTGTTGGGCCTGACAGCAGTATGGAAAGCGAGAGAGTGGAGAGGTCGACCCATTCAGAGAGGAAGAGGGCGACCTGGTCAGGTGGCCTGTAGATGGTGGGCGCAGTTAGAGATAGGACAGGAGAGATAGAGAGCCTGCGCATAAGGCATTCAAAGGAGGAGTAGGCCTGCGTAGGGATGACAGAGGCCGGGACTCACTCCGGAAAGATCAGGGCTACATCACCTCCAGGGCGGTTGGTTCTTGGAGGATCTTGCAGCCCACAGGGAGAAGAGTGTCAAAACTTGTGACAGAAGTGGCCGTAAACCATATCCTGGTGGAGCAAGACATCTAGGTCAAGTTCTTCGAGGAGGTGACAGATGTCAGAGGAGTGTTTGACAGCAGAACAAGATTTGAGAGTAGCGACATGGAGCAGGTTGCCACATTTGAAAGACTTCCGTGGAGGGATACAGGCTTGAGGCACACCCTGCAGAGGTAGTAGAGGGGCCAGAGTGAAGGTATAAGTCATGAAAGCAAGACCCAGATTCCTTTTCCTTCGGGAAAACGAGATGCTCACCACCAGCTTCTGTAGCAGTGATCATGAAGGGACATATTGGATAGTGAGGGATAGAAAGTTATCATGGGTGGGAATTAGCTGATCGGGGACCAGATGATCTGTCCCAAGGGTCCGCTAATCTATCCCCGACCAGGGGTCTGCCCCAGAAAGCACATGGAACAGCATAATCTGTAGTCTAAGAATAAAGATATCGGAATCAATTTAAAGACATCACATACCCAGACTCCTCCACTATGGGAACCTGGTCGAAGCCCTTCTCGCGCAAAACTTCAATGGTTCTCTCACAAGTGACACTCGGAAGCACCGTCAGAGGAGCGCAGAGGTTTAACTCCTGTACCTTGACATTCCACCACCTGAAAAAGAAAAGAGATGCGTAACTCTGAGACAGAAGTGTTCTGGGAACTTTTAGATGGCACACAATGTAGACACCATCTTGTATTGCAGAGACTCCACAGAGAGGAAGAGGTGCTGGGTAAGAAGAAAGCTCTCAGTTGAGAGAAACAAAAACAGAAGGAGCCTTCAGCTAGAAAGAGGTTCTTGGAAGGACATCACAATGTGCTCTGAGACCCACAACCCTCACCAAAATGCAGAAGAGCACCAGACACCAAACTGACCTCAAAGATAACAAGAAGTGCAGGATACCTCATGGGTTCTGGGGACCCCATCTTCATAGACAGAAAGGAGTGCAGGCTTGTAGAGAAATCGAGTACGAGGTGAAGGATTACTCATTACAAAAGAGTTAACATGGGCTGCGGAAACCACATTCATAGAGACCCAACTGCAGAGACCAACGCCCTCTGGTAGGAGGAGTATAAACAGGTACTTGGAAAAGGATTGAAGAGACTTGGCGGGTCTTGAATGCTAGAAAGATCCTCTCTATCCACCATGGCAACAGCAGTGATGAGGATAGCTTAACTGTGCAAAGCAAAAGAAAAGAAGAGCCACATACATTTCAGATGTTGGAGAGATGCCAGAGGAGGGACGTGGTGCGCTGGAGGGACCCCTGCACTATTGAAGAGGAAGGTGTGCAGGGTACATTGGAGAAAGAGGGGGAAACAGAGGGCCACAAACGCTTGAGGGGCCCCCCATTTCACAGCCTCCGCTCATCACTGGTTGCACCATGTTGTATCGAGGCGATGGAGGGGTAGAAATGGAGCACAGAAGACGCCACTGGGAATGTACTACTTTCCCCTGTATTTCAATCTAGATGCTTCTCTCACTCAGGCAGCCACACCACTACTACCACCACCACCACACCATACACCTCCCACACCACCAACCTCAGCCATCTAAAGATACCTCGGCAGATACAGCAACTGTCAGATAACTAAAGCCACCACCATGCCATTTTATTGCAAACCTGGACAATCAGGGGAAAAGAGACTGTTAGGTAGGAGTGTATGGAGTACCCTTTGGGTGCACTGCAACAACCCTGGCCTCCTGGCAATAAGGACCCAACCTTTGGTATAGGTCTGTACTACACAGGTTGGTAGTGTGGTCGAGTAGCCAGGCTGATCTCAAGAGGGGTCAATGTGAGTACTAAGGCTGTGACAGTTTCACAGCACAGTTATCCAAAAAACACTTACACTCAAGGTTTCTTTATTAAACAATTATTAATTTTTTTAACAGTCAGTTTGAATAAGTCTTCTTCAGAAGGGAGCAATATCAAGCAACACACAAATACACTTCAAAATACACACTCTTAGCTTTCTAAATCAGCAAATACCCATTTGGGATGGCACAAAGACACTTCCTACACCCTCAGGTGACTTCAATAGTTAGGGTGCTGTGGACATTAATATATCACTGTTGCATTTTGAACCTTACTGAGAGGAGTGTTAAGTAAAGAGTTTTCAGAATTAGGCAATTGTTCACACAATTATTCTTAATCAGATAAGTACTTTCAAAACCCCCAATGCAAAAATCTGTAACTCTTTCCTGGAAGGAAGGCCAAACACACATAAGCAGAGGAGAGTCATTCAGGGAGCCAGGCCAGGCCAAAGTTAAATTAGCAAAAGGCAAGGTGAACTGAAGCACTTCTTGCAGGTAAGTAAAAGTCTTGCACAATGTTTTATAAATCTTTGTAGAAAAAGTAGAATCAGATTTAGGGCCACAAGCAGTTAGGCCTGTGAGTAGTAGAAGATGCAAGCAACTCTACAGGAGCAACGAAGACGAGTCTCAACTGAGAACAAGCAAGGTGGCACAAAATGAGATAAGTTCTCTTAGACTGTACAGTACCTTTAGGTGGAAGAAAAGTGTAGCAGGTGGCTTCTGTTCCTGTGTAGCTCTGCAGATGCTGTTGTTCCTGGGCCTCAGTCATGGGGACAAGAGGGAGGACTCCTGCTCTGCAATGGGATTGTGAGCAACCGCAACAGGCAATCTTCAAACAAGTGGCACTTCGGTGTTTCAACACCTCGCGTCTACCGCAAATAGCACCACCGCGGTTCCTGGCTGTCGAGATGGGCTTTCCTTGCATCTGGGGTCAAGCACTCTGTTGAGGTGGCTCAGGCTCGGTCAGTCCTGCTTCCTAGGAGGCCAGAGGATCTTCCTGGAGCTCTTGGCCAGCTTAAAAGCAACGCACACAATCTGGTGTTCCTCTCCCTGGCTCGTTGGTCCCAGCAGCAACTGCTGTGGAAATGCAACCAGTTTTGAGAGGATGTCCAGACGGGTTTACTTTGGAGTTGAATGGTCCCACCAACTGAAGGGGAGAAGTTGTCCTTGCAGGGCTTCTCTAGACGAGGCGAATTCGGAGCTTCAGCACAGCCGCAGGGCTTCACCGGGCAAATAAACGGTCCAGGAGTTGCAGAAGGCGTCTCTTACAAGTTCTTCTTCGGATTCCTTCGTCCAGTGGTCGACTGCCTTCCAAGCCAAAAAGCCTCGCCTTTTATGCATGTTTCTCCCATTCATTTCAGCTTAGCTGTCTGGCAGACAGCCAGCCGGCCAATCACCTAAGAGTGCATTCCTATCTCCTACCAAGCACAGGGAGATTTGGGCACCTCCCTCGCTTCCTGCCCCCGCCAGACACCCTGGAGCCACAGGCGGACTTCACTCGTGAATCCTGCCAAATATAAGGAACCAAACCTGGTTTGGCGCGCAGAGTAAATCTCAAGAAGGAACTTGCCAACAAGAAATAGTGAAAAAAGAACACCAGTGCCATTTTGACAAAATGGGCACCCATGGGTGCTTTACTGCAGCTGCAATTGCAGCCCGCGGTAAAAAAACACAATGGTAGTCAAATGTAAACCACTGCCACCAGCCATTAATTGTACAAAGGGTAACATAAAAATGTTACATGAGAAACTAGACACAAAGGGGATACTAAGTAACCCCTCCAGCACCCAAGATAGCAAGGTTGGGTCTTGAAAGTTACAAATGTAGGTAAAGTCAATTTCACTTCACTGCTCTTGGAAACAGTAGTTTGTCCAAGAAGAAGGTTTTTAAACCTTTGCCAAATCTGAAAGACTTCCCTGTGTCACTGCACTGAAGGTGCTGTGTGGCACAATACAAAAATATGCCTATGGAGGTTGTCAAACTCCCAAAACCAAAAGGAACAAGTTTAAATCACAGAAAAATACACCTGAGAGTGGGAAAAAGGTCTCACTCTCTCCAAGTTAAAAATGAAAAAGTCCTAGAGTCCAGCAAAAGTGCTGGGGGTCTCTAAGGTACAGGGGAATTAGCAGATTTCAGAGAATTCTCCCTAACAGAGACTGACAGAAATTCTGTTATCTGCATAGGATCCCAGGATACTAGTCAGATCTACACCCTACAACCCAAGACCACGGTCTGCCTCCACCTACACCCTACAACCCAAGACCATGGTCTGCCTCCACCTACACCCTACAACCCAAGACCATGGTCTGCCTCCAACACATCAGAGAAGTCTTTCTCCATGATGGCGCACAGGGACACTCAAATGCCCACACCACAGGTAAGCACGCCCCAGTGGCACGCAAGCCAGCACCAGCAACACCCTCCAATCTAAACCATCTATTGAAGACAGAAAGCAGCCACAGGACCTGCCCCATTCTCCAAAATGCTCACTCCATAGCCATTGCCAGATACAGCATGGACATCTTCGACCTGCTGCTAGACGGCATTATGAAATTGCTTTTGCATAGGTTATTTAACAGTGCTACTCAAGACCCTTCTACCGTCTTAATGATCAGCCTTCTCAATCACACGAGCACGCACGTAGGTGGAATCAACCTAATACGCAATGACTCCATTCAGACCAAGAGATCACCATCCACCAGCCTGGTTGTGAATCCCTCTTAGTGCACTGCAAGGGGGCGCATGCACCCACAGTTGCATTTCTCTTAATTTACCATCTACAATCCTACAACCCTTCTCACTTTCCCCAGAAGCTAACCGTCTCCAGAGCTCTGGTCCTCTCTAGGTTGTACTATTGCAACAGCCTCTTCCTAAATCTTCCTGCCTCTACTCTTTGACCTTCACAACTTATCCAGAACAGGACTGCAAGACTTGTCCTTGGCCTCAAGCCCAGGGATCGTATCTCTCCAGCTCTGAAATCTCTTCACTGGCTCCCGGTGGCTCCAAGGATCAAGTTCAAGACTCTCTACCTTGTCCAAAAGGCTTTCTGAGGTCTGGGACCCAATACCTCAAACTTTCTCTTCCAAAACCTCTTCCTTCTCAAGCTCTCTGCACATCCACCTCCAACTCTGAGGGCGAGACGCTTCTCCAAGCAGAGAGTTGGGGGCAGATCTATCTCCTTGGGTAGGGCCTCCCTCTGGAACAGCCTCCCTGCCACTTTCAAACTTGAGCAGATATGATATGGCATTTGTAACATGCCTATACACAAGTACAGAGCCACCTCCAATTCCAGAAGTAACTCAAGACCTTACTTTTCACTTGCGTTTTCTCTCTTCCTATCCTCTGCTGATGCACCCGACTGCTCCGCGCACTGGACACACTCTGAACTCGGGTCCAGGCTCCTGCATGTCCAATTGCCCTTGCACTGCCTCCGGGCTCCCCAGCACTAAAAGGCCTGCATCTGCAACCCTACAGTCCCTTCTCTCTGCACTTTGAGCCGCCTGCTGGCTGCACTTGTGAGTTAACTGCACTTCCCCCTTCCCCTCCCCCCCTGGCACTTCTCGCCTTCCCTCTTCCTCGCACTTGTGCAATCTGAATGACACAAGGCCTAATAAGATCGTTATTTTGTCCACTCTTGTTTCCCCCCTCCTTGTCTTGTCGCGCCTAGAAACACTTGTGTACAGGCGCGTTATAAATGCCACATCATCTCATATCATTCATAAACTTAAACCTTACGGCCAACCATGACTACCTCTCCAGTCTGGGGCAATTCAATATATGGCAGGAGATCAACACTGAAATTAGAACCCTGCAGCAAACAGATACGGTCCACCCAATGGAATTGTTTAAGTGGACCCCAGCCAGGCAGCCAGACACAAACTAGACAGAATATATTGCAATAGGAAGATCATCAGAGTAGCACCCCCTCACGCCGCGGACACTCGCATTCCTATCCAGTTCACCATACTCCTGCATGCTGCTCTAACAGCCAACATCACCTACACCCTACAGTCGCCAGCCCACAGAAAACCAACGCTAAGGACCGCACTGCAGCACTGGATAGCGCATAACCCCACTCCTCCCCATCTGTTCCCCAGGAGCCCAGGTGATAAGATGTTACACCAGCGACCCCAAGGATCCCATGAAAAAGAACAAAAGGACAGAACAAATCTGGAAGAAACATTATTGTGAGACCAAAAAAAGTGCCTACTTTGGACAACTTCTCATCTACAGGGCAGAGACGCAAGAAAGTCCACTGCACAGAATGCATCAATGCGTACCCACAAAAGTACAAACGTGAGAGTTCAAGAACTCACCTGCCTGCGCCACTATGACCAATCCTACCACAAATTTAGATCCAACACCATTATATGGCTGAAATTTAATAACCAGCATTAATAACCCCTGTTAGGATACAGTTAGAACTGATCGGCCACCGCCATGGTACCCACCATATGATACGATATTCTCACTATCTGCCAGCATCCTTGTAATTATCTACCCTCACCCGCTTTATTCTGTATGTATTGCCCTCTGGAAACTGCCTGTATGTTCATCTGCTGCATACTTTGCCTGTAATTTGAACCCTTCGTATATACACCCTTGTAATTATTACCTGTATGTAAACTGTATTCATTTTTGTGTAACTAAGCTTCGCATATACTTCTAACTGCTGCGCCCTGTTGCCCTAGTGCATGGGTGCATAACATACGGCCCGCAGGCCAGTTGCGGCCCGCCATGCTGTTTTGTCCGGCCCGCGAGGCACAAAGACTTTCCTAATGGAGGGCGGCCCGCAAGCAGCATCGGCCGCCCTCCATTAGGAAAGTCTTTGTTGTCTTCCGGGCCGGACAAAATACTGGCCCTCATTGGCTCAGCACACACGCACCACATCGCTCTTACGAGCCACTTAGGGCGTGTGTGCTGCACCAATGGAGTTCCAGCACTACGGCTGGCGTGGTCCATAAGGCTTTATGCCGGAAGGCATTTCAGCCTTGGACCACGCCAGCCGTAGTACGATTCCAGTTACCTCGCCAGCGTTGCAGTTTACCTGCCTTCCAGCACGTCTCCGGTAAGTGGTCTGTTTGTGTGTCGGGTCTGTTTTGCTGTATGTTTGTGTTGTGTATGTTGGGGTGGGGGGGTGTAGGGTGTGTTTGAATGTTTGATTTTGAATGTTCTTTTTGTGTATGTTGAGATGCGGGGGGTGTTGGATGTTTGTTTATTTATTTTATTCATATCGCGCACCTGACCCGGAGGTAATTGGGCGCTATAGGAAAGTAATGGTTACAGTCATAGAATATACAGTTATGTGCATGAATACAGTTTGAACATTCAGGTAAAGTTACCTGGTTATGTGCATGAATGTTTGGTTTTGAATGTTTGTTTTATGTATGTTGAGATGCGGGGTGGGGGGTGTCGGGTGTGCATGAATGTTTGTTTTGGAGTGTAAGTGCGGTGTAGGTTGAGATGCAGGTTCTGTATGTGTGCATGCGTGCTAGTTTGTATGCTGATTTGGGGGGTGGGGGTTCGGGTCTGTATGGGTGCATGCTTGAGAGTGTGTGTGCTGAGTTGGGGGGTGGGGGGGCTCGGGTCTGTATGGGTGCTTGTTTGAGAGTGCTGATTTGGGGGGGTTCGAAGTTGGGGGCTGGGGGTTCTGGTCTGTATGGTTGCTTGTTTGAGAGTGTGTGTGCTGAGTTGGGGGGTGGGGGGTTCGGGTCTGTATGGGTGCATGCTTGAGAGTGTGTGTGCTGAGTTGGGGGGTGGGGGTTCGGGTCTGTATGGGTGCATGCTTGAGAGTGTGTGTGCTGAGTTGGGGGGTGGGGGGTTCGGATCTGTATGGGTGCATGCTTGAGAGTGTGTGTGCTGAGTTGGGGGGTGGGGGTTCGGGTCTGTATGGGTGCATGCTTGAGAGTGTGTGTGCTGAGTTGGGGGGTGGGGGGTTCGGATCTGTATGGGTGCATGTTTGAGAGTGTGTGTGCTGAGTTGGGGGGTGGGGGTTCGGGTCTGTATGGGTGCATGCTTGAGAGTGTGTGTGCTGAGTTGGGGGGTGGGGGTTCGGGTCTGTATGGGTGCATGCTTGAGAGTGTGTGTGCTGAGTTGGGGGGTGGGGGGTTCGGGTCTGTATGGGTGTATGTTTGAGAGTGTGTGTGCTGAGTTGGGGCGGTGGGGGGTTCGGGTCTGTATGGGTGCATGTTTGAGAGTGTGCTGAGTTGGGGGGTGGGGGGTTCGTGTCTGTATGGGTGCATGTTTGAGAGTGTGTGTGCTGAGTTGGGGGGGTCGGGGGTTCGGGTCTGTATGGGTGCATGTTTGAGAGTGTGTGTGCTGAGTTGGGGGGTGGGGGTTCGGGTCTGTATGGGTGCATGTTTGAGAGTGTGCTGATTTGGGGGGTGGGCGGTTCGGGTCTGTATGGGTGCATGTTTGAGAGTGTGTGTGCTGATTTGGGGGGTGGGGGTTCGGGTCTGTATGGGTGCATGTTTGTGTGTGTGCTGAGTTGGGGGTGGGGGTTCGGGTCTGTATGGGTGCATGTTTGAGAGTGTGTGTGCTGATTTGGGGGGTGGGGGGTTCGGGTCTGTATGGGTGCATGCTTGAGAGTGTGTGTGCTGAGTTGGGGGGTGGGGGGTTCGGGTCTGTATGGGTGCATGTTTGAGAGTGTGCTGATTTGGGGGGTGGGGGGGTTCTGGTCTGTATGGGTGCTTGTTTGAGAGTGTGCTGATTTGGGGGGTGGGGGTTCGGGTCTGTATGGGTGCTTGTTTGAGTGTGCTGATTTGGGGGTTCGGGTCGGTATGGGTGCATGTTTGTGTGTGTGCTGAGTTGGGGGGTGGGGGTTCGGGTCTGTATGGGTGCATGTTTGAGAGTGTGCTGATTTGGGGGGTGGGCGGTTCGGGTCTGTATGGGTGCATGTTTGAGAGTGTGTGTGCTGATTTGGGGGGTGGGGGTTCGGGTCTGTATGGGTGCATGTTTGTGTGTGTGCTGAGTTGGGGGTGGGGGTTCGGGTCTGTATGGGTGCATGTTTGAGAGTGTGTGTGCTGATTTGGGGGGTGGGGGGTTCGGGTCTGTATGGGTGCATGCTTGAGAGTGTGTGTGCTGAGTTGGAGGGTGGGGGGTTCGGGTCTGTATGGGTGCATGTTTGAGAGTGTGCTGATTTGGGGGGTGGGGGGGTTCTGGTCTGTATGGGTGCTTGTTTGAGAGTGTGCTGATTTGGGGGGTGGGGGTTCGGGTCTGTATGGGTGCTTGTTTGAGTGTGCTGATTTGGGGGTTCGGGTCGGTATGGGTGCATGTTTGTGTGTGTGCTGAGTTGGGGTGTAGGGGGTTCGGGTCTGTATGGGCGCTTGTTTGAGAGTGTGCTGATTTGGGGGGTTGGGTGTTCGGAGGTGGGGGGTTTCGGTCTGTTTGGGCGCTTGTTTGAGAGTGTGCCATGGGGCATAGTGTTGGCATAATGTTTGGTTGGGGGTGAGGGGGCCATGGGGCATAGCGTTTGGTTGGGGGTGAGGGGGGCCATGGGGCATAGTGTTTGGTTGGGGGTAGGGGGGCCATGGGGCATAGTGTTTGGTTGGGGGTGGGGGGGCCATGGGGCATAGTGTTTGGTTTGGGGTGAGGGGGGCATGGGGCATAGTGTTTGGTTGGGGGCGAGGGGGGCATGGGGCATAGTGTTTGGTTGGGGGCAAGGGGGGCCATGGGGCATAGTGTTTGCTGGAGGGGTAGGGGCCACGGGGCATAGTGTTTGGTTGGGGGTGGTGAGGGAGCCATGGGGCATAGTGTTTGGTTGGAGCTGGTGAGGGGGCCATGGGGCATAGCATTTGATGGGGGTGGGAGCCATGGGGCATAGTGTTTGGTTGGGGGTGGGAGCCATGGGGCATAGTGTTTGGTTGGGGGTGAGGGGGTCCATGGGGCATAGTGTTTGGTTGGGGGTGGTGAGAGGGCCATGGGGCATAGTGTTTGGTTGGGGGTGGGAGCCATGGGGCATAGTGTTGCACTCCAAGAGTGAACTCAATGATAAAGCTAAAACAGGCACAGTTAGGAGATGTACATCCTTTGCTTTTTGAGGAAACCTGACTCAACGAAGGCCATACTCCTCTTGGGCAACCCAAACAGCAAACTATAGCAGTCCAAAATAACGGAATGTCCAATCAAGGGTCAATAAAATATATAGAATTTAAACAGACGATATACAATAACTAAATAGAAATAAATTATAACATTGGAAAATGTGTAGTACAAAATGTAAGTTTGAAATGCAAATAAAAATCGTTACCCCTCAAAAACATTCTTTTTCCATGCGTTTAATACAAATTGGGGGTTGAAAAAGCCTCCTGCCACGCCCCGCCTACCGCCCCGCCCACATTTACTTTTCGGCCCACTAGAGCCCTCATGTAAGGTACTTTCGGCCCTCTGTCAAAATCAGTTGTGCACCCCTGCCCTAAGGTATGCTGCGCATTATAAATAACAAAACAAACAAACAACAAACATACCGTCACAGCAACTCTGCACTGGATAATCACCCACTTGGACAAAAAGGAACACGCTGTTGATACCGGACTAAGAAACGGGAGCACTTGGCTACAACAACACATTGACAGGATTGTGCCAGCCCTATTCAACACCAGCAAAGAAGTAGGATCACCATAAATCTGTGCCCACTGTCATGTACCACTTCTGACCACATCAGCCACAGGCAAAACAGAAGGTTGTGAATTGATCATAACCACAGACAGTGCTCCGGGCAACCCTCCGACCATCGTGTTTCAGCCTGCAAAGCCATTGCAGGAGTGGAAAGACCATATGCAAAACATACTCGGTCCAGCCCCAAAAGGGGCAGTCCAGCCCAAACTGCTTGCTCACATTCCTTCTGCGCGAGGTCACAAGCAACCACAGACGTGTTTTGGCATCAGTGATGCGATGTAGCTTGGGTCTCTAGGCTTCTGAAGTACACCACAGAACCAGGGGCATTCAAAACTGCACAACACTACTTAAAAGGCACACAGGGAACCCCAATTTGCCAGCAAGCGAACCCCCTATCGTCAATGTTTCCTTCCTAGCAATGTGTCTGGAGCAATTAATCTACTAACAAAAACTGCTCCAGGAGGAAACCAATAACATCCTACATAGGACCCAACACTGTTTCAGACGTAAGAAAGGAAAGGAATCTACATGCTCTTACTCAAGGGAAATTTCTACAATGCCCACCTGGACACACACCAAACGCTTTTCTCCCTCCTCCACCTCTCATCAACCTTTGAAACCATCAGCTGCAAAATTCTCCTCAAAAGACTTTTGGATAATGGAGTAGAGGAAACAGTGATATGCTGAATCACATCGCCACTTCCCCACAGGAAAAACCCCACATACATTCAAGCACTCTGTACCCCTACCTCAACCGCAAAATTTCATGTGTGGGTTACCCTCGGGCCCCAGCCGGTCTCCTCTGCCTTTCAAGCGTACATGACCTCACTCATGGAAATCACCAGCACGCCCATCTTACCTGCTACAACTGAAATTGTACACAAACGTATCGATGTAAAAAACTAAAAAAGAAACAACTAGCAGATTCACGGATGAACGCAAACCAACTAAAACCTAACAAAAATGCACCAAAACAGTGCACACAACTTTAATTGTTCCTTGGCCAGTAAAGTTAAAGAGCCTGGACTCCCACTACCTGGAAACTCAATATAAAGCAACAGGCCGAAGCTTATTGTTCCAACTGAAATGAATTGGACACATCATACCATGTCGGTAATTTCCACACAACCCTTGCTTGCATTCTTGGCACTGGTATTCTCTGGACTGGAATATGCCAACAGCCTGTGCATATCTATCCCAGACAATGTGCTCAGCCGTCTACAGACGGTACCAAATTCAGCAGCCTGAATCTTGCAGACACTGGAAAGATGGGAACACACTACTCTGGACTTTACTGGCTCCCAGTGGGATGGACAATCCAATTCAAGGCTCTGCAACACCTCCAAACTTTCCACGGTCGTGAACCAGAGCCACTGTGAGCAACATCACACACTATTTGGCGAGTGGAACACATCAGTCCAATAAGGTGACTTAAGTAACACTCTCACATTTCAAGAACAGACACCAAGGAAGACCCTCTTTTACAGTCGTAACCACCAAATCATGGGAATATACTTGGGTAACCATGCACACATGACAATCACCTGACATTCCAGGAACTCCTAGAAATATGGTTGTATATGAGGATGCAGAAGTCAAAGGTCCCGATGTGTTATTTTCTATGCTTAGAATAAACTCACATGGACTGCACTTTCCAATGCACACTTCACAACTGACCAGAGAAAACAAGACCTTCAAGCTCAAGGCCAACACTGACTAGACCCAACTGACATCCATGACTTTCCGGCGTGGCTACTGGCAATACACCTCAGTCCAGGACCTGGGTCCCCAGAATACATAGATCATACTCACTTACTTGCCTTTCGTGACAGATTGAGGAAATCAAGGCCTTCTGCCTGGCTTTGGGTGACCATCTCACCTCCCATAATTATGTAGCAACAACATGCACTAATGACCCAGGATCATCCATAATATCAAGACCCCTCAGCCACTCCTCGTTTAACCTACTTACCATTCATTTTCCACCTTACGTTACACACACTAGATACCCACCCAACAACGCAGGAGAATGTCTGCTATTATTCCTCACCACAGCGCGGGTCAGTAGTGATGCAAACAGGTTGTGTATCTCTGTCTGACTAGGCATTCCCCCAAGTGCCCTCAACTCACCTCGAGACACATCAAGACACAGAAAACGGATTCTTCTGATCTACACTCATCACACACTTCACATTTCATGTCTGGACTTTCTACACTCACCAACTCCCCTTCAGTCCTTCCCGGAAAGTACCTAGCGACAAGAGCCTGCCAAAACATCACAGGTCCCGGAGGAGCCTCACCACTAATTAAAAGGTACATAATGTACCTCTGAGAAGGAAGGGTATACATTAACTCCACGTGTCATGGTGCCCTGGGGGTTCCCTCCACTGTTAGGGAGAATTCTCAGAAATGTGCTAATTCCCTTCTGCCTTGGAGAGCCCCAGATACTTTTCTGGACTTTAGGACTTTTATTTATTTTTTATGTGATTCATTTTCTGTGTTTCTTTTGACTTTGGAGTCTGACAAACTCCATAGGCATCATCTTTTACATTGGGTCACACAGCACCTTCAGTGCAGTGGCACAGGGAAGTCTCTCAGAACTCCCAAAGGTGTAAAAACCTTCTCTTGGATAACTACTGTTTCCCAGAGCAGTTTACTTACATTTGTAACTTTCTAGACCCAGCACACTATCTTACAATAGGGTGCTGGAGGGGTTACCTAGTATCCCCTTTGTCTAGCTTCTCATGTAACATTGTTTAAGTTACGCTTTTCTCACTGAATGGCTGGTGGCAGTGGTTTTGTTTTAACTACTGTGGTGTGCATTTACCACGGGCTGCGTTCGCAGCTTCAGTAAAGCACCCAAGGGTGCCATTTTTGTCAAAATGGCCCTGGTCGTCTTTTTTTACCATTTCTTTGTGGAAAGGTCCTTCTTGAGATTTACTCTTTGCGCCAAACCAGCTTTGGTCCCATTGTTTGCTTTGCCTTTAGCAGGAACCACGAGTGAAGCCCGCCTCTGGCTCAAGTATGTCTGGCAGGGGCAGGAAGTGAGGGGAGGTGCCCAAAACTCCCCGTGCTTAATCCCCTTGGTTACAGGAATACACCCAAAAGGTGATTGGCCGGCTGGCTGTCCGACAAGGACAGCACCTTACTGTGTGATTAACAGCTAGGCTGCAATGAATGGGAGAAACCTGCATAAAAGGCAAGGTTTTTTGGCTTGGAAAGCAGAGTCGACCACTGGACGAAGGAATCCAAAGAAGAACTTGGAAGAGATGCCTGCTGCAACTCCTGGACGGTTGCTATGCCCGGTGAAGTCCTGCTGCTGTGCTGAAGCTCTGAATTTGCCACGATTGGAGAAGCCCTGCAAGGACGACTTCTCCTTTTGAGTTGGTGGGACCAATCAACTACAAGGTAAACCACCTGGACTTCCTCTCAAAGCTGGTTGTAATTTCCACTGCCGTTGTTGCTGGAACCAAACAGCCAGGGAGAGGAACACCAGATCGAGTGCATAGTTGTTAAGTCAGGCCCGAGCTCCAGGAAGATCCTCCGGACTCCCAGGAAGCAGGACTGACCAAGCCTGAGCCACCTCAACAGAGTGCTGGACTCCAGAAGCAAGGAAATTCGGAAGTGGCTTCCGAGAACAGCAGTGTTGCTATTTGCTTTCAGATGAGAGGAGCTGAAACACTGAAGGACCGCTGAATTGAAGTTTGCCCATTGCTGCCGCTGACCGTCCCATTGCAGAGCAGGAGTCCCCAGATGTCCTCCCTCTTGCCCCCACGACTGAGGCCCAGATACAAAAGGATCTGCAGAGCTGTACAGGAACAGAAGCCAGCTGGAACCATTTTCTTCAAACCAGAGGTACTGTCAAGTCTAAGAGAATTTATCTCTAGTTGTGTAGCCTTACTTGCTCGCCATTGAGACCGTCTTGGTTACCTTGCACAGTCGCTAAAGCTTTGCCCTTCACAAGCCTCTCAGCTTGTGGCCCTTCAAGTGTTCTTATTTTTCTACAAACATTGTGTAAGACTTTCTACTTACCTGCAAAGAAGATCTTCAGTCCCCCTTGACATTGTGCAATTAACATTGGCTGCCCTGGCTCCACGAGTGACTCCTCTTACCCCTGACTCTGTGCTGTCTCTTTCCCCAGGAAAGGGTTAATGTATTCTGCATTGGAACGTTTCTAGAAGTACTTACCTGTTTCTGAAATTATTTGTTAACCTTTGTTTTATTCCTCTATTCTATCTTTTGCACAAACGCCTAATTGCTCTAAATGTACCAGTGATAAATCAATGTCCACAGCGTCCTAGCTATTTAAGTCACCTGAGGGTGTAGGAAGTGTCTGTGTTCCATCCCCAATGGGTGTCATCTGATTTAGAGAAACTGAGTGTTTTATTGAAGTGTACTTAGTGTTGCATGTTTTGCTCCCTTTCTAAAGAATGCTTATATAACTGATTGTGAAATAAATTATTGTTTTTATCAAGAAGCCTTGAGTGAAACTCTGTCACAACCTTACTGCTCACATTGACCGCTCTTGAGATGAGCCTGGCTGCTCGACCACACTACCAACCTGTGTAGTTCAGACTTCTACCAAAGGTTGGGTCCCTATTGCCAGGAGGTCAAGGTTATTGTAGTGCACCCAAAGGGTACTGCATACAATCTTGCCTAACATCTACCAAGGAAATGCGGCTCTGGGTAATTAGGTGTGGGGAAATTAGGGTGTCACTGGGCCTTGGGACTCCACTCTAATGAAGAACATGGCGTTCCAAGGACACAGGATATCACTAGATCTTAAAAAGATACCCTCCATCATGTACGAGGTGCACAGGGTAACTGGAAAGGTTGGAGTGGTGTATGCAGGGTGCCACTGGGTTCTGATGTGAACACTCTAGGCCTCCACCCATGCAGAGTTGTGACGGTAGGTGTGGAAGAGATGCACATGTAAACCTTCACCCAGGAAAAGGAAGAGGTGCAGTAAGAGAATGGGAAAAGCTCAACATTTCATAAACACATGGAAACAAGTGCTCCCTTACCAGGGCTTCGTCACGGCCAGGTCTTCAACTTTCAGGAACTGCTTCTGCATCATCCACTTGTCACTCAAGAACTTGGACCTACACGAAAGAGAGGTGAAAATTCAAGAACTGGAAGAGCAAACGGCTGAGCATTCCACACAAGAAAGCAGTCTATACCGGGCCTATCTAGATTACAACCAAGGCAGGCATAGTGGACCAGCATCCAGAGCACAGTACGGCAATGGTCACCACTGTGATCGCACTTACCCATTGGGGGTCTTAATCAAGAATAGTGCCAATTTACCTGGGAAGGAATTACATTATAAACAGAAGGGACAGATACACCAGCACACGATTATGTGCTAGAGGGCGATAGAAAGACATACTTTCCCTCCATGGACAGCTCTCCCTAATGGCGATGGTGCAGCACCTGTCAACCAGGGCAGTGTACTCCTTCCTTCATCAAATAATACATTTTATTCTCAAATCTAATAATGTGCAAATATGTAGAATAGTGTTAATGAGACATTCACTACTACATTTTCAGTAACAGGCTATCTGGAAGATTCACGCGTTAGCACAGAATGAAGCACCCAACCAAATAATAGATACTCATCAGAAAGAGTCTCTGGATTCTGCTAGTACCGAATAAAGCCTTCATCAGGACGACTCTTCTCACGCAAACTGCAGATACCCACAAACTATTAGACCCACATGTTTGTATTATCCATTTATATATAAAGTGGCAAACTGTAGCCCAATCTTGTGGTCTCTATGTGCCTTGTGTTGTTCCTGGACTCACAACTTCCAGGGGGACAAGGGGCATTTAGTTATACAGTCTTACTGTTTTGGGTGCCATGGGTGTAACTGTTTCACAAGAGTCAATGATCTTCTGTTTCAATTCTAGCCACAAAACGGTGTAATACCCTACCCAAACCTCACCGCTTGCAGGGGAACCACCTGACTTTCAGGAAACAGCTCAAGACTTGGCTTTTTAACCAACCACTTTGAGAGAAATTAAAATTAATAGCAATCGACTAAAACCTGTGCACCAGAAACATTTGTGCTAATTTACAACAAGCATTTTTCAGAACTCTGGGCAATACCATCTGCAGCAGATGAAGCAGACGCATAAAACCTCTCCTGTGTGGCACAGGTCCACACCTTTAACCTCAGTGAAATCTACCACCAAGTGCAAGGAAGTGACGACACCCTTGCCCCACTCTCCACCCCCTCATCCTTCCGCTAACTTCTCACTACCAGAATCTTGCATCCTTATGCCTCCCACACTCCTACAGACGTCCTTCTAGGTACAGATTCAGACCCTATTCATCTTCCATCAACCATGCTGCTCATTGTGGCACGCCACAGTCCCGAGGCTGCCCATATGGCTAACCTGCCTAGTCAGTACTAACCGCAAACAACTTAGAGATGTTCATGTCGACACGCAAGTAACAGGTACTTCCACCTGCATCCATCAACACCAAAGATTTCTGCATCTGCCTTCCCGCCATCCGACTAACACACCCTGTCCTTCTTTCTTACAGAGCCGTGCGCATTGAGGCCAACATTTCTGACCACTTTACATTACATGCCCATGTGTCACTGCAGCAGCTCCTCTCAGCGTGGGTGGGTATGCACATGGATCTCATGGGCCACATGCTGCCAATGTAACATGTCGCATGACCACAGCAAGGGGGAAAAAAACTCATGTTTCTGTGAGGTTCACCTCACCACATGGCATACCCATGGCAACCCTTGATCCTCTGAAGGATGTCCTTCACTCCCCCACATGCTTAGCGGCTCGGCTGGGGTCAGGGGATTTCAGAAGAGCCAGTAAAATAGCTCAGCAGGTTGAGCTCTCGCTGCTGCAATCTGTGTGTTATCTGCAGGTCACAGGTGGGAATCACGGCAATGCCAACTCAGCTTTTCAACCTTCAAAGGTCGATAAATGAGTACCAACTTCGGTTGGGTGGTAATTGTTTATAAAGATTTTCTAAGTACAGCGCTTTGGCGAAAGTGCTATATATGTAACAAATAATTATTGTGATCTTTTAAAAGAGCTGCACTATCTTCCACAGGAAGAGTTTGCTTTACCTTCACTTTGTTCACAGATGACTCTTTACCTCCACTGTTAAGGCAGGACCGGCTCTGTGGATGCCGTCCCTTCTCCCCTAGGGGGAGACCGGTTCCATGGGGCCAGGGCGGTGCATCCACAGTACAACAGTCCCCCCGGCGGGGGGTGCACAGGGGATGGATCACATGGGAGAGGAAGCCCCATATGGGATTAGGGATGCCCATTCCCAGATAACGCTGTATATTTCTGCATTGTCACCACCGTCCTTTTTTGCCAAACCCTCCTTCCCTTGTTACAAACAGTGCTAATATCGTCAGTTGTATAACAAGCCAACCATTGTCATTGCCTGACTTAGGTGTAACTTTCGTATTTCTCCAGTCTCTATGTTCGCTGCTGCAGTCTTTCTTCGTTGCCTTTCCTGGAGGATACACTCTCTACATAGTCTCTGGCTCCAAGCGTAGCAGAGTGAAGCCTGCGTGTTTGGTGTTCCGTGCTTCTGCGGCTTCGTGGATCGCTTTGTAATGTTTCAGCTGAAGCAGGTGCTCGTCTTCTGCTCCTCCTTTCCTGTGGCACTCTTGACTGTGGGACTTCACCCGGGGGTTGGGACTTCACCCGGGGATATTTTTATTTGTTCTATAATCATCTAATCCCCAAACAATTGTCCCTGGAGTGGAGACTGTGGGGTGTATTCCCTTTGATCCACGCAGGGTCAGGCAGGCACTGCAACTTCTGCACATCAATATGAAAAACAAATCTAAAGTTAAAACATTACAACTTGAGAAGTTCGGAACGTGTACCATCACAAAAGGAGGCAGTCACGGGCACAACTGAGGACGGATTCCCCGCAAGTTCATCCACTGAAGCCAAAATCACTGTATTCTTTCTGCAGAAAGCAGCAAAAACCTACAGTGAAGTGGTTGTGGCCGACAAGGTACAGCAGGTCATGGAGAGGTCCGGGGTGGAGGAATTTAATGGGCAAGAGTTGGAAATCTCAGGGGTGGTGCTGGCCCAAGCGAACTGGAAGCAAGCATTCCCCTGTCAGATATATGCAAGAGTCAGGAAAACTAAATTAGGGAAGCAGAAAGCACCTACAAACGTTTGAGTATATCGCCAGGCCTTTCTAAGACCCAAGAAGAGGAGGCGATTCTAATTCCGGATTCCATACCGGATATTATATCTGCTTCCAGCCGTTCGGAGCACATTTAGTCATTTACAAATGATTGCTCGTCACTGCCATTCCAGGATAATTACTCAATTTCCCAGGAGGCTCCTCACTAGCAGCCCTGAACACTGTCCTTCAGTCCTTCATCAGACCCTACGATACCATCGATATCACTGGATGTGAAAACAAGCACCAACATCTTGACAGAGGTTAATAAACACCTTGCAAGGGGAGTGCATCTTAGAGCTCCCCCTGGCGTTGGTGTGACCACCACTGGGCCCACTTGCAGCACAGGTGGCCACAGGCACTTCATCCAAAGATGCGTATACTGAAGTTGTCAATCCACCCATAGAGAGAACACGAAGAGGAGCGCTCCCCTGAAGGGAACTGTGGCTCCAGCAAAGAGCATTTAAGAACATAAAGAATGGGCCAAAAGTTTTGAACAGGGGGTCACCTAAGTTCCTAAGGATTGTGCGGCTAACTTCTAATCAGCGCTCATAAAAACAAACAGACGGTGATATTATTGAGCAAAGGACGGAGTTAACAGTGGATTTGACAGACCCAGGCAGTGTCCCTACTGCACTCTGCTCCTTGTCTAATATGAAAGTTGCAGTGGCATTGCCTAGGGGCAAGTATGATGCCACAAAAACAGCCACCAGCATGAGGGATCCAGGTTCTCAGCAATATAAAAACCACAAGAAAGTTCCAAACAAAAAGACGCAGAACAAAGCGAATGTAGTGGCCTCAAGGAACAGAGGAGGTGAAGGGGGCGAGTCGCGCCACTCGCCACTCAGCACCATTGCCAGGGGTGTTGTGAGTACAGAGAAGACGGCTTTGACTGTGACCATCCCTTCGCAACACGTTCATAATTGGGCAGCGAAAATTCCATCTAACACAAAAGTGGAGGTTGACACTCCCAAAGCGGGGGTCCCTCCAAGCTGGTCAGAGTGTTGGGCCCTTAATGGGGACATCAGACCCAATGGTTTGGATCCCACCCCATAATTGTTTTTAACAGTTTGAGGAAGACGAGAATGTGCCGCTAAATAGACGCAGCATATTGACACTGCTTGCCTCTATTCCTGTCTTAAAGGCCATTTCTTCTGCGGACCTCAAATTCGTACACCTGTACGACCGTTCACGTCTTGGGAAATGAGTGGTCCGCCTTCACTCAAGGCAGGTTGAATCCTTGGTAAGTGAGTGCCGGGAAGATCTGTTTTCGAATGGCTCTGAGACTTATTATGCCAAAGGCACAGGAAACGAGCACCAAGACAATGGGCACATCAATCTCATAGTGAAATTCTTCAATACTGATCAACGGCGGCTGGTCGACCATGATCCTACCCCGTCGAGTTGGGGCTAGCTTACCAGTGCGCTACCAGCCACAACAAGATCTAATGACACAGAGTATGAAATTAGCTATTAGAATTCGAGAGGACATTTCTTTTTGAATACAGATATTAATGAAATGTTTTTGGGGGTAGATAAAATCTTTTTGCAGGAAACTTGGCTAAGGGAAACCCCTGCATTTGATGGCTATATGATAATTTGTAAAACGGCCTGAAAGGGTGTTCGGTGGGAGGGCTATTAACCGCTGCGAGAATTAGGAGCTCTTGTACGATTCATCACATGAAGACGGCCTGTTGATATCCAAGGTGTCAGATAAGATTGATGGGCATCAGGTCTTTACTCTTCTGATTAGCATTTACTATAACCCACACATAGGGGACTTTGACAAAGTTGTGAATGAGGTTGAAAATGTGTTACTCTATTGGCATGCACAGGATGGGGCGGGCCCCATAGTTATAGGGGGACGTTAACTGTGAATACACGCCGTCTCCTGATGAGTCTGGTGCAGTTGCTGCCAGGCTTGTGACACAGGCTGCGCACCAGAAGTGGCATCAGATGCTTTCTGTTATCCCTCCTGCAGCACCAAGTAACACCCATCCCCTTGGCAGGCATACATATTATGGGTCTCATGTACGCTCCTTTCATGCTTCTCCTAATTTCCTTATTCAGAAACACTCTCTGACTCAAGGGTGTTGCAGGTGGAAGTTGCCAAGGCAACGCTGGCATCCACTGCATGCTCGGAACAACACGACCTGCGCAAGAGGCAGAGTAAGGAAAAGTCACGTGAGAGCAGATACTTAGGCTTACAGCTCCCGTACGTCACTGCTTCTGATTTTGAAAATCGCGGGTTTTGTTTCTTGTCCAAATCACTGCCATACTTTGTTGCCAGACCTCTTGCTTGCCCTAACGGGATTGCTTTTGTCATATCCCCGTGTCTTGACCTTGTGACTCTTGTGAACGAACCTTGGCTCTGCTTACGGATATTCTACACCCTTGCAGATTTTAATCTCTTGTTTCCTGCACGGCCACGACCCGGACTGCTCACACAGACAGTCTGCCTTCATCACGTTTGGTTTCTTGGATTCCCGCAAAACGACACCTCGTACTGTCCCCTGGATTGATTTGGTCACACTGAAAGACTGCATCAAGCAACGTCGTTTTGGGTGCATCACAAGTGTGCCTCTGCCAACGACTCACCGCGCCTGGACTAGAGACTTACACAAGTGGCGCGCACTGTCGCTAGGCATCCTCGTTCCGTCGGGATACGTGGTACCAGGAACTAGAGACTCATACCATCAACCGCATTAGGCGTCCGCGTGCCGTTGTGTCTAGTTCTGTTTGGTTGAGTAGGCTTGATGCTGCAAACAAACCACGTGGCCGCTGGCTTCCATACTTTGTTTTCCTTTGCATAAAATCACGGTAAGTCGCATATCATTGCATCTGATACTGCATCCACCTCTCATAGGCCATATCACAGTAGTTTTCTCTGTCTCGTTGGTTCTACATTGAGGAGGTTAGCAGAAAGAAATATTCCACCACTTTAAGAGGACAACCCAACTCAATACAGGTCAGAAAAAGACCCCTCTCTGTCTTGATCCATATTGCCTAATCATAGTGCAGTCAAGTGACTGTGTTCTTTGTTCCTTTACAGTTTACCCCTGTATAGTGCTGTGTTGCATCTTCCAATTAATTGATCCCTCTGCATGTTACACTCATTCAGAGAGATACATTGGTAGGAAGAATTCTTCGGCTACACTTCAAGTTCAACTACCCGGATTCTGACAGTCACATCCTCAACGATAAGATTACATTTTCATCAAACACATAGATCTGGCCAGGTTGAAAGATCGAAAGATAATAAAAAAACAACTAAAGCTACCACTGCCCCCTCTTATTGACCCTACTGCCGGAAGGAGTTAGAGAAGAGTTGGAGTCTATAGGAAGTAGAAATCTCATTATCACCGGTCCCAAGGGTAGACTGGTTCTGCAAAGTCGAGTCGTAACGCGGAGGTAAAACATAAGAGATTGGACAGTTGGTGGGATGGACTCGCTCTGGAGGACAGGAGGGGGGGCAGCAGCACTGGCACTCTTCCCCGATTTACTATCCAAATTGGGGAGAATTGGGGAGGAGGCTCGGGTGTGTGCAGCGAAACCGTTGGTAAACGCCAAACGCAATCCGTTTGCCAGAAAGGTAGTGCATAGGTGTCTCGCGAAAGCAGAAATCAGGACAATAAGGAAGTGTAGTTTTAAGACCAGCAAATAGAAGCGCAGATTAACATTATTGAGGCAGAAGCACAGACTTTGAAACAAACATCGTAAATTACAGCAATACATGCATAACAACCAGGAGTCATTGTCACAACTAGTCAAAAAAGATACGAGGGATATGAGGTGGGCACTCAACAATAAGAGCCTACTCCAAACTCCTGCTCAGGCTTCTGGTGTGTCGGAGGAGGTGTGGGTGTACTACCTCCAGCACAAGTTCAGTGGGAGCCTGCAAGCACCTAGCGCAGAAGGGACTCCACTGGGACTTCCAATTTTACAGGGAGGACAGAGTTGGTGATTATCGATTTAAAAAAAATCCCTAGCCAGCAGCCCGGATGGTGTAACGAACCGAACAGGATTCTGAAAAATAATTCCCAACTGTGGGCCGAGATCTTGTGTAATCTCTTTGAAGAAATAGCTAGGAGTGGGATGTGCCTCAAGTCATGGCTTAGCGCTATTGCATTTCCGGACTACAAAATGGGAGATGGGGGTTCACCGAAGAGCTATCGCCCAATTTCTCTACTAGACATGACATCTAAGGTCTTTGCTACTTTTATTTTGACGAAGCTGAGAAACTGGTCTGAAGCGACTCATCGCCTGCATCCACTGTTAGGAAAGATTTCTCTTGGGTCCAATTTTCCCTCCATTTATGGACCCCCAAACTTTTTGCTTTTGTTTGGCTATCCTAACCTGTCTTTTTCCAGTGGAGCACAGCCTCCAGCTGCACCCTTCTGGGCTTTTACTCACTTGTTATGGGGAAACTGACACGTCCTTCAGGCTGTCAGGACTGGGAAACTAGGTTTTCCTTACTCTTCAACTATGTTGCCATTTCTTGGTTACTTTTTATCTATGTGCCAAGTACCTTACAGTAACACGCATAGGGGTCCTTTAGTTTTATGGCCCTAGCCACCCTCTTTTTGGTGTTTGTACAAGTGTGCCTACGACGAACTAATAATAATTTTTAAATCGTGTTTATGGACCATATCACATGTTTGGCCCAACAGTGTGGCCAGTGCCGAAAATGGCCGTGCCAAAAAGTCTTTTGCTCTGTCCTTTGGCCATTTTGTCCCTTTGTCTTCCCCAACGCCTGGGTTGCATGCAAGAGAGCAGATCTTCCATTGGCTGTCACAGATTTGAGCACGAAACAAATCTTGGATAAGAGAAGGGGCTCTGCATCCATTCTATGTTGATCACCTGAAGTTCACACCGAACTACATAAGAAGCCAAGCATCCTGATCAAAAGAGCAGACTCGTGGAACCGCCAGAGACATGCTGGAAGGTTTGGAACCCTGACCCCGCTGTTGTACCGTAGGACCCCTGCTTTTGTATTGTACCAAGAAGGCCTGCAAGGGCACTTCGACCCTTTGGAGTAGTGGGACTAACTACTCTCGGCGCCTTCTGCTTACCCTTGCAAAAAGCCTCTTCGGAAGCATTCCTGGGCCACCCAGCAAACTGATCAGCTTGAAGCAGGGCTATTGTACAGGAGCGCCGCTGTCCCAAGTTGAGACTCAAGACTTTAGGAATCGCTCGCTTGTGGTCCTGGGCCCTCTCTCACCAAAACTAGTTGTCCTAGCTCCTCCGAGTCACAATTTATGAGAGTGCGCAACGCCGCAAGTATTTGCAGCCCGTGTCACTCCGTTGTGGTGACTGTCGGTTTAAGAGCCTGCAGACCAGCGTCCCCCCCCCCCCCCCCGTGTCCTGAGATGTGCTGCACCAGAACTATCCTTCTCTTTCCTTCGAGAGCAAAGTCTACTGTCCCGCAACGAACGATCATCCTATCCCACAGCCGCTGAAAGCCGAAGTGACCTGTAACTGCAGGAGTGAAAACTACTAGCGTACTGGTCTAGACTGGCAAAGGTTGGCCCGGACTGTGTCGAGGGTCGGCGAGTACTTGCATCACCTACGGCACATCCATTATTTTTACGTATGAGAATCCTATAAAAGAGACTCACCTTAGCTGAGCTAGCCTGCGCTCCCCAGCTATTCCTGAACTCTGAATGTCGCTCTATCTACAAGGGTAGACCCCTCCTCCAGGAATAGGGCTTTTCTATATCGCCTCAACCCACTTTCTGAACAGCTACAATTCCCTGAAGAGAATCCGCTTTATGCACGACTGCACGTTGTTAACGCAGTGCTGCACATTTGAGCATAAGGCTCCTCACTTCTTAGGGCTGGACTGCACAAGATAGGGATTGACTTCAAAGAACTGTCTAATGCGATACCGGTGCTGAACTTACCTCTTCTGTTGCAGGTTGTGGTTATTTTCTCCCCTTTCAACAGCATTAGGGTAAACGCCTGTATATATGTCATATAGTGAAAAGCGTGTGTGGCAACTTTTATTATTACTCTGCTTTATTTGTGTTTAGTTATGAAGGCCTATAATAAATGTACTTTATTCTTATCTGTCTGGGAGTATTCTGTAGAGTTTTACTGTGTGTGCTCATTGTGGGCTTCCGATCACTCTCACCCCTCCTGAGACTTAGTTTTGACCACCTGCTAACCTACCATAGATTGGCCTGGTTTGTCCAGAAGGTTCCCATATTCTACTAAACTAGGGTGGCCTCCTAAAGTTCTGTCAACCAGGTCAGAGTTTAGAAATGCATCTTAACAGGCAGTCAAAAATAGTCTATGAGCATTATCCCAGCTTCCACTAATTGAGTTTTACAGGTAAAAAAATCTGCAATTGTCCTTTATGGCTGCGAACTGTCCAATATCAGGTGCAGGAAGTTCTATGACAAAATGGAGGACAGGATCTTGAAGCAAGTTCTGGGTCTTCCACTTTCAGTTCCGGTCAGTATGATTAGACTAGAACTATTGGCTTTTGTTTCTGGTTTTCAAATGAGTGCGTGGCCCATGCTTGCACTCAGTTCCCAGGGTCCCCCTTCTCCGTGGCCACCGTCTTCACCCCTTCCCTCCCCTGGACCTCTTGCACCACTTGGGTAACGTGTGTACCTGTTTGCTTCCCACTGGAAGGTACCAGCATTTACCCAGCAGCTGCAGTTTCTCTCTGGGCTCTGGTCACGTTCGAGGATTTGTCGCGGTCGGCAGCAGCTTTCCTCATATATGCTTCTTTCCGGCGGTGCGTCCTCTATGCTGGGCGCTTCGCTGGTGCTCGGGATGCCCGGCGGTTCCAAACAGCAATAATATGAGCAGGCCTGGCTTCTGGGACTTTGCTTGCATTCTCCTTGGGGGGCATACCACATTATATGAATATAGTCATCCCTAATCTAATAAGGGAGTTCCTCCCCCATGTGATCCTCTCTAGGTGCACCTACTCCCCAGGGGGACTATGGAATTGTGGACGCACCACCCTGGCCCAATGGGAAATGTCTCCCACCTAGGGGAGAAGGGACGAAATCCACTGGGCTATCCTATTCAAGACCTCAAGAACTGTCTCACTTGAGTTCTAAACCACTATCTAGCTAGGCCCAATCCCGACGTCAAAAGCTACCACTACATGCATGGCCCTTAGACCCTCTGCAGCCGGATCTTCGATTGAAGTAAGTGGGCCCAGCAATTTTGAGACTCCTAGGGGTGGTCTCTCAGAGTCTGAGTAAGGGGTAGGAGTTTGCATACCTGTTCCCACCTCCACATCTACCATAGGAATTGTATAGGCATAGACTCTCCCTTGCCTGGTCATGATCAGTGGCGATCTGGCCATGGATTGTCCTGGGCTTCCCCTAGAGTGGTGGGATTTCGAGAGTAAACCTAACCTATTTGACTGACTCCTCCACTGAGACATTTACCTACTTGTTCCTCACTTTTAAAGACTTCAAGTTCCCTGAAACTGTTACTTAGCTGGGGCGTTGACTCTTTCTGGAGCACTCGGCCTGCAAACCTTCGCAGGGAAGGACTTCTTAAGTGTTAAGGGCCTTATTGTATAAGGCGGGCATTGGCTTCTATTGCTTTTCCGCTGTGTTTGACCCACTTTGCTGGTTGTAGGGTAAAGTGTAGGTGCTCTCTAGTCAGATGCCCAGCTGTGTGCATGCATATCTGCATAGATTTGCCTTTGGGATAGTTACTTGTATGTGATCTCATATGTCTACAGTGTTTTGAAGGCCTCATAAATAGAGTATTATTGCACTTCTGCCCAATTTGATTTATACGAGGGGTCGGTGTGTGACTCATTGTACCATAACACCACCCCCAGAGCCACTGCTTTGATAGAGGTTGGCTAGACCTAAATGTCAATAACCCTGCAACTAGCGTGGTCCCCCCGAGCCCTCCCGCGGGGCTAGTTCTACAAATCCATCTTGGCAGGTTCCAATCCTCAAAATTCTATCAAGAGATAGAAGGCCCTCTTGATTTGCCGCCATCAAATTAGGCATCGGCTACCCTTTAAAGAAAATAGCTGAAGATATGTCTCTGGCTATATGCTTTTGCGTGATGAATTTACTGCTTTATAGCCGGTGTGGAGAGTATTAGTCGCACCTTGCAGCTGCTCTGACACTGGCCACTGCTGTCAAGTGGTTACATGAGGACGTTATTTAAATAGTTTTTACTGTATAGGTGATCTGTTTTACACCCTTGACACACCCCCGTGTATTGATTTGCATTTTATTTAAAAGTTTGAGTAAAACAAAATGAAAATACAAAAAAAGGAGTGAAGCAAGTATTGATTCTACAGCTTTCGTTTCTGAAGGTGGGCAACGTGCCATGGCGGGTCCCCGTCAAGAAGCCACAGTAAGATAATGTATACCGTAAACGTAGCCATTTTTCTCAGCTGGGCTTCTCTTATTTTACCAGCTTGCCCCAATCAATTCCAAGGAGCAATAGCAGTTAACAGTTGAGGAATCAGAAAGGAACTCTTACATGTAATTGCGGACCGAGTCGGGTAAGATGACCACACAGCGCTGCCCTTCCTTCAATTCTTGTGCAGCCTTCACTGCAACAGCCATAGCACTACCAGAGCTGCCCCCTGCAGGAATAAAACCACAACTGTTACATCAGGGAGAGGGGCACCACTTTAAGCGCACATGTGATTGTGAAAACTTTATAACATTCAGAAAAGCTTTGTATGAAATGGTGGTTCAACCAGAACCTCAGAAAAGTACAAATTTCAGATAAAATGAAATACGTTAACAGATATAATGTAGAATTTGAGCCTATGCTCACCACATTTACTCGGAGAAGGAACTAGTTGCCCCAGCATGCCAGCTTCACTGCCTAAGCAGGGTTCGCACAGGTGTAGGCCAGTTCAAGCTTGTGATGGGCATTCTGGAGAGGACCAAATGCCCGCCCCTTCATTACCAGATTTCACCCTTTGGTCTCAACCCCCTCGGTCCCCTTATTGCATAGATGTGGTCCATTGCAACTGAAGCAGCCTTGCTCTAGCTCTATAAAAATACATTATTTTGCACCTTTCACCCTTCTCCCACCTGGCCGCCACCATACACAGATCACTGTAGACCTCTGTGGTGGTGGGGACCAGGAAAAAGAAAAGATTCCTTTGATGACTCAATAAAACTGTATTGCTCTTTCAAGTCCTGGTTCTCCAAGGATGCATGCGCCGCCTTGATTCCCTGTGGCATGCATCCTCAGAAAATAGCATCAAGTGTAGAGGAAATAACAAGTTAAAGGGGTCACAGACCACGGTGAAGTGTCAAACACACGCCTCCTGACTGTGCACAGGGATCATGCAGAGATCTGGGTGTGCTTGCACCAGAACTGCAGATTCTTCCCCATCCTTCACCCCCCAACAAGGAAATGCACACTCACTGGAGGTAACACGTGCACAGGTATGCATGCATGTGCACAAGGATGAGTGCATATGCCTATGTGTCATACATTCTAGGCCAAGACCAGAGGCGAGCATTATGCTTCAACTTCTTTAATTCTACTCTCCAGCAGTTTCAACAAATAAACAGAAAATTAATAACTCTCTCATTTTCTTTTTTTAAATTACATTTCCCTCTGATCACATTCCTTTTTGTTGTCCATGATACTTCCTGTCCTTGGCCATCAGTCACTTCCTGCTCTTCAGCAAAATAAGTTCACTTTCTTACAGAACAGCGTGCTTTGATGCGTTTGCATGTTTTAACTAAGTGATTTTTCTAATGTACTTTACTGTGGCAATACTGTTTGCACTATAAGTGCGAGACATCTATAACGCGCTTATAGTCCAAACAGTATTAACACATTACTCTGATAAGGCTATCGCTGAGCAAGAAGCCTGCACGTAACCCAACACAAAGGCAAGTGCTGTGGCAGTGGAAAGAAGGTGCAGAACATCACATGATAAAATACAAAAAAAATAATAAAATATATATTTTTTGATAATTAATAATTACATACATAGACCAACAATAATTAATAATTACATACATAGACCAACAGAGTTTGATAGGGGGCGTGCAGTTCAACCTACTGGTTCAGGTATTGACACACATAATACAGATATTAATCATGTCAGAATATGAGTGGCGCTGGAGGGGTAGAGGAAGCAGAAACCCTGACAGCCTGGAAACATCTAATGGCCACACTGTTTGGGCCCACTCAAAACTGGTCGAGCGACCAGGACCCAGAAGAGAACACAGTAGATGGAACCCCGCTGCAGGTTGAAGAAGCAGATTGCGAAGTAGTGTAGGCTTGGTTGGGGGGGGAGGGGGGGAGTCGCAGTAGACATGGTTTGAGTTGCACAAAATCTGTAATATTGCAATATGTACTGCAAGTTTGGTTGTTGGTTGTTTGTAATAAAACCAATAAAATAGTTAAAAAAAAGAATATGAGTGGAGCGAGGAGGCGCCAGCGCAGGACCTAGTGCTTAGCCTAGCGCTCTGACGTCTCAAACTACCAACTGCACCTCCTCAGAGGTATTCTTCCGTTCCTCTCCTCCCCCACCGACCCAGAAGCTCTCTGTCTCTAGAGCTCTGGTTCTCTCTAGGCTGGACTACTGCAACAACCTCTTTCTGAATCTACCTGCCTTCACTTTCCGCCCTCTGCCACTCAGCCAGAGCAGGACTACAAAACTTGTCCTTGGCCTCAAGCCCAGGGATTGTATCTCTCCAGCCTTGAAACCTCTTTATTTGCTCCCAGTGGCTTCAATGATTATATTCAAGACCCTATGCATTGTCCACAAGGCCTGGGTCCAAAATACCTTCAACTCTCCCTCCGTAAATACCTTCCCACTCAAACTCTTCGCTCCTCCAACTCCAACTGCCTCAGGGTCAGTCTCTTCTCCAAGCAGCGAGTTGTGGGTAGATCTCTTTTCTCGGCTGGGGCCTCCCTCTGGAACAGCCACCCTGCCATTCTGAAACTTGAGGTTCCGGAAGCACCTCAAGACCTTTCTCTTTGCTTCTGCCTTCGTTCTTCCTCTGCCCTGCTGATCAGTCTGCTTCGGCACTGCGTACCTGGTACCCTCTGCTTTCGGGCCCAGGTCCCTGCCCACCCAGCCACACACCCGCACTGCCTCCTGGCAACCCTTGCACTTGGATCTGTAAGCCTACAGTCTCCTTACCTGCACTTTCAGACACCCTTTGTCTGCGCTTTAAACCTCGCACTTGCCACCCTGGTGGCTGCGCTACCAGTTGTTTTCTTTGTATCACTTGCTCAGCACTTTCCACTTCTCCCCTCTCCCATGCATTTTCCCCTTCCCTCTCCCAAGCACTTGCGTTTTCTCAATGTCACTGGGCCTAGTAAGATCGTTGTTTTGTCCTCCCTTGTTCCCCTCCCTTGCCTTTTTGCGCTCTAGCAGATCTAGCAGAGCGAGCCAGAGACAAAAGGAGAGGACGTAGACATCGAAACCCTTGCCAATTGCGTCCAGCGGGCAGTCTGTCTGCTGGGAAACGCTAATTGTACTTTTTCCTTGGAGAGGAGGAAATTACTTCTCTTAAAAAACAAAATCGATGCAAAATTGAGCAGCCTCGTTACGTACGAGGCAGGAGAGGCAGCGCAAAGCCTACTCTTTGGAGAGAACTTTGGTAAGGAAATGGGGAGATTGGTAGGGACCTACACCTCCCTAGAGAAGGCACAAGCCTCGATCTTCTACCTCGATCTTCCCGAGCAAATGTTTTGCCGGGACCGGCACTATAGGGGTCGAGCAGCCGGTCGGTTCCAATCGTCACAAAGACCCAAGGGCGTCAGGGTACACTACTGGTAAGCGAGGCAGCAAGACTCCTTCCCAACCAGAGGGAGGTATCCCAGAGGCCGCAGGAGTAGAGGAGACAGAAGAGCGCAAAGCTCTAACACAGGCGAGACTGGCTACTTATCCGCCAGTAGGGGGAGAACATTACAGCCCTGGCAGAACTGCTGTGCACTTTCCAGCAATGCTTGGGTGCTGCAAACGACTAGAGGCCTATAGCTAGAGTTTACTCAAGAGCCACTACGAAGAGCTAGAGCAGCTTGAAAAGAAAGAGGCCATCGATCTGTGCACAGAGGCTCCCAAATTCGTGAGCAACATGTTCCTTGTTCACAGGAAAGAGAAAGCCAGGCCGCCATAAACCTGAAAGATTTGAACAGTTGGTTGATATACAGACATTGCAAGATGGAGGGCATACATCCTCTAAGGGACATTTTAAGAGAGGGAGATACCTAAAAGAAACCTACCTCACAATACCCGTAGATGCAGAATTCCGCCTGTTCCTAAAGTTCAACTGGGCAGGGCGATTCTGGCAATTCAAGATGATACCTTTCGGTCTCGCGGCATGGGCGTTCACCGAACTCATGAGACTGTTAGCGGCAGCTATCAGAGAGAAAGATTTATATAATTATGTGCCAGGACGATATTCTGCTATTAGCAAGCGACAGGGAGACGTTGCTGTACCAGACGAGCTGGGTGAAAGACCTCTTAACATCGATAGGTTTCTTGATCAATCCAGAGAAAATCAGACAGGACACTGACGAGATGGGTTTCGTGGTAGACATGAAGAAGGCAACTCTAGAGCTACCAGTGAGGATGATCCAGGATATGAAGAGGGATCAAAGTACGTCTCGCCAAACAAGTTATCTCTCTTCGAGCACTAGCGAGAGTAGTGGGACTCTTCGAGTCTTCCATTCAGGCCATATTTCCAGGGCCCCTCCATTACAGGGCACTCCAGAGACTGAAGATCAGGCATCTGCAGCAAGGCCAGACAGTGCTACTCGACCAAGAGTCAAACACAGAATTACAATGGTGGCTACGGAATATGGACACGTGGAAAGGGCGAGCCATTTTCAGAGACACGCCAGATCTGGTCGTGGAGTCAGACACCAGCAGAGTAAGCTGGGGGACTCGATGCGGCGCACGCGAGACAGGGGGCAGGTGGAGATCAGGCGAGCTAAGACTTCATATAAACTTTCTAGAACGGTTAGCTGGGTCGTTCGAAATAAAAAATGTTATGAAAGGCAGAGTGAACTGTTGCATACTACTGAAGATGGACAACATCTCAGCAGTCAGATACATAAATCATCAAGGCGGGACAAAGTCCAGACTACTTGCGGAGTAAGCAAAAGATTTCTGACATTATTGCCTTCAGACGGGGATCTCAGTAACAGCCGAGTATCTCCCGGGGACTCTTAACATGATAGATTGGAACTCGCGTCATTTGACGACTCCAGCGACTGGAAGCTCAGCGAGGAAGTGTTCGGTCAGCTGGAGCAGTTATGGGGTTCGAAAGACAGATTTATTCGCAGTATTAGTGGCAGTACCCATATTGAAGTCGCAGGTTTGGTTTCCAGGAACTTTCCTCAGATTTCCTGTGGATTCTCACAACAGGAGAGCAACTGCTCAGGGACCCAGCTGGGTCGTTTCATCCTCTGAGGGTGAGGGGATGCCTTCCCATAATGGCGTGCAAGGTATCAGAGAAAGATGGCAAGTGCCAGGCATTTCAAGCCACTCTGCGCGGCTCTTTGCAGATTCTTGGGCCTACTCCATGCGGCGGTGCTACGACACAGTATGGACCAAATGGACAGGCTGGCACAGAAGGGGAAGTATTCCTCCTGTTTCTGCCCCTGCAGTAGCGGCCCTTAATTTCCTGGCTTTTCTCCTAGAAGAGGGCAAAGCCTTCAGGAACACAGTAGTGTGTAGGTCTGCAATATCAGCAGGGCATAAGCAGGTGGATGGAGCGCCAGCAGGAGATCATCTGTCGGTAGTCAGGCTCATGAAAGGAACCTGGTTCTGCATCCCTCTGGGTCCCAAATACACACGAATATGGGACATGAACATAGTGTTAAAAGTTCCTGGGGAACTGGCCATCGAACAAATACTTATCGCTGACACAGCTATCAGGAATAATAGCACTGTTGCTGTGTCTGGTGTCACACAGACAAGTCTCAGACGTTAGAGCATTGGAAATGGATAGGAAGATGTACGGACCGAAAGGAGTTACCTTCACACTAGCTAGGAGGACGAAGACGAACTCCTCCTCGATTTCGTATCCCTACTTGACGGGCAGCCAAATCTGTGCGTGGCTGCTTCCATCACGGAGTACGAGTTCAGGACAACGGAGCTACGCCCAGCGGGTGTGTCCCAACTGTTGAAAGCCCTATAAAGGAGGTCACTACGGCCACCATCGCCAGATGGGTCAGCGAAATCATGCAGCAGGGTGGGATACACCGGACACAATTTGGGACCCATTTAGTGAGGGGCTATGGCATCAAAAGCATTCACAGCTGGTGTAGCCCTGGTGGATATTCTGCAGAGCGGCAGACTGGACTAGCGACAGCTCGTTTAAGAAGTTAATTTTAAGCCAGTGTCATCTGTGGCGGAGACAGTGATCGAGAGCTCTGAACAAGCATTATGCCTGACACAGAATGAAGATTCATACTACATATCACAACGGGAAACTGTTTATATAGATTCAACTCACAGTGCATGCTCGGCAGAAAAGTAATGCTTGCCTCCGGGTCTTCAATAGAATCAAGACTCCTTGCACAGTATGCAAGGGTAATCTTCATTCTCAATACAGCCAGGAAAGCAATTCTCACATACTCAAACAGAAGTGTGCGTATGTAAAAGAGCTAGAGAAGGGATTGGGGGAGGGTGAGAGAGAGATATGATTGGTTATTTATAACCAGGGAGACAGAGACAGACACCCCCCTGAGGGAGAACAGTCCTTTCCACAACATTTATCTATGGCACATACAGTTAGGGCAGCAGGGACATTTACACATTGTGGGTAACGAGTACCAGTGCTGAAAGGGTATACGGTGCCGGAACAGGGTGTGGACTGTGAAGGGTAGTGATCAGGAGGAATACGGGGCTGTGTGGATTTAGGTGGTGAAGAAGGTGCTCTTTGAAGAGGCGGGTATTGATTTATTTTCTTAATTGCATGAGGGTGAGGTGGAGTCGTCGGATGTTGACTGGTATGAGGTTAAGTATATCTGAGGCATGGACTGAGAGCGCTAGTTCCCTGGTTCTTGTTTGCATTTCTGTTGCTATTGTCATAGGTCAGAAAGAGGACACAGACTCTGATTAGACCCATCACTGGTATATTTGTTTAAAGAATGTGACTAACGCCCATCTTTCCCTATTCTACAAGGTGTCCCTACCTAGCGAAACTGGCTAAGTTGCTCGTCAGTAATCAGTGAATGGCTATAAATGATACCGCCCGTCCCTAACCTATCTGACCCTACCACTGTTTTTAACCTAGTCAGGAGAAAGTTTCCCTTCTCCGGAGGTTTCTTGGCTTATCTCTAAACCACTTTCAATAGATGATCTTTTGTCCACTTTTATTAGTTGGTAAATTTCATTCAATATTGTCTTGGGCTTTTGTTTCTTGTTTTCCTCTATAAAGGAGTGATCCTGTTCTCCTCCCATGGTAAACTTATCCTATAAGTGAATGTTCCTTCTAGACCATTTCTTGTTTTCAAGAATAATAAACCTTTATTTCCTGTTTGTGTCTGGATATATATCTACAATGTGCAGCTTATTTTAAGGTTTCTATTTGATATCTTGACCTTCTATTTTACTTATGCCTGACTGGTGTGAATTGCTATGAATTGGGCTACTTACTCCCACAGTATTCGTCTACTTCTCTCTGCACTAATTCTAGAATACTTCCCTCTTGACCGAGACAAATACTGACCGTTCCCGTGTTGATTCTCACTCTTCTTTCTGATCTCGTGGTATTATCTTTCTCATAACTATGACGAGTATGAGGATTCCAATAATGGTTCTCATTCACTCCCTCGGATCTCCAGTTATCCCTTTATCTTCCGTTCTTATGGGTAACGTCACCTGTGTCTCATTTTTTGAGGATCGGCTTCCTCTCCTTTGTAACTGGCATCTCATGTCCTTTGACCAGTTTCTCCTTCAGTTCTTCTTGGATGGCTATACAGTATCTGGCGTATGGGCTTGCCCCGAGTCTGCCGTAGCAGAATGGTGTTGGCGTTGTTGCAAGGATCCCTGGTCCACCACGAACCTCCCGTGGTCATGCCACCAGTTTCAGATTCTTTCTATTCCATGGCTTCGAGAAGCCACACATCCAGCTTCACTTCTTCTGGCCTCTTTGCTACCGGTTGCAGCACGCCGATCCCCTCTGTGTCTCACGACTGCAGGACGCTGCGTGTCTCACCTGTGCTTCCCCCTGAAGTCAGTGTCTTGCGGGCTATTACTTCACTTCTCCAGGCTCCTCTCCTTCTTGAACTGATGTATCCCTGGGGCTTCCCATGTGCAAGTCTTTGGTCCTCTTTCTCCTCCCTTGTAGGCTCTCATCTCCTCTATACGTTCTCTTCTTCGTCCCAGTGGAACGGGAGCTTAGAAGGAGTTTTTCTATTTTGTGTTGGCAATAACACATATCGGCTTTCTCTTCACAGATATTATAATCAGAGAGGTTCAAAGAAGTTATTTTGGCAGGTCCGCTACGAAGTTCCTCCTTGGAACGGGAGTCTTTGTTCCCAAAGGGGCGAGTCTTTCCGAGTGAGGTCCCACTTGATTCTACCCTTAGGGAGGGTATTGCGGAGCGGGCTCACCTCCTAGCCGCACATGGTATGAGGCTCCCCATTGAGGAGGATCGATTTCCAACGATTCGTCACACTATGGTCTTGCCAGGTGTGGACATCTGGTGGTCCACTGATGACCAGAGATGGTGACTGTGCCAGGTAGGCAGGAGTGTGCATGGGAACAGCTCTGTATAGGATGCAGCTGGCTGTGATAGCGATGAGTACTTGTAGAGGTAGCCAGTGAAGGTCGATAAGCGTGGATGTTATGGGATTGTACTTTGCAGAGACCTTTGATGAAAAATGGTGCAGTGTGAAGGACCCTTTTCATGGATGCTGCAGGGTGGTAGCATTGTAGGGAAGAGTAAAGCTTGGCAATTCCTCCTTCCGGGTGAGAAAGGATCATGGCCTTCATAGTGGATCTGAAGCTGGTCGCTGGGCGATTATCTTCAGACGCAAGCTTTACAGACTTCGATGGCAGAGTCTGACAGAGAGAGAATGGGGAGGTAACAAAGACCCAACAGTCTCTAAGGAGCTCTACATAAGCAAACATACAAGGAGGAATGAACAGTGAAGGTTGCAGAGGCCAGGATGGAACCAATGGAGGCCAGGGCAGAGCTAAGCAAAACGAATGTGCACAGGGCAATGAAAACAGGCAGGTCTCGCACATTTAGGGACCTTTTCATGAGAAGGTGGTGGGGGCTGTGGTGCTCCTGGACTCCAAGATGAGGAAACGTGGAAGTGCAGGGAGGCTGCCAACACCAGTCACCTTGGGAGTGGAAGTGCAGGGAGGCTGCCAACACCAGTCACCTTGGGAGTGGAAGTGCAGGGAGGCTGCCAACACCAGTCACCTTGGGAGTGGAAGTGCAGGGGGACTGCCAACACCAGTCACCTTGGGAGTGGAAGTGCAGGGGGACTGCCATCACCAGTCTTCTTGGGAGTGGAAGTGCAGGGGCTGCCAACACCAGTCACCTTGGGAGTGGAAGTGCAGGGGGGCTGCCAACACCAGTCACCTTGGGAGTGGAAGTGCAGGGGGGCTGCCAACACCAGTCACCTTGGGAGTGGAAGTGCAGGGGGGCTGCCAACACCAGTCACCTTGGGAGTGGAAGTGCAGGGAGGCTGCGAACACCAGTCACCTTGGGAGTGGAAGTGCAGGGAGGCTGCCAACACCAGTCACCTTGGGAGTGGAAGTGCAGGGAAGCTGCCAACACCAGTCACCTTCAGAGTGGAAGTGCAGAGAAGCTGCCAACACCAGTCACCTTGGGAGTGGAAGTGCAGGGAGGCTACCAACAGCAGTCACCTTGGGAGTGGAAGTGCAGGGGGGCTGTGCAGGGAAGCTGCCAACACCAGTCACCTTGGGAGTGGAAGTGCAGGGAGGCTGCCAACAGCGATCACCTTGGGAGTGGAAGTGCAGGGGGGCTGGCAACACCAGTCACCTTGGGAGTGGAAGTGCAGGGGGGCTGCCAACACCAGTCTTCTTGGGAGTGGAAGTGCAGGGGGGCTGCCAACACCAGTCACCTTGGGAGTGGAAGTGCAGGGGGGCTGCCAACACCAGTCACCTTGGGAGTGGAAGTGCAGGGGGGCTGCCAACACCAGTCACCTTGGGAGTGGAAGTGCAGGGAGGCTGCCAACACCAGTCACCTTGGGAGTGGAAGTGCAGGGGGGCTGCCAACACCAGTCACCTTGGAGGCTGCCAACACCAGTCACCTTGGAAGTTCTCTCAGGGAGATACTGTGTCCCTCAAGGAGTGTAAATAGATCCTCTTTGATTACCTGCTGTGTACACAGGCCTGACCTGCTTCCTTCCAACTAAGAAGAGCCTTTCAGCTCCACAACACGGATGGCAAAGGACAACAGGATATCAATGATCACCGGTTGTGGCGTAAGAAGACCCCATCCACCATATAGAGGAAAAAGAGGCTGGACATACAGAAATCAATGTTGCTTAAGGCCACAATGAAAGCTCCCTATAGGCATGACATGTTCTCCTTTGCTAAAGTTAGGCAGCAATTAATATTTTGGACTCGGATCAGTGCCCTTATCAAGTTATGGGCTGGCTATAGTCGCCATGCCGAGGCAAGGGTTCTGTGGTAAGTTCCAGGAAATTATACTCATACCACACCAGGTTGTATGCAAGGTTTTTACTTTATTTTGCTCAGGAAGGGAACAATTACAGCATTGCCCTTAAAATGGTCCTTTTTATTTCAAGTCCATCCAGTCTCTGGTTAGGACCTTCCCTCAGCCCCTCCAGGATGACTGTTTACAGCATTTTCTTTAATTCGCTTAGGCGTATCCGGTTGTCTCTGGCTCTGCTTCAGTCTCTCGTTCCGACAAGAAACATAATGAAACTCATGTTTGAGCCCCTCCTTTATATATGCTACAGGCTCCTCATTGGTTCTCAGGTTTCCCATCCTTTCCTCCTCCTTTGAAGTTATTGGGTGATTGACTTTCCAGGCACGGGGACTGCAGGTGTGGAAGCTGACCCTTCCTGGTCTCCTGTAGCAGACTGTCCTGCCATGGCGTCCTGGGCCACACTCCTACGCCGGCCACTGTAGTGCCAGTCACCTCTTGCTGTCAAGTCAAAGTCAGTACGTTGCTGGGTCAGCAGTGAGGCTAGAAGGTAAGTTCCCGACTCCAGGATGGGCATCACTGAAGTTTGCAACAGCCTCCAGTCTTTTTTCCCAGACATAGGTCCCTCAACGCTATTGGGAGGAGTCTTCATGTGGGCTCGGCTCAGGGAGTCCAACCCTCAGCTTTCCAGGCCTGATGCGTCACGGGCAGTGCCGTGAGGTTCCCTCTCCGGCGGGGCACCTCTGTCCACACAGGGTCAATTGCAAATTCCATTCTTGCTTTGGGGTTTGAGGGTCTATCGTTGGGGCCTCAACCCCTCCTCTTGAGGTCCATTCTAAGGCCCTCTGCTATGGGAATATAAAGAAATAATTGAATTTGGTGCATCAGCCACATGTTACAATGCTTGTTATTGGCAGCTAAGAACAGATGCCTCTTGCTTCATCATGCCCTTTTAACAAGGTTACATTTAGGACTACATTGGGCAATCTGTTATTCGTCAGTTAAATTCAACTGTGCTTGATAATATTGTTTACACATTTCTTTTTTAAAGTACTATGTTGTCCCCCTTAAGAGTCCCAATTGTCGCCCAAACAATTACTGTAAACCAAACATACAGCAACGAGAAATAAAAACTGAATACCAGCACGGTTGGCAAAGAAAAGAAATGCGCACACCTCTTGTGAACCTTTTTTCTCATATAATATAAAAGCAGGAAACCTATATCGCCTGTGGTAGGTCAAAATTAGGAAACCGACAATGAGGAATGATTTTCACAAGTTTGATTTCTCCCTTCAAAGAAAGGAGGCCTAGCCTTTCCCCAAGTCAGTGTAAGTAATCCCTACTCTATAGAAAAGAAAGTCAAAAGTGGTGCTCATCAGGATGTCAAGATGATGAAACAGAAATTAGGTCTTCTGTCCAGAACCCTACTCTAACCTAGTTTCTTTCCCTAATTTCTCAAGCAAAGAAAACGCAAAACCACCAAGACATACTTTCGGCCATACCCAAATAAAGGGACAGTGGCTGGCTTCTGCTCCCCACCCTTGTGCATTTTTAACATATGCCCTTGTCTATGTGAACAGTCCCAAGTGTGCAGTTTGCATATTGGAGTGTCGTCTTGGGGCTCCAGTGTGGTCGGTCTGTCCCACTCGCTCAAATCAGTCTCTTTGTTCCCACTCAGGGGCGCCTGTCCTTTTAACACCCACCCCTGACATGTCTTCCTTCTTTCCCCACTCTGGCTCTCGTCTCTTTCTTTCTCCCCACTTTGGTTTTTCCCCCACTCTCTCTCTCCATCCCTCCATTCTCTGGGGCTTTCCTCCGTCTCACTTGCTGCACTGCCCACCTACCGTTCCGCTGGAGTCTCTGCATACCTGTTTGTGATGGGCGGTGGCCCTAAAGAGGCTTGAGCGGTCTGAGCAACGCCCCTCTCTCTGCAAGGGTCATTGACACAGCTTGTCTACTGAAGTCTGCGATGGTCCGCGACTCCTCTTCCTTCCCGGTCGCTGCGCATCAGGATCGCGAGGCAGTTTCTCAGCAGTCCATCTCCTCAGCCACCCGACACTCTATGCTCTTACTTGTTTTGCGATGCTGGCAGTCTTCTGCCACCCGTTTGCAAGGTACCAGTGCACTCGCTAGATGTGCACCGTGGCCTGGGACACCTCGTCTCGCATTCACGCTCTTCTGCCAGCCGCACACCGCGTGCGCTGCACCGTCCTTTAACTCTGCTGGCTTCATGGATCCCCCAATTTGATTGGTTCCTTTGCTGACGTGCCCCCAGGAAGCTGTTCTTTCAGCCTTTTTGTGGTTTCCCATAAGGATTGAGTAGAATGTGGGTCAGAAGCACTGCTTACCATTAGAGGGGTCATAGGGTTATCTTCAGTGATGCATCTGTCACCACTATTTTCTGACCAAAAGGAGAGTGTAGTATATAGACACTCAACAAGCTATTCTTCTAAGAGGTGGCTTCCTGGGAGAGGATCACTAAGCTTCGCCCTAATGTCCTGAGGACTGAACTACAACGCTGGAAACCGTGAAAGACTTCTTGGAATTAAAGAGATCCCCACACAGAGGAGAACCTTGTCATCTGGACCACTGACCAGCCTGCTGTATGATTGACACCCTAGGCTGTGCATGAATAGGAAAAAGCTGCTTAAAAGGTGAGATTCTTGGGACTACAGGCAGAGTCGACCACTGGAAGAAACATCCGAAGAAAAAACCATGAAGAGAAGCTTGCTGCAACCTCCTGGACCTTGTATTGCCCGGTGAAGCCCTGCTGTTGTGCGGACCTCTTTTTTCACCTCGACAGAGAAGCTCTGGACGGCACAACTTCTCCCCCTGGGTTGGTGGGACAAACTAGCCCGTGACAATCTCTACTTTGGTGCAATCTGACTTGCTGTGGCTCTCCAGTCTTGCAGAAGCCCAATGCAAAGGGTCGAGTGTCCATAGCCGAATGCAGCATCGTCAGCAGATCGAATCTGGCCTCCTCAGGACACCCCAAAAGCCGGAAATCCCGATCCGGAGTCCCCTCACCAGAGTCCCGCCGCACCGAGGGAGCAAGGAAAGTCCAACCAGAGATATTCGATCTGCATCAGTGCTGTTTGCGAAGCGCTGAAACGGCAAAGTGCTGCTGAATCGAAGAGAGCCCATAGCTGCTGAAGGTCTTCCGAGTACTGCCGCAGGAGCCTTCCAGACGTCCTCCCTCTTGTCCCCACGACTGAGGCTCAGGAATCCGGGTCTGCTTGGCTGTTGCGCGACAGAATCCAGCTGGACCACTTTTCTTCTAACCAAAGGTCGTTTTTGGGCTTGGTGGTACTCAGCTTCTTGCCTTAAGTCATGCATTCTCACTTGTGAATCGCACTTGCTTAACATTTTGAGTTTACTTCAACTCCCCTTGCACAGGCCTAACAGCATATGTTCCTTCAGTGATTTTCTGGAACCATCTTTGGCTGTCCTGGCTCCCTAAAGGCACCCTTCTAAATCCATTGACTTTGCCATTGATTATCCTTCATAGGTTGTAATTTGTTGAACACTTTTACTGCTGGGAAAGGCTTACCTAGATTTCATTGGAGGATTCCAACTGTCTTTACTTTATAAGAAAGTATGTTCTAATTGTTCTTTGACCCTTCCTTCCTGAAACTCAGTCTAAAAAGTATATTGGTGTTTAAGATAAATGCAATACTATCCTTGTTATTGAAGTCGCTTCAGTGTGTAGGAGAACTTTACTGTTCAAAAGTTATTCCAAGGTTTGCTTGAATGTTACAAACAATTGCCTTTTTTTTAAAGAATGCTTAACTAAAACTTGATGTGTAAATAAATATATTTATAACTGAAACCATGAGTGTGTACGTGTTACATGGTTACTTGTATTGACTGATATAATCTGTACAGCTTTACAGCTCACATTTACCCCTCTTGAGATAAGTCTGGCTGCTCAGTCACTCTACCAACTTGTGTAGTACAGACCTATACCAAAAGGTGGGTTACCTAATACCAAGCAGATAAGTGTTGTATAGTCTCACACAGTGTGACTGCACCAATTCTTACATAATAGTTTTTACCAGCACATGCTAATTTCCTACAATTTACTAATATCAATCTTATCCCGATATAGCAACATTTTTCTCAAATTTACAAAGTTTTACCTTAAAACTCTGCCATTTCCCATCTTCTAGCATCATTTTTAACACTTCTATACACTTTTTGCAACTTTTTCCACTGTTTTTGCGTTTGTCGGTGTCCGAGAATGTCGGACGTCATTGCTGACTTTCCGGACAGTGACACGTGACCGCTTGTACGCAGCATGACGTGTTTGGGAATGCGTCCGCACTTCGCAATAGGATCCATGCTTCACGGACAGTTCGGAACTGCACGTTCTACTGATCTAGGACCTTTCAAGCTCAAAATGTTCCCCTTGCACAGCTCCTGCACCTGTTCTTACTCATTATCCATTAGCAATCTAGTACAGAGCACATACTTGGAAGAATATTAGCAAAATTGCTATTTATCTTAAAAATGGCATCAGCTATCGCCATCCCTCCTCCCCAAGAGCCTCCACCACCAGCAGCTGGAGGACCCACACAACAGAAAAAAAGCGCAGTACTTCCAAAGACAATGAAGAGGACCAAGAACATGAGGTAGAGGAAGTGCCTACCTCTGCACACAGAGAGAATTATGGGGGTACCAGTTCTTTACCACTGTTGGGAATGTGCCAAAGGCTAAAGCTACCAAAGTGAAATGCACGGAGTGCAACGTTGTGCTCAGTCGCAGACTCCCCGGACAATACTCCTATGGGACTACCTCCATGTGCTGCCACGCCCATTCCAACCATTGCAATGCTCCTAGAAAGGCTGTTCCTTTCTTAGCAAGCAGTAGGCTGTCTTCCTCCAACTCATCTTCCTCAACCAATACTGTAAACACACAGCCTACTTCTGTGGGGCACAAAATCCCACCAGCTGCCTTGCAAGCAATAGAAGAGGCTGTTAATCCATATCTTTCAAAGACAACAGTACTCTGTATATACTGCAACACACCACTCTGCAGGGGGAAGCAATTTCCAAAGTGCTTTTGAAGCTGTAATCAAGGTGCAGTAGAAACACTGCCCCCTACATTAGATGTAACACACGCGCAACATCTTCCCCTGTCCCCCTGCCTCTCCATATTAGTGCTTGGTGCCTCTTCTCACATTTCCCTCCCCACCTTACTTTATAACCTCTCCTGCAAACTCCCCACCCACAGAAAATTAACAAAAAACAGCAACAACTAAAAAAGTTTCCTTTAGGAACCACCTTTCACAGTTAAAAAATAGAACTAAAAAAAGAAAGTCTTACAGACTCCAAGTACTTTACATTTCTCAGTAAAGAACATAGACTCATTAAGATTTTCCAACATTTCCATTAGCATTTTGTGCTCTGCTAATGGTAATAATGTAGCGTTCATCCCCCGTTCTAGGGACTGGACAGGGGGATAAGAGCCCGGCAGCCCAATCTCTCCCACCACTCTTTAGCCGTTTCTTGGGGCGGAAGAACTTCTTCTACCTTCCCCCTCGATTACGGTGTTCCCCAAGGCTCTGTCCTCGGACACTTCTTATTTTCTTTATATACTTCACTCCTCGCTCCCATCATCTCCTCCTTCGGGATTTCTCATCATTTCTATGCCGATGACACCCAACTGTTCCTCTCCTTTTCTTCCTTCACCTCTGACATACATCTTAATGTCTCATCCTGTCTTACTGCCATTAAAAATTGGATGTCATGTCACTATCTCTCTCTTAACACTGACAAGACTGAAGTCTTGTTCTTTCCATCAAACACAATTCCTCCTCCTTCACCCCCTCCCTCTATTCAATTTCCCCTTTCTAGTCTCCCCATCTCCAACCATGCTCGTAATCTTGGAATTTATTTTGACTCTTCCCTCTCCTTTAACCATCATATCTCCCTCACCTCTCGGGCATGTCGCTATCATCTCTTTAACATCCGCAAAGTTCGTTCCTCTCTCACCTTCCATGCTACCAAACTTTTAATCTCCTCCCTGATCTTTTCTCGCCTTTTCTATTGTTCATCTCTCTTCTTTGGTCTTCCCGCTTCCCACCTTGCTCCCCTCAAATGCCTTTATCACTCTGCCATCCGCACCATCTGTCTTCTCTCTCCTCATGACTCCATTTCCAACTCACTTTCTCAGCTAAGATGGCTTCCTTTCCATTCCCAACTTAAATACCGCTTCCTTTGTCTGGTCTTTAAATCTCTTCACGACCTTGTGCCTCCTTACCTCTCTTCTCTCATTTTACACCCCCCCTCTCGCTCCCTTCGTTCTGCCGATCTCTTCTTACTTTCAGTTTCTCCCACCCCCTCGTGCCTCTTCTCGTTTCCGTTCCTTTCAGCTCCTTGCCCCCTTACACTGGAACTCCCTACCTTTCTCTATCCGTTCTTCCCCTTCTTATTCTTCCTTCCGCTCCTCATTGAAATCTCTTCTTTTTCATTCCCCTCCCTGATCCCTTTCCCCCTCTCACCCTTCTTTCCCTCTTTCTTCTACCCTTCTCTTTGTTCTTTATCTTCCCCTTCTCTTCTAAATCTCCCTTCTTCCTACTATTCACTTTACTCACTACTCTCATATGTAAATTGTTTTACATGCTGATTTTCTGGGTTGATTCATGTTGACCGTTATAGCTTCTCTACTGTTCCATGTTTAATGTATATTTTGTTCATTGTAAAGCGCCTTGGATTAAGGCGCTATATAAAACAATAAATACAAATAAATACAAATAACAAGAACTCCGGACTGTTATCCCCGTTCCAGCACCTGCAATGGGGGAATGAAGGCCATTACCATCCCGGGTTGCGAAAGCGGTAACCCGGGGTGCTAAACTGTAGAAAGGAAAATCCTTTTCCAAGATGGCAACCATGGAAAGGGAAGGCGGGGCTCTGAACAGAGCCCCGCCTTCCCTTTCCATGGTGGCCTGCAGAAGGCAAAGAGAGAACACTATGACCATATTACCGCAAGCACATTTGTTTCCCTTACAAATCTATCCCACTTTCAAAAAACTTGACCACATAACAGGTCTCAGGTGGACAGGGCCACTTTATCCCTGTTGGTCATCCCTCATGTTCATGGCCAGTAGCCAGATTGTCTGGGTCATGACCTTATGCCATGATCGGACAATCTGGCCACTGCCCATGGCCACAGGCTATCCCTCAGTCACCAAAGGTATATCACTATTTTCTGTACCTACATTAGGACACTTGTCAAAAAATAAAACACAGACACATTTGCAAAACCATGCTTTCAGATCTTTGCCAATGCTCGAATTTGCTTATACGAATTTGCTGGAAATCCGCCCAGGTTTTATTTTTTCAAAAGTGTCAAAATGTACGTACATACAATAGTCATATAACTTAGCCCCCACTTGCCAAAATCCATTCAGACTTTGCACAAACATTCAAGGCTCTTTCTGAAAACATGCGTCTACATTCGTCAAACGGCAACAAAGTTATAAGCCATCTAAAAATGATGAGACCTCCCCTCTAATTTAGCCCCCTCTTGACAAAACTCCACCAAACTTTGCAAAAATATTTTTATCTATTTGTCAAATGGCACCACATTTATAAGCCTTTACAATATTTTGGGACCACCCTCTAATTGTGTTCCCTCTTGATAAAACGGCACCACACTTTCCAAAACCATTCAGAATCGGGTCTAGAATGTAATTCCAATATTTCAAGCAGTTTCTTTGAGTGGCGCCAAAGTTAGGAGCCATCCAAAAACTGCTTTTCACCAACCCTGTAATGCACAAATAAGCATAGATGCCCCGAACAGCTAAGATGTTCGCAAACATCTCAGGACTGCCTTGGACTGTCCGTGGCCATCAGAAGAAACACGCCTGTTTTTTGGCTTTTTAAGGCCATACCCCATCCTATTCTCATCACCGCTCACCTCACCAGAGATTGTTTGGTAAGTTTGACAAGTGCAATGTTGTGTTTTTTTTTAATTCAATTTTATTGGTTTTTCAAGGCAACAAAGCATTAATACAAACAATGGCAACCGGGCACCGGCCTGTGCCAACTTCAATTAGAGAACCGTAATACTCTGCTGTATACACCATCCTTTCCCCCTCCCGCACAAGACCCCTAATGATGGGGCACACGATCCACATCTCCATGAATAACCGTTTCGGGCAGCTCCAACCGGGCATACAAGGAATAAACATAAATGGACTTTACTTGGAGAAGTGCAATAAGTCTTATACCACAACCAGTTTTCGGTCCGGGTGGGGTACATCAGTTAAGCTCCTGCATCGTCCACAACATTGGCTAACGCTTCCATAAATTGCAGCCAATCAGTCTCAACCTGCGTGCTGGAGCCGTGTATTGCTGATGTTAGTCTCTCCATGAAATAAATGTCTTTGGCCACCATCACCCATTCCCTCTTTGAGGGGAGAGATGTTCTCTTCCAAGTCCTGGCCCGTACAGCTCTGGCTGCCAATAGCAGGAAGTGTGTCAGGTCCGGGAGTTTCTCCCAGTGGTTGTCCCTGTGGCGGAGACCAAATATTAATAACAATGGGTCTGATGGGTAAACCCCCCCTCCAGCCAGCTGAGCACTTCTGACCAATAGACTTGTACTTTCCTGTAGGACCACCACATATGCCAGTAGTCGGCTCTTTCCCCACATCCGTGCCAACACAACGGGACAGTGTCTGGGAACATCCTAGAGAGGGAGATTGGGTCGTACTGCCACCTATGGAGAAGCTTGATGGCGTGGGACTTGTACTGGCATGAGATAGAAGTCTTATATGCCCTGCTACATAGCCTCCCCCAGAGCCCATCCCCGATGGTACAGCCCAAGTCCCTTTCCCATTTCCCTCTGAGGCTCTTAGTCGTTCCCTCGCGGGAGGTTAACAGTGCTCTGTGAAGGAGGGAGATGAGGCCTTTCATTTCAGTGTGGGAGTCTAAGATTTTCTCAACCGGGGTAAGCGCTCTTTGTAAGCATGATTTTAGTTTCGGTTTCATTAGGATGCCCTTAAGGCGCAAGTATATGAGCGGGGAGAGCCTGCCGATTCCCAGTGCCGCTTCGAGTTCCTGGATGCTTATGAAAGTGTCTTCCCTTACCAATTGGCCTACCCTACACAGGCCCGCGTCAAACCATGACTGATAGTGTTCGTGGCCCGGGGTTTCTTCCAGGACTGGTGTTGACCAGATGTGGCTCAGAGGAGAGGGCCATGTGGTGACTTTCTCGCTAGAGCCTTTCCCTACTAGTGCTTTCCACATTGTGCCCAGTATTGGGTGGTCCCTAATTCTTTTGGGGAGCTTTTTCAGTGGGACCCATAGCCATTCACCCACGGTAACTGGGCGTAAGTAGACATTTTCAATGTATACCCATTGTTTATTGGTGTCCTCTCTAAGGTGGGGAGCCAGGGCCCTAAGTTGGGCTGCTCTATGGTAGGCATTAAGGTCCGGCAGGGCGACCCCTCCTCTATCCTTGGGGAGGGTGAGAGTCTCGTACCCAATTCTATGTCTCTGGCCCTGCCATATGAACTTCACTATACGCCTCTTGGCTTCTCTAAGGTATGATTCAGGAGCCTCCAAGGGGAGCATCTGGAAGACGTACAACACCCTGGGGAGCAAATACATTTTTATGGCGTTTATTCTTCCCATCCAGGAGATCTGCCCCTTCCCCCCCACCCCCAAGCCTCCATGTCCCTGAATAGTTTGTCAAAGAGCGGGGGGGTAGTTTGCCTGGCCTAAATCCCCGTCGGGACGGGCTATGTTGATCCCCAAGTATATTATCTCCTCCGACCAAATTCGGAGGCCCAGTGGGACGAGTTCCGCCAGATCTCTATCCGCATCGGGAGCGAAGGGAAAGATCATGGACTTGCTTACGTTTACCTTGAACCCGGAGAAGTGGCCAAACTGTTGAATCACCTGCAAAGCGGCTGGGACCGACCTTGCCGGATCCCGTAGGTGGAGCAGGATGTCGTCTGCATAGAGGCCTAATTTGAAGGTGCGTTCGCCCACCTCAATTCCTCTCACCATTGAGGCCCCCCTGAGGTACTCCGCCAGAATCTCCATTGTCATGGCGAAGAGAGGGGAAAGGGGTCAACCCTGCCTCGTACCTCTCTGGAGATGGAAGACTCGTGACAGACGCCCATTGACTAACTCTGGCGGTTGGTGACACATATAGGGCCTTGATGGCTTGTTTAATCCCCGCACCGAAGCCCAGCCTCTCGAGTACCCCCTGAAGGAACCCCCAGTCAACCCGATCGAACACCTTCTCGGCATCAATGGACACCAGGACGGGGTTCCCACCCTTCGGTGCTGCCTCTCTCATCAGGTGCAACGTCTTGCGCAGTGTATCTGCACCTTGCCTTCCCTGTATAAAACCCACCTGATCTGAGTGAATTAGCCTCGGCATGTAGCTGTCCAGTCTCGAGGCGATAATCCTGGTAAATAGCTTCACATCTACATTCAGGAGGGAGATGGGTCTATAGGAGTGGCAATCCGCAGGGTCTTTCCCCTCCTTCGGAATCACCGTGATTAGCGCTTTACCAAAGGAAGGGGGTGCCCTCCCCGTTCTCATAATATTCGACAAAAGGTCTGCAAGGAACCCCGCTAGGTGGCCCCGAGAAGGCCTTATAGAAACCTGCCGTGAACCCGTCCTCCCCCCGGTGCCCTGCCCAGTTTCAGTCCCGATATGGCTCCAAGCACCTCCTCCTCAGTTATGGGGGCGTCTAGGGCCGACGCCTCTAAGGGATCAAGGGAGGGGAGGGTGACCCCATTGAGATATGCCTCTCTCTCTTCCTTCTCTGTCTCCCCTTCTTATAGAAAGAAGCGAAACTCTCGACTATCTCCTCCGGATCAGATCTTTCCCCCTCTTCAGCGCTAACCACTCTTGCCACCCACCTATCAGCCCTTTGGCCTCGCAATTTTGCTGCCAGCATAGCGTCAGCCTTGTCCCCCCCTTCTCATAGTATTTCTGACGTAGATGTTGGAGCCCTGCTACAATTTTCCCCATCTCCATTCCCCTCAATTCTAGTCTCTTCTCCCTCGCTATGCTCAGGTCCCTCTCTTTCTCTGTCTCCGCCTTTCCCTCCGAGCTTTCTAGGAGGATTATTTCAGATCTAAACCTGTGGGTCAAGAGGGTCCTAATTCTTTTTTTGGATACCCCTTCGCTGATCAACCTTCCCCTACAAGTCGCCTTAACCGCCTCCCACACCATCTCCCGGCTCACCTCTCCAGTGTCATTTAGCTCAAAGAATTCTTTAATTGCGACGGACATTTATTCCTTAAAGACTGCGTCCCTCAGCAGGAAGTCGTTGCACCTCCAAAGAGACTCCCTGGGTTTCAGCCCCGCTATGCTGACATCTGACCAGACCATGTCGTGGTCTGTCCAGCTGATTGGGCGGATGTCACAGGCCTCTATTCTGCTCATATGCTGACTCCCCATGAAAAGGTAATCTGTCCTAGTCCTGGTGCCATGGTTTGCGGAGTAGAAGGTGTATCCCCTATGTCTAGGGTGCAGCTCCCTCCACATGTCCACCAATCCCTGCTCCCACATTAATTCCCGCAACCCGCCACGAAGTTCAGCTCCTCTATTGCCTGATGTGACCGAACTCCCACTATGATCCAGTTCTCGATCTGCCCACATATTGAAATCCCCGCCCAGGATCAGGAGCCCTTCCGTTCTAGCCATCACCCCCTCCAAGGCCACTTGAGCAAATTCTCTCTGGCCCACGTTAGGGCAGTATATCGCTGCTAGGCTGACTCTGGAGTTATGTAGGTTGCCGGACACTACCAGGGCTCTTCCATCCTCCCTCTCCCACCAGGACACCTCTGTCAGTTTCTGGTTCCTTTGGAGTAGGATGCCCACTCCGCCTTTCTTTACCTGACCTGATGCCCAAAAGGTCTGACCAACGTGAGATCCTGGGATGGCCCTCTCCTCCCCCCTCACTGTTCTGGTTTCTTGGACAAACAGGATATCCACCTTTCCATTTTTCATTTCCCTCCCGAGAAGGGAGCGCTTTGTCGGCGAGTTGAGCCCCTTGACGTTGAGCGAACCCACCCTGAGTGACTCGACCCAGCCCCTTTTTTCATTGACTGCCATTGCTTTCCCTTCTTAAGTATCTTGTCCTCCCGGTCATGTCGGGGCTGCCCGGTGCCCAAGTGTGGTGGATATCGTGTCCCGAGCCCCTTAACATCAATTCCCCCCCTCCCCACTTCCTCCTCCCTCCTTTGTCCAAGACGCCTGCCAACGGGCAAGCCACCAGGGTATGTGCATGTTCCTGCACCGCAGTTCTCTTGATAAACTCTGTGTCCCCAGCCGGGGTCGCCTACGAGCCAGACTTAATCTTTTCGTTAAACTATCTTTACACTCCTAGTCCCCTTCAGCCTCCGACGTCGGCGTGTTAAGTTTTCTGAATTTTCTCCTGCCCTTTGTTTTCTTCTTCGTGGACCAGGGACCCGCCGGTTCTCTCACGTTATCGCCTGGTTCTTGGGTCTCCATCATATTTCCCCCTTCCGGGGCGTCCCCCTTGAGCACTTGTAGTACTTGTGAGGCTTCTTTGCCACTAATCACTCGATAATCTACCTCGGCCCGTTCAAAGGAAAGGGCGAAGGGGAAGGACCATCTATATCGGATGTCTTGGCTTGTAAGCCACTGGGTGAGTGGACGACAATCTCTTCTGCGGGTGAGCGTGAGGGAGGATAGGTCCTGGGATATCTTAATTGTGTCGCCTTCAAAGATAAAGCTCCCCAGTCTTTTTGCCTTCTCCAAGACATCCATTTTCTCTCTATAACGGAGGAACCGCACCACAATTGACCTCCATCCCCCGCCCGCACCCCCTCCACCTCAATGCGCTCTTTCCAGCTGGACTTCCTTGCCGCCCTCCAGAGTAAAAAGCTGATTAATCAGGCCCTGGACCTTCCTCCCCATGTCCGCCGCAGTTTCACCTCTCTCGAGTCACACCCATGATGCGCAGGTTGTTTCAGTGTTCTCTGTTTTCAAGATCGTCCATCTTCAAAATTATGTCTTCCTCTCTCATTTCCAAGTCTGTTAGCCTAGCCTCGTATTTCATGTCGAGCAGGTCTGCCTGGAGGTGATTATTTTCCATGCCTTCCATTTTATCCTCCAGGGTCTCCACCCTCCCCTTGAGATCCACTATGGAGGCTTGAATGTCCATGCAAATCGCCTTAATCTCTTGGAGAATGTCCTTGAGATCCTCTTTGGTGAGTGCTGCGGGAGGGGTTTCGCCGCCCACTGGCATGGTGGTTATGGCGTTCCTGGGGGCCGCACACGTGGCCATGAGGGGCCGGCGGAAGGGCTGGAGGGATGAGATTGCCGGACCACTGGATACTAGGACGATGAGGGCACGTGGATCTGTGAGTGGCGCTGTGCCCTGGGTGGGGCCTGTTGGTCTAAGTAGGGTCTCAGAGATACTGGGCCTAGTAGAATCCGTAGAATTCAGGCGGCCCCGGCCTCTTTTCGTTGCGCCTCGACCGGATGGCGTACCTTTATGCAACCAAGGAGAAGGCCCCGGGGGGGGGGCTGCCCCTAGGTGGCTCGTCCAATCGATTGTCCCTGCCCCCCCCACGTTCTCCTCAACTCCAACTGCTCCCCGTCACTGTGCTGGGCTCCGCCGGGTAGGCCAAGGTGCTTCCGAGGCATCCGCGGGGCCAATGTCTCCGTCCGGGCGTTGCCTGTCGCGGGGGCCTCCGTGCGCTGGGTGTGGGCCGGGAGCGAGCTCTGGGCCCCAGTGTGCTGGGGGGCGCCCCACTGTGCTGCACCTGTTCCGATGCGCTGATAGAGGGCAGGAAGCCCGGGCTGTGTCCTCCTGGGTCCTCGGCTCTCGTAGGATTCACTGGGTCCGTGGGGGCCACGTCCGTATGCGCCCCACTCCGAGTCCCCCATGGTGCGGTGTGTCCCCCAGCACACCTCCGCGAAATATGCTTCTGCGACGGGGGGGGGGCTGTTCGCAGGGCCAGCGGCAGTGTCGCTGGTCCGCACCGGTGCCCTCTGCTCGTGTGCACTTTCCCAGGACACCTCTATAGTCAGGGCCCCGGGCCACGCTGTGGCGGGTCACAGCGGCGGGTCCCCCGGTACTCTCAGGGTGGGGCCCTCTGATCAGGGGACAGGTCTTCTCTGGCTCAGTCTCGTACTCCAGGCTGGGGACTAGGAAAGTCCACTAGGCCCTGCAATGCTTTCAGGAGCGCGATGCTTACGCGTCCTGCATGCTCCGCACCCCCTGGTGGTCTCCAATGTTGTGTTTTTTAATATGTTTTTACTGCGATGTTCGCGGACAACGGGTACTGTCTGCAAATCCAACATGGCAGGATTTTCACCATCTAATCAGCGGGTGCTTCCAATGTCCGCATACCTCATGTCAGCCTCTGGACCAATAAGGGGCCAGTCCACGGACCGAACAGGGAAGCGAGTCTGCCGACTGAACTCAAATATCACACTTTTTTTTTTTACTTACTTTTTGGTGGTTTAAAAATAAATAAAAAAACATTTTTAAAAAACTACTGGACGGATTCACACCAAATTTACAAAAGCACGCTTTCAGGACCAAGCCGCAGCTCCTGCTGCAAATTTAGTGAAAATACGTCCAGTGGTTTGGCTTGTCGGAGTGAGCAAAACATTTTTGCCATCGCGTCAATGGGAAAAACCACACATTCCAGGTAGGAATGGGCTGTTGGGAGAGAGGGGTGAAACACATATTGAAGGGAGCCTACCTGATGTTAAGAGGGGCAGGGTTCTGGGTCCTCCTAGTCGGAACAGGTACAAACAGGAGTTGTCCTTGATTTTGTTTGACCTTCACTTCGGTTGCCTGGGTGAGAGACGCCCTTGACCCAAGAGTTAAGAACAGAAAGGAAGATGTAGGGCTAAGAAGGTGCGTGGGGCTTAGTTCATGTGACCTAGATCCACTTGCACCTATTCACCAACTGCAAAGAAAAAGATGCTGGAGGGCTGCTTAAGTAGGGAAAAGGGTGGCAAAACAACAAGGTACCAACGGATTAGCAATGTTGTAGTTTTAAAACTTGCTCCCTAGCTTACCTTACTTCTTTTTGGGGGCAGTGGTCAGTCCTTAACACAGAAGAGTTTGACCCCGAATTTCTTCATTTTGTGGTGTGTAGAAATGGCCCAGACAGAAAACTATTTTATTTTCAACAATGAATTTAACAAGCAAGTCCACGGGAACATGATGGCAGCTACACTGGCACCGAGTGTAGCCAATTTAGATGTGGAAATGCTTGTGGATTCACTACATAGATGATATCCTAGTTATCTGGATAGGTACTGAGGAAGAGGCAAGGCATTTATCGAGTGGTTGAATGCCTAAGATAGATATTGAAAATATACATCTAATTTAAATATCAAAAGGGATATTCCAATTTTAGTGGATGAAAGGACCAATTAAACCATTTCACAAACTAACCAATAGGAATTCACTCCTCCACGATACAAAGCTTCCATCCAAAACATTTGAGACAATTTGCCCTTAGGACAGTCCCTAAAGCTTTTTAAAAAATAGCACAAAGAACCAAGATTTCTATATGGAAGCTGAAAGACCGAGAAAATGTACATAGATGAGGCTATTCACAGAAGTTAACACGTAGCTCTTTCAAAAGGGATAAAAACAATGATCGGGCAGCCCTGTTAGAGTACAATGAAACAAAGAAAAAACAGAAATTGAAGTCCCTTGTGTTCCTAAGTATGTAGCCAGATTTGTCAAATAAGATTAATAAAAAAACAACTGGCATATCTTGGAAGAATGCAAATGGCTGTTGAACAAAACCAGTGTTCGCATTTAAGAGAAGTAAAAATCAGAAACAACAAATTATGAGAAATGATATCAGCTTGAAAGAAAATAAACAACTAACCCAAATGGAAACCGAGGGGTTGACACACATCACATGGCATGCACCATGTGGCATATGTTGCGCACAGACCTGTAGCAGCATGAAAGTCAATTTGGGTTTGCTGAGACCCTGACAACAAAACAAGTTCAAGAACATCAACTAAAAAATGCTTATCTACGCAATCTGGTGCCCGTGCGATAAGCTGTACAAAGGTAAGAGAGAAAAGTAAGACCACGCATAACAAACACAAAAGCTGTACTAGAAATAAAATGGTGACATCGCCCTGGTAACACATTTTATAAAAAAGGGATATTGTGCATAAGACTTGCGCTGGACCATCCTATATCAAGTTAATTCGAGTAAAGACAGCAATCTTGACAGAAAACGATTAAGTAAAGAAAAGCAAGTAATTTTCATAACCCAGTGCAGAAAAGGGGCTCAATGAACAAACAGAGTGGTACCGATTGTAAAACGTGCAGTGGGATAATAGATGTTGATTAGATGCAATGGTGTTAAATGTGCTGAGTACGCAAGAAGCGCACTAAACACATTGAAGGCACAACATCTGAGGTGTAGTGGAATATTAGATGAAAGGACCGCTAGGCGCGCATCAACGACATGTCGTCTAAATATGAAGCAGCTGAAAGAGATGGGCAGCGCGTCCTCACACTAAGCCGAGGGGTACCGAGAGATGTAATGGGGCAGGAACGCTGAACATTTGGGGCTGGAATGGTGCTATAGCACCCCAGTCGCTTGACAGACTTACCCTCAGAAAAAAGAGGGTGAAACTTATGAAGTTGTTCACTGCTTCGGAGAACAAATAAAGTGCCCATTACAGGGATGACGCGCCAGGTCAAGCTAACATTACCTGGCTGAGAGACACGATAAACATGCTCACCAAGTAGCGTGACAAGGTAAATAAGGAGAATGGGAATGAAATGTGCCTTGAGCAATCTGTGCTAGTAGCAACTACATCTCCGTGTCTGGTTTTACTTTAGGGCACAATAACTATACCACAGAGTTATCAGCACAGTAAATGAAAAAAAAGACTTGCGCTGTTTTTTTGATGCTAAAGATGACTTCACTATTTCACAGGTGGAAGAAGACTTCATTGAGGTTCCCATTAAATGAGAATTGATGCTGCTATACTAGAGATTTCTTTGTATCTATAAGTTAACCATTGTCAGAGGTCAGCCTTACCCTGAAGAAATTGATGTAAACGCTCTTTACTTCTGTATAAGGAACATGTTGGGTATATGGCATGTATGAATAAGCAAAGGTGCAATTAGAGTAGAGGAATGGTCAAAACAGCAACTGGCCTTTGGGGCATTTTTTTTTCTTTTTTTATTATAGTTTGTTACAAACTTTTTAAAACAGGAAAAATATACAATATACAAAATATCAAAACAAAAAAAAGTATACAATAACTCAAAATACAATGTTGCCCATTTGGAATTTAGCTAGTCCTTGTCCTTTCAGTTCCATTTATGTTTCTATTCCTTTCGTTTCCTTCATTCTTTTCTTCTTTTGCATTTGTTCTTTTTCATTTATTATTACATTCATCAGCTGGAGCTACCTTTGCTCCATGAAGCTTCTCATTCAGTTGTTCAAGATATCGAGCTAACGCTATTATTACACGTTGGCGATCACTACAGTGCAATATGAACCACCAATCCTCTCGACTGTAAGTCGTTAATTGATCAAATTCGGCTCCCAGGTAGTTTGTTCTTAAATCACTCAGACCCATGCAGTCAAGTACCAAATGTTTCATTGTCTTGTCCGCATTTTTGCAGAATCTGCATTTTAGGTCATCACTTCCAATTTCCTGTCTTAGCCTTTGGATCTCTTTTGTTGGAAACAAATTCAATCTAAATTTCATATAGAGTTTTCGTAGGTGCTTGCATGGGAATATTTCAAGGTATTTGGCTGGGCAATTTAATCCTTTGGCTTCCATTGGTCTATTTTGCATGCATTTGTGTTCTGCTCGATTTTCAATTGTGACTATCCATTCTTGCTGGAATAACTTTTTTTAATTGCGTTGGGATTAGTCATTAGTGTGTTTTCATCTGTATTTAGTTGTTTTAAGATGTTTTTACATACTAGTCTCTACCTCTGTGTTAGATTGTCCATCTTGAAGTTTTGACTGGCGATCATTAATTCGAATTGTGGTGGACCAGCTTCTTGGATGGTCTTGCTGTACAATGTCAATGAGTTCCACATAATTCTTGTTTTCAGAGTTGAAAGCCCCATTTCATACAGTATGCAAGCAGTCAGGAAACCCTGTGGTAATTCCAGTATTCGCCTCCAGAATATTCCTTCACATCTGGCCCAAAGCTCACTCGAGCAGCCAAACATGCTTTCAACCCCATATACTAATAACGGTGTCGCTTTGCTCTTATAAAAGTTTAATACCCGTTTATATGAGAATTTGCCGTATTTTTTCTGGATTACTAACCCTTGTGCTGTTAGCTGTTTACATTGGCTAGCGATCTTCGTAGCCATTGGCTCATCATTTATATATTTGCATTAATGTAGATACCCAGGTATCTGCTACATTTGACTTGTTTTAGTTCTTCTGTTCCAAGGGTCCATCTGTAGGTTTCATTTTTGTTTCGGGTTCCTTTTAGATTTTTCAGAATCAGGATCTCTGACTTAGCTCTGTTGATTTCAAGGCTATCATCGATGTAATTCTTTAGGGTGTTCAGCTTCCTCTGTAGACCTATAGGAGTCAAGTCAAGGATCACTATATCGTCCGCACATAATATCCAGCTGATATGTGTTGCGTTTAATTTTGGTGGAAAGGATTTGACTCCATTTAATGCTTGGCCCACCTCTGCAATATAGAAATTGAACAATGTTGCTCCCAACGGACAGCCCTGTTTCACACCTCTAGCTGTTTTTATTGGGCTGGAGAGGGGTTGGAGAGATGTCAGTCTCGGTCCAATCGGATCTGGATTTCGGTGTCTGAGTACAGTTCTTTTATCGCTTGGATTATGTCGTGGGGGCATCCACGTAATTTTAGTTTTGTCCATGGTAACTCACAGTCTACACCATCAAAAGCGTGGGCCAAGTCGATGAACACTAATGCTTTGGGGCATTTGCAATTTAAAGGAATTTGAGAATGATTGTTGATGGGAATCTGTACATAAAAACGCAAAAAAAAAAAACGAACTGGAGATTGGACCGAATTTGGAGCGTGAAATGTACCTACGTCCAAACATTTCGGCTAAGTCCCTCATTCGATGGCATGACAGTGAACAAGGGCAGCGGGAGATGCGGGGGTGTCCCCTGCACCCTTGTTCACTGTAATGTTAGCAGGGGTTGTGGGGGCACCTGTCGGAATAAAGCTAAAATAAATAATGTTTAAATGGGGAGGACCCTGCAGCGCCGATTCCCATCCACGCAAGTGAAGCCGGCGTCGCAAAGGGATGCAGACCACAGTGGCAAACAAGGAGGTGAGCTGCCCACAGGTAAGTAAGGTGGTTGGTGGGGGGGGGGGGGGGGGGAATAGTCCGAATTGTCCGGAGGAGACACAACCGAAAGTTATTTTCAGTAAAATAACAACTTCGTTGTTCTCTCCTCCGGACATTTCAGATTCATTCATTTCTCTGTAATCCTTGTTGATGAGCTGAGAAAGAGGCAGAGCGGACGTGGAATGTTAGAGTGTGATTATGGTATAACAAATGAATGATAAGAATGAGTTACAGCTCCACTGATATTTGGGGATTGAATTGAATAAACACGTGCGTATAATTTCCAAATAAAGATAGTCGAATGTAGACAGACATTTAAATTTAAAAAAAAACACCTGGTGAAGTCATTTTTAGAGGGACTTTCTTGCATTTGGTTTTTATGTTTGTCTAGGGACAGCCCCCCTAAAAGGTTACTCTAGTGTTTCTAATTACTGAGCAGCCCCCCTGTAAGCTTATTGCAGCACTAGTTTGCAGCACTGCGACCCCCCTCAAGGACATCAGTGCAGCTGAATCTGGATTGCCCCTACTGTTTTGGACTCTGGGTATTGAAGGCCGGGTAGCACTGGAAGCTTTACTTATTACCTTTTTGGGTGCATTCCAATGCAGCATTTCTTTTACCGCATGGTAGCAATGTGTGCACTGTCTTTGCGCGTCCCTGTCTTTTTGCCAGTCCTCCGCCGGGCAGGGGTTGGAGCTTACAATATATTGGCATCTTCTGTGCAGGCTCTGGCCAAAGCCTGGGAGCAGCATTGTGTGTGCTCGGAACAGGTTCAGTCTGGATATGGATTAAAGCACATTCTGAAGCTTGTGAGGTCATGGCTGTACCTGAGCCATGGCTTGAATTATGCATTCCCTTCGATAGGCGGGCTGGGGTTTATATACCTGGAAAAGGTCTGAGACATTCCTCAGTCGGCCATGACAAGCCACAGGACGACGATGGAAGACTGCTGTTGGGACAACCATTGCCCAAGCCATCTACCATGCAGAAAGCTCTGCTTTTCTATCGACCTTCCATGGTGCCTCGCTCGCTTGAACTGGTGGGCCTAACCAGTCCAACATAGACTTGTGTAGTAGTGTAATCCTTACTACTTTCCTCTACTTGTCTTGCGGTACCGTCTCCTGTATCCTCTGAGGATCCTCTCTTCCTCCTTCCCAACCTCCCTGCCTCCCTCCCAATGACGTCATTCACTCTCCTTGGCCACCCACCACTCTCAACCTACTTGCTTCCTGCTCTAGGTCCTCTCGCTCCTTCCTTCAGCCTTTCCCATGCTCATACGTCTCTCCTCCAGCCTCCTGTCACCTGCTTTCGCTCTCGTTTAATGTAGTTTTTTCCCCTAATCCTTCTGTTATACATCTCCACCTGCAGTTCTATACCCTAGCAACCGCTCCCCTTGGGCCAGGCTCTGTCAGAGGGCCTGCTGTGCTGGGTCACTGAGGCCGGTCAGGTATTGGCTACTGAGATTTAAGATATTTCAGGTGTGCTGACCGAGTGTGTGGTTTGTTTCTTGTAGTGCACACCAAGGCTCTAAAAGAGCAGTCTGCAATCTTCAATTCACATAACTTGCTCTGCCACGCTTGTGGGAGAATGCCAAACACCAACATCAGAGCCACATACTCCCTCGTACCTGCCGCGGCCCCGGTGAGCCTCCACCCTGTTCCATCCCTTTGGTGCAAAATAAGTCTTATGGTGTCAGCTGGGATCCTTATAGGGAACGCAAGGCGTGTGTTCTGTGTGGCTGACTCATGCCAAGTGGCAGGGACCATCTCCTTAGTCTCAGCCTTACTGCTCATTCCTGTTGCAAAGTGAGAGTTTCTGGTAAACATTTACAGGTTCACTAAAGTTGTCTTCTCAGACCCTGGACTGGTAGAAGTTCTAAGAAACGTAACCGGCATAAAGAGCAAAACCTTTTATCAAATGTGGTCGTGTTCCTTTCAGGCCTCTTAATAAAGTGTTCCACTTCCATGCACTCTGTCCAGACCATTGTGCCCTTGTTTCTTCTTGTTTCTTTACCAGAGTTGAGAATGGTGCCTACAGTAGATCATTTTGCATTGCCAATGTGTGTTGTGATGAATCCGAAGGCATCATCCTTTTTTCCCTGGGGTGGGGAGCTGCCCCCTTTGAGGCTTGGGAGGTGAGCCCACTCAGTATAACGCTCCCTAGGAGTTTGGGAAAGCGGGACCTCACTGGGAGCGACTACCTCAATGGGGTAAGGACTCCCATTCCCATGGGGAACTCCCTATAATTAAAGCAGTATCTGCCTACATGAGAATCCGAGACACTGATCTTACATTCAGCTGTGGGACTCAAAGTAATACTGAAAGTGCCTTTGGATGTTTGGCTCAAGACAATGCTGGTCTCTCCATGGGCTTGATAGCTGAACATAAACAACATGCCCCTTTTTGGTGACAGAGCAAGAATAAAGTCACGATCACCCTTGAATGGCAGAGAAGCAATACCCAAAGGCTCGCCACTGATATGAGAACGTCACTGTGAGGCGGAGTCACACTGCACAGCGGAACAGGCTGTGGCGGGGAGAGGAGCTGGAGAAGGAGAGAGACGCTGCCAACCCGGCACAGAGTTGTGCAGAGTAGGCGAGGACAAGGCCGAGTGGAGCCAACTTTATCTGGAGGCACGACCACGCCGAGGACGTGGTGGGCCTGGGACCCGAACCCAGTTCACGATGGAGGTACGACTCATCCACTCATAACGAGGGAGCCGAGGAGCAGCGAAATGTTGAGACAAATGGACTGCAAAACTCGCTCATATCCAGATGGGAATGCCGGGACGTCATGGGGAAAACCAACACTACAGAGCAGACACCGCCTCTCGGGAGCACACCGTGCAACATAGAAGGTCCTCATAGTGGCAGGGGCAGAGAGAACGGAGGGGGAAGAAGGAAGCATTACCCTAACGCCATAACAGTGGCAGAAAGGCCCCGTGGTGGTAGGAGGGATCACCTATATCCCAGAGAAATAAGTGGAACATTAAAACTGAGAAACCCAAGGGAGTTCAAGGAACCAGATTGTGGTAGACTTCCAGACTGCTCCCAGAAACCCCCTCAACAGTTGAGAGCCACATAAGGAAAAAGGTTACCATACCCCAGAGAGTTAAGAGAGCCATTGGGACAGACAAACTCTAGGCCTGTGGGAACCTGAGAAACCAGAAAATTGTAATCAGCCAAACGGTTCATAGAAACCATTGCGAACCAAGAGAGGCATATGGAAAAGGGGGATTACGAATGCCCCTGGGAGAGGCATGAAACATTGGGACAGAGGAATCCAAGGGAGCCAGAGGGGCCCAATAAGACAAGTGAAGAATCAGCTCAAGGGGAACACAAAGGCAAACAATACTTGAACCTAGTGATATGATATGATATGATATATGATGTGATATGGCATTTGTAACGCGCCTATACACAAGTGTTTCAAGGCGCGACGAGGCAAGGGGGGGGGGGGGGAACCAGGGGAGACGGACAACGATCCTACTAGGCCACGTGTCATTCAGATCGCGCAAGTGCAAGGGTAGAGGGCAAAGGGAAAAGTGCAAGGGGAAGGGGAGAGGGGAAAGTGCAGTACATGGTTAGTAGAATACAAGATAAATAATAGGGCCAGCTGGTGGCAAGTGCAAGGTAAGTGCCGGGAGGAGGGGCTGTAGGATACAGAGACAGTCCCGTAGTGCAGGTAGGCAGTGCAGGAAGAGTGGCTGGGCCAAGGACCGAGATCGGTGAGTGGCCCAGTTGCAGATTCAGTACAGGTTCAGTGATCTTAGCAGGGGAGAGATGGAGAGAAAGCGGAGGCATAGCGGTAGGTTTTGATGTGCTTCCGGAACCGGAGATGGTTCTCCACAAGTTTCAGGGAGGCAGGAAGGCTGTTCCAGAGGGAGGCCCCTGCTGCAGAGAGAGATCTACCCCCAGCTCGTTGCTTGGAGAAGCGGCTGACCCTGAGGGAGTTGGAGGTGGATGAGCGAAGAGCTCGAGAAGGAAGATATTTAGGAAGAGAGTTGAAGGTATTTTGGCCCAAGGCCCCAGAAGGCCTTGTGGACAATGCAGAGGGATTTGAACTTAATCCTCGCAGCCACTGGGAGCCAGTGTAGTGATTTCAGTCCTGGAGAGATACGGTCCCTGAGCTAGAGGCCAAGGACAAGTCTCGCAGTCCTGTTCTGGATGAGTTGCAAAGGGCGGAGAGTAGATGCAGGAAGATTTAGATAGAGGCTGTTACAGTAATCCAACTTCGAGAGAACCAGGGCTCTAGAGACAGTGAGCTTCTGGGGGAAGGAGAGGAAGGAACAAGTTACTTACCTGTAACTGTTGTTCTCCAGCATGGGTCTGGCATGGATTCACATGCTCATGAATATTCCCCGTCGTCAGGCTGGGAATCCTCGGTAAAGAAAAAATCAGTATCAGTTACGTTTCTGATCTGTCTTTCGTAGTAGTAACCAATCACTGATCTCTGCGTCATACTGACCCCAGCCAATGACTGCCCTCTACCTAAGCCCCGCCTCTGGCAGCCATCTTCAGATTTGGTAGCACGTGAAGTGGCAGTATGACCAACTGAAGAGCCGCAGAGGGGTAGACGGGAGGGTTCGCATGTGAATCCATGCCAGACCCATGTTGGAGAACAACAGTTACAGGTAAGTAACTTGTTCCTTCTCCAGCATGGGGTCTGGCATGGATTCACATGCTCATGAATAAAGAATACATAGCAGTACACACATGCACAACCACGGGAGGTGGCAAAGGCTCAACATTAAGCATTACATCAACCTCAACATCAAGCAAATCTTACCTCCTCACCAGGCTCACCTTAGGCGAACAGGTTGCGCACCACTGCTTGGCCGACCCTGGACTCCTTCCTGGAATCCTGATCGACGCAGTAGAATTTCGTGAAGGTGTGCGTCGACCTCCACGTAGCAGCCCTGCAGATGTCCAGCAAGGGCACACCAGATAGGAACGCCGTGGTAGCTGCGATCGCTCTGGTGGAATGGGCTCTCAGACGGCCAGGCAGCGGTCGGTTTGCCAACCGATGACAGTACATGATACAGCCGGAGAGCCATATGGAAATGGAGGCCTTTGAGAGAGCCTTCCCCTGATTGACAGGTCCAAAGTTCACAAAAAGTTGTGACGTCTTCCGAAAACACTTTGTGCGGTCCACGTAAAACTTCAGCGCTCTAGCCACATCCAGCGAGTGCAAAGTCCTTTCGGCCGGCGACGAAGGCAACGGGAAGAAAACAGGCAACAACAAGGGTTCGTTGAGGTGGAAGTCCGACGGCACCTTGGGCATGAAGGAGGGGTGCGTCCTGAGCACTACCCTCGTGTCGTGAAAAGTGAAGTACGGGGGCTTGCAGGAAAGGGCCTGGATCTCTCCCACTCTTCGTGCGGAGGTGATGGCCACAAGAAATGCTGTTTTCCACGACAAGAACTTCAACGAAGCCGAGTGCAGAGGCTCGAAAGGAGGTCCCATGAGCTTGGTCAGCACCACGTTGAGCTCCCACGCCGGGGCCGGAGCCTTCACCGGCAGGAACGATCTGAACACTCCCTTCATGAATTCTTTCACCAGACGATGAGACCACAAAGACGTCCGCCCCGTGGTTCTGGTGTATCGGGAGATCGCAGCAAGATGAATCTTGGACGCGTGCGCCAGTCCAGCCTTGGCCAGCGTCAGAAGGTACGGCAGTACCTGGGGAGCCGTAATCTGTAGAGGGTTAATATTCTGTGCGGGGCACCAGACAGAGAACCTCTTCCATTTGTGTCCATAGCATTTAAGAGTTGAGGACGCCCTGGCCTTTGCAAGAACCTCTCTGCAGTCGGCCGGTATGTCGTATCCTCCAAACTCTAACGCTGCAGGAGCCAAGCCTGCAAGTTCAGCGACTTCGGGTCGTGATGGAGGATGGCGCCTCCTTCCCTGGAGAGAAGATCCGCGTCCACTGGCAGCTTGATTGACGGGGATGCTGACAAGTCCAGAAGGTCCGGGAACCATATCTGCCTCGGCCATGCAGGTGCGACGAGGATCATCCTGCACCGTGACCTCTTGAGCTGGTTGATGAGGCGGATCAGCAATGGCAATGGAGGGAACGCGTATAGAAACAGGCCCTCCCAGGGGAACGAGAAAGCATCGCCCATGCTCCTCGGCTGGGGAAACCTGCTGGCGAACCTCCGGCACTTGGAGTTCGTCGCCATCGCGAACAGATCGATCTGGGGTGTGCCCCACCGTCGGAAGAGGCGGTCCACTAGATCCTGTCGTAGTTCCCACTCGTGGCACGAGCGCAGCTCGCTGCTGAGCGAGTCGACGATGGTGTTTTTTATCCCTGCCAGATGAAACGGTACCAGAAACATCCCTTGGGCGACGGCCCAATGCCACAGATCCTGCGCCTCCTTGGACAGGGCTGGGGATCTGGTCCCGCCCTGCTTCCTGATGTAGAACATGGTGGTGGTGTTGTCGGTGAAGATCCTCACCACCTTGCCCTTGAGGGACGGAAGAAAGGACCCGAGGGCCCAAAACACTGCACGGAGCTCCAGGACGTTGATATGGAGGGACTTCTCCGTCGGAAGCCAAAGGCCTCTCGCGTGCAGATTTCCGGTGTGCGCTCCCCACCCTTCCAGGGAGGCATCCGTGGTCACTGTCTCCTGGTGGCCGGGGGTCTGGAAGTCCATGCCCGCCGTCAGATGCGCGCGGGTGCCCCACCACCGGATCGCTCGTCGGAAACTCTCGTCGAGTGTGATCCTCTCCTCGAAGCTGCCCGTCGTCTGGATCCAACGCGCGTCCAGGAACTCCTGCAACGGGTGCATCCGGAGCCTGCACAGGCGGATGAGATAAATGCAAGAAGACATCATTCCGAGGAGGGACTTGATGGACCTCACCCTGGCCGTGTCCGCAGCCAGCATCCGCTGCACCTTGCCCAAGATGGCCCTCGTCCTTTCCTCCGACGGAGAGGCCAGAAACGACACTGTGTCGAGCTTCGCTCCCAGAAACGGTGCGTCTTGCGCGGGCACCAGGTGGGACTTGGCGTAGTTTATGGAGAATCCCAGGTCCGTGAGTAGTTGGACGGTCCTTGCCGTGTGCTCCACGGCAAGCTCCTTCGTCTTTGCTCGGATGAGCCAGTCGTCCAGGTAGGGGTAGACCTGGATCCCCTCTCGGCGCAGCTGCGCCGCCACCGGTGCGAGGCACTTGGTGAACACCCTGGGTGCCGACCTCAATCCGAAGGGAAGGTCTTTGAACTGGTAGTGACGCCCTTGGACCACGAACCCGAGAAACTTTCGGTGTCCCTTTAGGATGGGGATATGGAAGTAGCCATCCTACAAATCCAACGACGACAGGAAATCGCCCTCCTCCAGTTGACCCAGGACGTGTTGGAGGGTGACCATCCAGAACTTCTGTGCCTTGATGAATTTGTTCAGTCGTCGTAGGTCCAGGATGGGACGCCATCCTCATGTCTTCCTCTTCACGAGGAAGTATCTTGAGTAAACTCCGGAGCCCCGAAGCCTCTTTGGGACGAGCTCGATGGCGCCCTTCTTGAGCATCGCCTTTACCTCCAAGAGAAGTTGAGGGACGTGATGTTCTTTCCTGGCCACAGGGGGGACGCGAGGGCACCTCTTTAGAAACTCGAGCGCGTGACCCTGAGCTAGGGCGTCCAGCAACCAACGGTCGGTGGAGATGGACTCCCACACGCTGACGAAGCTCGCTAGCCGGCTTCCCACTATGGTGCTTCGGTGGGGGCCCGACCCCACGGCCGGTTCATACCTGCTTCGACGAGGCTTTGCCGCCTTGTCCTCCTTGGCGACAACGGCGGGGTCCGCCTGACTTGCCTTGTCCCCTGTAAGCTTCCTGTGACGACGAACGGGCCGCTTGACGGTAGGTGGAAAATCCGCCGCTGGAACCTTTGGAGGTTACCCCGTTTGCCTCCGCCGCTCCGAAAGGGCGGCCGCCGTTGCTGGAGAACCGCAAGAGCCCGGGCCGTCTCCGCCTTGATGGCTTGAAGGGAATCGTCCACTGTTTTCCCAAACAGGTTGTTTCCGTCGAGCGGCATGTCCAAGACTCTGGTCTGCACATCCTGACGGAAGTCAGTAGACTTGAGCCATCCACGCCGCCTAAGGCACACGCCGTTGCCCAACTGGCGAAATCCAGTGTCAGCGATGTCCATCGTAATCGTAATGGCGTGGTCCGACGCCACCTCTCCTTCCTGCAAGATCTCTAGGGCTTCCGCCCTCTTGTCGTCTGGCAGGAAGTCCAGCAGGGGGGCCAGTTTGTACCACAACTCCCTGTCGTAGCGGGCTACGATAGCCAAGGCGTTGGCTGCCTTAATCGTCGTCGCTGCTGACGAGATGACTCTGCGTCCAATCGTGTCTAATTTCTTTCCCTCGCCGTCCGGCGGGGAGATCGACGTAGAGGCCGCGCCCCCCACCGCTTTCTTCCTGGCCGCCGCGGAGACGACCGAGTCCGGGGTCGGCTGTGCCCGAAGGCACAAGGGGGCCGCGTCCGGGACCCGGTACTTCTTCTCGTACCGATCCCTTCTAGCCGGCGTCGTGGATGGGTTCTTGAGGAGGGCGAGGCCCTCATCCCAAATATCGTCTAGTAGAGGTACAGCGAGGACCGTCTTCCTCTTGGTCTCGCGCCGTTGATAAAGGAAACCTTCCTTCCTTCTCTTCCGGGCAGTGCTGGAAAAGCTTGGATGCCCTGGCGATCATGGAGTGAAACGATCCAATCTCGTCGGGCGGGGAAGCCCGGGTGAGAGGTGACGACAGGAGATCCTCGTCGTAAACCTCGTCGTCTGTACCCGTCGCGGCCGTGTCAGTCCCCGTATCATCCCCACGTGTCGTGGACGGGGAGGAGGGCTGAACAGGAGGTGGAGGATGAATCCTTCTTCTCTTAGGGGGAGGGCTCCCAGAAGGGCCTGGCTCCGGGTCCCCGGTCGGGAGCGGTTCCTCCGTTGGTGGTAACGGCAGTCTCGTCCTTATCTCCGACCATAAGGACTGTATAGCCAACAAAATGGCCGCCGAGTTGTCTTGCGGCACTGGTTGAGGGGAGTCCGACGGGCGGTCAGGAGCCCCGTCGGCACCCTCGATGTTCTTGTCGTCTCCTACGTCAGGGTCCCTCCCGACGGGCTGGTCTTCTTCCACGACAATGCCGTGGCTTAAGACTTCAATCAGCTCCTTCTCAGAGGTTGAGGCCGAATCCACGACGACCTCCTGTGCCACTTTTTCTTCTCCGTCGGAGGTTTCACAGGGATCCTGTCGATGGGCATGAAAGAGGACTCCCTCCGCGGTGGCAGGGAGACTCTGGGCCCCGAGGTCGCCACCACTGGTGTAGCCTCCACAGGCTGAGCCAGGGCCGCCGCGACTGTCTCGATAGAGGCCTTGGCCGGGTGGATTAAGGCTTTCACCACCTTAGGTGCGCTCACCGCCTTCTCCTTGGGGGGAGGGTCACCGCCTCGCTCCCCCTCCGATGGGGCCTTCGAGCTCGACCGGGGTCTCTCCAGGAGCTCCACCGGGTGCTCGGCCTTCCTCTTACCCGAGTCAGAGCGTTGGCTCGTGGTTGATGGCGCCGGGGAGGATGCGCCCTGCCTGGCGCCCGTAGAGTCCGACCGTTCGGCGCTCCCGGTGCCAGCGGACTCGCAGTGCTTGGCCTTCTGTTGGACCCCCGTCGCTGGAGCGCCCTCAAAGATCTTAGAAGACCTCTCGGACTTCTTCTTCTTCTTCTCGCCCGACGGGCTCTTTCCTTCCAGCCAGTTGGCGAGACGTTGATGGGGGTCCTTCATGGTCCGCTCCGACATATTGCCGCAAAACGCACAGTCCTTCTCCACGTGCGTCTTGTCCTCATGTAGGCAGTAAAGGCAAAGGGAGTGTTCGTCCTCCTTAAAGACATTCTGAAGCTAGCATCCAGGGCAGACCCTGAACAGCTTTCCGGGCGTCGAGCTTCCCTTCTCCTGGGCCATGTCCGAGATGGGCCTGAGAAACTTCTGGAGTCCTCCAAAAGCGTGGCTCGACGAAATCTTCACCCTTGAGGGGCGTAGACGAATCCGACACGGGTCCCCGTTAATCGGATGAAGAAAAGGTGGAGCTTGAGGCTCTTTTGACCGAAAAAAAGAGAAATTTTTCTGAGAAAAAAAAACTTGAAAAAAGCATTAACGCTCGAGAGCAATAGCACGAGGATCCCAACACTTGAACGTGCGGTAAAAATCTGAAGATGGCTGCCAGAGGTGGGGCTTAGGTAGAGGGAAGTCATTGGCTGTGGTCAGTATGACGCAGAGATCAGTTATTGGTTACTACTACGAAAGACAGATCAGAAACAAAACTGATACTGATTTTTTCTTTACCGAGGATTCCCAGCCTGATGACGGGGAATATTCATGAGCGTGTGAATCCATGCCAGACCCCATGCTGGAGAAAGGAAGGATACCTCTGAGGAGGTGTAGCTGGTAGTGTGACTTCTTAGAGACGTCAGATATGTGAGGAGAGAAAGAGAGTGTGGAGTCGAAGATGACCCCGAGGTTTTTTGCCTTGCAGGTAGGAGCAGGAAGAGGGCCAAGGGAGGCCGGCCAGAAAGCTGCAGGGAAGGAGGGAGTGGGTGTGCCGATAAGTAGAATCTCAGTCTTACTGGCATTAAGGCAGAGGTCGTTGGCAGCACACGATTCATGGATAGCAGAAAGACAGTCAGAGATGAGGGAAGGGGAAGAGGAGGCTAAGGGTAGCCTGAAAATGAGCTGGGAATCATCAGCATAGCACTGAAAGTTGGGACGGAGCGGCGATGCGGTGAGCAGGAAGTGCCAGATACTGGTTGAACAGCCAGGGGGAGAAGTTAGATCCCCGGGGGACATCACAGGTAGAAAAAAAGATGTCAGAGAGGAAGGACCCCAGTTGGACCTGGGAGGGTCGATTGGAGAGGAAGGAGGTCAGCCACGCCAGAGCCTGACCAGTAATACCCAGGTTATCACGGAGACGGTTGAGCAGGATGGTGTGGTTGACAGTGTCAAAGGCAGAAGAGAGATCGAGTAAAATGAGAAATCAAGGGGTATTAGAGTCAAGGTTTGAGAGCAGGTCGTCACGGATGTTCAGGAGAGCAGTTTCCGTGCTTCTGGCAGCTCTGAAGCCAGACTGATGGTCATGAAGACTACCAACAGATTCAGCATGGAGATTAAGCTGGGAGATGGCCAGTTTCTCCAGGAGCTTGCCCAGGAAGAGAGTGATAGAGATTGGGCGATAGTTAGCTCGGCAGGAGGGGTCGGAAGAGGGTTTCTTAAGAAGGGGGTGCACAAGGGAGTGCTTGAGGGGGGATGGGAAGACTCCAGAGGTGAAGGAGTGATTGCAGAAGTCAGCCAGGGCAGGAGCCAAGGAGTCGATGTGGTCCTTGATAGTTTTGGAGGAACAGGGGTGGACCTGTTTTGATGACTTTCATAAATCGGACTTGTCTCGAAACCTCGTCAGCAGAAAAAAGGGGAAAGGCAGAGAAGGAGGGAGGAGGGGTGGCTGCAGAAGGGCCAGAGGAAGAGCAGGGAATAGAGGGGGGGAGGTGACAGGAGGGGAGTGAGGACAGGATGTCCTGAGTTTTTTAAATGAAGTGAGAGACCGGTGCCGTGCAGAGGGCCTGGGAGGGGACAGGAGAGGTAGAGACTGCAGCAGGGTTGGCCAGCTCCTTGCAGATTTTAAAGAGTTCGGCCGAATTGTTAGATGCCGCAGTGATGCGGGCTTGGATAAGGGCTCTCTTTCTTGGTGAGAACGGAGAGCCGGTATTGCCTTTGGAGCAGGCGGCAGGCCAGTTTGTCAGAGGATGAACATGAAGCACGCCATTTCCTCTCTGCCACCCTCCCTGCACTTGCGTTTAAGGGTGACAAGATCCGAGTCATACCAGGAGTTACATTTGGCTTTGGGCTTCAGGCGGATTCTCATGACAGGGGCAAGGATATCAAGAGTATCAGATATAGCAGAGTGGAGAGTGGAGAGGGCTGTGTCAGGGTGGGAGTCTGCCAAAGGGGGAGGGAGGGGCGAGAAGGTGGTAGCGAAAGCCTCAACTGACACACGCTTCATGGGTCGGATGACCGCGAAGGTGGGTGGCAGTGATGAGGGTGGCTTTGCCTGTGGGGTAGGGAAGGTGATGTGGGAGGATAGGAGAAAGTGATCACTCCAGGAGAGAGGAGTGGAGAGAGGGAGAGTGAGGGGAAGGTCAGAAGAAATCAGAGCATCAAGAGTGTGCCCTGCAGAATGGGTCGGCCCAGATGGGAGAATAGAGGGTGAGAGAGAGTCGCAGAGGTCGCGAAGGAGTCCAGCGGGAGGACAGGAGGCATCAAGGTGGATGTTGAAGTCTCCAAGAAAGAGGAGTTGAGTGGTTGAGGACAGGAGTGAGGAGGAGAGGTCAGCCCACTCAGAGAGGAAAGAGGAAATTTGACCAGGTGGCCGATAGATAGTAGCCACGGTAAGGGAATGGCTAGGAGAGGGAGAGAGTCGGCAGACAAGGCATTCAAAACAGGAGTAGGTCTGCGTAGGAGTGACAGTGGTAGGAATCCACTCAGGGAAGATAAGGGCCACCCCCCCCCCCAGCACGGTTGGGCCTGGGCAAGGAGAGGATCTTGTAACCTTCAGGTAGGAGTGTGTCAAAGCTGGTGACAGAGCTGGCCGTGAACCATGTCTCAGTGAGACCGAGGATGTCAAGGTCCAGTTCCTCAAGAAGGCGACAGATATCAGAGGAATGTTTGACGGCAGTGGGGAGAAACCCTCCCAAGTTTTGGAGAGGGGTTAAGGAGGTACAACGACAACTTGGACATTTGATCTTTCAGGTAATTAAGACTATTTTGGAAACTTAAGAAACTTGTAGAACTTTGACAGATGGTCAAGAACTGTTAAACCCACGAGAATTGTTTTCTACTAAGAAGCATTAGATCTGAAATCAGGAGGGATCCTTGGAAGCCCTGAGAGAGATCGGGGTGAACAACTCTGCCTGGTTTTTATTTTATATTTGTTCTAAGTGGTAGAGAAGATAGGTTTTGGACAGAGAACCATTTTTGTTATTTTGATGTTTGAAGAGCACCTTAGTACAGTGTACTAGGAAGGGAACTCCACGTTTAGCAATAGGGCTAGAAAGTTAAATAAAACCCTTTGATAACCTGCCCTCTGGTCAGAGCCCTTCTCCTGGTTTGCCACAATGCCTGATCTATTTGTGGGATAATTGAAAGTACATTTGAATGAAATGCTAATTTTTAAAATCACACGCGTGTGATGCAAACACTACTGTTCCAAGAGAAACTACTTGCATGTGGCCTGGCAACAACTCATTCCCACCTTTCTCAAACAGAGGTTGTGGTCTCCGGTGCATTAAACTCTGGCAGCGTTGGCAGTGTATATCTAAAACAGTTTCATGTGACCCTCGGAGTCCGTGACACGATCTTACCGCAGAGCAAGCCTTCCTGTCGGATTAGCATTCGTGCCATGGCAAACGAGTCCTCATCGCAACTCTTGTACCAGCTGTCCACAACCTGTAGAAGATAACACATGCTTAATATTTCTGTCGCACAAAAGCATGTGGGTACAAAACAAAATTGTGATTCTGCCTTTCGGGCTTTGTAAACATTTTGTCAGTTAGCCCCGTAAAAAGTGTCTATGAATAACCTGAACACATTGACCTCCCCAATAATCCCCACACCCACATGAGTAACACATGCTACACTTTGTGCTTTCCATACGCTCGTGTACAGGCGCGTTATCAGTGACTTATCATATACGCCACCTCAGTAGGCCAGAGAGAGGATGAGTGGAGAAATACACATAGATGGCAGAGATCAAGGGAAAAGGTTGCAATAGGGTAAGGTGAAGCTATAGGAAGGGTTTACCACTTACATCGGGGGCAGTGAGAAGGCATCATGAAGTAGACAGACAACCAAGATAAAGTTTGGGTTATAAACATTTATTAAATCAAAAAGGCCTGACTTGTCCTATATGCTAAGGTGGGACTTCCCTACCTAAATAAAACTAAGGATGGTCCAAAGCAAATGTCTGTCTCGGTCCAAAACCTATACTTGCCCTCATATCGAATTGTATACAATGTGTAGGGAGGTCAGCATCAAAATGAATGATGTTCAAATAAAAGTTCAGAGCTTTTTGCAGCTCTTGGTTTTCAAAGTGTTCCCTTCCCCGAGGTTCATGATAGTTCAGAGTGCAAAAAGGGGTTCCCTTCCCCAAGTTTTCAAGTCTTTCAATACAACACAATTCCTTGGGATACTTCCCAGCTCTTCTGTTTGGTCTTTCACCAATGTCATAGTTCAGTTCCTTATTGTCAGCACACAAGAGTTCCTTAGATTCAATCACAAGCTTTGTTTATCAGTGGCTATTCCATAGAAGGGTGGACAAAGACTAGGCGCAGTTGTCGGAGCACACAGTTCACCTATTACCGGTGACACAACCGACACACCTTGCTTGCTTCTTTATAGGCACGTTACCACCGTTTCAATTCTACGTTGGTGCTTGCTTCATTCACACGTCACATCCTCATGATGCTGTATCCTTGCTTGTTTTGCAACCATTCACTTGTTGCATTTTCCACATACTCCCATGGCTCTTGCCAAGACTTGTTCACTCAAGTTACACAGTTCCTTATATTCGCATGGCTCTTGCCAATGCTTATTCTCTCTCAAGTTACACAGTTCCTTATATTCGCATGGCTCTTGCCAATGCTTATTCTCTCTCAAGTTACACAGTTCCTTATATTCGCATGGCTCTTGCCAATGCTTATTCTCTCTCAAGTTACACAGTTCCTTATATTCGCATGGCTCTTGCCAATGCTTATTCTCTCTCAAGTTACACAGTTCCTTATATTCGCATGGCTCTTGCCAATGCTTATTCTCTCTCAAGTTACACAGTTCCTTATATTCGCATGGCTCTTGCCAATGCTTATTCTCTCTCAAGTTACACAGTTCCTTATATTCGCATGGCTCTTGCCAATGCTTATTCTCTCTCAAGTTACACAGTTCCTTATATTCGCATGGCTCTTGCCAATGCTTATTCTCTCTCAAGTTACACAGTTCCTTATATTCGCATGGCTCTTGCCAATGCTTATTCTCTCTCAAGTTACACAGTTCCTTATATTCGCATGGCTCTTGCCAATGCTTATTCTCTCTCAAGTTACACAGTTCCTTATATTCGCATGGCTCTTGCCAATGCTTATTCTCTCTCAAGTTACACAGTTCCTTATATTCGCATGGCTCTTGCCAATGCTTATTCTCTCTCAAGTTACACAGTTCCTTATATTAGGACATTTCACAAAACTGCTTTCAGGCAGATCAGTATTCAAAAAGTGCTTGCTTTAACTTAGTTCGGCATATATTAATGGTTTCAGAAGTATGTGTTTGCCTGCCGTCCCAGTGTCCCCCTGTCTAGGCTATCGCTGGTCGGTGCTTGAGGCTTCCAGCCGCCACAAGCTCTCCCTCACTCGTATGAGCTCTGTCTCCCCAGCGGCTCTCCGTGGCTTCGCTCTTGCCTCCGATGTATTTCCTGGAGCTCGAACCTCACGCTATGGCTTTGCCTGGTCACGCCAGTTCCCTTTTCGTGGTTCACCTCAGGCCTCCAGCAACTTAGCCTTGCTTCCCGCTGCATACACTGCCTCTTCCAGTGTCATTCGAGCAATCCATCTGCAACGCCGCCTTCCAAGGGAGGTCTGCTCTCGTCCAGCAGTCTGTAGACCTGCTTCCACAGCGGACTCAATTTTCCTCGATCTTCCTGCTTTTAAACCTCCCGTTTTTAAAGTCCTCTGTCGCATATCCACCCCCAGGGTCAGAATCTAAGAGCGAATGTGATGACTAGTAACGATACATTTGGTTATAACAATGATATTGACGTAAAAGTAGACCCAGGCTCTCAGAAGCGGGGGGGTGGGAGGAGCCTCCCAAATTCCCCTGAGTGATTGAACAGGGTCTTGAGGAAGCTCTGGAAAAGCCTCTGGGGAATAAAACCCAATGAGAGAAGTAGGTGTGTACTCCTCTCTGATACAGATGGAGCAACTCTGTAATAATAGAAGAAATGCAAGGCAAATGCGTAAAATGTAGAGTCCACTACAGTAGTGGATGTTCTTAATTCTGAAGATAGGAGGACGAATGTCTCGTTAGATGAAGCACTTAGAAATGTCTGCTGAAGGGCAGAAATAAGAACACCGTTGCTGTACCAAGCATGGGATGCAAGGCTCAGTCGGTGTGATTTCATGGGCCGCTGGTAGGTGGATCTCAAAAAGGCTCCATCGCTGTGCCGCAAAGGTTGTGAAAAAGCAGCACAGCCGGGAATAGCACGAAGTCAGCCGGGAGGCTGATATATTCAAAACCGTTGCTATGCCGCACAGTTAACAACGCGGCAGAGCCAGTATTATGAGTGGCTGCCGGGAGGCGGAGAGTCACTGGCTCCCGCTGCTGAGCCACGCAGAGGAATCTATGCGTCTCAATCGGGATAAAAGAGATGCTGTGGGGCAGCAATGAATGAATAAATATAACCATTGATGTGCCACGCGGGTGGTAAAAGCCAGCAAAGCTGGAATTATCAAGGATAGAGCAAGGCAAGAAACTGGCAGATAGAGAGGGAAAGAAATGAAAGGAGAGCCAAGGGAGGCCCACATAGGTAGGGATAGAATATGACCAAATACATGAAGAAATATAAAGGGATTCACAGGAGCTACCGATTCTAGTGAGAAGCAACACACTGAGCACAGGGAGGTGCTTGACTTTGTGTATTTTAGTAATGGGATAATGGATTCAAGGAGAAACAATAGACTCCTGCTCCGATTTCCTACAGGAAGAGCCCTTCCACGCCATCTTGGATGTGGTTGTTATGTATACACATGCATCCTTTTCCACCTCTGCCATTATGACCAGGTTGGTAAACGGGTCATGGCAGCGATGGCCTTTCCCTGCCCACCTAAGAGGGGGGTATTTAGGGGAAAGAAGTGAGGATGCCCTCAGATTCCTCACAGCGGATACTGCAAAGTTTGATGGCAAATGTTCTTATATTACATGTTTCAAGAGCACAACCAGTGTGATGGTACCACGAGTGAAGGACTGTGTAATGGACCCAAAGGCTGAAGAAATAGAGCAGCGATAGTCTCATTTATGCTTCTCAGAATGGGTCTCTTGTAAGGAGTCAGAGCGATGTTTGCACTGTTGTATACTGCACTTTATTTACATAGGTAAGATGGCTGCACACTTTATAACAGAGGCATCTACATGCACGATACAGTGGGCATGTGTCGTCTGGGGGTGGGAGTGCCTGTGGGTACAGAAAACACTAGGCAGTGATGCCGAGTGAGGCACCCTTTTTGCATTGGCTTTGAAAATATTCTTTCTCCTAAAAAAATGAAAGGGTAACTAAGGCTGCAGGAGAGAGGGGGTGACATTTTTCACAAATATTTAGAGAGATGTTAAAGAAAAACCATCCCTATGCAGCGTTTCCCTGCCTCAACCAAAACTAAAAGAACAATCAGAATATCCATCAAACAAATAGTCACCGCCCTGTGTCCAAATATATCTCTAGCCCTTACAATCTACAGCTAAAGAGAGCTAATAACACAAACGTTCCTCCACCCGGGCAAGGACTCCCTACCTTGGTGAATGCCGACAGTTCTTCTTGACAACTGTCCAAAATGTATGACTTCCCCCGACGTCAATATCTGCTTCCAGAAAAGTTCACACAGTCAATAGATCCTTCTCCTGGGATGGGTATGGACTTTCAAGACCCTTCACAGGACGCGGAAGAGTGGCTCTTCATCTGATGCACTCGAGCTCCCCCGGTATGATAGAATGTCATTCAATAGTTTGTCATTGCTTCCAAGTGAATAAGTTACCAGAGTTGTCCGCTCTATGAAGGCTTTTTCCAAACAGGTCCTCCCCCCCCGCTCGTCTAGAACCATCAAGGACAACATTGGCTCTCTTGCACCTGCACTCGTGGATTTCTGCAACCACTCTATCGCCACAAGATGTTTCCCCTCCTCTCTCAAGCATTCCCATGTGCGCCCGCTCCTAAAACTGCTGAAGAAGCTGGCCTTGTCCCCAACACAACTCGCACACCGTTGGCGGTCTCCATGATCATCAATCTGGATTCTGACCATCCAGAGGCATGAAAACTGCTCTTCTGAACACCTGTGAAGAACTGCTGGCATCCCTGGACTCCAACTCCCCAGCTGTCCTCATCCTACTTAATCTATCCTATGCCTTTGACACGGTCAACCATTCCATCCTCGTACAAAGGCTCCACAATACCCTTGGTATCTCGGAAGGGGCTCTGGAATGGCTGACCTCTTTCCTAACGGACCGGTCTTCCCAAGTCATCTTGGGTGCCTTCTCCTCTCCTACTTGCTTCTCCACCTGTGGTGTTCCCCAGGGATCTAGCCTCTACCCCTGGATCTTTAACATCTACCATGCTCAGCTGGCACTCCTCATCTCCTTCTCCCCCAACTTCCAGTGGTATGCTGATGCCAACTCTTTTTCAGACTTCCTTCTGACTCACTCACACCTTCCTTCATCCCCGACTGCCTATCTGCCATCCAGGCCTGGTGCACGTGCAACGATCTGTGCCTCAGTACCACAAAACTGAGATCCTTCCGATTGGGACCCTTGCTCCCTCCTCCTTCCCTTCTCTCTGGCCTCCCACGCTAGGCTCTCCCCCTGCTCCTTCTGAAGCTAGAAACCTTGGAGTCATCTTCGACTCCTCACTCTCCTACCTCCCCCACACTCAGGGCATTGCTAAGAAGTCCCAATTCCAACTCTTCCTTCTCAAAGGAATTCTCCCATTTCTCACTTTCCCCCAGGAGCTCAATGTTTCCCGAGCTCTGGTTCTGTCTATGCTTGCCAATTGCAATAGCCTCCTGCTCAATATACCTTCTACTCTGTGACCCCTTCAGCTAATCCAAAATAGAGCAGCAAGACTTATCCTTGACCTTAAAACCCAGGGACTGCATAGTCTCCACTGGCTGCCGGTTGCTGCACGGATCAAATTCAAATCCCTCTGCATCATCCACAAGGCTGTCTGGGGCCAGGGACCACGCTATCTGCAACTCTCTCTTACAAATTCCTCTCCTTCTAGACCTCTACGCTCCTCTGGCACCAACTCCCTGTGTGTAAAGCGTTTCGGTAAACACAGAGCAGGAGGCTGTTATCTTTCCTCAGCTGGATCCCTTTTATGGAACAGCCCCCCCCACCCCCCTCCCTGTGCATCTTGAGCAGGATCTTAAGTTCCGAAAGCACCTCAAGACTTTCCGCTTTTCCTTCTCCTTCCCTTCCTCCGTCCTCTGCTAATCCCACAGTTGCTGCGATTGGTGTCTTGGACCCTTATGCATCCTCTGAGCCCCTGACCATTCACATCCATTCTCCCTAACTTCTGTCTACCTTCCGCACTGCCCTCTTCCTTGCTGCACTTGCATGTTCTGAATACTCCCAAGGCATAGTAGGTTCGGCCATCCCTTCCCCCACTGTATTTATTGTATATTTTAATTGTACTGCAATCCTATGTTCCCTCCCTGTTGCCCTGAGGGAGCTTTGAAACAGAATGTATTTGCTGTATAAGCGCCTAATAAGCAAACACAACTAAAAAGAACAGCACTACCAATAGTGGCCCACTACAGATCAAACACATTTGAGATTGGGTCCTCCCCTTTGGGAGAAATCTGTTTTTAGCTGATAAACTTTATTCACTAGTGACCACCAGCATTCGCTCTTATGGACTGTCCCATTCCTCCCCAGACAACGGTCGGCCCCCCAGCACTCTGCACCCCTTCCCTGCTCAGTCAGCCACCCGCACTACCAAGACCCTCCTTATCTCTCACCACACATTGCAATGACCCCAGTCATCACCAGCTCTGCCTCGACATGACATAACCCACTTTCCAATTTTCTGGCATTCATGTTCCTCCCCCTCGGCGTCCATGACCCAACCCCCACATTACGGCCGGAATTACACTATCAGCACCCAAAACGGAGCCAGGCGCTAATGTCGTTATTGGTTGCAGAGCCCACATGGAGGCTCTCGTCAGCATTGAGCTGGTAGGCCATTAACAGCCATGTGTGTCCCCAAACTCTGCGAATACCGTTATGGTAATGTGCCGCAGTTGGATTCCAGCAGCACGTAAAACGCTTCAGAGCACACTCTTTAGTCAATAAAAAAACCTGTACGTAGAGGGGGTGTCTGGTTTGACATTGGTTGAAGATTTTAGAGAGGGAATAGGGAGAGTTGTATTATATTAGGAGTGCATAGAAGCACACACTCACCGTTCTGTCCAGCACTGTTGGGATGAAGTCATATCCAATACCCTCTACTTCGTACGAGGTCTTGTCCGTCTTGTTCAAATCTTCAGGCTCTGCAAGGATGGAACCTTCTGGATCGACACCAATTACCTGTGAAAGGGAGAAGAGCCAAGATCAGCTTACAACTATGCTTTCCATTTTGCACTCAGAGATTTACACAAACCCAGACACACAAGCGAGCCCAAAGTGAAAGACAGCAGTGGGGCAAACTACCTCTGCAGAGAGCTCACAAGATTTAAATCCAATCAAACAGCCACTGTGGAGTTCGGTGCTGGACTGTGCCTGTGGGTGGGACCAGACTGATATGGATATGTGCCCTCAGACCCCTCTCACGGGAAGCTGTCATACATGGAGCTTTGGTTCAGGTTCCTCATCACGCCCACAAAGGACCGTAAAGAGAAATAAGAGTTTCACACTGCGCTACAAGGAAATGAGAGCTCTGGGAAGCTTGTTCTTGACCCAGACCGCGAGAGCATGGAACTCTCTCAGAGTATACACGCAGGATTAAACATGTCCTACTATTCAGAAAGAAGATTAAGACTTCCAATTTTGATTACTCCCTTTGTACCCCCTTTCTCTCCCTCACATATTTTTGGGATTTAGATAGTGCTTGGATATATATGTTGGAAAAAGCATGTAAAGATGTCCAAAATATAGCAGAATGGAAAGTTCTGTGCACTAGAGCACCAGCCACCATTCCCGTGCATGAATAAGCCGGTACAGTCTACATCCAAAGGTTCCTTTGTGTTGAAAGTGCTAGACCGGTGTTCTCTGTTCTAGGCCAAACAGTGATGGCATGGTCGCTTCAGCAGTTATGAGCTGTATACAACTAAGCGTTGGTTCCCAAAAACGAATTCCAGAAACAAGTGGAAATTCCCCATCTCCTGAAAGAAATCCCTCCACAAACTAACTTGCAGGCCGTGTGACAAGCGCCATCTGGCAGAGCTCCCGTATTCAACTAATGGTGATGGACGGCCGCTCCTGTACAAAGAACTGGGACTCGCATTTACACTAGTCCAATAAAAACTCACCAACCTATGTATTGTGTCCCAAGGAGCGAATGTTGTTCCTACTGCAGTCACAGCTGCTGAGGAGCACACTTTCATCTCCGCAAACTCCAGTGTCTTACTTTCTGTGTTAGGAGAGAGGAGGCGAGCGTCAGTCTTTACTTCTGCTGCTGCCACCGAGGAACACAGAGCTGACTCTGCTCTAAGAAGAGGCTTGAGTGGAAGGAGCTCATTTCTTCCCTTAACGAGACTGTTCAGGGTTTGTGGGTCATGATGCTAAAATAACCACCTTTGCTGTTCCATGGTAGGACTGGGGCACCACACCCTCACACTCCTGCCCACACCCTGCTTCCTAAGTGCCAAGCAAAACAGAGGTCTGACGAGTATGTGAAAAAATGTGACATTATAAAGCACCTCCCTGTATTCCAACAAGGAATAAAGATATTCAAAAGGATCCCAAGCATCACTTTAAAAGACCTCCTGGCACCAAAGGCTCCAACTTCGGAGCATGGAAGGAACAAGTTACTTACCTGTAACTGTTGTTCTCCAGCATGGGTCTGGCATGGATTCACATGCTCATGAATATTCCCTGTCGTCAGGCTGGGAATCCTCGGTAAAGAAAAAACCAGTATCAGTTACGTTTCTGATCTGTCTTTCGTAGTAGTAACCAATCACTGATCTCTGCGTCATACTGACCACAGCCAATGACTGCCCTCTACCTAAGCCCCGCCTCTGGCAGCCATCTTCAGATTTGGTAGCACGTGAAGTGGCAGTATGACCAAGTGAAGAGCCACAGAGGGGTAGGCGGGAGGGTTCGCATGTGAATCCATGCCAGACCCATGTTGGAGAACAACAGTTACAGGTAAGTAACTTGTTCCTTCTCCAGCATGGGGTCTGGCATGGATTCACATGCTCATGAATAAAGAATACATAGCAGTACACACATGCACAACCACGGGAGGTGGCAAAGGCTCAACATTAAGCATTACATCAACCTCAACATCAAGCAAATCTTACCTCCTCACCAGGCTCACCTTAGGCGAACAGGTTGCGCACCACTGCTTGGCCGACCCTGGACTCCTTCCTGGAATCCTGATCGACGCAGTAGAATTTCGTGAAGGTGTGCGTCGACCTCCACGTAGCAGCCCTGCAGATGTCCAGCAAGGGCACACCAGATAGGAACGCCGTGGTAGCTGCGATCGCTCTGGTGGAATGGGCTCTCAGACGGCCAGGCAGCGGTCGGTTTGCCAACCGATGACAGTACATGATACAGCCGGAGAGTCATCTGGAAATGGAAGCCTTCGAGAGAGCCTTCCCCTGATTGACAGGTCCAAAATTCACAAAGAGTTGTGACGTCTCCCGAAAACACTTGGTGCGGTCCACGTAGAACTTCAGCGCTCTAGCCACATCCAGCGAGTGCAAAGTCCTTTCAGCCGGCGACGAAGGCGACGGGAAGAAAACAGGCAACACCAAGGGTTCGTTGAGGTGGAAGTCCGACGGCACCTTGGGCATGAAGGAGGGGTGCGTCCTGAGCACTACCCTCGTGTCGTGAAAAGTCAAGTACGGGGGCTTGCAGGAAAGGGCCTGGATCTCTCCCACCCGTCGTGCGGAGGTGATGGCCACAAGAAACGCTGTTTTCCACAAGAACTTCAACGGAGCCGAGTGCAGAGGCTCGAACGGAGGTCCCATGAGCTTGGTCAGCACCACGTTGAGCTCCCACGCCGGGGCCGGAGCCTTCACCGGCGGGAACGATCTGAACAGTCCCTTCATGAACTCTTTCACCAGAAGATGAGACCACAAAGACCTCCGCCCCGTGGTTCTGGTGTATCGGGAGATCGCAGCAAGATGAATCTTGATGGACGTGTGAGCCAGTACAGCTTTGGCCAGCGTCAGTAGGTACGGCAGCACTTGGGGGGCCGTAATCCGTAGAGGGTTAATCTTCTGTGCGTGGCACCAGACAGAGAACCTCTTCCATTTGTGTCCGTAGCATTTAAGAGTTGAGGACGCCCTAGCCTTTGCAAGAACCTCTCTGCAGTCGGCCGGTATGTCATATCCTCCAAACTCTAACGCTGCAGGAGCCAGGCCTGCAAGTTCAGCGACTTCGGGTCGTGATGGAGGATGGCGCCTCCTTCCCTGGAGAGAAGATCCGCGTCCACTGGAAACTTGATTGACGGGGACGCTGACAAGTCCAGAAGGTCCGGGAACCATATCTGCCTCGGCCACGCAGGTGCGACGAGGATCATCCTGCACCGTGACCTCTTGAGCTGGTTGATGAGCCGGATCAGCAATGGCAATGGAGGGAACGCGTATAGAAACAGGCCCTCCCAGGGGAACGAGAAAGCATTTCCCATGCTCCTCGGCTGGGGAAACCTGCTGGCGAACCTCCGGCACTTGGAGTTCATCGCCGTCGCGAACAGATCGATCTGGGGTGTGCCCCACCGTCGGAAGAGGCAGTCCACTAGATCCTGTCATAGTTCCCACTCGTGGCACGAGCGCAGCTCCCTGCTGAGTGAGTCGGCGATGGTGTTTTTTACCCCTGCCAGATGAAACGGCACCAGAAACATCCCTTGGGCGACGGCCCAATGCCACAAATCCTGCGCCTCCCTGGACAGGGCTGGGGACCTGGTTCCGCCCTGTTTCCTGATGTAGAACATGGTGGTGGTGTTGTCGGTGAAGATCCTCACCACCTTGCCCTTGAGGGACGGAAGGAAGGACCTGAGGGCCCAAAACACTGCACAGAGCTCCAGGACGTTGATATGGAGGGACTTCTCCGTCGGGAGCCAAAGGCCTCTCGCGTGCAGATTTTCGGTGTGCGCTCCCAACCCTTCCAGGGAGGCATCCGTGGTCACTGTCTCCTGGTGGCCGGGGGTCTGGAAGTCCATGCCCGCCGTCAGATGCGCGCGGGTGCCCCACCACCGGATCGCTCGTCGGAAACTCTTGTCGAGTGTGATCCTCTCCTCGAAGCTGCCCGCCGTCTGGATCCAGCGTGCATTCAGGAACTCCTGCAACGGGCGCATCGGGAGCCTGCACAGGGGGATGAGATAAATGCAAGAAGACATAATTCTGAGGAGGGACTTGATGGACCTCACTCTGGCCGCGTCCGCAACCAGCATCCGCTGCACCTTGCCCAGAATGGCCCTCGTCCTTTCCTCCGACGGGGAGGCCAGAAGCGACACTGTGTCGAGCTTCGCTCCCAGAAACAGTGCGTCTTGCGCGGGCACCAGGTGGGACTTGGCGTAGTTTACGGAGAATCCCAGGTCCGTGAGAAGTTGGACGGTCCTTGCCGTGTGCTCCACGGCGAGCTCCCTCGTCTTGGCTCGGATGAGCCAGTCGTCCAGGTAGGGGTAGACGTGGATCCCCTCTCGGCGCAGCTGCGCCGCCACCGGTGCGAGGCACTTGGTGAACACCCTGGGTGCCGACCTTAGTGTGAGAGAGGGGCCTCAACGACCGGTGGGGGGTGTCTGTACTTCTGCTCCCTATATGGTAGAGGAGAGGCACAGAAGACCCCAGCCAAGATTCTCTATTACGGTAGCAATGGTCGAGCAATCAAGGCCTAGCTTCTCAGGAGGTGATGCAGGCTGGTTCTTAAGTACAGTGTAGTCCCCAAGCCCCCACAAAGGAATGTCCACACTCTGTATTGGTTAGAACACAGTCTTTATATAATCAATATTCAAGGTTATGTACACTTATCATAATAACTCACTTTGTACTCCGGAAAAATCAACAATGGCAAATATATACAATTCTAAAGTGGTACCACCCTTTGTATTAGATCTCATTAAAGTGCATGAACAATACTGTAACAATGTCACACAGACCAATAGAGGGAAACCAGCAATAGAGAGAGGAGAGAAAATAAGATGGTTGAGCAATAGGCAGAATACTGGCCCCTACCACTAGGCACAGTTCTGTGTGGAGATCCCCCCACCTGGGCAACCTGTAAAACAAAGATATAGCGCACGCCCAGTCCATATATTGCTCGGCAAGTCTTATTCCCTCCTATAATGTTTTTACCCCCCCAATGTACCTGGTGGAGTCGAGTTCCTTGAAGAGGCGTCGACAAACGTTGAGGAACTCGCTGTTCGGCGACGGGGAAATCGACGGCCCTTCTTGAATGCCTTCCCTTTCAAGCGGGAGGCACGGGGCGTCGAACGTCCGTCGACAAACAAGGTAGAACGGCGTCGATGAGGCGGCAGCTTCGTCCGAGCGGTGCTCGTCGGCGTCGGCGTCCTGCAAGGCAGAGGCGTGCGGGGCACCTCGGTGACAATAGTTCTGGACCGCAAAGATTGTGGAGACGGAGGCCCAGCAAGGGCGTCGAGTCGTTCGAGTCTTTGGGGTCTTCGGGTGGCGGGAAACCCACCAGCAGGTTTCTCCTCGGCGCGTTGGTCGTCCTCGACTTTCTCCGGCAGGATAAGCGGTCGACGATGCGGTCGAGAGAGTCCTTCGATTGAATGTTCTTAGGCAAAGGAGCGGACGGCTCCGGTCGTCGGCGGCACGGCATCAAGTGGTTCCCACGGCTAGGCAACACCACTTCGACGGGCCTCCAGCGGTTACACAAACCTGCGAACCCTGGTCGACGGCAATGGACTTCGACGGCGTCGATGTCCGGGTGCTTCACTTCGATCTCCTCGGCGGTCCCGTCTCGGGTTGACAGCCTTTCGAGGGTCTGTCTTCCAGGGCGCTTCGGCGAAGATAGAGCAGTGCTCGATGGTCCCTCGGAGCACGGGAAGAGGGCGCCTTACCAGGTCCTCTCTCGGGTCAGTCTTCGACGATTTCGTCAGCCTTCGGATCGGTCGAAGCAAATGCCACAGCAAGTCTTCTTCTTCCAGCTGGACGTCGAGGATCAGCAGTTCCAGTTACTCTTAGAGTGGAGACTCAGCTCCAGGATGCTTCTGAACGTTCCTGAACGTTCCTGAACCTCTGGCTGCTTCTGAACCCATTACCAGTGGTGAGAGGTCCCCAGATATACTATCCTGCCTCTCATCCACACTGCTGGTACACACTCAGCAGCCAATCATACAGAAGGGCATTCATGCAGTCAGTCAGCCAATCAGGCACACAGTGCATTCAGGCCACACTCCTCCCTTTCAGACACTCACAACAACGAATGTGGATTGGGACAAGTACCCAGCCATTCAACGCTACACACTGCATTCAGGCCAGTTTCGGGCAGGGCTGTCTCAGTCTTTGTCTCTCATGCCAGAAACCAGACAACCACAACAAGGAGTGTATATTGGTCACACACTCCATTCACCCAGGTCCCACCCACAGGAGGTACCCACAACATACAGTCACTGGGAAGGCTCCAGTCAGTCTAGCTGGGCCTTCACAACACCATATATGGAACTTCCACCCAACAGCCAGTCAGGGGGAAGGGACAGAGACAGGGCTTCGCAGGACTTTGGGAAAACAAGATAACTGGCAATAGAAAGCAAGAGGCCACAGGGGCCATCTTGTTTTCTATCAGGAATCAACTGATCCCAATGGCAGGGCCTGGGTATCCCAAAATGGAGGACACCCGGAGCACCTGTCAATTTCAGCATGGAGCTGCCACCAGCCCATACACTGCTCTGGGGCCACCCACAGGTGCCCAAAAACATACACTAGGGGCACAGGGTTGTACCCCTACCCATGGGTGCCATAAGGGTATCCCATGGGTCTGTTCACCAAACCAAAAGAGAGAGCTGCACTGCCAGGAGTCCCACATGGACTCCGGGGCAGAAAACATGACAGAACATATGATAAAAAGCAGTAAAGGACAAGGATTCAGAGGCCCTGTCCTTCTGATGCATTTCCAGCATCACACTTAGTCCGAAGGGAAGGGCTCTGAACTGATAGTGACGCCCTTGGACCACGAACCTGAGAAACTTTCGGTGTCCCTTTAGGATGGGAATATGGAAGTAGGCATCCTCCAAATCCAACAACGACAGGAAATCGCCCTCCTCCAGCTGACCCAGGACGTGTTGGAGGGTGACCATCCGGAACTTCTGTGCCTTGATGAATTTGTTCAGTCGTCGTAGGTCCAGGATGGGACGCCATCCTCTCGTCTTCTTCTTCACGAGGAAGTATCTTGAGTAAACTCCGGAGCCCCGAAGCCTCTTTGGGACGAGCTCGATGGCGCCCTTCCTGAGCATCGCCTTTACCTCCAAGAGAAGTTGAGGGACGTGAAGTTCTTTCCTGGCCACAGGGGGGACGCGCGGGCACCTTCTTTGAAACTCGAGCGCGTGACCCTAGGCTAGGGCGTCCAGCACCCAACGGTCGGTGGAGATGGACTCCCACATGCTGACGAAGCTTGCCAGCCGGCCTCCCACCGGGGTGCTTCGGTGGGGGCCCGACCCCACGGCCGGTTCAGTCCTGCTTCGACGAGGCTTTGCCGCCTTGACCTCCTTGGCGACGATGGCGGGGTCCGCCTGACTTGCCTCGTCCCCTGTAAGCTTCCTGCGACGACGAACGGGCCGCTTGACGGTAGGTGGAAAATCCGCCGCTGGAACCTTTGGAGGCACCCTTGCCTCCGCCGCTCCGAAAGGGCGGCCGCCATTGCTGGAGAACCCCAAGAGCCCGGGCCGTCTCCGTGTCTGCTTTGATGGCTTGAAGGGAATCGTCCACTGTTTTCCCAAACAGGTTGTTTCCATCGAACGGCATGTCCAAGACTCTGGTCTGCACGTCTTGACGGAAGTCAGTAGCCTTGAGCCATCCACGCCGCCTAAGGCACACGCCGTTGCCCAACTGGCGAAATCCAGTGTCGGCGATGTCCGTCGCAATCGTAATGGCGTGGTCCGACGCCACCTCGCCTTCCTGCAAGATCTCTAGGGCATCCGCCCTCTTGTCGTCCGGTAGGAAGTCCAGCAGGGGGGCCAGTTTGTACCACAGCTCCCTGTCGTAGCGGGCTACGATAGCCAAGGCGTTGGCCGCCTTAATCGTCGTCGCTGCAGACGAGATGACCCTGCGTCCCATCGTATCCAATTTCTTTCCCTCGCCGTCCGGCGGGGAAGTCGACGTGGAGGCCGCACCCCCCCCCCCCGCTTTCTTCCTGGCCGCCGCGGAGACGAGGGAGTCCGGGGTCGGCTGTGCCCGGAGGCACAAGGGGGCCGAGTCCGGGACCCGGTACTTCTTCTCGTACCGATCCCTTCTAGCCGGCGTCGTGGATGGGTTCTTGAGGAGGGCGAGGCCCTCAACCCAAATATCGTCCAGTAGAGGCACGGAGAGGACCGTCTTCCTCTTGGCCTCGCGCCGTTGATAAAGGAAACCTTCCTTCTTCTCCTCCGGGCAGAGCTGGAAGAGCTCGGATGCCCTGGCGATCATAGAGTGAAACGATCCAATCTCGTCGGGCGGGAAAGCCCGGGTGGGAGGTGACGACGGCAGATCCTCGTCGTAAACCTCGTCGTACGTACCCGTCGCGGCCGTGTCAGTCCCCGTATCATCCCCACGCGTCGTGGACGGGGAGGAGGGCTGAACAGGGCGCGATGGCTGAAAAGGAGGTGGAGGGTGAATCCTTCTTCTCTTAGGGGGAGGGCTCCCAGAAGGGCCTGGCTGCGGGTCCCCCGACGGGAGCGGTTCCTCCGCTGGTGGTAACGGCAGTCTCGTCCTTATCTCCGAGCATAAGGACTGTATAGCCAACAAAATGGCCGCCGAGTTGTCTTGCTGCGCTGGTTGAGGGGAGTCCGACAGGCGGTCAGGGGCCCCGTCTGCACCCTCGACGATATCGTCGTCTCCTACGTCGGGATCCCTCCCGACGGGCTGGTCTTCCATGCCAACGCCGTGGCTTAAGACCTCGATCAGCTCTTCCTCAGAGGTTGAGGCCGAATCCACGACGACCTCCTGCCCCCCTTTTTCTTCTCCGTCGGAGGTTTCACGGATGTCCTGTCGATGGGCATGAAAGAGGACTCCCTCCGCGGTGGCAGGGAGACTCTGGGCCCCGAGGTCGCCACCACTGGTGTAGCCGCCACAGGCTGAGCCAGGGCTGCCGCGACTGTCTCGATAGAGGCCTTGGCCGGATGGATTAAGGCTTTCACCACCTTAGGTGCGCTCACCGCCTTCTCCTTGGAGGGGAGGGGGACACTGCCTCGCTCTCCCTCCGATGGGGCCTTTGAGCTCGACCGGGGCCATTCCAGGAGCTTCGCCGGGTGCTCGGCCTTCCTCTTACCCGAACCAGAGCGTTGGCTCGTGGTTGATGGTGCCGGGGAGGATGCGCCCTGCCTGGCGCCCGTAGAGCCCGACCGTTCGGCGCTCCCAGTGCCAGTGGACTTGCGGTGCTTGGCCTTCTGTTGGACCCCCGTCGCCGGGGCGTCCTCAAAGGTCTTAGAAGACCGCTCGGATTTCTTCCTCTTCTTCTCGCCTGACGGGCTCTTCCCTTCCAGCCAGTTGGCGAGACGTTGATGGCGGTCCTTCATGGTCCGCTCCGACATATTGCCACAAAACGCAGAGTCCTTCTCCACGTGCGTCTTGTCCTCATGTAGGCAGTAAAGACAAAAGGAGTGTTCGTCCTCCTTAAAGACATTCTGAAGCTGGCATCCATGGCAGACCCTGAACAGCTTTCCGGGCGTCGAGCTTCCCTTCTCCTGGGCCATGTCCGAGATGGGCCTGAGAAACTTCTGGAGTCCTCCAAAAGCGTAGCTCGATGAAATCTTCACCCTTGAGGGGCGTAGACGAATCCGACACGGGTCCCCGTTGATCGGATGAAGAATCGGTGGAGCTTGAGGCTCTTTTTGACCGAAAAAAATCGAAGTTTTGAGAAAAAACGTGAAAAAATAGCACTAACGCTCGAGAGCAATAGCACGAGGATCCCAACACTTGAACGTGCGGTAAAAATCTGAAGATGGCTGCCAGAGGCGGGGCTTAGGTAGAGGGCAGTCATTGGCTGTGGTCAGTATGATGCAGAGATCAGTGATTGGTTACTACTATGAAAGACAGATCAGAAACGTAACTGATACTGGTTTTTTCTTTACCGAGGATTCCCAGCCTGACGACGGGGAATATTCATGAGCATGTGAATCCATGCCAGACCCCATGCTGGAGAAGTGGCCTAACCACTCAGCAACAACCTCGGCTCTGCAGAGTGCGAAATGAGTTGCCAAGGTGTGAGAGACACAAGGTGGTTGAAGATAGGATGGCATCCACTGTTCGCACCATTGAGGGATCAACCTTTTTGGCCTAGTGGAGCAGGTGATTCCTTAGTGCCAGGATACATTCAATAGAGAAGTGATTGGATACCCCAGACGCAGCAGGTCATTCCCTAGTGATGGGATACCCCAGACGCAGCAGGTCATTCCCTAGTGATGGGATACCCCAGACGCAGCAGGTCATTCCGTAGTGATGGGATACACCAGACGCAGCAGGTCGTCCGTAGTGATGGGATACACCAGACGCAGCAGGTCATTCCCTAGTGATGGGATACCCCAGACGCAGCAGGTCCTTCCCTAGTGATGGGATACCCCAGACGCAGCAGGTCATTCCGTAGTGATGGGATACACCAGACGCAGCAGGTCATTCCGTAGTGATGGGATACACCAGACGCAGCAGGTCATTCCGTAGTGATGGGATACACCAGACACAGCAGGTCATTCCGTAGGACTCAGATACATGAGTTACGGCAGGTCTTTCCCTAATGTTGGGATATCCGAGATAGAAGAGGTCACTCAGTAGTGATGGTACATGCCAGGTAGACACGTCATTCTGTAGCGTTGAGAAACACCAGGTAGAGTATGTCATTCTTTAGTGAGGGGATTTGGTAGGTAAAGTATGTCATTCTCTAGCAATGCGATATGCCAGGTAGAGCAGGTCATTCCCTAGTGATGGGAAATGCCAGGGAGAGCAAATCATTCCGTAGTGATGGGATACTATACAATCATTCCCTTGTAATGGGATACGCCAGTCAGAGCATGTCATTCTTTAGAGATGGGATATGCCAGGCAGAGCAGATCATTCCCCAGTGATGGGATATGCCAGGTAGAGCAGATCAATCCCCAGGGATGGGATATGCCAGGCAGAGCAGATCATTCCCCAGTGATGGGATATACAGGTAGCGCAGTTCATTCCCTAATGATGGTATACGCCAGGCAGAGCAGATCATTCCCCAGTGATGGGATATGCCAGGTAGAGCAGATCATTCCCCAGTGATGGGATATGCCAGGTAGAGCAGATCATGCCCAGTGATGGGATATGCCAGGTAGAGCAGATCATTCCCCAGCGATGGGATACGCCAGGCAGAGCAGATCATTCCCCAGGGATGGGATATGCCAGGCAGAGCAGGTCATTCCCAGTGATGGGATACGCCAGGTAGAGCAGATCATTCCCCAGTGATGGGATACGCCAGGTAGAGCAGATCATTCCCCAGTGATGGGATATGCCAGGTAGAGCAGATCATTCCCCAGTGATGGGATACGCCAGGCACAGCAGATCATTCCCCAGTGATGGGATATGCCAGGTAGAGCAGTTCATTCCCCAGTGATGGAATAGGCCAGGTAGAGCAGGTCATTCCCTAGTGATGGGATATGCCAGGCAGAGCAGGTCATTCCCCAGTGATGGGATATGCCAGGCAGAGCAGGTCATTCCCAGTGATGGGATACGCCAGGTAGAGCAGATCATTCCCCAGTGATGGGATATGCCAGGTAGCGCAGTTCATTCCCCAGTGATGGGATACGCCAGGTAGAGCAGATCATTCCCCAGTGATGGGATATGCCAGGCAGAGCAGATCATTCCCAAGGGATGGGATATGCCAAGTAGAGCAGATCATTCCCCAGTGATGGGATATGCCAGGGAGAGCAGATCATTCCCCAGGGATGGGATACGCCAGGCAGAGCAGATCATTCCCCAGGGATGGGATATGCCAGGTAGAGCAGATCATTCCCCAGTGATGGTATACGCCAGGTAGAGCAGTTCATTCTCCAGTGATGGGATATGCCAGGTAGAGCAGTTCATTCCCCAGTGATGGGATATACAGGTAGCGCAGTTCATTCCCTAATGATGGTATACGCCAGGTAGAGCAGTTCATTCCCCAGTGATGGGATATGCCAGGCAGAGCAGATCATTCTCCAGTGATGGGATACGCCAGGTAGAGCAGATCATTCCCAGTGATGGGATACGCCAGGCAGAGCAAGTCATTCCCAGTGATGGGATACGCCAGGCAGAGCAGGTCATTCCCCAGTGATGGGATACGCCAGGCAGAGCAGGCCATTCCCCAGTGATGGGATATGCCAGGTAGAGCAGATCATGCCCATCATGCCCACTGATGAAATATGCCAGGTAGAGCAGATCATTCCCCAGTGATGGGATACGCCAGGTAGAGCAGATGGGATATGCCAGGTAGCGCAGTTCATTCCCCAGTGATGGGATACGCCAGGTAGAGCAGATCATTCCCCAGTGATGGGATACGCCAGGTAGAGCAGATCATTCCCCAGTGATGGGATACGCCAGGTAGAGCAGATCATTCCCCAGTGATGCGATATGCCAGGCAGAGCAGATCATTCCCCAGTGATGGGATATGCCAGGCAGAGCAGATCATTCCCCAGTGATGGGATATGCCAGGTAGCGCAGATCATTCCCTAATGATGGTATACGCCAGGTAGAGCAGATCATTCCCTAATGATGGTATACACCAGGTAGAGCAGATCATTCCCCAGTGATGGGATACGCCAGGCAGAGCAGATCATTCCCCAGTGATGGGATACGCCAGGCAGAGCAGATCATTCCCCAGTGATGGGATACGCCAGGTAGCGCAGATCATTCCCCAGTGATGGGATACGCCAGGCAGAGCAGATCATTCCCCAGTGATGGGATACGCCAGGTAGAGCAGGTCATTCCCAGTGATGAAATATGCCAGGTAGAGCAGATCATTCCCCAGTGATGGGATATGCCAGGCAGAGCAGATCATTCCCCAGTGATGGGATATACAGGTAGAGCAGATCATTCCCAGTGATGGGATATGCCAGGCAGAGCAGATCATTCCCCAGTGATGGGATATGCCAGGCAGAGCAGATCATTCCCCAGTGATGGGATATGCCAGGTAGAGCAGATCATTCCCCAGTGATGGGATACGCCAGGTAGAGCAGATCATTCCCCAGTGATGGGATACGCCAGGTAGAGCATATCATTCCCCAGTGATGGGATATGCCAGGCATAGCAGATCATTCCCCAGTGATGGGATATGCCAGGGAGAGCAGATCATTCCCCAGTGATGGGATACGCCAGGGAGAGCAGATCATTCCCCAGTGATGGGATACGCCAGGTAGCGCAGTTCATTCCCCAGTGATGGGATACGCCAGGGAGAGCAGATCATTCCCCAGTGATGGGATACGCCAGGTAGAGCAGTTCATTCCCCAGTGATGGGATACGCCAGGTAGAGCAGTTCATTCCCCAGTGATGGGATATGCCAGGTAGCGCAGTTCATTCCCTAATGATGGTATACGCCAGGTAGAGCAGATCATTCCCCAGTGATGGGATATGCCAGGCAGAGCAGATCATTCCCAGTGATGGGATATGCCAGGTAGAGCAGATCATTCCCCAGTGATGGGATACGCCAGGCAGAGCAGATCATTCCCCAGTTATGGGATACGCCAGGCACAGCAGATCATTCCCCAGTGATGGGATATGCCAGGTAGAGCAGATCATTCCCCAGTGATGGGATACGCCAGGTAGAGCAGATCATTCCCCAGTGATGGGATACGCCAGGTAGAGCAGATCATTCCCCAGTGATGGGATACGCCAGGTAGAGCAGATCATTCCCCAGGGATGGGATATACAGGTAGCGCAGTTCATTCCCCAGTGATGGGATATGCCAGGTAGAGCAGATCATTCCCCAGTGATGGGATATGCCAGGTAGAGCAGATCATTCCCCAGGGATGGGATATACAGGTAGCGCAGTTCATTCCCCAGTGATGGGATATGCCAGGTAGAGCAGATCATTCCCCAGTGATGGGATACGCCAGGTAGAGCATATCATTCCCCAGTGATGGTATACGCCAGGTGGAGCAGATCATTCCCCAGTGATGGGATATGCCAGGCAGAGCAGATCATTCCCCAGTGATGGGATACGCCAGGTAGAGCAGATCATTCCCCAGTGATGGGATATGCCAGGCAGAGCAGATCATTCCCCAGTGATGGGATATGCCAGGTAGAGCAGATCATTCCCCAGTGATGGGATACGCCAGGTAGAGCAGATCATTCCCCAGTGATGGGGATTCAGCAGGCAGGGCATGTCATTACCTAGTGATGGGGATTCAGCAGGCAGGGCATGTCATTCCCCAGTGATGGGGATTCAGCAGGCAGGGCGTGTTATTCCCCAGTGATGGGGATTCAGCAGGCAGGGCATGTCATTCCCTAGTGATGGGGATTCAGCAGGCAGGCAGTGCATGTCATTCCCCAGTGATGGGGATTCAGCAGGCAGGCAGGGCATGTCATTCCCCAGTGATGGGGATTCAGCAGGCAGGCAGGGCATGTCATTCCCCAGTGATGGGGATTCAGCAGGCAGGGCGTGTCATTCCCCAGTGATGGGGATTCAGCAGGCAGGGCATGTCATTCCCCAGTGATGGGGATTCAGGAGGCAGGGCATGTCATTCCCCAGTGATGGGGATTCAGCAGGCAGGCATGTCATTCCCCAGTGATGGGGATTCAGCAGGCAGGCATGTCATTCCCCAGTGATGGGGGTTCAGGAGGCAGGGCATGTCATTCCCCAGTGATGGGGATTCAGCAGGCAGGCATGTCATTCCCCAGTGATGGGGGTTCAGGAGGCAGGGCATGTCATTCCCCAGTGATGGGGATTCAGCAGGCAGGGCACGTCATTCCCAGTGATGGGGATTCAGCAGGCAGGGCATGTCATTCCCCAGTGATGGGGGTTCAGCAGGCAGGGCACGTCATTCCCCAGTGATGGGGATTCAGCAGGCAGGCATGTCATTCCCCAGTGATGGGGGTTCAGGAGGCAGTACATGTCATTCCCCAGTGATGGGGATTCAGCAGGCAGGCATGTCATTCCCCAGTGATGGGGGTTCAGGAGGCAGTGCATGTCATTCCCCAGTGATGGGGATTCAGCAGGCAGGGCATGTCATTCCCCAGTGATGGGGATTCAGCAGGCAGGGCATGTCATTCCCCAGTGATGGGGATTCAGCAGGCAGGCATGTCATTCCCCAGTGATGGGGATTCAGCAGGCAGGGCATGTCATTCCCCAGTGATGGGGATTCAGCAGCAGTGCATGTCACTCCCCAGTGATGAGTATTCAGCAGGCAGGGCATGTCATTCCCTAGTGATGGGGATTCAGCAGGCAGTGCATGCCATTCCCCAGTGATGGGGATTCAGCAGGCAGGGCATGTCATTCCCCAGTGATGGGGATTCAGCAGGCAGGCATGTCATTCCCCAGTGATGGGGGTTCAGCAGGCGGTGCATGTCATTCCCTAGTGATGGGGATTCAGCAGGCAGGGCATGTCATTCCCCAGTGATGGGGATTCAGCAGGCAGGGCATGTCATTCCTTGGTTGTTTGGGGTGGAGGACAGGAGTATTCCCTTGTGAGGGGGCAGCATTACTTTAGCGTTTGCAAAGTAGGGAAGGTCATCTGCTAGCAATGGGGGTTCAGCAATGGGGGCTGCCTCCAACTAACCTTGCATCCAGGGCACTTTTCCTTCATTTTCCGAGCGAGACCCGTGATGGTGCCACCTGTGCCCGCTCCCGCCACCAGCATGTCCAATTTACCTGTGAGCCGGAGAAGAGAGACAGTGGCAGATTAGGCTTACAGCTAGCGTTCTCTAGCTCACAACATACTTTATCCCTGAGCATCTGAGCACAGATTCCAAGCTCTTTAATACTCATATCTGCTCATCTCCATCACAATCCGGCCAAGAAGGGAAGGTTTCATAAAATCAAAAGCATTGTATAACCGCAGCCAATGGGATGGCCACTTAATTGACCTTTGCCCATTTTTCCATCAGCATCTTCAGGGGCCGACCTAGCTAATGAGGATGTTCATAAGGTGGGCGTTATTCTCTGGTAGAATGGTATGTTCCTAGTCCCCCCCCCCCCTAAACCGAACACAGACTGCTCCCATGCAAGCACCTCCCCGCATCATTCTGAATATTTAAAAAACATAAAAGAAAAGGTTACAGTTGCAAATGTTCGCTGCATTTACACGTTCCTCTAGACACCACAGTGATGTCCCTCAAGCTACACCACTATTGTAAGCGATTAGAGTCTTGAGGCGCTACCAGGGTGGCACGGATGTATAGGGCGCCAGGAAGGAGAGGCCCTAATAGGTTGCTACGGACAATACACATAAAGACACAGGGCCTGGAGGGTGGTGGTTATCCTGCCAACAAAGTTATCTAAATAGGTGGGTTTTAAGTTTCATTTCTTGCTTTCCATGGCAGCCAATAAAGTTTGGGGCAAATGTCTTCTATGAAAGAGATTTTTCCCCAAATCATTAGAATGGGCACGGTCGGAAACAGCACAGCCACAACCTTAAGAACCCTTACTTCACAAAAGCCCCTAACTTGTGCAACAAGCCATTACCAGCGAGGTCCTACAGCATAAATTACAGGTGTGCGTTCGTTTTATTTCATCATTTATAGCACAAGTCTAGCACGAGAGCAGCGGAAGGCTTTACATTATGCGGAAGCCAGCATTGGGCATAGCATTTTTGGTCAGTAGTGCAGTGCTGTTGGAGGAAGGGCAGAAAATGTATTGATGAAAGAACCACGTTTTTAGTGTTTTGCAAAACTAGAGGATGGTGTGAGCGTACCGAGCCTGCAGCGGGGTAGAGTTCCAGAAGGTAGAGCCGGGCCAGGAGAGGGACTATTTGCAGGTCTTCTCTTTGAGTGGTTGCTTTGGTGCCAACCTTTTGATGAATTTGCTATGGAAGGTGCAAGTTTCTTCAGAGGTATGGAGTTTAGCCGCCAGGTACGCTGGAGTGTCGTTCAAGACTGCTTTGTTGATGATGCAAGCAGTTTTGAAAAGGATCCTGGTGGGGAGGAGGAGGCAGTGACTCTTGCACCGGGAGGGAGCAATATGGTTGAATTTGCAGGCACCGGTAATGGGGCGGACTGAGACACAGCCAGCCATGAAGAGGGTCCAGATGCATGGCTGGGAGCCCGGTTAGGTGTTCCCATGTCAATGTGGTACATTACGGGACCCTGAACCACTGTGTGAATGTCATGGTGGGGGTTAAGAGACTGATTTCGGCGAGTGTGGCGATATGTAGTAAGGCCGTTTGGGCTTTGTTGGCTATGTGCTTTTGGAAGGAGAGGCTGGATTTAGCATTTGGCAGAGCCAGACAGCTGCAGTGTGAACCTCTTCAGTACCATGTTGCCAAGCCACTTTTGGTGCTATTTAGCAGGGGGACGGATGAGGATGAATTTGGTCTTGGTGGGGTTCAGCTAAAAGGAGGTATAAAAAAAGCAGATTGAGATGCTGCCAGGCACTTTTTAGAAGCGTGATGTCCTGCAAGACGCTGACCTTAAAAAAGTACCGTTGGATGTTGTCAGGAAAGTTCCCAGAGGCTCCATTTAGAAGTTAAAGTTTGGTTCTAAACTGACCCATCTGTACCGCTTGGTGTCTGCCGGATAGGTAGGAGTGTACCATTTTAGGACGGTAATGTAGAAACCTGTCCCGCCAGTGAGGAGTGTCTGATGGTTGACTGTGTTTAAAGCAGCCGCAAGGTCCAAGTGGGATAGGAGGCATGTGACACCCATGCCGAACTGCAATTTGTCATCCACCACTTGGATGGTGGCAGTCGCGGAACTGCATTTGTGGTCAAAGCCAGACTGGTAGTCATGGAGGAGGCAGAGTTGTTCATTTTGGATAATAGTTGGGTTGCAGCAGCTTTTTCTATGAGCTCACCGATGAATGGGAGGCTTGTGAGGGTCTGTAGTTAGCTAGGTCCTCTGGGTAGAGTGTGGGTTTCTTTAAAATAGGTCGTATGAGACCGGTCTTCAGTTTGTCTGGAAAATAGCCCTCGATGAGGGATACATTTATATTTGCAATACAGAGGAGTACACCGAGGGCTGGGCCAGTAAAAATGCTTGATAGTGTAGGCCTTGATGTCTTCCTACGTGTAAGCAGTGGGTTTGAGGGAGGCAGTTGTATCGGAGAGATTCTTGAGGAAGATGAGAGTGAAGTTGGTCGAAGGGGCATGTGCTTTGGAGGTTGGCAGGGATGGCAGGCAAAGAGTGGCTGGGGGCACTACTAATGGTGGACCAGGGGAAACCTGTGGCTTTAAAACTGGCGAAACAGGTGTAATTCACAGTAGGTGCCGCATTGGCCCCATGTGCAGGTGTGGGTTGCTTAAAACAGGCAGAGCCCAGCCGAGAAAAACAGGAAACCACAGCCAACATAGACAAAGTCCATGCACAGCATTGTATGGGGAAGCTGGGATAAAAACTACGATCCCCAGCATCCTTCAGGAAACAAACATGCAGCCAAAGCCCTTTCTGGGCCCCACCCGCTTCAACGCGCAAGGAACCCCGTTAGTGCTTAAGCCTCTGAGCAGAACGGACGCACTCCAGAGCTTCTGCAGAGCCCGAGTCAAGGCAAACTACATTGCGGGGCCTTGCCCCGCCTGACCCTCATTGCAGGCCCCTCTGCCAAGTACTGGGGACTGTCGCTTGATGATTCCTACTCTAACAGCATGGGGACTTACCCCCTGCATGCTTGGGAAGGCCAACCATAGAACCTGGGGGTTTCTTTACTAACCCGCACCTCGGCCTTGACTAATTCATTAACAGAGGCATTGGGCTGCTCAGTATTAAACGATCACTACGATCGCAGTGTTTTATGTATTTGCCCGCATACGCCCAACATCGAATTGTTGCTTTTGTATAGACTTGTTCCACTACAGTGCTCACAGCACCTGACCTCACTGCTCCCAGAGACCACGCAGAGTGCAGTAGGCTGCTCGGCCTGCAGAAGAAAACCAAGCCACGTGCATTCACATGCTGCTGGCAATACGCATTGTTGCGTTTCTTTCTTGTTACACAGGACGGCATCATTGTGGCAGAGGAGTCCTGAAAAAGGGTCATCGGCGAGTGTGTTAAAAATCCAGCGGAAAGCCTGGGACAATCAACGAGTGTATAGCCTTGTCCAGAAAAGTAACTGGGGCAACTTGTGTACTGGGGCCATTGGTGTTTATTAGGGCCTCTTTCAGACCTACAGGTGGTGTGTGTGCATGTGTTTGTGAAGGTGTGCATGAAAGCTGAAGACCAAGTATTAAGCACAGCACATGCTACAAGAGCCAAGGAGCATACCTTACCCCTTTTCCCCCTAACCCATTCATAACCTCTTTCTCTTCCCGGTTACCACAACACCCCCTACCCATCCAATCTGTGGACCCTAGCCCTCTTCACCCACGGGGGTTGCGGCCAACCTGTGTTGCTACTAGTACAAGTGCCACAAACCTCTGAGGGGAGGCAGAAGTGTGTGCTACCTCTGCAAGAGAACCGGAACTTGACGGGGGATGGAAAGCAGAAATTCTTTCAACTTGCCGGCGTCAATGAGAGTTTGATTTAGTTCATTTGTATATGAAGATATTGTTTCAATGACATTTTACTTGTTCTCCCCAAGGGGGAGCCCCCCTCTGTGAGACTAGGGAGGTGAGCCCGCTCTGCAACCCCCTCACTAGGTGTCGAGGCAAGTGGGAACTCACTGGGAGAGACTCCCCCTTTGGAGACAATGACTCCTGGTACTGTGAGCAACTCCATAGAAAACCTCCCAATAATACCTCTTTGAACATTTCCTGTGGGACTTGTATGAATGAGAAACCAATATGTAAATATGTCTTTAAAGGAGAAATCACATTTAACTAGGATGAGGAGGATAACAAACTGAAGAGGGGAGTAGCCAAGCGAGAGAGAAAGAGGGAGACTCGGATGTACACCAGGGAAGTCCCAAGGCTACGTCACGCATGAGAAGGAAGGATACTGGCCAAAAGAAACACCTGCAAGTTACAAAGTGGGTGAGCTACCTGATGCAGAGAGTTGGTCGCACCGCGTGCTGTGACAGGAAAGGAACGGCAAGCAGAATCGGACACACGGCTTCTTACCTTTAGGAAAGTCAGATAAGTGAAATTGGACGTGGAGCTCCCCGCATTCCTGAGAGGGACTGAAACGGGTGGCATGACCTCGAAAGACTCATGATGGACCAGGGGTCCCATAAACAATGCCGAAACCACTCCGCGAATGAAGACACAGCAGTATTGGAAATACCGCACAACCATCCGAGACAATGGCATAAAAGAAGCGACATTGTAGAAACAAGAGGGGCCGTACTGGTGGAAATGACAACGGACCTTGAGCAAGTAGAAGTCCTGGTGACGTTATCCCTAAAAGCACCAGATAACAGGGAAAACGGGAGAACCAACGGGGAACAGAGAATCGTTATGCGACCAATCATAAGCTTCCCAGTCAAAGTATAGAGACTGTGATATTTAAACGCAGAGGAGTGAATGAGAATCGTTATGGGACCAATAATGCTCTTCCCTGTCAAAATAAAGAAATCAGAATAGTGAAACCTCAGGAAGTAAATGAGAATCACTATTGGAATATTCATAGTCATATTAGTAAAGGCCAAGAAAGTATAAAAGGAGAGAAACAATTGACAAGCAAAAAAGCTTAAGAGAAGGCAGAGTCAGAATATACATCAAGAGACAGACATCAGAAAGGAATCAAATATTATGAATCACCTAAAAAGAATGTAAAAGGAGAGATTTATACAAATTGATAACTGAGAACTACCATGAGAAGAGAGAACAACCCTCTGTAGAGAGAATCAAGAGGAGAAAAATACAACCATAAAGAGTAACAATCAAGGAAGAAGGAAACAAAAGCACAGTAAAGTGTTGAACACATTGTTTGAACTGATCTAAACAGTCACTAGAGAAGATCTGAAAATCAGCTATTGAAACAGAAGTTTGCAAGAAGCACAAATACCAGGAGAAGGGAGTCATTCTACAGTTGTTAGTTGTTGTTACAGTGGTAGGGTCAGTTAGGCTTAGTTTGGACCGAGGACAGATTCTGCAGGAAAGTCAACAGATGCCCATTATGCCATTCCAGATGAGCAGAAGTTGTTCTGCAGAACAGCAGTGATATTTGCAGCTATATTCCTGCCAGGAATTCAGACTGCAGTAAATGTTAAATGGTTACATATAAACAGATGGGAGCTGCTGCAAATGATCAATACGACTATAAAATGATTTAATGCAATCAGAGTTGAGAGCAATCAGGCTCATGGCCTTCCAGAACAGGTATCTCCTGGACTTAATTACAGCAATAGAAGGAGGCTGGTGCACCAAGATCGGACCTTCTTACTGTACATTTATACATGCCCAGGATGAAGAGAATGGGATAACCTTGCACACAGAAATGGTAGATGAAGTAGGCAAGACCGAGGAGGATGGCTGGTTTTCGTCTCGGTTTTCATGGATTCCAACTTGGTTGGCAAATGCCTTCAAATTACTTGGAGCAGTACTAGTGTCGGTATTGCTAGGATTTGTTCTCATACAGATCATCTTGGGACAATGTGTGAGAAACCTGAAGGAGGCTAGGACACGGCCATCGCTTTTGGATCCAGTTCCTGGGGGTGGACCAGTGAGGGAGGATCACCTAGATGAGGGGTCTTCGGGAGTGGAAGTGGGACACCGGAGAGTGAGACGTGTTATCCAATTCAGTAACAGGGATTTGGCAGGAAGGGACTGATTGAGAAAGAGCGCACTGACTACAATTTGGTAAGTTGATGGCCTGCAGGTGGAAGCAGGGTGTGGGCAAACTGCCAAGTTACCCACAAGGATATACTAAAAAAAAAATAAATAAATAAAAGTATTTTTCTTCATATCTGCGTACTTGGACAACAAAAGAAATGCAAATTCTGCACAATTTTAATTGCGGGTCAAACAGCCCGACACGTGTTTCGAGCTGCTAGGGTCTTCATCTGAGGCTTGAGAATCCTGGGAGTCATACGAATCACAATAATAGCTGTTCTATTACTGATGGCAGTTCTATATCTGTGCTCCACTAAATATACGCAGTTGCGGGTGAATTCCGTGTCTCCGCTCGAATGAAGCGGCTCCTGAACCTTCATTCGAGCGGAGACGCCGAATTCCCCTGCCGACCAAAGGTCATTGTGGAACTGTGGAGGAGGGGGGGGGGGATTGGCCTCATAAGTCCGCCAGGTCTTTGGTAATCTGTATTCCTAGGTACTTCAACCTGGAATGTTCGATCTTGAGACCAAGTGGGGAGTACCTAATTGCGTTCATCTCCGTCGGTCCCCGTAGTGGGAACAGAATGGATTTGGTTTGGTTTACCTTAAACCCAGAAAGGTGGCCATATTCTTCTAATAAATATAGAGCTCAGGGAATGGATTTCATGGGGTTGGTCATATGTAGGAGTATATCATCGGCATACAGGGCCACCTTATATTCCACTGCTCCTAGTCGGATTCCCTCTACTTGGGAGTCTGCCCGCATTATCTGTGCTAGGGGTTCCAGGGAGAGTGCAAAAAGGATTGCGGATAAAGGGCAGCCCTGACGGGTGCCACGTCCAAGTTGGAACCATCTAGAGTATTCCTCGTTCACAGAGATCAATGCTTTGGGGGCCTGTATTCGATTTCCATTTCTTAGCCATGGTCCAATCCCCACCTAATCCCCACCTTTCTCAGGACAGCCCTCAAGAAGTCCCACTCCACCCTATCATTTCTGCATCAATTGAGAGGAGGACGGGTTCATCGGGTACGTTCTGTGATGTGTGAATAAGATAGAGGGTTTTGCACATTGTGTCTGCACCCTGTCTACCCAGTATGAAACCAACCTGATCGGGGTGTATGATTTGTGGCATTAGTGTCTCTAGCCTAGTGGCGAGGACTCTTGTATACATTTTCGCGTCTAAATTGAGTAGGGAGATGGGGCGATACGAGCTGCATTTTTTGGGGTCTCTTCGGGATCACTGTGATCAGGGCACGAGTGAAGGAGTCTGGGGCTTTCCCTGTCTTCAGTATTTCGTTGAAGAGATCTGTCATGAATGGTATTAATTGTGCACTAACTGATTTGTAGAATCCAGCCGTATAAACCTCTTCGCCTGGGGATTAGCCCAGCGTTAGCCTCTTGATAGCGTCTTGTACTTCTTGCTCAGATATAGGAGATTCTAGTAGGTCTGAATAGCGAACACGTAAGTCTCAATGTCAGGTCTTCGGGGTTGGTCACATAGAAGGAAGCAAAGCATTGAGGAAAGGAAGGGGGGGGTGTCTGCTAGGGAAGGGTTGTCTCCGGTTATTTCTAGTACTTTCCGCTCAGCTCTCGGATCCCTTAGTCTCGCAGCTAGTAATGCATCGGCCTTGTCTCCTTTTACGTCGAATTTTTGTTTCAAGAGACGAAGCTTGCTCACTATCTGCTCATGTTCTAGCAATCTCAGATCCTCTCTTTTCTTTTTTATTTCATGAATTTTGTCGGGATCATTCGCCTCATCTCTCATACATTCTCCCTCTATTCGACAGATTTCTGTTCTGATCTTGTGTTCAATAAGTCTCCTCTCCCTCTTTTTGCATGCCCCTTTTTTTATTAAAATGCCTCTCCAAGTGGCTTTGCCTGCTTCCCAGACTATCTGGCTTGGACACTTCTCCAGTGTTATTTAATTTGAGGTACTCGTTAATCTCCGTCTCCATTGTCTCCCTGAAGACAGTCCTTCCATAGGCTTTCATTACATCGCCATTTACCACCCCCCTCCCATCACTGGTAGTGTCTTCCACTGGATACCTGCTATCACCATGTCATGGTCTGACCATGTGACGGGGATTATCTCTGCAAGTGTTGTGATATCGGAGAGGTCTTTGGATAGGTATATGCAGTCGATTCGGGTGAATGCATCATATGGGTTAGAATAGTGTAGCCTTGTTCATTTGGGTGCATGTCTCTCCACGCATCTCCCAAGCTAAATGTGACCATCGTCCTCTTGAATTCTGTACGTTCACCCCTAGCTTGGCCTCTCATCAGGATTGCCTGGTCTCCAATCTTTAGTTGGATCTACCCATTGGTTGAAATTCCCCCTCCCCCCAAAATAATATGGCCTGAGGCTTCTAACATAATTTTAGGGATGGTTTTAGCCAGAAATCATTGGGGGAGTAAAGTGTGGCTATCGCGACTTTCACTTTCGCAATGCTTCCCGTCACCAATAGAGCCCTCCCTTCTACATCAGACCAAAGACTTGTTACTTCAAAACCTATACCTTTTCTAATAAGGATTCCTACTCCTCCTTTTCTCAGAGGTCCAGATCCCCAGTACTCCATCCCGGCCCGCCTCCCTAGGATTTGCCGTTCCTCGCCCTTAGCGTACTTTCTCTCTTGTAACATGAGAACGTCCATCTTGGCCCTACGGAATTCTCTGTATACCAGTGATCTCTTAGTGGGTGTGTTGAGGCCTTTTGCATTTAAAATTCCAATTCTTAGGGAATCCCCCTTCTTTGCATCAGCAGTCAATGCCATTGGATATGTCCTTATAGCAGTAGCTTACATTCTGTGACCAGTGTATTCTTCGCTCTTCAAGTTTCCCACAATATCAAATATCAAGCATATTCGACTTGTGTAGGTACTGCTTCGACCCCATCCCCTTTTCTGCTCTCTCTTCCTCCTCCCTTTCTTTACCCAGTTGGTGGGGCCCGATCGAGCCCAGTTGTCGGCACCGGTCTGGCATCGGACCACCTATAGGGGCCGTTACTTTATGCCCCTTAATCTGACATGATACCTCAATTTCGATTGAGCCTTCTTTGCGTCCCCCTCAATGTTCCTTGGTGTGGCCATATGAAGTTCGAAAAGTGGCCACTTCTACAAGTCACATCCTGAATAATAGATTAAATTCTCTCTTACCAAATATAAGAATGTTCAGTTATCCCACTCTAAAGGTTTATTTGAAGACTTGCCACACACCGTTAAGATTACTATATGCCCATCCTCTTCAGAAAAAGAAGCTAGCATTGTGATAACCCACAGCTATCAAAGGTGTGCAAGAGATCAATTGAAACAGACAGCAACGCAACCAGTATCCCCCGAATAAAGCCGCTATGGACCCCACCCATAAAAAACACCTCATTTAGGTCTGTTCGGGCTATGAGCTTTCAGGGCAAATAGAATATTTTAAAAATATTGTTCAATTTAAAGAGGAAAAGCAAACTATAATTAAGGCTGCACATCATATTGCAATTCCATATCTAAAACTATGACACAAGACTACCACTCTCTGTAGGTACAGATAAGAGAAGGGTTCACTGCTGTAGAGAAAATGCAAGTCACTGCATCTGCATAGGGGGAAAAACAAACGGTATTAAGGCAGAGGAGGAACACTTTTCAGAAGGTCACAAAAAAATCCTGGCAGAGCTCACTGGCGCAGAAAGAACACAGAACAGGTCAATTAACAACTCAGCCGGCCAAGCAGAACCAGCAAGATGAAGCTCCCAATGCTCAGCTGAGCAGGCCCTGCACAGACGGTTCTGGTCGCTCATGTTGAGGCTGGTGGAGACCGTATGCATAATCAGAAGAGAATGCCGGAGGCTGTGTGGGGGTGTACGTGGCTGTAAGGGTGCCAGAACTACATGCTGCAAAAGAGCTACAGAAGAACCAACAACCTGTTACAATATTCTCGTGTTCACTATCCGATTCCATGATGGTACGGTTAGGACTGTTTGTAGACCACTGAGTGCTGAACCTGCATTTAACTCTCTTCCCTGAAAAAGCATAGGAGCAAGATCTTACTATGTTTGTCCTTTCAAATGTTTCCTAAGTACACAATATTGTTACTGTTGGATAACTCAAAAGGCTCTGCGATGAGCCTCCAGTCTTAACCCAGAAAGACATAGCCTTAATAGCGTTTTAAGTGTGAGACTGTGGGCGACCACGCTCACGGCCCAAGAGGATAAAATCATTTGATCTGAAACTGGCAATCCTTTATAAAGGTGATCCTCGTGTTACATGTTTTGTGGGAGGTATTGCAACATCACACTAACTGGTGCAATTGTGATCTGCTGTAGCAACTGTGATGCTGGAAAGGCCTAATGGAGGGACAGGGACTCCTAGTCCTTGTCCTACCACTTCTATATGTGTGTTTTCCTTATGTTTTCTGTCACTGAGGTCCAGCCTGGACCCCTGGCAGTGCAGCTCTTCATTTTATCTTTTAGTGACCACCCATGGGATACCCTTATGGCACCTATGGGTGGGGGTACACCCTTGTACCCCTTATGTCTGTTTTTGGGCACCTATGTGTTGCCCACAGAGCAGGGTATGGGCTGGTGGCAGCTACATGCTGACTTGGCAGTGGCTCGGAGTGTCCTCCATTTTTGGGATGCCCAGGCCCTGCCATAGGAATCAATGGATTCCTACACAAAGGAAAGATAGCCCCTGTGGCCTTTTGGTTTCTGTTGCCTTTTATCTTGTTTCCCACAGTCCTGGGAAGGCCCGACTCCGTCTCTTCCTCCTGAATGGCGGCTGTTGGGTGGAAACACCATCTATGGCTCTGGGGCTGCCTCCTGTCAGACTGACTGGAGCCTTCTCAGGTGTTGTGTGTACACCCTAGGAGTGGGACCTGTATGGGTGGAGTTGGGAGTCAACTCCCATTCTCTGTTGTGGGTGTCTGGTTTCTGTGTGTGTGACACAGTTCAGCCCTGCCTGAACCCGACATACATGCAGTGTAGTGTGCTTAAAGGCTGGGTACTTATCCCAATCCACATTCTTTGTTATGGGTGTCTGGGTGGAGTGAATGGCCTGAATGCCTGCGAGCATGATGGCTGCCTGCCTGCACAAATGCCCTTCTGTCTGATTGGCTGCCTGAGCCTGGCTCAGCAAGAGTGCATGGGGAACAGATATGTATATCTGGGGACCTCTCACTTACCAATTTGTCCAGAAGCTGAAGTTGAAGACACGGCAAGAAGAAGCTGTTCCTTAAAGCCCAGCTGGAGAAGTCTGCTGCTGCATTTCTTAAATGTAATCCGAAAGTAGTTGTGTCTCCCAAGGACTGATCCAGAGAGGACCTGTGACCATTGTGCAAACGGTTCTTCATCAGAAGTGCCCTGGAAGCCAGTCCTGTGTGCCTGCCGTCCTGAGAAGGGGTCTTTGTGAGTCCTGAAGAGGAGTGCCCAGACATTGAGTCAAAGAAGTCCATTGGTCTCACCCAGGGTCCGGAAGTGTGTTTTATGACTGCTGGAAGCCGTTGCTGCCTACTGCCCAGAAGAAGGGGTACCCTGGCATAGTGCTGATGGACACCTAGAGCTGCGAAAGTTCCAAACTGCCTAAGAATATTTCAAGGGACATTCTTGCCATCATCACTGAACACTTTTCCCTGCCTTAGAGAGTCCAGAGTCGCTCAGTGCAGATGAAAGTCAGTTGGTGGGTTTCCTGCCACCAGAAGCTAACGAAGACGTCCTGATGGTCCGTACTTGGTGAGGGTCCGAGGTCCACTCCAGTGGTCGAGTCCAGGTCACTAGAATCCGTCAAGAGGTCCGTGTTGCGGCTGCAGCACCGAAAAACCGAGAGTCGGAAAACCACAATATCCCAAAACCCAACACCAAAAGTGACCTGTGCACCCGTCAAGGCTAGAAGTCATTGAAGGGTCCCAGGGGTCTTACTCATCTGCCAAGCCTTTAAGGAGCCCACTGCAAGTTTTAGCTTCCCAGGACTTCTACTGTCGGAGAAATCATTGACCAAAGAAGAGCACCGCAAGGAGTAAAACTGCTGCACTTCAGAAATACTTTGGTTCCATTATTCTCGTGGATTCAGCATCCCAGTGGCACCTTCTTCTTTGGGGTGGGCGGGTCCATTCTCGGAGGGAATAGTCTAGTGAAACCGGGAAACTCTGCCACTTCGTCTACTAAGGCACCAAAGTGACTGTGACGAAGAAGAGCATCTTCTAGCCTCAGGAGTTGTCCATGGGTCACAGAGTCGTCTTGGATCCCTTTCTCCTGTGGCCTCTCAGTAGCTTTGGGGTGGTAGAACCTTTCAAAGAAAGCAGAAGGTTATTGAACATTATTGGACTGGGCTGTAAAAGAGAGGCTAAGTTACTCCCTAACTTTTCACTTTCAGGATGCCCAGGTGGGGGGGCGGGGTGCAGTCCTTACTCCGAATGATCTATCTAGCCAAAATAAAGTATTCTGCCACTGTTCACCACTACCTTGCCTTTCTTCCCTATTGTATGCTGTTACACCTCACTTAAGCATTCACCTGCCATTTAAAATAGTCTGCAGTTAGTGCATTAGTGCATCTACTACTGGATTTAAGTATTGTGTGGTTACACAGAGTGCGCATATATTTTCCATTCTTTGAATAAGTATTCCAAGTACAAAGTGTTATTATTTATATGTATATATTTATGTTTGAGGTAGTAACCTTATTTTATATAAAGAAGCTGTTTTATCACCTAACAGTGTGTGCATCTTCCTTTGTGGGGGCATTGGGGAAACACTGTACTAAAGAACCAGCCTGCATCACCGCCTGAAAGATTAAGCCTGGCTACTCAAATTGAGAGCCTTGCTGGGGTGTTCTGTGCCTTTACCCTAACATATAGAGGGCAAAGGTAAAGATAACCCCTCCAGTCTTTAGAGCAACGTAATAGGTATTGTAACAGGAGGCCCTCAGCGAAAGATCAACCGCAGTGCAAACTATAGTTGTCAGGTGCAACATTTTTACAGAGGAGTGGAGGATGCAATGACTGCATAGGGGTATCGGTCATGGTCAACACTACGACAAAGTCTGCTATAGGGTGACACCAAAGGCAGAAATAATACCAGGTCATCTGCAAGCTGGAGTCTGGACGATCTGCGTGGGCTCCAGAACAACAAGAGCCAATGGGACCATAAGCTTGCAGCTTGCCGCTTGGGTGCTTGTACCTGGCAGGACGAGGCCAATACTCCATGCCTTTTTGCCTTCAGTGTAATGGAACCAATGGTAGAGCAGTAAACTGCTGAACGATCTAGAACAAGTCATACACATCTTCAGGAGGAGAGTTTCATTGAAAGATTCAGACTGTATCAGCCTTTCTGACAAGAGCAAAATCTGCTTTTCTGAAAAGGTTGCATAGATGGACAACAGTGATGCAACGCCAGGGGTCTCTCGATCGGCTGAAGTACAACAGGTCGGGCTGCATGAGGGGCAGTAACCCTGCAGCGCCATATGCAAGGTGAGGATTGCACGCATCTCCAGTCTACAAACATGGCTGAGGGCTGTGTTGGAGTACATGGTTTTCTATGTCAAGTTCTTATTTGCTATAGAGGAATCAGAAGCCCTGGCCTCTGTAGAGGCCTTGAGGTTGGTGATATGGAGGATACCTCAGCCATTGTGTTGAAAACAGCCAGCATCTCAATCTTGAACACGCAATGTTGAATACTTGGTCTTCCCCAACTTACCCAGCTCACTGAGCTCGTTGGTTGCCTGCACGACCATCAATCTGGATTCAGAACTGCCATTCTGTACACCCATAAAGAACTGCTTGCATCTCTTAATTCTAGCTCACCTGCTGTTCTCATTCTGCTTGGTCTCTCCTCTGCCTTTGTTATGGTGAACCGCTCCATCCTTGTTAAGAGGCTCCACGAGACCCTTGGTATCTCGGAGCGGGCCCTTGACTGGCTGACCATCCCTCCCAGGTTATAGTGGGTCCTTTCTCCTCTCGCACCTCTATCTCCACTTGGGGCGTCTCCCGGGGCTCTAACCTTTCACCCTGGCTCTTTAGCCTGTATCTCGATCCACTTGCTCAACTTATCTCCACTTTCTTCCTGCACTTCAGTGTTATACAGACGACACCCAACTCATGTTTAAACTTCCCACTGAACTGCCTCAGACTTCCTCTAGCATTCCTGACTGCCTGTCCGCTATCCAGTCTTGGTGCGCCTCTAATGATCAGTCTCAACGCCAGCAAGAATGAGATCCCTCCTATTGGGACACATGTTCCTTTTCTTCTCCCTTCACTCTGGCCACCTTCTATGCCCCCCCCCCCCCCCCACTCCTTCCTCTGAAGCCATAAACTTCTGTGTCATCTTGGACTCCTCTCCCTTTCCTTACTCATATCCTGGACCTACCATGAAGGCCCATTTCCAACTCCACCCCCTCAGAGAAATCCTCCCTTTTCCTCAGAAGGTCAATGTCAGAGCTCTGGTACTCTCTAGGCAGTCCTACTGCAACAGCCTCTTCCTTAATCTACCCTCTTCCTCTTTTGGCCCCCTCCAGCTAATCCAGAGTAGGGCTGCAAGACTTATCCTTGGCCTCAAGCCCAAGGACCGTATCTCTCCAGCCCCAAAATCTCTCCACTGGCTCCCAGTTGCTGCAGGGATCAAATTCAAATCCCTTTGAATCATCCATAAGGCTGTCTGGGGCCTGGGACGATGCTATCTACAACTTGCTCTCACCAAATACACTGCCCCCAGATCTCTCCAATCCTCCCGCTTCAACTCTCTGCTTGTCAACCGCTTCTCTAAGCAACGAGCGGGTGGCCAATCCATCTCCTCGGCTGGCTCCCTCCTCTGGAACAGCCCCCCTTCCTCTCTGATTTGAGACAGATATCCTCAAATTCGGCAAGCTCCTCAAGACTTTCCTTTTCTCCTCCTTCCCACTCTCCCTCCCGTGCTAATCCCCAGAGTCGCTGAGATTGGCAGCCTGGACCCTTATGGGTCCTGCTGAGTCCTGGCCTTCTGTTCAATCGCCTGCAGCCTCTGCCCTCCCCCTGCACTTGTCTTTGGGCCCCCATTGGCCTATGTTGTCCCACAGGCATACCATACTGACAGGTGATCACTCTCCTAAGTGGTCACTGCCTGGCACTTGCCTATCGCCCTATAATTGGCTCTCTGGCACTTCCCCCCCCCCCTCTGTGGAGCCTCTAGCACTTACCCCCTCCTCTCCTGTCCCTCCTCGCTCTCTGCACTTGCACGTTCCGAATGTTCACAAGGCCTACTAGGACCACCTCTGCACACATTGTTATTTTTTCCATTGTTATGTTTTGTTCCCTGTGGGTGTTTTGAAACACAAATTCTTGATGTACAAGCGCCTTACAAAAGGCACAATGAATAAAATAAATCTCACCCCCACAAACGGCTGAAAGATGAAGGATGCCCCAGTGCTAAACAGCACATATTGGAAGCCAGATGAAACTGGAGTAGCAATGTTGTTTCCCCTCCCACTACCAAGCGCTTTCCCCACATATTCTATGACCGGAGTTTGTTTATATATTCATACAGGTCCTAGAATATATTGAAAAAACAGATTAGTTGGCGGGGGGGGCATTGTTTACCCAAATGAATTGACATAAAAGTGCATGATGCTGTCACTGGAGTTCAGCAACCAACCCCCTTCAGAGGGGCTCAGTTGTGCATTAGGTGGCAAGTTAGAGGATGCCCTACGCCGCCAGGTGTCACTGTTTTTTTACCCTGCAGAAAGGGTGTTCGGCAAGATTGTATGCAGTAACCTGTGGGAGACTGCACCAGCCTTGCCCTCTTGGCAATAGTGAACCCAACCTTTGGTATAGGCCTGTACTACACAAGTTGGTAGAGTGACTGAGCAGCCAGGCTTATCTCAAGAATGGTCAATGTGAGCTGTTGGTTTGCAACACAGAGTTTCACAGTCACAAGTATCCAAATACCACTTATACTCAAGGTTTCTTGATTAAATAATTATTTATTAATTGAAACAGTTGTTTGGATAAGCCTTCTTTAGAAGGGGGCAAGTAACAATCGCTATCCTGCCTGTACCATGTAACTAAGTTTATTGCAAGTAACAGCGCCTCAATGCCCCTGGGCTGCTTGCGCGCTATATAAATGTAAATAAATAAATAAATATGTAACACTTAAATATACTTCCAAAATGCACTCTGTTTCAATAAATCAGTAGATACCCTTTTGGAATGGCACACAAACACTTCCTACACCCTGAGGTAACTTCAATAACTAGGACAATGTGGACATTGATACAGCACTGGTACATTTAGAGCAAGACGGACTATGGTGTCAAAAAGGAAAAGGTTAGGGAGGGTAACAATGGTTAACAAGTTTCTCAAACAGGTAAGCACTTTTAAACCCCCCAATACAATGTAGATGAACCCTTGCCCAGCTATACAAGTAAAGAATGTGTGACTTTTTGGAGGGACAGTTAAAACACAAAGTCAGAGGTTAGAAGAGTCTCCACGGAGCCAGGACAAGCAATGTCACTTGAGCAAAGCCTAGGGGAGCTGAAGCACTTCTTGAAGGTAAATTAAAAGTATTGTACAAAGTTATAGAGAGTTTTGTAGAAAAAGAAATCACTGTCGGGCCACAAGCTGTGGGGTTTATGAGGGGCAAAGCTGCACGCAACTCTGCAAAGGGCAGCCAAGCAGGTCTCAACTGAGAGCAAGCAAGGCTACACAACAGTACCCCTTAGTTCACAGTACCTTAGGGTCTGAAGAAATTGGTTCCAGCTGGCTTCTGTTCCTGTTGTAGTCTGGCAGATCATGTTTTTCCTGGGCCTCAGTTGTGTGAAAAAGAGGGAGGACGTCTGGGGACTCCTGCACTGCGATTCGAAGGTCGGCGACAGAAATTGCCAAACTTCAGATAAGCGGCACTTCGCGGTTTCAGCTGCTCGCGAATAGGACCACTGCGGTTCTTGGCCACCTTTTAGGCTTTTCTTGCTTCTCGGGTCCAGCACTCTGTTGAGGTGGCTCAGGCTTGCTCAGCCTTGCTTCGAGGGAGTCCGGAGGATCTTCCTGTAGCTCGGTTCCGGCTTAAAAACGATGCACTCGATTCTGGTGTTGCTATCCACCGGTACTCAGTTCCTGCAGCAGCAATGGAAGTACAGCCAGCAGAGAGGGGTTCCAGTCGAGTTTGTCTTGGGGTCGATTGGTCCCACCAACCCAAGGGGAGAAGTCGTGCTTTGCAGGGCTTCTCTAGTCAAGGCGAATTCAGAGCTTCAGCACTGCAGCAGGGCTTCACCGGGCAAACCAACGGTCCAGGAGTTGCAGCAAGCTTCTCTTCCAGGTTCCTCTTTGGATTCCTTCGTCCAGTGGTCGACTCTGTCTTCCTTCAAAAAAGACCTCGCCTTTTATGCAGGTCTCTCCCATTCATTGGCAGCCTAGCTGTCACTCACACAGCAGGGTGGCTGTCCTCCAAGGACAGCCAGCTGGCCAATCACTGTGGGTGCATTCCTGTAACCAAGGAGACTAAGTACAGGGAGCTTCAGGCACCGCCCTCGCTTCCTGCCGGCCAGACACGCTGGAGCCAAAGGCGGGCTTCCCCAATGAATCCCACAAAAGACAAAACGAACAAAGAGACCAAACGTGGTTTGGCGCGCAGAGTAAATCTCAAGAAGGATCTTTCCAACAAGAAATTATGAAAAAAGAAGACCGGGCCATTTTGACAAAATGGGCACCCATGGGTGCAATACTGCAGCTGAGGATTCAGCCTGCAGTAAAAACACACAATGGTAGGAAAAAATAAACCACTGCCAACAGCCATTAATAGTAGAAAGGGTAACACCATTTTTTTACATGAGAAGATAGACAATGGGGATACTAGGTAACCCCTCCAGCACCCTATTGTAAGATAGCGTGTGCTGGGTCTATAAAGATACAAATATAAGTAAAGTCAATTTCACTTTACTGCTCTTGGAAACAGTGATTTAACCAAGCGAAGGTATTTAAACCCTGGGGAAAGCCAAGGGGCGACTAGCCCCCTGCCTCTACCAATAGATCTAACCAAAGATGACACCACACAGCAGACTTGTTTTCACGACGATACAAGATCGGTGGAGACAAGTAACCCTGAAGTACATGATAACGCATCAAAAGCTATTCCATCTAACACGCATCCACAGGCTCAACTAAACAAGCCTTGCTTTCAAACAATCCTAGATAAAACAAGATCGACACTAAATCCAGCCTCCCTCGATCCACAAACACCGACTACCTCAACTAACATCGAGAAATGCGCCAGACTACAAGATTGCCCCTCTGGGCACCTCGACACTGAAACTGAAAGAAATAAAGGAATCTTCGCGATCTTTAAGCAAAATACTAATCAGACCACGAGGACACATCCAAACCAAACTAGAAAGGAACCTCAAATTAAAAAAACAAAAAATCAACGCACCAAGAACACACGACGCGGAAACAACTCCAGAAAGTTCTTACGCAACATAAAAACAGTAAATGTAACTGTAAACCAGAACATAAAATCTGTGGATCTAACCCCGAATAACCCCTGTTGTAGTCTGGCAGATCATGTTTTTCCTGGGTCTCAGTTGTGTGAAAAAGAGGGAGGACGTCTGGGGACTCCTGCACTGCGATTCGAAGGTCGGCGACAGAAATTGCCAAACTTCAGATAAGCGGCACTTCGCGGTTTCAGCTGCTCGCGAATAGGACCACTGCAGTTCTTGGCCACCTTTTAGGCTTTTCTTGCTTCTCGGGTCCAGCACTCTGTTGAGGTGGCTCAGGCTTGCTCAGCCTTGCTTCGAGGGATCTTCCTGTAGCTCGGTTCCGGCTTAAAAACGATGCACTCGATTATGGTGTTGCTATCCACCGGTACTCAGTTCCTGCAGCAGCAATGGAAGTACAGCCAGCAGAGAGAGGGGTTCCAGTCGAGTTTGTCTGAGATGCACTCGAAAAGATCACAGAAAAGGAGGCAATAAGCGAGCACGCAAATCAAAAAAGCGAGGATTCTGACAAGGAAGCTGACCTATTGAACGAGTTGATAAATATGTCAACGTACGAGGACACTGACGAATTGGAGCCAATCGATCCTAAGACTTCATTTGGGTCACCTAGTTCAAACGACCTTTTACGAGACACAGCAAATAGGATCACTGAACAAAAATCAACACCTACATTGTTGCCCTCACAAGTTTCTACGTTACAAGGAACCTGTACAATGATCCCCAAGAATGTAAACATTGAAAAAGCCTCACCGGTGAAGGCCAGTCCTATCTTCCTCACTCTGACAGAAAGACGGGAAAGGCTGCTCAAGAAAAACGAGGATAGAGACTGTCAAAAGACAAAAAAATCTCAAAAGCCTGATAGAATCAGACCGCAAGAACGAAAATCGGGAGACTTATGACGACATTCGAAAGTTTGCACCAAACAAGTGCTATGGAAAAGGACCCTCGGCAACCAAAGCTCCCACAACAAAACAAGTGCCTGACGATTATAAAAGAATTATACCCCACCAAATTGAACAATTAGGCATCAAAGCACCCATACCCACCTACAAAATAAAGATTGAAAGACTAGAAAGTCAAGACGACGTGATCATGAATCGCAACAATGTTCTACGACTACTCCACTGTGTCCCGCATCTGAGAACGATACAATCGTACGACATCAAAACAGTGGAATTTCCACGAGAAGGTCAAAACGACCTCGTTATACTACATCTGAAATCAAAAATTATAACCAACAGTATCTTGGATGCTATACCTGAGCTGTTGTCGCTCGGATTTGACATTCTGGAACTAACCGACGAAGATACCCACAAAAGTAATTTCAATAAAATTACAGAACTACAGCCAGTCTCATCCTTTTGGAAGAAAAGTAACGAAGTGAAGAGTCCTGAGAAAATGCAAGAGGCTGGCCAACATAACAGAAATCAGTGCACCAATAATGTCTGCGGCCTGAGAAAAGTGGAACACGTCCAAAACGACTCGGTGGAACAAATCCAAATCACAGTCGCTGGCACCAAAGCTCTCAACAAGAAAAATGGCACAGGGGAACTAGAAACAACAAATATGATTCAACGGACAATTGGGGGTGGCTCGCAAAGGCCCTGAATAAAACAACTCAAAGCTAACGCCAACTAGAACACTCGCCCCTAACAACTAAGTTTGGATCCTGGAACACCAGAGGATTTGTGCACCTATTCCAAGAGAGTTGCTTCCCAGAGCTGGATGTCGTGTGCCTCCAAGAAACGTGGCTGGATAACTGCTCCATTGCTGGAGAATACGAGATCGCCTTTAATCCAGCCATCAAACAACTGATGGGTAGGCCCATGGCAGGCCTTATCACTATGATCAAAAAGAGATCTGGATATCAAATCCTCAACACTGAAAACGTGACTCCATATATTCAGGCAACGACAATTGCTCATAATTACGAAGAAAATAAGAAAATCCATATCCTGAACCTATACTGGAACCACAAGACTAAAAGTGGTAATGGATATATAGATCAAGTTACAACTATAATAGATGATTGGCTCGAAACAAACGTTGGTGCTGATATTGTGATCTGTGGAGACTTGAATCTGAATTGCCTAACAGTTAACAACGAATCGAATCCAAAAAATCCCAACAAAACACAACTCGCCAGTCAATGGGCGACAGAGATGGAGTTAAGAAATCTCATCCTGATGAATGGAAACTTAGCAGGAGACATACCAGCCCAACCTACCTGGTCCAGAGGCACCCAACGATCGACGCTTGACTACTTTTACGTCAGCGAGAAAATACATCAACATGCAACATCCCTCACGGTGCTCCCTATGACCAATAGTGATCATGACTTAGTCATCCTGACATGTACCACAGATGATGGACTCAAACCCACAACTTGGACATTCCCGGTAATGATCGAATCCAACAGGGTGAGACTGAAACTAAAGAAAACAGAGGTCAAAAACATACTAACCACATACGTAGACTATCAAAAGGAGACTGAATACATCCATCTCTTAGACGACTACAAAGAAAAACATCAAGGATCCAAAGCCCGTGGCTTTGTTGCTAGACACAAATTTGATCTAGAGTTGAGAAAAAGAAAGAGAGAACTAAGAGCGCAAATAAGAAATCTATCGAAAACGAACTTCAAAAGCTACTTAACTGCAAAAAGAAACTGTAAACAAAAGTACAAAAATTGGTTACGATCACACAAAGCAGTTATGATGCAGAACGACTCAGAACTAATAATGCAAAAACTGCAAAACAAAAACTCCTCTGCTTTCTGGAAGATAATAAACAACCCAGGAGCCCCACAAATGGCATTACTTACAAATGCAATTCCTGAAGCTGAATGGATACAACACTTCTCGAAGCTATATAGCAAAAGGACAACTGTAGCAGAGACACCACCACCTACTTTAGAAAAATGGAAGCTGGAATTCGACAAAAACGACATTGAGGAGATAAAAAAAGAGCTAGCTCCTCCAGAGCCCCAGGCCCGGATGGTCTAACAAACCACACAATCAAAGAAAACCCAGAGCTGTGGGCAGAGCTATGTCACATGATGTTCAAAAGAATAGCAGCTAACTGCAAGAGTCCAGACTCATGGAAAAGCGCAATAAACATTCCTATCTTCAAGAAAGGGAATTGATCTGATCCAACAAATTATCGACCCATTGCGCTGCTAGATGTGTTAGGCAAAGTGTACGCGACTTTCTTACAACAACAACTTGTAAAATGGGCAGCTGACTCAAAACATCTGGACCCACGTCAGACCGGCTTTGTCAAGGGTGTAGGCTGCTCCCTGAATCTTCTCTTAATCAACCTCCTTAAAATGGAAGCAATAAGAACAAGAACCCAAGTGCATCTCGCACTGATAGACTTCTCACATGCCTTCGACAGTATAGATAGAGAACTACTATGGGAGAAAATGAAGAAGTGGGAATGTCCAAAAGATCGGATAGCGGCCATCAAAGAGCTACACACTGGCACAAGCATCAAAATCCGTCTGGACCAAAAGGGCACCCTGTCCAAAGCGATAAACACCTATAGCGGGGTCAAACAGGGTTGCCCACTGGCTGCTATAATATTCAACCTATTCTTATCGGACATTGGAGATGCAATTGACAGCGTGCGCTCCTTCTCTCCAAAAATACACGGAGCCCCGTTAAGCTGGATGCTTTATGCCGACGACCTAATATTGCTAGACGTAACACCCATAGGCCTACAGCGAAAGATTGACGCAGTAGACCTCTACGTGAGAGCTAATGGCTTACAAATCAATAAAAAAAAGTGTGAGGTGTTAACATTGCAAAACTTGAAAACAACAAAGCACAAAAAACCTAAATGGCATTTGGGAATAGAGAGGCTAAACAACACAACAAACACAAGATACCTAGGCATGCAAATTAATTCGAGCCTGAACGACAGTCAATGGGAACAGATAGCCAAATCCAAATGTCGGCAATTTGCATGCCAAGCTAGCGTCTTACACAAGAAATACGGTAAATTTTCAATAAAACCGGTAAGGAACTTTTACTCCCAAAAGGTAGTGCCGGCCCTGATTTTTGGTGCTGAAAATGCCCTCGGATGCTCCGCGGATGTCTGGTCTACCTTAGAAAACATCTTCTGGGTAAGAGTTCTACAACTACCAAAGGGTACATCAACTGCTTGCATCAGATACGAGCTAAACCTAACATCAATTAATGCACGAGTCAGTTGGAATCTGCTGAGCCTCTTTAGAAAGATAACCACGAAGAAAGTGGCCCTACAATTCAAAATACTACAAAATCCCAGCAAAGGAAATCCCAACTGTCTGCTATCAATGTGGTATAAACGCTGCGAGGAAATTATGGCTTTTTATGACATCAACCTAAAAATCCTACACGACAATCCGAATGCTGCAAAAACTAAGGTCTGGCGATTAGATTGGATCGTGACTAGGAACTTAAGATCAGCCAACAACTGAATGAAGGAGGTGCCGAGCGAAGCAAGAAATCTAAACACCCTACAGCCTTATATCGCACTGTCCCCAGACAACGGCAGCAGAGCTTTGTTTCTACACTTCAGATTAAATGCATTTAAAACAAGAGAGTGGACTAGAGAGCAACGCAAAATAGAAGAACCCAATGCAGCCTGCAGATTCTGCAACAAGAAGGAAGAAACTCTAAAACATTTAACACTGGAATGCAAAAGCCTACACCGGGAGAGAACATTGACATTAGGGCCCCAATTAATGAAATTTCAAACGCCAAGTGCGGACGATTGGTGGCAAGCTCTGTTCGACAGTCGGGAAAAACACCTGCATTATGCGTTAATTCGCTTTTTGAGCCTGTTGAAAAAACTACTGACATAACACCTAAAACAAGGACAAAATTGAGAGAGTGAAGCAAAGGCGAAGGATCGAAAGCGACTTACAAACTCATGATGCTAAGGTGCCATCAGACGAGAGATACCCGAACACTCAAGGAGAGAAGAATGAACTAATTGTAGTGAAACATTCATCTCCTTTCTCTTTTTAAAGGCATTTTATGCCAATAAAAAAATAAAAAAAAAAATAAAAAAAATATCTGAAAGACTTCCCTGTGCCACTGCACTGAAGGTGCTGTGTGACACAATGTAAAATGATGATGTCTATGGAGTTTGTCAGACTCCAAAACCAAAATAAACACAGAGTTCAAATCACAGAAAAATACAAGGGAGAGTGGGAAAAAGGTCTCACTCGCTCCAGGATAAAAATTAAAAGTCCTAAAGTCCAGCAAAAAAAGCTGGGGGTCTCCGAAGTTAGAAGGCACTTGGCACATTTCTGAGAATTCTCCCCAACACTGGGCAAGTCTTCTCCCACGTACCTGCTTCCACCTCTCGGCCTTTACAGCTTAGACACCTCTACAAGCCCTTCTTCTAGAAGAGCGGGTCTGGGTTTGCTGGAGATGCCTTGCCTCCCTCCCACTCAGTATCCTAGAGTGCAACATTGCCGCTCACCCCCCTCTCCTGCCTTACCATCACACTGCTGCAGGATTTCCTCTGCTGTGCTGTCGTAGTGTGCAAGTGGATTACTAGCATTGCGATACTGCAAGAAGAGAGAGCACACATTCAGCAGAGTACAAACAGATCAAGACGGCACAATATGAGGATTAAGCGAGAGGAGCAGTTTCTACAAAGCAATGCATACCTGGTCCAAAATATGAGAATTGGGGATCTCATTTTTCAGCCTCCAGGCCACTCCCACATGAGACTCTGGGGAGTCATATCTAGCACTGGTGGGAGTCCTGACAATCTCAGCACCCAACGCTCTCAGCACATCCACCTGAAGCAAAGAGACGAGAGTATGTTACTGAACCTGTTGCAGAAGATGGCGCCTCCCACTGTCCAGCTTTCCACTAAAGATACCTACAGGGGAGGAAAAATAAGAGCAGGCTTAAATTCAGCAGTTTGCATTGTAAGCAAACATGGTGAAGGGGAGAGACTGAAACACTGTGAACTAACAGTTACATTTCACTGCCCGAGATTCATTCCATACTGGCCCATCAAGTCCTTCCACAGCACAAGGCATCTTTGGTGAGCTTTTATAAAACTGATACTCCTTTCTCACATGTCTAGATTACTTGATGTTGACATTATTTCCCACCCACCCGAAAGATCTTCAATACATGCAAACTTCACATCGTGGTGCCCCTTGGCATCTTTATTGAAATGTTCCACTCATTCCATCAACAATTCACCAGTCCACGTACTGAACCAACTAGAGAGAGGGTCCCCCTCTTACAAAGGCAAGATTCCACATCAGATTGGTTCACATCAAGCCTGCTAAGGGTCCAAGCCTGGTTGCCGTAACATGTATCATTTGCCTGTGATGTCGTAACCCAGAGTGCATTATCTACAAGAGGCTGAAGAAGGGAAGGACATTTGGGAGCCCTAGGAAAATCCAGGATGGCGAGACCCCTCTGTGGCGATACTAACTCTGCCTCTTTTCTAGGTCTGCTTCCATTAATAGGTCTCCCCAGTAAGGTGGGAATTGTAATGACAGAACCATCTTTGAAGCACTTGTTCCAAAAGGGACCACCCAATGAGTGGTCCTGTTCCCTGGAGGAAAATGACAACCCTTCTCAGGGGGATCAAAGAGAGCCTTGGCTAGACCCAACATGGTTGTTGTGGGTACACCCAGCCCAGACAGTTTAATTCACACAAAGGCCCTGCCATGAATGAGTAACTGTTCACAAAGCTGGCAAATTACATCAAATGATTGTGGCTGTATAATTGTGTAATCTCAGAAGCCACCACGAAAAATCTAGGTATGGTTTATATTTAGAAATTAACTATTAGAAATAGGCTTCTGGTGTACACGCATTTTAAACCAGAGGTACATAGTTAAAAAGCCACCTCAGTCTGTTGGAACCTTGTGTTCAGGAATACACATTTGACCTTTTACCCTGTCCTGCCGCCACTACAAGGCAGTTAAAGGGGATTTCAGTAGACACATGCATGCATTGTGCTTTTTGGCATGCATCATTATTAAAGGAAGGTCCGATTTGCAGATATCACTTTCAGACACAGAATCACCCATATCATTTTATCACTAAAAAGGTCAGGCTTCCCATCCTCACAGATGCACTCTGTCACAAAGTCCTACTTGTGTTATTAATCAACTGCACATATTGGGGACAGTTTCAACAATGTTACAGCTTTTCAATTATTTTTAGAAAAATACCAAATCGTACTAATGTGGACATCAAAGCATCCCTTTTATGTGTAAATCGGTTTAAAAAAGGAAGTCAGAGTCTTGGTGGGTTTGCAAAGAACTCTTTTATTCTGCATATAAAAAGTCCTTAAAATGTCAAAGGGACTGTGCTGATGAACGCCTTCCGATGGAGTTGAACTCTGAGGGCCTGGACAAAAAGGTGGCTGCTGCAGAGGTGCTGCAGTCTCAGAGAAACCTCCGAGAGTCTGCTCTCACAGCCTGTGTACGCAGAGGTGCTGCAGTCTCAGAGAAACCTCCGAGAGTCTGCTCTCACTGCCCGTGTACGAGGAGAGGTGCTGCAGTCTCAGAGAAACCTCCGAGAGTCTGCTCTCACTGCCCGTGTAGGCGGAGCTGCTAGAAACCTCTGAGAGTCTGTTCTCACTGCCTGGTGTTTACTGGAGGAGGAGCGGGCATTCAGAAGCCGCCTGTGTACGCGGAGCTGCTGCAGAGGTGCTGCAGTCTCAGAGAAACCTCTGAGAGTCTGCTCTCACTGCCTGTGTACGCAGAGCTGCTGCAGAGGTGCTGCAGTCTCAGAGAAACCTCTGAGAGTCTGCTCTCACTGCCTGGTGTTTACTGGAGGAGGAGCTGGCATTCAGAAGCCGCCTCTGTACGCGGTGCTGCAGTCTCGGAGAAACCTCTGAGAGTCTGCTCTCACTGCCTGTGTACGCAGAGCTGCTGCAGTCTCCAAGAAACCTCTGAGAGTCTGCTCTCACTGCCTGTGTACGCAGAGCTGCTGCAGTCTCGGAGAAACCTCTGAGAGTCTGCTCTCACTGCCTGTGTACGCGGAGCTGCTGCAGAGGTGCTGCAGTCTCAGAGAAACCCCTGAGAGCCTGCTCTCACTGCCTGTGTACGCGGAGCTGCTGCAGAGGTGCTGCAGTCTCAGAGAAACTGCTGAGAGTCTGCTCTCACTGCCTGGTGTTTACTGGAGGAGGAGCGGGCATTCAGAAGCCACCTGTGTACGCGGAGCTGCTGCAGAGCTGCTGCAGTCTCAGAGAAACTGCTGAGAGTCTGCTCTCACTGCCTGGTGTTTACTGGAGGAGGAGCTGGCATGCAGAAGCCGCCTGTGTACGCGGAGCTGCTGTAAAGGTGCTGCAGTCTCGGCAGTCTATGGCAGACATGGACGCATGGATCGGTGCAGATACTTCTCCAAGCACAGCCAAGAAAGAAGAAGGCCGGTGCCTGAGAAGTTTGAGAGTGCGACGTGAGGAAAGGGATTTCCTCTGACTTGTGAGTAGCATCGCGAAACTACAATTCCAACGCCAGGTGCCTTATTACAGCAAGTGACATTGCTAGACAAAATTGCCTCAGAGTCCTTTTACTCCAATAAGGTGCAGTATTCCTTGTCCTCCAAACAGTTACGGCCGTCCCTGAGGCTTCCTGTGCCCCCAGCACCCCTCATTGCGGCCGCACTAGCTGTAGGAGCTAGGCGGGCACCTGCATCATGCGCCCTCCATCCCCGGAGGCGCTTCCTCGCCCCACGTCCATCCTAGACGTTGCAGGAAAATCTAAAACTTTGCAAATCATTCCTGGAAAAGACATTACCCTGACGCTGGGGGGGGGGTGTTTGTGGTCCAACTTCTCCCCCCCACACCCCTCTTACCTGCACATGGCGAGCCTGATCTGCCTGTCGAAGGAGAGGTGGTGACGGCTGTCACAGGCCGGCAGTGGCCCGGGGGAGGGTTGGTAGGGGCCCCAGGTGCCATTGAGCCCGCAAACACCATCCTCTACATCATGGGGCAGGTGGGAATCGGGAGTGATACCGTGGTGGTTCCTGTGAAGACCTGGGCCGGAAACCCGGTGGGAGCTTTGTCTGGAGATGGCCAGGAGTGTCGGGGCCGATGTGGCCCCCTCAGCCAGGGACGACATGGCAGGGTCGAGGCAGAAGGTGGTGGGAGGAGCCCCCCCTCGTGCCGGTAGACCCAAAGAACAAACAGGAAGCAGATTGGCCAAATAATGTCTTGTTGATGGTGCCCATTCACGACCGAGACCATCCAGGACCAAACGTGCAAGAAGACAAGCGGCCCAAAACTACCCTCTGAAGAAGATGGGGTCAAAGACACCTGCGGGAAATCCACTGCCTCGACTACGATGTTAAACCTTAAAAGAGAATCCAGGCAAACGTGAAAACGTAAAGCAGGTAAAAACCATGTCAACGAAGATGTTCTTACCAAAACCCCTGTTTACCAACGCACTCAAAGACTTTTTCAACATCTAACGAAAAAGCAAGTTTGATATAACTGGGGAAATTTGTGACGCAGGAATTTTTTGAGGCAGTGCAGGAGCCCAAACAGCAAAGCTCTGCAAAGTTGCCGATACACAAAACTTAGATAATCCTAACATCAAACCAAGTTTACACAAGCCCCCATTACAATACAGAGAAGCCCCTCCACTGTTGACGACATATTGAAACCAGAGGAAATACCTAAGCAACACCCACAACACTAGAACCGACGTGGCAACAATAACACCAAAGGACAGAAGGGAACCAGAGCCCCTGATTTGCGGGTCCCCGCGCGCTAGGACATTATTCCAGATTACAGTCCAACTTCCCCATGTAAATCTTCCCGGGGACGGGTCTAACAGAACTCAAAGCCTAGACTCTGAAAAAGGCTGCTCTCCAAATAAACTGCCCACAATTGACCTGGCTAAATCAACAGAACCAGATACTTTCCTGCGGAGGGAAAACCGGGACGCCAGTACTTCAAAAGGAGCCACAGCGGCCTCACCACACAGGGAAAAAAACTCACAATCCGACGGCGGTGCCGGGATACAACAAACTGCAAGAAAATAGAAACAGCTTCCATGCGCAGCGAAATTCCATTTCCACGTCTCAGTGCTCACCACAAAAAACTAAAAGGTTGAGCGACCTGCCAATGAATTCTGCACAAGAAACCCCATCAAAAAACCCTGACCTCTTGACGATAATGTCTGCAGTAACAGTTGCATTAGCCCCTTTTGGCAAATTGTATGAGTCGTTAAACGATACCCTAAAAAACCATACAACATTCTCTGCAATGATGCATACCAAGCTTATATTTCTGGAAGGCTACATCACCGCCATTGAACTGAGATTCAAAGATAAGTCATTATTCCAATGGGCTGACATAAATAACGAAATGGAACACCTGAGGCTCTCTACATTGGGGCCCCAAAGAAAAACTGAGGTGGGAACACAAACCCCCCCCCCCCACCCCCAGAACAACAAATCCAGATACCATTAGAGTCAAAGAATCAAGGTACAAACAGACAAGATGATAAAAAGGGCAGCCTGGTGATAGACCTGTGCAGGGCCACTGTAAAGCCCCCTTACTCTCCGGTAAAAGACACCTCCAAAAATCTGCCAGGTCCATAGACCTCGAAAGCTTCAGCCCAACGAGAGACGAGCCAAACTGTACCCTTGAAGAACAATTGTGTTACCAGGGAGGATGCTACTTTGTCAAGGACAGACCGGGGACAATCGGTCATCACACTGACTGGGGAAAATGTTGATGCCAATAAATAATTCCCCATCTTTGAGCATCTGAAAAGCAAACCAAATAAATCAGGTGAAGAAAGGCAAATTACGCTATGCATAGCAGAAGCAGAGGAAACCAGATCGGTTGCCGGAAAAGACAACTTAAAGATCCCCCCCGGTCTTGGCTACGAGGAAACTACACACCTGTTTAGGGTTGCCGAAGTCTCCAGGCGAAACCAGAAAGCCGAGGAACCAGGAGACAAGCCAGGAAACCAGGGCCAAATCACAGAGAAAAGTAGAAGACTTCCTAGAAGATAAAGCAACGATGGCGATAAGTCAACATCTCTCGAGCAATCCAGTAACTCACAATCGAAACTCGGCACTGTTGATCAAACGGAGAGCCACACTGCACCTGAATCCGCAGAAGAGGGGAGCTCCCCCGACAGGATATTGGTGCGCTCAAGCAGGGCAAACAGCTTCTTAACCTTAGAAGAAAAGGTGTAAAAAAATTGACCTCAGACACAAACCGGGGCCAACTAAAATTTCCAATCGTCATACCAAGAATGGAGGATGCCATCGCTGGGCATAGAATAAACACGACTTTAACAACCTTCACCCAAAAATCGAGAACTCTGTCCAGAAGAAAAAGATTGACATCTATCACGCGAGCCTACCCTGTAAAATGAACTAGAAGAGCCAGATCAAGATCTACACTAAAAGATGATCATCGTAATAATACCACCTCCAAAAGTCACTGAGAAAGTGAAAAAAATCAAAAGACTGTAAAGCTGCAAGATAGTCGGGATAGGAGTGTTTCTGGATTGCGGACGTTCAAATTGGCTCAAACAAAGGTTTTAAACCTAATGCACTGCACCCGTACATTAAGGTTAGAAGACTTTGTATTAGTAGAGCCTTATCACCAGGGCTGCACAGCGAAATCTTACCTGCATATAAACTACCAGACCATGACATTTTCGATCTAAGACGCAACGGAAAAATGTTGAGCTCGGGCTTCGTCTTGCAGGAGGTGAGAGATACAACACACCATCCAGTTAACCCCAACCTGAAACCCAAAACCCATTACATATCAAGAGTAATTGACCAACGCAGAAAAAGAAATTGGGAGACTATGGAATCGTGCAACCTAACTTCTGAAAACTTGAACAAGAAACAGAATACACAAACCTGATACAGGGAAAGCAAACAGCAATGGGACCCCAGATACAAATTGGAAAAATTGCCAGTCCCAGAGGGGAAACCCAGACTTCTTCGAAAGTGGCACTCGTTAATGACAGACTTCCAAGTGGTCCATCGCTTAAATCTAACTTTACTGGCCCACACAACATTCAAACTACTTTTTCAAAACCGACGAAAAAGGTAGCAGCCCCAGCCCCATCAAACCAACTATGGGCCTGGATGCCAAAGGCCTTAACTTCACATCTGAAAAAATAGCAATCCGCCAACCCTCTTCGACAAGACAAGATCGCAGGCAACAACACCTTCTCAAGCCCAACCCACGGTGCTGAGGCTGGGATCTTGGAACACGAGAGGACGCGAACACCTTACAGTAACCGGAGATGGAGACCTGGGAGCCTTTGACATCCTATGCCTTCAGGAAACCTGGCTGACTGAAAAACCAACGTTAGATGGATACGCCCTAGAAATATCACCGGCCATGAAAGGGTCAAAAAGTCGACCATCTTCGGGTCTTATAACGGCCGCTTGTTCAGGGAGCAGAATTTATATCCAGGAGACCCTTGCAGCAAACTGCTCTATAATGGCAGTTCTAGTAAACTGGGTCCAGCCAACCAGGCACGAAAAAAATAAAGAACAGCCCGTGATTGTCATCATAAACACTTACTGGAATCCTCAAGCGATAAATACAAATTTTCTCTTGATGGTAGAAAACACACTTGATGAAGCCTACACCTACCATCAAGCCTCACATATAATAATATGTGGTCACTTAAATGCCACATGTATGCTAGAGGACCAGGTGAACAGAAAAAAAGTCACCGCCAGAAGTACGAGGCGCCCTCTGGTGCAACCTTATGGATTCCACAAACCTTTTTGATAACGGGAAACTATTCAACCAATTTCCTCGACCCCCAACCTGGGAAAGAGAGGGCTCCTCGGCCACCATTGACTATATCTTCGTATCAAGATCCATGCAACCATTGATTATTTCCTCAGAGGTGACCAAGACCACACACAGTGACCACAATCTCCTGCTGGTAAGGAACAAGTTACTTACCTGTAACTGTTGTTCTCCAGCATGGGTCTGGCATGGATTCACAAGCTCATGAATATTCCCCGTTGTCAGGCTGGGAATCGTCGGTAAATAAAAAAAATCAGTTTCAGTCTCGTTTCTGAACTGTCTTTCTCCTAACAACCAATCACTGGTCTCTGGGTCATACTGCCCCCAGCCAATGACCACCCTCTACCTAAGCACCTCCTCTGGCAGCCATGTTCAGATTTGGTAGCACATAAAGTAGCAGTAGGACCAAGGGAAGAGCCACAGAGGGGTATGCGGGAGGGTTTGCATGTGAATCCATGCCAGACCCATGCTGGACCCCTTCTCCAGCTTGGGGTCTGGCATGGATTCCCATGCTCATGAATAAAGAATACATAGCAGTACACACATGCACAACCACTGGACGTGGCAAGGCTCAACATTAAGCATCTCTTACATCCTCACCAGGCTCACCTTCAAGCAAACAGGTTGAGCAGCACTGGTTGGCCGACTCTGGACTCCTCCCTGGAATCCTGGTCGACGCAGTAGAATTTAGTGAAGGTGTGTGTCGACCTCCACGTAGCAGCCCTGCAGATGTCCAGCAGGGGCACACCACACAGGAATGCCGTAGTTGCAACGATCGCTCTGGTCGAATGGGCTCTTGGACAGCCAGGCTATGGTCGGATAGCCAACCGGTGACAATGGGTGATGCAACCTGACAGCCACCTGGAAATGGAAGCCTTGGAGAGGGCCTTCCCTTGGTTCACAGGGCCAAAGTTCACAAACAGCTGTGATGTCTTTCGAAAACACTTTGTGCAGTCCACGTAGAACTTCAGCGCACTAGCCACATCCAGCGCGTGCAAAGTCATCTCAGCCAGCGACGAAGGCGACGTGAAGAAAAGAGGCAACACCAAGAGCTCGTTGAGATGGAAGTCCAACGGCACGTTGGGCATGAAGGAGGGGGTGCGTCCGCAGCATCACCCTCATTTTGTGGAATGTCAAGTAAGGTGGTTTACACGAGAGGGCCTGAATCTCTACCACTCGTCTTGCGGAGGGGATGGCTATAAGAAACGTTTTCCACAATAAAAACTTCAGCGGGGCCGAATGCATAGGCCCGAACGGGGGACCCATGAGCCTAGTCAGCACCACATTGAGCTCCCACTCCGGGGCCAGAGCATTCACCGGCGGGAACAAACTGAAAAGTCCTTTTATGAATTCCTTGACCAGGCAGTGTGACCATAACAATGACAGCCACAGAGTTCTGGTGTTGCGGGAGATAGCCGCCAGATGAAGCTTGATGGAAGCATGGGCCAACCCTGCCTTGGCCAGCGACAGTAAATACAGCAGCACCTGCAGGGCCATAATCGGTAAAGGGTCGAGCTTCTGTGCCCAGCACCAGATGGCGAACCTCTTCCAGTTATGTCCGTAGCATTTCAGTGTAGACGAAGCCCTGGCCTTGGCAAGCACTTCCTTGCAGTCCGCTGCAAGATCGTATCCACCAAACTCTAGCGCTGCAGGAGCCAGGCCTGCAAGTTCTGCGACCCTGGTTTGTGGTGCAGAATCGCACCTCCTTCCCTGACGAGAAGATCTGCGTCCGCCAGAGGCCTAACTGGAGGGGACACTGACATGTCCAGAAGGTCCGGGTACCATATCTGTCACGATGCCCGCTCCTGGGGAGCCGGCTCAGGCCCTGCGTCCCCGAAAGCGGACATCAAGTCCCCGGGGAAGGTCCCAGCAACCCCTTATAGGGGCCCTTTGGACAGTGTCCTGGCGCCTATGGCGCCAGGCTCATAGAAAACGTCAGTCCTGGCGCCATAGGCGCCAGGCTCATTATGAAAGTGTTTGGGTGCACTTACCTGATGCAGACCATGCTGCAGAACCCCGGCCTCCTTGAGGCCTGAAAGGAACTACTTTACCTGTGGGACTCATTTACCACCCGGACGTGGTCGGGGAAGGATACATACCTGATTGGAGGAAGGACACATTCTAGGAACTTCTTCCAAGGCTATTTAAACCACACCCGATCAGCCACACGTGCTTTGCGTTGTTCTGCATCTAGCAGCTGGACGCTCACCGTGTCTGCTCCTGCATCTTGACTTCTGCCACACCTGCCAGCATCCTGAATCACCTGCAAAGGAAGGGAACAAGAGAACAGAAGAAGGAAAAGGCCTCACCTGCTAAATCTGCATCCCAGAGACATTTCGCCGACAATCCTGAAAAGGAAGATATTTATTTTTAAAAGCACATCGCATCGATCGCTGCAGCTCCGCATTCTACTCACCTTTACAGGGCGCCTCCATGTTTAGCAGCGACCATCCGGATTCGCAGTCGCGCCCCCGCGCCTAGGGAGAAAAAGACAAGAACAAAGGTGAGAGAAAGAAGGGAAAAGGGAAGCTAAAACTCCATGTCAAGACTTACCTGTTGGGTCATTCCCTTTTCATTTTGGGTCCGCGCCGCATCCAGGCATTTTCTGACCCCGGCCCCTAAGGGGAAAAAGACATCAGCATTAATGAGTGAATGAAAAGACATTACCAAAACACTCATTAAAGACTTACCTGATTTCCACAAGGATTTCACTGCTCACCTCGGGTCGGTGCCTGTTCCCCGGCATTCCGTACCCCGGCCCCTATGGGGAAAAAGACACTAGCATTAGAACATTAATGCATGGACACAAGGGGAACCACTTATAGAAAAAACTTACCTGGAAGCCAAGCAAGTTTGGTTCTCACCCATTCGAAAATCCAGTGACGTAACTGGATACCAACGCGCCCCTGCATCAGAAGCAGGATGGAGAGCTCGTCCTTCCAGACTCTAAGGTGAGACGCTACAGGGAAGCAGAGAAGGGTTTTGAGGAGGGTGCAAGGGGTAAGTGGGAGGCCGATTGCATTACCCCGCAGACAGTTAACCCCCTATTCTCACCTACAGAAGGATACTTCTGCGAGTCAGACAAGACAGATCTGGGGCCCGGTCCAGTCCGTCTTCCGAACCCTGCGCATCACCTTAGACGAGGTCACAGCAGCGCGAACCAGGCCAGCGCCCCCGTGGGAGTCAGGTGAGCGTTACAATATCTGCCTCAGCTATGCCGGTGCAACGAGGATCCTCCTGCACAGGCACCATCTGAGTTGATTGATTAGTCGCAGAAGCAACGACAACGGGGGAAACGCAAAGGAACATGCCGTCTCAGGGGAAGGAGAACGCACTTCCCATGCTCCCCGGCTGCTGGCAAACCTCCGGCACTTGGTGTTCGTTGCCGTTGCAAACAGATCTATCTGGGGATTGCCCCATCGTCGGAACAGCAGATCCACTTGGTCTCATCGAAACTCCCACTCGTGGCACGAGCACAGTTCCCTGCTGGGAGAGTCGGCCACAGTGTTCTTCACTCCTGCCAGATGAAATGGGACGAGGAACATCTCTTGGGCGACGGCCCATCGCCATAGGTCCTGCGCCTCCTAGGAGAGCGCTGGGGATATGGTACCTGGATGGAAGGAAGGATTGGAGGGCCAAAACACGTCCCTTGGCTCTAGAACGTTGATGTGCAATGACTTCTCCTCCGGTAGCCGCAGGCCTCTTGTGTGGAGACGACCAGTGTGCGCACCCCATCCCTCCAGGGATGCGTCCGTCATGACCGTCTCCTGATGAGGGGGGGGGGGGTCTGGAAATCCGCACCGCCGACAGATGCGTGCGGACACCCCACCACTGAATCACTCGACGGAAACTCTCGTCGAGGGTGATCTTGTCCTTGAAGCTTCCCGATACTTGGATCCAATGGGCATCGAGGAACTCCTGCAGTGGTCGCATCCGCAGCCGGCACAGGCGCACAAGGTAAATGCAAAACAACATCATGCCGAGAAGGGACTTGATGGACCTCACGCTTGCGATCTTCGGGGTCAACAGCTGTTGTACCGCTATTGGTCGCTATTATCTCCTCCAACGGAGATGCCAGACACAACACTGTGTTGAGCCGGGACCCCAGAAACAGAGTGTCCTGCAATGGCACCAAGCAGGACGTGGCAAAGTTTATCGAGAACCCCAGTTCCGTGAGTAGCCGGGCGGTGCCTGCCGTGTGCTCGACGGCAGTCTCCCTCAATTTCACTCGGATGAGCCAATCGTCCAGTTAGGGGTAGACTTGAATCGCTTGCAGGCGCACCCGCACCACCAGTGGCGCCAGACATTTGGTGAAAACCCTCTGTGCCAACTTCAATCCGAAGGGAAGGGCCTTGAATTGGTAATGCTGCCCTTGGGCCACGAAGTGCAGAAACTTGCGGTGTCCCTTGTGAATGGGGATGTGGAAATAGGCATCCTTCAGGTCCAGCAACAATAGGAAATCTCCTTCTTCCAGTTGGCCCAGCACGTACTGAAGGGTGACCATCCGAAACTTCTGGGACCTGATGTACTTGTTGAGGTGGCGGAGGTCTAATATGGGTCTCCAACCGATTGTCTGCTTTCTGGCGAGGAAGTACCGGGAGTACTCCTTCTTCAGCATGGCCCGTACCTCGAGCAGAAGGTGAGGGACGTGGTTTTCCTTCCTGGCCACTGGTGGAATGCGCAGGCACTTCCATTGAAATTACAGGGTGTGCCTGTGGGCTAGGGCGTAGTGCACCCAACGGTCGGTGGAGATGGACTTCCACACGCTGGTGAAGTTCGCCAGCCAGCCTCCCACCGGGGTGTGCAGGTGGGGGCCCAACGTCACGACCGGTTAAATCCTGCTTCGCCATGGGCCCGCCACCTTGGGGACCTTGGCGACGACGGCAGCCTCTGGACTTGCTGCAGCCCCTGTAGGCCTCTTGAGTCGAAGAGTGGGACGGGTGACAGTAGTAAAATGAGCCACCACCGAAGCCTTTGGAGTGTCCTTGGGCCTTCCCTCCAGAGGCCCAAAAGGACGGCCGTCATTGCTGGAGCGTGCCCAACGCCTTGGCCGTCTCGGGATCCGCCTTGATGTCCTGAAGCGACTCGTCCACGGTCTTGCCAAATAAGTTATCCCCGTAGAAGGGTATATCCAACACCCTCAACTGTATATCCTGGCGGAATCTAGTGGCCTTCAACCAACCCCGCCAACAAAGGCAAATGCTGTTGCCCATTTGATGGAAGCCCGTGTCGGCGATGTCCGTGGCCACCGTGATGGCATGGTCCGATACCACCTCGCCATCTCCAGCACTTCCGCTCTCTTGTCGTCGGGAAGGAAGTCCAGGAGGGGAGAGATCTTGAACCACAGCTCCCTGTCAGAACGGGCCGCGATGGCTAAGGCATTGGCCGCCTTGATCGTCGTTGCAGCTGACGAGATGACCCGCCAACCCATGGCATCCAGCTTCTGTCCCTCGCCGTCTGGGGTGGAGGGGGTTGAGGACTTTGAAGATCCGGAGGACTACTTTGCCACCGCCGAGACCACTGAGTCCGGGGACGGTTGGGATCTGAGACACTTGGGTGCAGAGTCCGGCACCATGTACTACTTCTAGTATCTGTCCCAAATATCGCTAGAGGGATAGAAAGTACGGTCTTCCTCTTGGCCTCCCGGTGCTGGTACAGGAAGCCATCCTTCTTCTCCTCGGGGGCTAGTTGAAACATCTCCAAGGCTCTAGCGATCATGGCATGGAAGGAGCCAATCTCGTTGGGCAGCGAGGCACTGGCGACGAGAGGTCCACTCCGTCGTCATCATCTGTCCCTGTGCCTGTCGTCGCTGTATCCGGTTCCATATCATCCCTCGGAGGAGGGGATGGTGGTGAAGGGTGGCAAGGAGGTGGAGGGTGTACTCTCCTTCTCTTGACAGGGGGTTCCCCCGACGGCCCAGGTACCGCGGGATCTCACACCGGCGGCAGGGGCATCCTTGTCCAGATCTCCAAACACAAGGTGTACAGTGCCTGTAGGATGTCCGCCAACACGTCCGCCGGCTGTGGTGGAGGTTGCTGTGGTGGCTGCAATGGGGGCAATGGCAGTGGCGTGGTGTCCTCTGGCTCCACACCACCCTGCGGCTCCTCGTCGGTATCCTTGCCGCTCTCCACATCCGCTTCGTCGGGGTCCTTCCCATAGGACCTGGCCTCCTCGTACTTCTTATCCAGTACGGCCTTCAGCCCAGAAAGTTTCTCAAGGAGAGGTCTGAGCCCTGCAGGACTACCATCAACACCCCCCCTTCTGCTCGACCAGCGGGGACGGTCTAGGTGAGATGATCAGCATAGTCTTCACCGGTGTCTTCTCAATGGGTAGAAAAGGAGGATTCCCTCTGAGCAGGCAGGGAAACTCACCTTAGGGGCCGCCTCCTCCAAGTCTGCATCTGCGGCGTTCGCGAAGGACGCCACCACTTGTTCCTGGGAGGTCTTTGTCTGGTGAACCTGGGCCTTCACGACCTTGGGCGCGCTTGCGGCCTTCACCGTGGGCCTTCACTGTAGGGGGATGTTCAGCACCCTGCTCCCCCTTGGCTTTCTCCATTGGAGTCGGCTGGGACTTCTCCAGAAGTTTACCCAGATGGTCCGACTTTCTCTTCTTTGCTGACCCAGAGCATTGGCTCGTGTTCGAGGGTGCCATTCCCGACCTGGCTGCCGAGGAGCCCTTCCCAACATCGCTCCCTGTGCCCACGGGTTTGCGCCGCTTTGCCTTATGTTGGGCCCCTGTCGCCAGAGCGCCCTAAAAGGTCTTAGAAGACTGCTCAAATTTCCTCTTGCTGGGTGAGGCTTGCTGCCCAGGGATCTTCGTCTGGAGTCACTCGGAGAGCCGCTTGTGACGGTCCTTCATGGTGCGAGGCACCATACCCTTGCAGAACACACAGGTCTCCTCCACGTGCATTTGGTCGGAATTTAGGCAGTAAAGGCACAGGGAGTGCCCATCGTCCAGGAAAATGTTCTGTAGTCCACATGCGGGGCAGATCCTGAACAGAGGAGTCGAGTCGGCTTTATCTTCAGCCATGTCCACAAGGAATAGGCCTTAAATTCCTCCAAGGAGGGAACTCGACAATACATCGCCCTTGAGGGGCGTAGAAAGTTCCAAAAAACAGGTCCCCGTTAGTCGGATGATGGATCGGTGGAGCTTGAGGCTCGATTGACCGAAAAATAGAGAAAACTAAGAAAAAGTGCAAAACGCAGTAAAAAGCCTGAGAGCTAATCACAAGGGCTCCCACCACTCTAACGTGCGGTATAAATCTGAAGATGGCTGCCAGAGGAGGGGCTTAGGTAGAGGGCAGTCATTGGCTGGGGGCATTATGACCCAGAGACCAGTGATTGGTTGTTAGGAGAAAGACAGTTCAAAAACGAAATTGAAACAGATTTCCTCTTTACTGAGGATTCCCAGCCTGACGACGGGGAATATTCATGAGCTTGTGAATCCATGACAGACCCTATGGTGCAGAAATTGGGTGACCGTGAAGGCCCCGATAATCAAAACACGTACTGAAATTGAACCCACGTCGCAGGGTAATAGAGTCAGATTGAGCACAAGAAACATTAAAGAACTAACAAGAAATTACAGGGACGGTGCCAAAATTTCCTTACAAATGGACTACCAACCACTATTAACAGCTTATAAATTGATGGGAAAGAAGTCCAACTATCAACTACAACAGAAAAAGCACAACTTTGACAAATTATTGGTAGACAAAAGACACGAGTTCTGTAAAATCAAAAGACTGGCGTCGAAACATTAGTATCACGTCTACACAAATACGCTGTATGAAAAAATGAAAAAATACAAGTCTTGGCTCAAAACCTACCGGATTACTTCATAACAACAAGACTCAGAAGCAATGAGGAGGACGGTGGGGGGGGCCATAATGGCCGTGATTTCTGGTCACTGATACGACCCACTGAACCTCAACTCGAAAATACCATTTCTAATAGTGTGGGGGAAGCCGTCTGGGTGGAGTATTTCAAAACCCTATTCTATTGGCCACCGGAAAACAACTCTCTAAACAAAGAGGAAAGGTCCTTTCCCTGGCCTGATCTCCAAGATAAAGATACAATTGAAGACGTGATACGCAAGTTAAAATCATCACGAGCCCCAGGTCCTGATGGAATAACAAATTTTGATCTAAAGACCCATCCGGCGGAGTGGGCGGCCTTCATCAGTACAGTCTTCCAAAGGTGTGCAGAGACCAAGACCATTCAATCACCCTTGACATCATCGGTAGTGGTGCCCATTTTTAAAAAAGGGAGGCAAAGAAGACCCTAGAAACTATCGCCGGATTGCATTACTCGATGTAATCTGACAGGTCTTCGGCTCCAATCATGGGCAAAGACGGCACCATGTGATCGCCCACTCCAGGCCGGCTTAAAAAAAAAAAAACATCGGCACCTCAGCTAATATAATGCTTTTGAGCATTATAAAAAATACAATCTTGGAAGGAAGCCTGAGGGTTTTTCTCACCTTCATTGACCTGGCTCAAGCATTTGACTAGGTCAAAGGGGGGAAACTGTGGGCAAAACTCACAGCCTGGAATTGCCCGCCGACGACTTTGGACCTGATAAAATCTCTATACTCCGGAACTAGAATGAGAGCCCACCTAAGCCAAAAGGGGTTACTATCAGAAGAGTGGGGTTAAACAGGGTTGCCCCTTTGCCCCGGCTCTCTTCCTAGCATATCTTGGAGATTTTAAAGAAACGGAAAAGAGTGCGAGATAATTTCTGCCAAAAGTCGGCCAAACAGCAATATCCCGCTAGTTGTAACCGGATGACTGGATTCTCCTTGACCATACATCAATCGGGCTCCAAAAATAACTCGACAACCTCTCGAAGTACATCAGTAGTAATAACCTACAAATCAACAAGGGAAAAACAAAAGTAAAGAAAGAGGAAAGAAAACCTAAGATGGTTCCTGGAGGGGCTGCAAATCGAAAAAGTACAATAATTCCAGTACCTGGGAGTGATGTTGGATAGTTCCAGAGCAGAAAACACCATGCAACGTACCCTTTGGGAGAAAATAAGGAATGTCACGACGTACACTAGAGCCGTGGACAAAAAATGCATCCACTTCTCCCTTTTACCAGCAATCAAATTTTACAGAGCCAAGGTGATCCCTACCTTAATTTATAGAGTAGAGGCAATGCCGAATATTCTGAAAAACATCTGGCAGAAATTGGAAGCCCACTTATGGAGATCGGTCTTAAATCTGCCCAAGTCTACGCCCATGCCTTTAATCAGACGCAAACTGGGTTTACTTTCGCTAGAAGCAACGACCAAGATCAACAGTATGATGTTATTTAGAAAAATGCTGCTTGCGGACAGTCCAAAGATTTACAACTTGATAGCCTAAGAGCTCAAAGGAGCGGCTGCAAAATGCTGAACTCATGGGCTCACGGAAACAAAGAGAAATTGACCATAGTACTATGCACAGAAGAAGACCTGACAAAGGGTAAAAAAAGAAAATGGAAGAGCTGGATTGGATCCACACATTAGAAATGGCGGCAAAAACAAGCTGACAACCCACATTCCATCAAATCCTAAGAAGCTCAATGAAACGCAAGCTTTTTTTGAAGAAATTCACGAATAAGGCTGCAAGAAACACATTCCTCGGCTAAACCTTCTAGACGCTAACGAAATCCGAGCAGTGAGAAAACGCTCCATCACAAACAATGTAGACTGTGCAAAAACCCAGATCAATTCGAAACTCTTGAGATGCCTCTTGTTGTCCTGCCCAGAAACACAAGACATAAGAAAAAACTACTCAAGTCATTTATGTTCCAAGTTTCGCCTGAGTGAGGAGGACTCCTGGTAGGAACGTCTCATCAATGGAGAAGAAACATCATGGATAACTGCAACAACAAAAATTATTTTGACCGCACTGAAGAAAATTGAACAAGAAACCAATCCCATAGAACAATAGACAGGAGTTTAACTCGATTTATTTACGTCTTACGATCTTCACGTCAACCATGACGCGTTTACTCTCCATTTTCCTTTAGGTGTTTTAGATCTTTTTGGACTTCGAGAGAAGAGAAATGTGTAAAATATATCTTTGGTAAAAATCACTAACGTGATTCAATCAAATAAAAAAAAGGTAGTCACAAAGGGCACAACCTAGAAATGATGACTGGGGGCAAGGCATTGGAAACAGAGAGGTATATCTGGGCCCAAGAACACCACAAGCCATCAGTTGCACTGTTTGACATTGTTTTGGTTTGGCATAAACGTCTAAAAGGGACATGTTTAGGAAGTTTTGAGTCACACATTTAAAAAAAATCAACACTACAGCTCTGCTAGAAACGTGAGCTGGACCAGCAGCCACTGAGCTAGAAACGTGAGCTGGACCACGGGATAGAACGGACTGAGGTGTAGAAGCCCCTGTGCTAGAAACGTGAGCTGGACCAGCAGATAGAAGGGACTGCGGTGTAGAAGCCACTGTGCTAGAAACGTGAGCTGGACCACCGGATAGAACAGACTGAGGTGTAGAAGCCACTGTGCTAGAAACGTGAGCTGGACCAGAGGATAGAACGGACTGCGGTATAGAAGCCATTGCGCTAGAAACGTGAGCTGGACCAGCAGATAGAAGGGACTGTGGTATAGAAGCTACTGCGCTATAAACGTGAGCTGGACCAGCGGATAGAAGGGACTGAGATGTAGAAGCCACTGTGCTAGAAACGTGAGCTGGACCAGCAGCCACTGTGCTAGAAACGTGAGCTGGACCAGCAGATAGAAGGGACTGAGGTGTAGAAGCTAACATGCTAGAAACGTGAGCTGGACCAGCAGCCACTGTGCTAGAAACGTGAGCTGGACCGTAAGATAGAAGGGACTGCGGTGTAAAAGCCACTATGCTAGAAACGTGAGCTGAACCAGCAGATAGAAGGGACTGCGGTGTAGAAGCCACTGTGCTAGAAACTGGACCAGCAGATACAAGGGACAGCGGCGTAGAAGTCACTGTGCTAGAAACATGAGCTGGACCAGCAGATACAAGGGACAGCGGTGTAAAAGCCACTATGCTAGAAATGTGAGCTGAACCAGCAGATAGAAGGGACTGCGGTGTAGAAGCCACTGTGCTAGAAACTGGACCAGCAGATGAAAGGGACTGAGGCGTAGAAGCCACTGCGCTAGAAACGTTAGCTGGACCAGCAGATACAAGGGACAGCAGCGTAGAAGCCACTGTGCTAGAAACATGCGCTGAACCAGCAGATAGAAGGGACTGTGGTGTAGAAGCCACTGTGCTAGAAACGTGAGCTGGACCAGCAGATGAAAGGGACTGAGGCGTAGAAGCCACTGCGCTAGAAACGTGAGCTGGACCAGCAGATACAAGGGACAGCGGCGTAGACAGCGGGTCCACTGTGCTAGAAACATGCGCTGAAGCCAGTGCTTGCGTCATACGGGGAGTGGATGCACACCAGCACACTGGCTTCCATTGCTTGTTTATGCTTTAGAAGGAAGGCTCTGTTCTCAGTACCAAGGGGATGGATAGCTCAGGATTCTGGAGGAAAGAGGGGCACAATGTGCCTCTGGAGTGTGTGCATTTTCTTGGGAAGAGGGCATTAAATTATTTTTCATGTTTGGTTTATTCATGGTTAAGCCAGTACATACAAATTACAATTGCCATACAAACTAGATAACCTGATGTTTCACACAGCATTCACTGAATAACAATTATTTCATTTCAAGTACAGCCCTATTATTTTAGTCATGATGTAATAAAAGCCAAAATTGGGCCACTACAAGAATCAAACTAATTTGTTTCCCATTCATGCAGACAGATCAAAACGTCTCGTCCCACATAAAACTTTCATTATACAAAGATCAAGGTCCTCCTGCCCATAGTGATCAGTGGATAACATCAGATAAGCCGTTTGGGTTTTGCACAACCTACAAATACGCTTTTCCCAGCATTCTTAATCTGGGGTCCGCCACCTCCAAGGTTTATAATAACTTACTCCTGAATGAAATGTAGAGACCGCCAGTCTCCATTTGAAAAATACCCTTTATAATTTTGGGTCATTCGATATCAGTGGAGGTGTCCATTAAATTCCCACAATATATTATGCACCCAACTATTACGCAAATTCCAGACTTCTGCTTTTGGCTTAAAATGATTTTTTGGTGCGTTACCGTTTAGAGAAAAAACCTTTCACAAACAAGATCTTTTGTACATCTGTCATCTTGTGTGAAATAAGACATACACAGTAACTAACATCCAAGTATACTAAAGTCATCTCATAGTCTTCACATATGTATTTTAAAAAGAGACAGTTCTCCAGCTCTCTTTACATTCATAAAAAATGTATCAATTTGTTACGTTAAAAATTATTCATACAAATTTCAGTGTAGCGATTATTAAAGCATTATAGGCGTCTGCCAGCGTACAGTACTGAAGGGTTTTAAAGGCAGGGGACAATTAAAAATGTATCAAGATACATTTTCCAAGTAGATGTTAGACCCAGACATTCAGTGAATATGTTTGAGGGTTTCTACCATATCTTTTTCTCTGCAGAATCTACAGTCACGCTGGTTCATGCCCAGCTTGAAATGGATTCCCAGGATATCACTGCTGGGCAGTAGATTATTCATTTCAAGTTTATTCAATCTTTTCTGTTGGTCAATTCGATTAGATGGAGAGGAAGGGCATTTAGAGGTTTCTCTACTAAGGTGATATTTTTATATAGTTTACATAACTCAATGGTCGTGATAGGGTCCATCCGACCATAATTTTCATTTCACTAGTAGCATATTTTGCACTTGTTTTTATGGTGAAGAATGAGGACTCCCAAGGGTTTGCCTACAGTTTGCTACCCACTCGCTCATGATCTGGCATGAGGACTTTATCATACATTCGTAGAGTCTACCATACAGCGACTCCGCTGGAGGAGCCAGAATGTTGACAAATCTGGAAAGGGTTCTCCACACGATTAAAGCATTTAGCGAAAGCAGGCCAAATTCGAACTGGATTATTGCTATGATATGGTATGATAGGTTATTTATAATGCTTAATACCCAGAGGTTTCTAAGCGCGGACCCGGGAATCAAACCTGTGTTGCTCTGTGTCGTCTTGCTTGCAGCTGAGCTATCCTCCCAAGACTATCGGGATGCACTTGGGTAGGTTAAGGACACGTTTCAGAATGCCTCCCATCTGTGGCCATGGAATAAAGGCAGACCGTTTTCAGCTCTGCATGTCATACAAGGGATGATTTTACCCTACTCGTTGATGGATCTTTTCGGGCTACCGTGTCTAATAGTAATACCTAGGTACATCAGCAAGGACACTTATTCCAGTTTTGGTTTACCTAGTGCCCATGCAAATGTATTAATTTTATACTTTGTGGCTCAAGGATAATAATTTTTGTCTTACATGCGTCAAGTTCTAGGTCTATTTCCATTAAATAGCTGGAGAGAGCCCCCAATGATCTACGTAAACCTATGGGTGTTAAGTCCAATACGACAATATCGTCCACATAGGCAAGGTGCTGGATATGGTCAATGCCCAATCTAGGGGGGGGGGGGGGGGGATGCTGTGGACCAGTTTAATACACAGCTCTGAGATGTAGATATTGAACAGGGCTGGAGTAAGCACACAGTCTTGTCTCAACCCCCTGAAAGTAAGAAATCTGCCAGACATCTCATCTCTCGGATTTAAACGCACTTGCACCTCCGTATCAGAATGCAAATATTTAATTATATTACGGAGTTCTTTAATTATATTACAGAGTGATTGATTTATTTATTTGGTATTTACAATGCGCGTATACACAATGTGTTTTGAGGCCCATCAGGTTTTTCCCCATAAATTTTCTCAATTTACCACATCAAAAGTACTGGTCAGATCAACGAAGGCGAGGAAGAGAGGCAAGCGTTTTAATTTCACCCTTTGTTGAAGTCGTGGAGGTCAAAGGTATTTAGACCGGTACCTAAACCCTTCCTGAAACCTGATTGGTTTGCATCTCTAATCTTAACCAATCCTTCAAGTTCTTAAGCATGAGGGTGGAAAATATTTTATAACCAATGTCTAAGAGGGTGATTGGTCGGTTAGTTGGAGTCTTCATGTTGCCCTTATTTCTTCTTTATTTTAAAGAGGTGCACTAGGGGTAAATTGCTGTTGCAGAACTGAAGCGAGCAACATTTTCAGAATACAAGACCATAGGTAAAGAATTGCCTTTAAAGGTTGCCATTGCCAAACCATCTGGCCCGGCACCTGGGACGAATTTGCTTTTATAATATCCTCATGGTTGAAATATATGTGCCAAACTGGACAGTTTTTACTCAACTGTATAGTGTTGTTTGTATGTTGAGGTAGCACGTAAATCCAGGCAAAATGGCTTTTCCATCTAACTGTGTCAATTACATTAGTTTGGCTATGTGATTGACATTGTGGCTGGTTATTGATTAAGGCCCAACATGTTTTGTCCTTTTTGAGCAGACTAGTTGCAGCATGTTTTTGTGAGACTTTAGCCAATTTTTGTATTGGTTTTTCAAGATTTTCTGCTGTCTAATTCGGTCTCCTGAAAAGCCTAAGTTTAGCTCATAGGGTTGTCTTTCTTTCCCGAACGCCCAGATCAAAACGATGCACATTAGGAAGCCTTCTTAAGCTCGGCACTTGCACGCCGATTTTAGAGAAGGACCTGGTCAATGGGTTTATGGCTTGCTCAAGTTTTTTTAGGGGGTTCCATAGGACTCTTGTGGCCTGATTATTTACTATAATCAGCACAGCAACGGCACGCGTTGCTTGCTTTACGTTGCGGTTAAATATCAAGTGGAGCTCCCCCTGATCACTAGCCTTGGAATCTAGAATTTTTAAATCCTCACATCACTGAAATAGGTTAGAGGAGAATAAAATATAAATTGATTGGAGAGGAGAATTCTACTCTAGTCCAGATGGGTTATCAGAGTTAAATTTACTGTATGCCCGTACCAAGGGCGATTTCAGTCCTGGAAAAGGGACCGACATTCTGAAGTGTCCTCCAGCAATGGCCGGTCTTCCACCTTGAGCGATTCCACTGATTCATCACAGTAAGGTGCAAATTGAGAGAGGTTGTGTGGAACGAGCTCTTCAAATTATTTTTCTGGCATCGGCAACATATGATGTTTAACTGAGCCTTTTTACCATCGTGGGCTTTGAGGTTGAAGTACCAACCGTCCATGCGTTCAGAGATCCTAGAACAAGATTCTGGTTGTCAGGAATAATTGTTTGCTTTTTTGAGGTTCTCAGCTTTGGGATTGTGTAAATTGTGCGTCTTAGTCGATATTGTAAAGCCTTCAATTTTCTTAAAAATGTCCTTGATCCTTCTTACATACGGACATGTTTTTTAAGCCTTTCAATTTTTTCCAAGCTTTATTTGGTTGAGTCTTGAGCTCCATGGAATGTTCTTGTGCCCTCTTAATTGAACAGCCCTTCTCCATCACCATACTGGAGGCTGCAGAGAGACTATCTGCCGAGAGAAGGGGCTTGTCGTCTACCCCACATAGTTGTATGTCAGTTTGCATCCCAGTTGCAATATGATTCTTGTTTGCCCTGTTGATTTTATGCTTCCAACTAAATCTGATGAACATATGTTTTTGGCACAAATAAACTCTTCCAGGAAATCAATATTTTTGTGGATTGGGTGAAGGTAGTCCTTTTGTGTTTTGAATTTTGCAAAAAATGTTGCCGTAGAGTTTGACCAGTGAATTGAACACAAAATTAAATGTTATAAACAAAAATGCATTCCCGTCACAGAGAGGACCAAGGATTGCACAAGATGTAGATAAAACATGGGTGTAGGTTGAGGCTTCCAAGAGGTGTTATTCAATTGATTGGACACGGGAGAGCAATTTACTAAGGTCTACTGTTGCATCTCTTGCGACTCCTTGGTTCATTTGCATTTCAGCTTCACTCGCCTTAGGAGCAAGTTCCAGTTCCTGTAAAATTGAAAAGGTATGAGAACAAAGCTATCTGCATATTTATTTATTTATTTATTAAATTTATATAGCGCGCAGGCAGCCCAGGGGCATTCTGGCGCTGTTACTTGCAAGGAAGACTTAGTTACAATGTGTGCAGGTTGTGCCTTGGGTTACAGTGAGGCAGTGACCTGTGATCAGATATCCCACATAATAAATCATACAATACAGTTATGAGGGCTACACTCTACCAGTGTTTTATGTTGAGAAGTATGCGCGTTGTGGAGAGATATATTGGATAACTCGCTTGTGGAGCAGTTTTTGTTTCCTTTGTTCACCACGAAGGAAGTAATCTGCCCTAAGGAAGCTCGCCTTCAGCAGTGTTGATCCTTCTTAGAGAGGGGCGGCGAAGGGTCATAATCGAACCAGGGATTTGTTAACCACGGTGGCTGAGTTCTTTTGTACAGATTTGCCTCAATTCATACATAGCCGCCTGTCTTGTTATAAGACCAGTCCTTCCCTTACACATATACCGCACAAGTAGAAAAATAACAAAAGAGGTACAGAGAGTAACAGTAGGCTGGAGCTTACTGATGTAAAGCAGGTTGCGCAGACACTTCAGGTAGGTTGCCAGTACGTTGCTCTATTCAGTTACAATAAGTTACATAAGATGACACATAGGAAGACTACTGGCACCCATCACCCAGGCAAGCTCTCTCTAACTGCCTGAGTGTGGAACCTTTACCCAGAACATTCTTTCAATCACACCATTCCCTCTTACATCACCAGCCCCATGCAACAATCACATGCATTATAGAACACTTACCCAGCACAGACGCGTGGAAGCTTTCCAGTACTTGCCCGGACTGCCTAGAGTGCACTTGTCCTCCCGCACCCCGCGCCACGAGGTGTTATTTCAGACAGAGTGCTGCAGACAAACAGGTCCCAAGTGCAACAATGACTGCCTACACTGCACCTATCCTCCTGCAATCTGCTTTTTAAATGATTTAGGTTGACCTCCATGGTGCCCCCTACATAAAATGCAAAACGAAACTCACTAAAAAACAATATGTTAATTTTATGAAAAATGTTAAGCTCTGTGGGTTTTTGGGGGCAGTGCATGTGTGCAACTGGCGGGGGGGGGTCCTTGGCCCGAGATCAGAGGGTAGCCAGGTAGACCAGTGCAGTTTCAGATTCAGCCAGCAGATCAGCAGGGGAGAGGAGGAGGGAAAGCAGAAGAAAAGAGGAGGGTCTTGAGGTGCTTCCGTAACCGGAAATGGTCTCCTCAAGTTTCAGAGAGGCAGGGTGGCTGTTCGAGGGAGGCCCCAGCGAATGAAAAAGATCTGCCACCAACTCGTTGCTTGGAGAAGCGACCGACCCTGAGGGATTGGAGGTGGATGAGGGAAGAGCGAAGAGCCCGAGAAGGAAGATATTTAGGAAGAGAGAGTTGGAGGTATTGAGGCCCCAGGCCCCAAAAGGCCTTGTGGACAATGCAGAGGGTTTTTAACTTAATCCTTGCAGCCGCTGGGAGCCAGTGCAGAGATTTCAGTCCTGGAGAGATACGATCCCTGGGCTTGAGGCCAAGGACAAGTCTAGCAGTTCTGTTCTGGATGAGTTGCAGAGGGCGGACAGTGGAAGCAGGCAGATTTAGAAAGAGGCTGATGCAGTAGTCCAACCTAGAGAGAACCAGCGCTCTGGAGACAGTGAGCTTCTGGGGGAAGGAGAGGAAAGGAAGAATACCTCTGAGGAGGTGCAGCTGGTAGTGTGACTTCTTAGAGACATCAAGAGTTGTGAGGAGAGAAGGAGCGTCGAGTCGAAGATGACCCCAAGGTTTTTAGCCTCACAGGCAGGAAGAGGGCCAAGAGAGGCCGGCCAGAGATTGACAGGAAAGGAGGGAGCGGGTGTGCCAATTAATAGAATCTCAGTCTGACTGGCATTAAGGCAGAGATCATTGGCGGCACACTACTCCTGGATAGCAGAAAGACAGTCGGAGATGAGAGAGGGAGAAGAGGTGGCTGAGGGTAGCCTGAAAATGAGTTTGTTGTCATCCGCATAGCACTGGAAGTTGGGGCAGACTGCAGCAGTACGGTGGGAAGAAGTGCCAGGTATTGGTTGAACAGCCAGGGAGAAAGGTTAGACCCCGGGGGAACCCCACAGGTACAGATAGAGATAGAGGAGAGGAGAGGAAGGATCCAAGTTGAACCTGGGAGGGTCGGTCAGAAAGGAAAGAAGTCCTCCAAGCCAGGGCCTGACGGGTGATCCCCAGGTTATCACGGAGACGGTTGAGCAGGATGGCATGGTTGACCATGTCAAAGGCAGAGGAGAGATCAAGTAAGATGAGGACACAGGGGGTGTTGGAATCAAGGTTGAAGAGCAGGATATTCAGGAGAGCAGTTTCCGTGCTTCTGGCAGCTCTGAAGCCAGACTGATGATCATGGAGACAACCACTAGATTTAGTGTGAAGATTGAGCTGGGAGATGGCCTTCTTATAAATGGTAATTATAATGGCCATAGGCCATGAAGGGGGATGTGGGGGCAATTCAATTTCAGGCATGCGTTAAAGAGGAGCCATAGCATGGGGCCCCATATCATCGGTTCATCCTTAAAGAGTTTTGTGGGAATAAGGTTGGAGCATTGTCCCAGTTCTGTTTAATTATTGCCTCACATACTTCTTTCATTTCTAATTGGAGGGGCCTGCTTGTAACATCCACCTCCTCCCCTAAGACCATGCAAGGGAACTGTCCTTCCATATCTTTTTGTTATGTGTATAACCAGTGAGTGGTTTCTAAGCACAGGAATCGGGATTCAAACGTGTGTTGCGCTGCCAAGACAAACGTGTTGCCACCGAGCTATCCTCCCTCCCCCTTGTAGCAAATACTACAACGGCCTACAACAGTCAGAAAGAAATGTTCAACTTCATAAACAAGATGAGAAATCCTCTCGGGTGCAATAACACACCGGTCCTCTCACAAAAACCGTGACGATCTTGCAGACCACTTCAAGAGTAAAATCAGCAACATACAATGGATCATACAAAGTAGACCGACCCACCCAACAGTTTACCCCAACCAACGGCCCACATACCAGGCTGGACCTTTTTCCCCAAATATCAAAAGAAAAAGTCATCAGATCGGTGAACAAAAGCAACAAGGCAGGCTCCCCAGCTGATCCATGTCCACCAGACATCTACTAATTCATCCTTGCACAGGGAACACCATCAGAATACTACCTAAACCTCTTCAATCTGTCACTTTCAATTGGAAGAGTACCACAAGCCTTCAAATCAGCCTAAATCAAACCGCTCCTCAAAGATACGACAAGCGATATGGAAGACCTCTCAAACTACAGACCTAGCTGTAACATTCCAAACCCGGACAAAACTAATAGAGACCCATGTTTACGAACAAATACTGAAACACATCGAAAAAAAAAACAGCTATTGCATTAGGCACAGGTAGGGTTCAGACCCATGAGAGGGACTAACAGCACTTCTCTCTATATGGGACGACCTAAAGACCAATGCAGACTCAACACAAACTCGTCACTGATACTACTCTACCTCTCTGCAGCATTCAACACAGTCAACCATAAGACCCTCGTCAAGAGACTTGAAGACACAGGGATCAGCAACACAGCGCTCCTTTGGATTAAATCTTTCCTCACTGGAAGATCAGAAACACTATGGCTAAAACCATTCAAATCTGCACCGCGCAATAGCACTTGTGGAGTACCACAAGGCTCCTTGCGATCCCCACTATCGCTCAACACCTACATGACCCCCCTATCAAAAGTCATGGCCTCACATGCTACAATTACGCAGACGATACCCAAATCATTTACAAAACCAAAGACGATGAAGAGGAGAACCCCACACTAACAGACTGTCTCAAAGAACTTTACCAAAGGATGTACACTAATAACCTTAAATTAACCCGGACAAAACAGAAATCATGATTTCACCTAACAACCAAGGAAACAACCAGAACATCCCATGGCCCACAAAACGGACTCCTACCTGTACCATCCAAAGTCGTCAAAAACCTTGGAATCCTAATGGGCAACAAGCTAATGCTTCTTCCATCTGCACAGTATGAAAAATATACTACCCTTCTTTTCCATCACACACAGAACACTTGCCATCATATCCCTCATCATGATCCAGAATAGACAAAGCCAACAGCATATACCTTGGAATGCCAGAATACCTGCTGAGGAAACTACAACAAATACAGAATGCAGCTGCCAGATCTCTCTTCAAAATCTCACGAAGGGACCACATCACAACAGTGCTAAGGATGCTAGATTGGCTCCCAGTCCAAAAAAGAATCACCTTCAATACAATGGGCATAACACACAGAACAATCCACGGCCAGGGAGCGGTGTTCATACAAAAGCAAACCGCCATCTACAAACCAGCAAGAATGCTTAGATCCAGCAACGACATCCGGCTAGAACCGAAACTCGGCGTGAGAAAAAACTTGGGAGGATCAGCCTTCTCTTGCATAGCCATAAAATTCTGTAACTCCCTCCCGAAAGAAATACGAACTACGGAGAACCATCTAAAATTCAGAAAACTTCTAAAAGTCTGGCTCTTCAGCACTGAAGGGGATGAAAACACCAGAACAATTTCTATGTACCGCGAAATGAACAAATACACAGAAAGGAACCCCACGAAACCAGGGACTAATTGAATACACCCGACATGAACCGAGACAGAGCAAATGGACTTATCCCCATTAACACAATCCAATGCGCTAAACCATGCAAAATCCTGCAAGAGAAACCTACCAGAAAAGCAGGGAGTACAACCACGAAAGTAATCCAGAAAAACCCTCTGCTCCATTTACCCGATATCAAATGCCCACCTGCATTTAGCTTACTCGTATAGGCTGGCCATATCCTGCATGTAACCTAACTGTGTAAATTATCCACTTTCAAACTTAGCCTGTGTGTAGGTTAGCCACATTCTGCATCATGTTTAGTATAGCTAAGCCTTATGCTCCCTGCTGCACCATTAGATAGGCACTATGCAACTTCTGTATCATCCTGGATTGATTGAGATGGATGGTTTGGAGTGGGAAATGCATCGCACTGCATTAGACTATTGGTGGCAGGAAATGTCGCACTGGGATCGATTGCAAGGGATGGGCGATGCGCACATGGATGGGCTGCTGGAGACAAGTGGATGGAGTGTTGAGGGTGGGACGGTGTGTCTCACGTGGATGAATGGTTAGGAGTTGGAGATATATCGCACTTCGATGGCCTGCAGGGGGTGAGAAATGAGTCGCACTTAGAGGGATTGGTTGGGGGCAGAAACCGTGCCGCACTTGGATGGAATGTTGGGGACAGTAAATGGGTCTCACCTGGATAAATTGCTGGGGTGGTAAATGCATTGCACTAGAATGACTTTCTGCATATGCACGCTCAAACTCTGAACTAAACACAACCATACCTCTACCGCACCACAAACCACATGCACTTCACAACTCCTGACATGAAAACAAACGATACACAATCACAACTCAACATCGCATGACGGCTATCAACCGAAAATGCACCAATGCTCAGTGACCGGTTTCTCCGAACTAAAGCTACCAACAGCTCTCTTGCTCTTCTCCCACTACCAAACCCTGCAAGAGACCACGCAAGTAGCAATAGTGTGCGGTACAAAACCCATTAACTTTTTCACAAGCCGAAGGCAGACATTCTTACGCAGCACTTCTGGCACCGTCCATTTTGGCGCAGCACTTTGGGCACAGGTCCCTTTTAGGCGTACCCATTGGGCCGCAGCCATCAGGGCACAGGGCCCTGCATGCTAGATATTTATGTTTTAAACAAACAAAGTCAAACAAAGCACGGAAAATGCAGTTCTTTGGTTGACAGTACATTTCAGCAAACAGTAGCAGCTGTGCCCCGCATGTTATTGTTTGCGGGACACAGCAACCTATTTGCGCCAAAAGAGCATACATGCCAATTCTCCCGATTTAGGCGGGAGACTCACGAGTTTTCCTGTCAAAAATATTGCTGTTTTTTACTGTCTAAAATACCCATAACCCCAATGAAGTTCAAATCTCCCTCCCAAGTGATCCAAAAGGTTGGCATGTATGAAAGAGGAGCACCAAAACGGCTGCTGGCAAAAGACATATGTCCCATGTGCGGTGAAAGTGTTAGCCTGTCAACCACCCCTCTCCCCATTGCACCCCACCTGCTAGTAGAGCTGGGCGAGCCTGGCGGTGTTCTGGCCGGCCCGAACCAAACTTAGGCCGGCCCGTGGCTTGGGGGCTCGGGCCGGTCAGAGCCCCACATAGGGCTGTGGGCTGACCCACCTCTCGGGTCAGTTCCTGCCCAGAGCAGGGGCTGGTCACAGGAAGTCAGGCGGCTGGGAGAGTAAGTGAGGCGGCCGGGAGAGTAAGTCAGGCGGCTGGGAGAGTAAGTCAGGCGGCCGGGAGAGTAAGTCAGGCGGCCGGGAGAGTAAGTCAGGCGGCCGGGAGAGTAACTCAGGCAGACGCACTACTGCAAGTGCTGCCAGCACACCAGGAGCATGTCTTTTTTTGTTGTCCTGCCCCAGCCACTCATTGATTGGCTGGAAGCCTTCCTGGTGGTGCTGTGAGGCAGCAGGAGTGGTGAATTCGAAAGTGTAAGTGAGCCCCTTTTTCGTTTCCCACTAGCTTTTTCTCTTTTTCTTGCCCCGACCTCTTTAGCTGCCACCATTGCTGCCCCAGTCCCATGTAGTCCCTTTTGTTGTCCCTGAAGCCCTTTAGCTGCCCCAGACTCGTTTTGCTCCTTCTCTTGATCCCTATCCCATGTATCTCCTTTTGTTGCCCCTTAACCCTTTAGCTACCCCAGACCCGTTTTGCCCCTTGTCTTGACCCACCAGTCCCATCTAGCCCCTTTTGCTGCCCGAGGCCCGTTTTGACCCTTGTCTTGATCCCCTTCCCATTTAGCACCTTAACCCGCCCAGCTGCCCCAGACCCGTTTTGCCAGTTTCCTTGACCCCCAGTCCCATTTATCCCCCGTTTGTTGACCATTAACCCTTTTCGCTGCCTCCAGTCCCATTATGCTCTTTTTGTTGCCCCTTTACCCTTGTAGCGGCCCCAGGCCCGTTCTGCCCCTTTTCTTGATTCCCCCCAGTCCCATTTAGCCCCTTTTGTGGCCCTTCAATCCTTTTAGCTGCCACCAGCCCCGTTTACCCTCTGTTCTAGCCCACTTCAGCCCCTTTTCTTGCCTCTGGGTCATTTAGCCAGTTGAGCCCTTTTTGATACCCCAGTATTGTTTAGCCCCTTTTGTTGCTCTCTAGCCGCCTTGTCAGTAGCCCCCTTTAGCTGCCCTGGCACCTTAAGCCCCTTTTGCTTGCCCATACAGTTTAGGCCCTTTCCTTGCCTCCAGCCCCCTTTAGCGCCCTTTGTTGCCCCTCAACCCATGTTGTTGCTCTTTTAGCCATTTCTGTTGCCCTCAACCCCCTTTTGTTGCCCCCACCCATTCTAAACAGCTATTTCCCTGCTATTTGGCTCCAAGAGCCAGGCCTGACCCTTCTTATAAATTCCCCGGCTCTCCCAGGCCCACCTGCTAGGATATAGACTCCAGTACCCTGTCCAGTGCAGCCAGAGCTGTGCACTCAGGAGCTCAGTGGTCAGCTCGTGACTCCCAGGCCCGCTTGCTAGATATAGACTCCAGTACCATGTCCACTGCAGCCAGAGCCAACTAGGATTAGACTCCAGTACCCTGTCCAGTGCAGCCAGAGCTAACTAGGATATAGACTCCAGTACCCTGTCTAATGAATCCAGAGCTGTGCACTCAGGAGCCCACTGATCAGCTTGTGACTCCCAGGCCCACCTGCTAGGATACAGACTCCAGTACCCTGTCCAGTGCAGCCAGAGCTGTGCACTCGGGAGCTCAGTGATCCGCTCGTGACTCCTAGGCCCACCTGCTAGGATATAGACTCCAGTACCCTGTCCAGTGCAGCCAGAGCCAACTAGGATATAGACTCCAGTACCCTGTCCAGTGCAGCCAGAGCTGTGCACTCAGGAGCTCACTGATCAGCTTGTGACTCCCAGGCCCACCTGCTAGGATAAAGACTCCAGTACCCTGTCCAGTGCAGCCAGAGCCAACTAGGATATAGACTCCAGTACCCTGTCCAGTGCAGCCAGAGCTGTGCACTCAGGAGCTCAGTGGTCAGCTCGTGACTCCCAGGCCCGCCTGCTAGGATATAGACTCCAGTACCCTGTACAGTGCAGCCAGAGCTGTGCACTTGGGAGCTCAGTGGTCAGCTCGTGACTCCCAGGCCCACCTGCTAGGATATAGATTCAGTATCCTGTCCACTGCAGCCAGAGCTGTGCACTCGGGAGCTCAGTGATCAGCTTGCGACTCCCAGGTCCACCTGCTAGGATATAGACTCCAGTACCCTGCCTAATGAATCCAGAGCTGTGCACTCAGGAGCTCACTGATCAGCTTGTGACTCCCAGGCCCACCTGCTAGGATAAAGACTCCAGTACCCTGTCCAGTGCAGCCAGAGCCAACTAGGATATAGACTCCAGTACCCTGTCCAGTGCAGCCAGAGCTGTGCACTTGGGAGCTCAGTGGTCAGCTTGTGACTCCCAGGCCCACCTGCTAGGATAAAGACTCCAGTACCCTGTCCAGTGCAGGCAGAGCTGTGCAATCAGGAGCTCACTGATCAGCTTGTGACTCCCAGGCCCACCTGCTAGGATAAAGACTCCAGTACCCTGTCCAGTGCAGCCAGAGCTGTGCACTCGGGAGATCCATGTGTGTGCCGCTGATGCTCATCTCAAAGGAGTTGGCACCCGAGATGACGAGGAAGGCTTTCCTCTTCCATCACAATCCACCAGCGGGTTTCCCCTTCATTTATAAGGCACTGTGTTATAATGGTGCTGCTCTGTTCCAATAAGAGCAAGGAAGCACAAAAGAAAATGGTTATTCTTAGTCTGCATGTCAGTGGACTAACGCTCCCACTACAAAGATAGAGGTTCCCCTTATGATCACATGCTCAAATCCCATCAGGTTTGCTCAGTCCTTGATCAATAAAATGTGAACGGATGATAATGTGTCTCTAGCAGCAAGAGACAGGCCCTGGCGGTGGACATACACTCTGCAAGTGGACCTGCTATGGTCTCTAGCAGCAAGAGACAGGCCCTGGCGGTGGACACACACTCTGCAAGTGGACCTGCTATGGTCTCTAGCAGCAAGAGACAATGCTATGGCTGCTATAAAGGAGTCCATTTGAGCCCTGGACCCCCAACATCCAATCCCACCAATGTGCACAAGTGATTTCATTCCACTCACCACTCACAGCCACGTCAGCAGCCTGCCCAAAACAGAGCACACCACAACACATCCACCCTCTTATCAAAGGAGCACAATAAGTAAACAAGCAAACGTAAACCAGCCTTAAAATCCAAAAATCACCCAGAAACATCCAGATAGTGAAACTAGCAAACGGTCCTCAAAGGTGCAAGCACACCACTTAAGACAAACGTGTGTGACACCTATTCGCAGCCACTAACTGTGCACCTAAACTGCACACTGACACTCACGTGGTCCACATGAACATGTCATAATCCACAAAGTACTCCTTGAGACCGGCAACACGGACATGTAGCCAATAACGAACCATACAATGAAATCAAACTCCTGGACACACTCGCCCAGGACCAGACAAATTAAACACTCGGCTGCACTAGTAACAGGGTGCTTACACTGCTCCCAAAGCACACCCGCCACTAAAAAACGTGCTACCATGTATCACACAGGCAGGCATGCCTTCACCAGCAGGCCAATAACCAGCAGCAAAGATCAGTGACCCAGTCAACAGAACCAAAGCTCATCAACAAAAATACAATCCCAAAACAGTGTGCCATGCCCAGCACACGACACGCTGGTGCCCTGAAAACAGCTATGAAAGCTGCCAACACCGAAGACAAAACTTACAACTGCAGGAACCACAGCGCACAAAAAGCATTTCTATACAGAGGCCTTGGGGTAATGTACATCACTGGCCCAACAAGGTTGGCACATTAAACACCCAAACATCTACTAATGTAGGTAAAACGTTGCCGGCCTCCGCACCCCCCAAACTGGTCATAATTAGATCAACGTCAAACATACAGCACATTACACAATCATGTAAAGAGCAGGATAACAAGAGGCAAGGAATGGCACAGAGTACAATTCCCACCGGGAAAAGAGGAAGAACAATAAAGACGACGCTAACCTCCTTCAATTCCCACCATCCTCCAGGAACCCTAAACTTGTTAATATGGATACAAAAGGAACAAGCATTGACACATTAAAGAGTTTTGACTTTGTGTAGGTACACAATAGAAATGTCCTGGGTACTGCCATAATGGTACTACCTGGCTATAAAATGACAACAGCTGGCAAATATGCTAGACATTATGGCAGTGCCTGGTAAATGCCTATCTAATGCTTACACAAGACCCAAAACTGTTAGCTTTGCCAGTGCTTGTTTTTAGCAGGAATTTAGAGGAAGGAATAGATTGAGGTACGCCCATATTGGTTATAAGCCAAGTGGCTCAGGGCACACTTATACAAGACTTATTACCCCAGGAGCTGGTTCACAGTTGCAACTAAGCCATTACCAGGGGAGCAGAGTTTGCGAGGGCTATAGGGGCCTTGGCACCCTCTTCTCCCCCCTCGGGAAAGGCCACCTGTGCTGAAAGTTCCTATCCCATCAATGAGATCAAATGAATCATGTCCAGTGCCCCCCTTGGGAAAATCAAAAGTATACTCCCCTAGCCATTACAGCGGCAGGCATCACAAAGATCCCTGGGGTCTGTGTCTTGGGCAGGGGCCTACAGAAAATGGCGAGAATGGCCATAGGGACTAGCATGGTCATGGGAAGTCCACCCATAGCCTCTCTGTCTCCCTCTTCACCTCCCAAAACTCTCCCATCCATCTTCACTTCCCATAGCAAGAGTGGGCTTCTAGGAAGTGCTTACAGCGCCACCTAATTGACAAAATTAAAAATGCTGCCAAAGTCCAGATAGTGCACTCCTCCGTCCAGATAACGCTGTTTGCATATGAGAGGGAAAAGGTGCAAACCCCAGACATTACTACATCCCCAGCTGTAAAGCCATTTCCCATGTCCGAGCAGAGAGAACAGGCCAGAAGGACATGGCCACCTCTGCTCTGCAACGTGTCTCAACACTTGGGATGCAGGAGTGTGAATACATCATGAGCGTGTGCTGCAGAGCACGTGCTGCAGCCGTCTTTCTTCACTTTCTATCACTGCTACTCGCGCCTCTGCAGCGGCACGCCAGCACGTGACCAGGCACGTGCCGCCAACGGTCATCAAACAGCCGCCCCTTGCTTCCCGCCACACACTCGCTCAGGAGCTCGCTGTTCCACATGCTGGAAAGCGATGCATATTCTGCCTCTATATCCCCCAAACGCGCTACAGCCGCCCCTTGCTTCCCGCCACACGCTCCCTCAGGAGCTCGTCGTTCCACACGCTGGAAAGCGATGCAGCCTCTGTATCCCCCCAAACGTGCCACAGCTGCCCCTTGCTTCCCGCCACACGCTCCCTCAGGAGCTCGCTGTTCCACACGCTGGAAAGCGATGCATATTCTGCCTCCGTGTCCCCCTGACGCGCCCCAGCCGCCCCTTGCTTCCCGCCACACGCTCCCTCAGGAGCTCGCTGTTCCACATGCTGGAAAGCGATGCATATTCTGCCTCCGTGTCCCCCTGACGCGCCCCAGTTGCCCCTTGCTTCCCGCCACACGCTCCCTCAGGAGCTCGCTGTTCCACACGCTGGAAAGCGATGCATATTCTGCCTCCGTGTCCCCCTGACGCGCCCCAGTTGCCCCTTGCTTCCCGCCACACGCTCCCTCAGGAGCTCGCTGTTCCACACGCTGGAAAGCGATGCATATTCTGCCTCCGTGTCCCCCTGACGCGCCCCAGTTGCCCCTTGCTTCCCGCCACACGCTCCCTCAGGAGCTCGCTGTTCCACACGCTGGAAAGCGATGCATATTCTGCCTCCGTGTCCCCCTGACGCGCCCCAGTTGCCCCTTGCTTCCCGCCACACGCTCCCTCAGGAGCTCGCTGTTCCACACGCTGGAAAGCGATGCATATTCTGCCTCCGTGTCCCCCTGACGCGCCCCAGTTGCCCCTTGCTTCCCGCCACATGCTCCCTCAGGAGCTCGCTGTTCCACACGCTGGAAAGCGATGCATATTCTGCCTCCGTGTCCCCTGACGCACCACCGGCGCTTTGCAACTGCAGGCAGGACCGCAGTTACCCTGGACACACACGAGGGCTGACGTGTGGCGCTGTGAACAGATGCATTACCCCACTGAGGAGCGGCAGCCGCCTCTCTAACCTGTGCCCTGCTCAGATTCAACAAGTTGCCAATGCCTGTTAGCAAAACCACTCTTTCCAACGCGACTTCTGAGCTAGGAAGTACAGAGGAAAGTCTTTATTCTTCTTGGTAGGCATAGGGATACTGAACATCGGACCCCGTAGGCAGTCACTTTTGAACCTGCCTTATAGAACCCTAGCCCATGAACAATTGTTCAAAAATCGGTTCAGGTAAGGAATGTAGTTTTGAGTGCTCAAGCGGGGGCACTCAAAAAGAAGTGTTTAGGACAGTGCTCCCATAGGATTTCATGGACCTCAATGTAGTAGTCAAGTGTGGCCAGTAACTATTAATTAGACAGTACTGGTTTCTTTTGAAAGAAGGCAACGGCTACCAATGACAACTGTCTAGGGGGTGCTCAGGCAGTAGTCCCCTGTGTTTTTGATTCCAAGTTACAGGGTTCAAACTCCTGAATGGCTCAGGACGGCCTTCTACGGTTTTCTACAAAAACTAGGACCTGGAACATTCAAACTCCTCAATGCCTATCCCATCATGGATAACCAGCTCAGGCATTGAAAGAAGGCAACGGCTACCAATCACAACTGTCTATCCCATCATGGATAACCAGCTCAGGCATTGAAAGAAAGCAACGGCTACCAATCACAACTGTCTATCCCATCATGGATAACCAGCTCAGGCATTGAAAGAAGGCAACGGCTACCAATCACAACTGTCTATCCCATCATGGATAACCAGCTCATTCATTGAAAGAAGGCAACGGCTACCAATCACAACTGTCTATCCCATCATGGATAACCAGCTCATTCATTGAAAGAAGGCAACGGCTACCAATCACAACTGTCTATCCCATCATGGATAACCAGCTCAGGCATTGAAAGAAGGCAACGGCTACCAATCACAACTGTCTATCCCATCATGGATAACCAGCTCAGGCATTGAAAGAAGGCAACGGCTACCAATCACAACTGTCTATCCCATCATGGATAACCAGCTCAGGCATTGAAAGAAGGCAACGGCTACCAATCACAACTGTCTATCCCATCATGGATAACCAGCTCAGGCATTGAAAGAAGGCAACGGCTACCAATCACAACTGTCTATCCCATCATGGATAACCAGCTCATTCATTGAAAGAAGGCAACGGCTACCAATCACAACTGTCTAGGGGGTGCTCAGGCAGTATTCTTTTAGCCACTTTCCACCACAGAAGTAAAGGTAAGTGTAGCTTCAGGGTAGAAAAAAACCTAGAACACCGACAAACAACATCAAGGAAGTCAAGGCCGTTGGGAAGACTGCTCAGTTTGTTACAGTGTTGTGGGTCGCAGGTGTAGAAGTGGCTATATTTGACAACAGAGTCAATTATGTTGGCAGTTCTAGGCTGTATGCGTGACCTCCACGATTACTGCCTTCAGTACCCACGAGATAGAAAGACTGCAGCAATGCAGCAGGCGAGAGACACATTTGTTTTAGACCCAGAACGGGTCTGCAGCTGACTGAGGATGAACAAAGTCCTTCAGCTCCAGCAAAACTGAGCACGAGCAGGGTTTCAGAGTCCGATACTCAATAAAGTCCCCACTCGGGATGATGCAGACCAGCTACAGCCCCAACGACTTCCACAAGCTTAGAGGAGATATCCAACTAAGTTCAGGACAGGGAACTGGCTGTGCCCACTAGTTCAAGAGAGGGAACTCCGTCCAAGGAGGCTTCTCCAGGACGCTTGAGACCAGACCTTTGCCATCAGGTAGTTGGCAGCACTTGCGCCAGCAGCAGCTTGCAGGCGTCTCTCTGGGGTCCCCTGTGTTTTTGATTCCAAGTTACAGGGTTCAAACTCCTGAATGGCTCAGGACGGCCTTCTGATTTACAAAAACTAGGACCTGGAACATTCAAACTCCTCAATGCCTATCCCATCATGGATAACCTCCTTGGCTATAGGCAACGGTGTCAATGGCTGTCCAATGCCCAGCTCGCATCAATTCTCAGGCACACAAAGGCACACAAAGGCTCCTTCCAGGCTCTGTCCAAAGCCTGGCAAGAGCATATTTGGCCATTTCGTATGGACCGTCAACAAACACCGGTCTCTAAAAACAAGGTTTTTTTTTTTTTTTTTAAATATTTTATTGATTTTATATTTTAGAAAAACAAACGCACAACACAATACAACTGTTAATTATTTACAGAAACCACAAAAGAAAATACGAGAAAGGAAAAAGAAAAAAAGAAAAAACTCCCCCCACCCCCCATCAAGCCAGAGCCGGCTCCCTTATATCCTCAGTCGGGGCACCGTCAGGAGAAACATTGTCCGTAGGCACATCTTCAGAATTCTCAGATTCGTCCAAGCCCTGTTGTGGGTTGGTCATAGAGGCCACCAATTGTCGCCAGGCCAGCAAGGGCCCTATCTCCTCCTCGCCCCCTCTAGTGACTGCTTCAAACCAAACCACGGATTCAGCCTCCGCCCACCTCATAAGGTCCGCCCACCATAGTTCCACTCTCGGCCTGCTAGCCGATTTCCAGTTCATGGCAATCCTGCGTTTGGCCAGAACATATGCCAGGTCCCTCAGCTTGCTCAGGTGCCTAAAGTGTCTGGGCCTGGGGAAGATCCCAAGCATACATGACCAGGCAGATCCCACGTCCAACACCACTCCCCCACTTGCGAGCTTCATCTTGACCTCCTCCCAAAATCTACACACTTCCGGGCAGGCCCAAAACATATGTAGCAACCCAGCTTCCACCTCCCCACACCTGGGGCATTTTTGAGTGATCGAGCCTCCGAACCGTGCGATCTTCTGGGGAGTCAGGTAGGCCCTGTGAGTAATATAGAACTGGAGTTGTTGGAGCCGTGCATTTCGGGACACCTTTTTATGATATCCCAGGACCCTCTTCCACTGACCCTCCGTCATGAGTTCACCCATCTCCTCCTCCCATTCATGCCTCAGTTGGGGCAACTCTTTCCCAGCCTTCGTTCTGAGGAGTTCGTATATCCGTGATATTTCATGCCCACCCTCTGAGACATCATACATAGTTTCAAGGGTGGCATCAGGATCATCTGCCAGTGCCGTCTCCGGCCATCTCTTTCTTACTTGTTGTACTAGCCTGGCATGGGTGATGTACTGGCCTCTGTGCACCCCCGTCTCATCCTGCAACTTTTGAAAGTCCAGCGCCTCCCCCTCTCTCCATATGTCCCCAAGCGTGGCCAGGCCCACCGGCTCCCAGTGCCTACGGACAGAGTGAAACAGTTGGGTGTCATTTTCGCACAGGGCCACCAGCGGGACCTGCCAAGATAGTGGTTCTGACTCCCCCATCAATTTCCATGTTCTGTGCCAGACCTCCCATCCCAACCTCAACAGCCACCCTCTTCCCGTCAGTTTATTCCTTTGTAGCCACACCACCTCTCTCAGGAAGTATGGGGCCGCATCCTCACGCAGCAACCTAGATTCCGCCGAATCTTCATCAGACAACCACCTGGCCACATACAACAGTTGTCCCGCCAGATAATATAGTTCGAAGTTGGGCAAGCCTATACCCCCCTTCTCGTACGGGTTCTGGAGCTTCCACAGGGCCACCCTATTCCTGGAGTTACCCCACACGAAGCCCCTACACATACTATGAAGTCGTACAAATAGGCTCTTAGGGATCAAATACGGGACGTTCACGAAGAAATGCAGGAGTCTGGGAAGGACCACCATTTTCAGCAAAGCCGCCCTCCCCATCATGGACAGGGGCAATCTGGACCAGAATGTCATGCTATTCCTGACCCCCTCTATGGCTCTCTCTGTGTTATGCTTGTGTACCGCTTCAATCCGGTGGTAAATATTTACCCCCAGGTACCTAAACGTGTCGGTCCGCCATGGTATTGGCAACACAGGCAGCCTCTCCAGCGGGACGTCCCTGTACCCGCCCAGAGGGAACAGGCTAGATTTCCTGGGGTTCACTGATATGCCCGAGAGGACAGCGTAATGATCCAGTACTTCCAGTACGTACTGCAGGTTCTCCTCCGGGTAGCAGAGGTACAACAGCATATCGTCCGCATATAGAGATGTTAAGTGACTGCCGCTGGCAGTGTTAATGCCCACCTCACCGTATTGTTGCCGCAGGCATATCGCCAGCGGTTCCAGCGCAAGTATATATAACATGGGTGACCAAGGGCATCCCTGCCTGGTCCCCCTGCTAAGCTGCCAGGCATCCGAGACTGTGGCCCCAGTCTTGACCCTAGCCACCGGGCTGCTATATAACAACTGGACCCATCTGATATAACCAGCGCCCACGCCGTATCCCTGCAGGGCCGCTTTCAGCCAAGGCCATCTCACTGAATCAAAGGCCTTGACCGCATCCAGCGACACTACCCGCCATCTCGCCCGTGTCATCCTTAGTATGGTCGATAACATGGTGCAGCCTCCTGTGGTTATCACTGATATTCCTGCCTGGGACATATCCCGTTTGATCCGGGTGGATCAGCTTGCCAATCACCTTCTTCAACCTGTTGGCCAGCACCACCGTGAGTATTTTGCTGTCCTGGTTTAGCAAGGACAGAGGTCTATAAGATCCACACTCAACAGCCGGCTTGCCTGGTTTCAGTAATGGGACAATCATGGCCTCACGGAGGGACAACGGGAGTTCTCCCTGTTCGTATGCCTCGTTAAACAAGGCCAGCAGTGGCTGCAGCAGCTCCTGCACGTACACCTTGTAAAACTCACCAGGCAGGCCATCCGCCCCAGGTGCCTTACACGTGGGGAGGCCCCGGATCACCACCCCCAGCTCATCAGAAGTGATAGGGGCGTCCAGTTCCTCCCGCTCCAGGTCGTCTAGGGTGGGCAGACCAATGTCTTCCAGTGTGTTCAGGATGTCCTGGCTCCTGTCCTCCCCAGTGTCCTCATACAAACGTTTGTAGAACCTGAGGAATTCCTCGTTCACCCCATCCTGAGTGTTGCGAAGACCACCGTCCTCACCACGGATCTCATGAATAACCACTCGGGGGGACTCACTCTTGTACAGCCAGGCCAACAGTCTGCCTGGCTTGTCGCCCCCCGCGTGCAGCCGCTCGGTGTATTTCCTAAGGTTCAGTCTACATAGTCGGTCCCAAAGAGCGCTGCATGCCACCTGAAGGTCTCTCATCCTAGTCTTGTCTACCTGAGTGGCATTCTCAAGACGAGCCAGGCTCTCCAGTTCCCTTTCGGTGTCCTGAAGCTCTCTCTCGATACCCCCTTGAAGTCCCTTGGATTTAGAGATGGCCACTCCGCGCACCACTACCTTAAAAGCCTCCCACAGAGTTCCCGTAGAACGCACACTACCCGTGTTTATCTCAAAATATTCCCCGATGGCAACCCTCAGGTCCTCCCGGAATCCCTCATCCTGCAGTGCCTCCGACCGGAGTCTCCATGTGGGGACCCGAGGCCTAGGGGGTTGGTGTCGCCACTCTACCACCAGGGGCGAATGGTCCGACAATACTCGAGCTTTGTATTCCGCCTCCACTATTTCGCCCGCTATCTCGGCAGTTCCAAACACATAATCCAATCTCGTATATGAATCGTATGGCGCTGCATAATGCGAATACTGCCTCTCCGTGGGGTGGAGTCTCCTCCACACATCCACCAGTCCCAAGTCTCCTAGCAATGTCCCGAGCGCCTTGGCCGCCGGCGACATTTTCCCTTTGGTGTCAGCGGACCGGTCGATTTTGGGATCTAAGACACAATTGAAGTCCCCACCCCACACCATCGCGCCCCCTACCAAGGGGCCAAGTTTGCCATAGAGGGATCTAAAGTAGGCTGCAGTATCATGATTGGGGGCATACAGGTTGAGGATGTGTACTTCCCTGTTCTCCAGGAGTCCTGTTATCGCCACCATTCTACCCTCCGGGTCCACTATCGAGTCGAGCACCCGGAACGGCACATGCGGCGCCACCCAGGTGATGACCCCTCTAGCATACGCCGAGTATGTGGCACCCACTACCTTGCCCTTCCACTTCCTCGTAACCACCTCCAATTTCTCCCTGGTGAGGTGGGTCTCTTGTAGCAGGGCTATGTCTATCCTCATCCTCTTCAGGTATAGCATGACTTTGTTTCGCTTGAGGTAACTATTGAGGCCTCGGACATTCCAGGTAACTATGCGAAGACTATCCGATGCCATCGGTTTGGTCTGTATTCAGCCCCGCCCTCCCCACAATACCCCCTTGGTCTAACACTCCGCCGGCTCTTCCGCCCTTGATCCCCATCCCCCCTCCCTGTTTCCCAACTACACACCACAGTAAACAACCCCTCCCATCCCAACAAAAGCCCAGCTCCATCCCTGGATCTCAGGCCCACCCGCGTCTGGTCTTATCCCGTTTACAAGGAATAGGACCCCGCGGGGCGTCGCCGATCTAACAGCGACCTAACTAACTAGATATATTACTATTGGGGACAAAGGAAGCCTCTTGGAGCTCCCAATCCAGTGACCACGGGTAGGCACGCCCAATGGGCCAGCCAGTCAGTACCACATCATACGCATCACATACCGTACAAATGACTATATTCAAGTCCCAATGTCTCGGCCCCATTGCCCCAGGCGGCCCAGCCATAAGCTACTTATCTTCCGCAGTCTCTGCCTGGATGCCCGATTCTTGAAGACTGCCCAGCGCATCTAGCCAGTCCATCGCTTCAGTTGGTGTTTCGAAAAACAGGGATCTGCTTCTGTAGACAACTTTCAATTTGGCCGGGTAGCATGTAGCGATGGCCAGCTTCACGAAGTCTCCTTTTCACCGCTCCGAAGTGCATCCGACTCCGCTGTACTTGTAGCGTGTAGTCAGGGTAGGCCGTGATCTTGGCCGATCCTCTGTCAATCGTTCCCCCTTTTCGAAAGAATTCAAGAATCTTTTCGCGATCACGGTAGTTCAGAATTTTCGCGATCACCGGCCGCGGGGGGGGCCCCGGGAGGCGGCCTCCTGGTTAGGGCCCTATGAGCTCTCTCAACTGCAAACCCCTGGGTCAGTACCCCGCCGGTAATCTCCTGCAAAAACATGGATTCCACAAATTCCGTGGGGTCTGGCCCTTCAGTTCCTTCAGGTAGGCCCACGATACGAATATTGTTGCGTCTGGCACGTCCCTCCGCCTGCTCCGCTCTGTCCTCCAGGTTGCCCACCCGTTGCACAAGGGCGTGTAGCTCCTTTTTATGAGCAGCGCAATCTGCCGTGTTCGTCTCCTTCTCAATGGTCCCCGCGCGTTCCGAGACCGCCCTCACATCCAGCCTAAGCAGATTCACCTCCTCCTGGACGGCACCGATCTTGAGGTTTAAGCCTTCCTGTAGCTCTTTCATGGCGAGGCCCAGCTTGGTCTCCCATGACACTTTTAAGTCCGCGATCGCCGCCAGCACCTCCTGTATCGTGCCAGGTGACTCCGCGGTCGTCACGGGGGTCTCTTTGATCTTGCCTCCTTCCGCCCCTGGGGGGGACTTGGCGTAAGCCTCCATCGTGGGCTGTTTGGCCTTGGGTTTCACACCTCTCGTGGTCATATTGTTGTATGAGTCGGGCGGGGGCCCGTCCCGCCAGGCACCGAGGGGGAGTCACGCCACCCAATGTCCAAAGCCTGACCCACCACACCATGGGGCATCTAACACGCCCGGAGCACCCCGACCACCAGGCCCACGGTCCTGTCGTTACAGCCACATCCGTTCGGCTCTCCCGCTCACTGGGCCACCGTGCGTCCTAGGCGGCGCTCATATGTTTTAGTCTCCAAGCAAAGGGACGCAAAGGTCCAGCACTCGTGATCGCGACACTGACTTCATGATCCTCGGTGTTCGCAACGTGTCGCCGCCATTTTGTCTTGTCCGCCTGCTCAGGGCTCGTCCCAGGCAATCACATTTATTTCGGTTTCTAAGCCTTCTGGACGTCCCAAACTTTCACCGGGTGTAGTGGTGGCTTTCACACACCTGGACATCGATTTCCAACGTCGGCCGCCCCCCGTGGACGTACCCCTCCATCAGGATCAAAACAGGATCAGCGGAGCTCCTCCAGAGTGCGACCTCTTACATGGCCGTCCAAGCCACGCCCCCGGTCTCTAAAAACAAGGTTAGCCATTTTGGCTACTATTTTGGTCAACTGGAGATCTCATTAAGACATGAATGGTGCACAAGAGTATACCCTCAAAGAGTAAAACAAGGTACCACTGCCACCAGTCTAGGGTACATTGGTTAAAAGAAAATGCCCTTAAAAAAAATAAAAAGAAAGGGGGGTGAGGTATCCCTGCACTACTATCCTTAAGGGGGGTTATAAGTCCTATGCAATAGACCTCAATCAGAGAACTCCTTGCACTGGTAACCTCAAGGACTCACCAGTGTCTCCAAAACTATATTAAGTTGAGGAAGGTTCAAACAGACCTCACTCACTAGGATCAGACAAAAAGCATATGGCAAGGAAGCTGCAAAAAGAAAAATCTTAGGTAACACTGAACCTTCAGAGTTCCAATCTATAGTTGGTTGGAATGCAGGGTTTTTACATAGGGAAACAGTTCTCATCATTGCATGTTCTGTTGTAAGGTAAGAGCAATGGAAAACGATGAGCTCCCGAGTGTAGATTAAGGTCTTGTGTGCAGGTGTATGGCATGTGGATGGGTGACACCGAATAGACTGGAACTCAGGGGACACCCATGGAGACGGAGTCAACTACCCCAGCTAATGCCACCCAACATCTTCACCCGCCCCTTAGCTGCTACCAGGCACCACAGTGTTGTGGAATTGCCGAGATATTGGCAATCGCCACACTACCTGAGTTGTGGACATTGGCTGGTCCACTGGCCACAGGAGTATGTAGGGAGGACAGGTGGGGTCATGAGGGAGGCAGGTGGAGGTGGAGGCCAGATGTGAAGGGGACCTTGAATGCCAGACGGGCCCAGATCAGGACAGAGGCGCATCAGGGGAGACTACGCAAACCCAGCGCCTCGATCCAGGATAGAGATGCCAACTAACGAATTCCACTAACAATTTCCCCCTCTGCATACACCTCTGAACCAAAGACAACCACGAACCTACAGCACAACAAACCGCACAAACTTCACTACATTATAACAACAAAACAAAAAACACACAGACTTGCACAATAGCACATGACGTCTACCGGCCGCAAACACCCCAAGCCCAGCCAACGGACCCACCGGGCTGAGGCCGCCAAGAGCACATCACTGCTCTCTTGCACTTTTCCTGCTTCCTCCCACTAACTCACCCTCCCTTCCTCTTTCAGACCCACCATTGCGCCCGGGGACCACTCTGGTGGTGATAGTGCGCAGTACAAATGTCCTTTAACATTAACATGTGGTGGTGAGACATAAAGCGTACGAGACACGACAATGCAGAGCCAACCACTGTCACTCCACTCTTATTGGTTTCTAATTTAGGAGTTCCTTTCTACCAGGAGTGCACTGGAACATTCCACAGTACTGAACCCGAACGCAATGCCTAAGAGTTCTACATCGTCTGCAGTGCCCACTTTACAGGTGTTGCTTTGCTTCAGAGGTCAATAAAAAGGTGGCAGCCATCACCCTCCACATCACAGGAGGATTCCTTCATTTGTAGCGCTCCCCATTTTCTTCTAAAGCCACCTAGCTCCCTCGCCTTTTGCTGCTCTGTGGGCCAAGGATACAGTCCACTCTGAAAGCCCCATACCTCCACCCCATCTATCCGATATTTCCCTTGCAGCAATGCATAGGATCAACGTACAGAGCAGCACTACCTGCACAACAGAATTCAACGCACACATCCAAGTACCTGCATCAAAGAGACCTCAAAGTAAAGAGCAGGATACCCATAGCGAACACAACCAGGTGAACCCCACAGAATTGAACCGAGAAAAGGCCATGTGCATTCAATGGACTTCAACAAAGACCTCAACACGTGGCCCAAACACAACTCCAAACAGAGACGAGACACTGTCTTCTCGGCAGAGCTCAATGTAGACCAGCATGTCTGCTTTCACTGCTATTGGAGACACAGCATTGATGTTCCAACTGGCCTCCTCCGCATTTGAAGTCATAGCAAGGCTTTCTTTGGAAGTACATCTCATGTCTTCTCTGGTTTACCCCCACTATGCCATTGGAAACACTTGCAAGTCCTCCAATAACAGAACATGCTCTTCACATGGACACACTGTGCACTTCTGTTCATAGTGGAAAACAGGGCACCTACCTTCTCCAGGCTCATCTTCTCGGGCATGACAATGATACAGCGATATCCCTTTACAGCTGCCGCCAACGCCAGGCCAATTCCTGCATAGAGGACAACCAAAGAACAGTGGAATAGCAGTCGGGAGATACAAGGGTAAAATAGTGCAGCACAAAATGCACGGTCCCCAGTGGCACGGGGCAAGAGGGAGAACCCCAATTCTGGCAGAGCCCGTGCCTGGGGAGTCAGAGACAATTAAGACTACTACTGAACGGACATGAGGAGAATAATAAAGTGGCTCTATGACCATGTTAATGTCTCATATAACCCTCTTGACCCACTTAGATGGCAAAGGCTGCGGAATAGCAAAACCTATACACCAGTGTTAGCTGTCAATCGGGCTGGCCAATGTTTGAGCGTGTGCTCGTTCTGATGAGGCCATTGTATTTTATGGGTTCTGTGATGCCATCTAAATTTCCAGACTCTCCTTGCAGCTGCCCACAACTGGATCTCGCGTTCCTAGTGAGTAGCTCACCGTTACTCCACAGCTGTACAATGCCTAGGGTTCCAGATGTGGGCCACATACTCTTTGTGGGACTGTTGGATCTCGCGTTGCTAGGGAATAGCTCACCCTTACTCCACAGCTGTACAATGCCTATGTTTCCAGGTGGGCTACATACTCTCTATGGGACAGTTGGATCTCGCAGCGCTAGGGAATAGCTCATCCTTACTCCACAGCTCTACAATGCCTATGTTTCCAGATGTAGGCCACATACTCTTTGTGGGACTGTTGGATCTCGCATTGCCAGGGAGTAGCTCGCCGTTACTCTACAGCTCTACAATGCCCATGTTTCCAGATGTGGGCCACATACTCTTTGTGGTACTGTTGGATCATGCGTTGCTAGGGAGTAGCACAGCTCTACAATGCCTATGTTTCCAGATGTGGGCCACATACTCTTTGTGGTACTGTTGGATCATGCATTGCTAGGGAGTAGCACAGCTCTACGATGCCTATGTTTCCAGATGTGGGCCACATACTCTTTGTGGTACTGTTGGATCATTCGTTGCTAGGGAGTAGCACAGCTCTACGATGCCTATGTTTCCAGATGTGGGCCACATACTTTTTGTGGGAATGTTGGATCTCGCTTTCCTAGGGAGTAGCTCACAGTTACTCCCCAGCTCTACAATGTCTATGTGTGTTCCAGTGGGGTCTCCTTGGGATTGCCCAGTGTTAGAGCTGGTGTTAATTCAGAGAAGGCAGCAATTACTCCTGGGTTATGCAATGCCTACTTGCACTTCGAGATATGTGCACTCACCCCTTTGTGCTGCCAGTATTGGACCTGCTGTTACTACAGAGCAGGTCACACCAGGGCTCTGCAATGCCTACCTGTGTTTCCAGACGTGGGCTCGATGATAGTGTCCCCAGGTTTCAGGATGCCGTCTCGCTCTGCATCCTCCACCATCCTCAGGCTGATTCGATCTTTAACGCTACCTCCTGCATTAAAATACTCACACTTTGCCACTGAAATACAAAAGCACAAACAACATTTGAACAGAGGACTTAACAGAGAGAGAAACATATCAACACTTTCCAGAGGAGCAAATTCTAATCGGAGTATGGTGCAAGGAACCCAAAAATCAATCTGTACAATGGTGCAGTTTGAGGAGGAAGCCCAGCCAACAACACACCTATCATGGCAAGTGGAAATACGCCTAGTATGAACCACCCAGGGTATGTCATCTCTCACATGTTGCTGTCATTTTCTGCTCGGCCCTCCTGTGCTTCTTGTACAGTGACCCAAAATTTCCCGTGCCGTTAATGCAGCACCGGCAGAATGTGGTGATCTCTTGTGTTCCAGAAAACTATGTGTGCTGTGCCCGCGCTGAGATTGTATTAATGGGTAGAAAACTGCTATTACATGAGGCAGCCTAAGGTAGCCAACCCGAGTGCAATTTTTAAATGGAGCCTGAATGTTTTTGTCTGCGATTACTTCAGCACCCACCTTGGCTGCTTCGTAAATAGAATTAAACTCAAACCTCAGTTACACACTTGACGCCATCTCTGAAAAATGTTCCACCAAACAAAAATGGCTCCTAAACCAGGGATCACTATGACATATGTCCCACTTTGGGGCAAAGTATGGGGGTCATTCAGCAAGCAAGCAGAGACATGTTTAGGCAGTTAGGGGTTTCTCCCTCTGCATGTCAGGCACATTTTTATAAAATGCATTGGCAAATAAGACACATTGCTGCCCATCGTGGAGCCATAATTAATAATGTCAGACGGGATTGGCCAGAATAGTCCTCATACAGGATTTGGAATAATGGCCATCAAGCAGAATTTGCAATATTACCAGCAGGCAAAAGACTAGGAATAATGACAGCTTCCAGGGGACTAGCAACAAGGACCCACAGGTGGAATTTACAATGCTGATGAGCAGGCCCAATGCATATGCCAGTCAGACAGCAGCTGACAGCACAACCATCCGCAATGGGGTGGTGCTGCATATCAGCCAGTCGTCCTGGTACGGGCATCTATGGATCCCCTGTAGACAGATGAGACACAAGAGTGTCCATCACCTTGTTGAACCCTCCGAGCCAAACTTAATCCAGGACAGGCCTTTGTGCTACATGACGAATATGGTCAATTTGTTCCTTCTCCCTACAGGGGAGCCACCCTGTGTGAGGCTTGGGAGGTGAGCCCACTCTGCAAAAGAACACCCTCGCTAGGGGTTTGGGCAAGCAGGACGTCACTGGGAGTAACTCCACTTTGTGGGACAAGGACTTCAGTCAGAGAAGAACTTCCCAGATAATAGCACAGCGTCTGTTTATATGGAGGCGGAGAAGACTATTCTTACTAATGACTTTATACCACCCAACAGTGACCCTTAATTTATTTTTCTTTACCTCAAAGAAATGGTGGTTTCTTGTTTGGACACCACAGTCAATGAGGAACACCCCCCCCCCTTCTGTTGATGATTTACTTAAGCACAGGTGAAACTGTGTATGGCAGGAAATCTATGCTGGGCACAGATTGCTTCTGACACAGACACCTGTGCGGACGGAACGTCCTGAAGAGGAGTAGCCAAGTCCGAATGCGGATCAGACGGTGAGGTGGGAAGCGAGCTGGAGCCTAGCCAAATGCTAGAATGCTGGCACCCCGTCTGGCCGAGCAGAGAGAGGCAGCAACGGGAAAGCCCTTGTTTACTTTGGTGGCGCAATTGCAAAGAAGCAGTGGTAGGCCAGGGGCTATCGAGGGACGTAGTGGAAGAGAAGCGAACGCTTCCACAGAGGAGATACTGTTGAGACAAACGGACATGGGATACTAAATTCAAGAGATCGTATGAGGCCACGGGAACCTGAAAGCTGAAGCTGGGGAAGGAAAACACACACACTGTGGATTGAGAGAAACAGCAAGGTTAAGGAAGCTTGAGAGGCTTATCTAAGCAGGCGCCCCATACTGATTAGAAGGCAAGGAATACAAGTTTGTTGTGTGTAACTTGGAAGAACCTCCAAGGGTAAGGGGGCTTGACAAATACGCAGTGACAAGCACACTGCTAAATCTGACAGACAGCAACACGTCTTCTCTGTATACCAGTTAGGGAAATCAACAAGAGTATGAGAGCTGGAGACAGCAAATGGGGCAAGGGTCCTGTGTGAATCAAGTTGAAGTGAATGAGAACATTTGTTTTGTATCCAGGCTAGAGAAACTGGTAGGATTACAGAAATGTGAATAATCAGAGAAGTCACGTGCCTACACAACATCCTAAATCTGATAAGGAACAAGCTTTGCAAAACCACCCCAATCCGGGGAGTCAGGTAACCAGAGACTGGTTTGGCAAGAAACTTGGTGTAAGGGAAAGCTGTTGGCAAGATTGTATGTAGTAACCGTGTGGGAGACTACACCAGCCTTGTCCTCTTGGTAATAAGTAACCGACCTATTGGTACAGGTCTGTACTACACAAGTTGGTAGAATGACTGAGCAGCCAGGCCTATCTCAAGAGGGGTAAATGTGAACTGTAGAGATGCAACACAGTTTCACTGTTGCAAGCATCCAAATACCACTTATACTCAGGGTTTTCTAGTAAAATAATTATTTATTTATCAGTCAGTTTAAAAAAAACTTTCTTTAGAAAGAGCAATATGCAACAATAAAATACACTTCACAACCCGTCCTCAGATTTAAGTTAAGAAAGTAGGTACCCTTTTGGGACGTCTCTCACACACAGACACACGCACACACACACGCACACACACACACACACTTCCTGCACCCTGAGGTGACTTCAATTACTAGGACATTGATGCATCACGTTTTACACTTAATGCAATACTGAGGTTTTGGAAAAGGAAAAGGTTGGGGAAGGAAACGGTTAACAAGTTCTCATAACAGGTCAATACTTTACAATCCCCCAGTGAAGTCTAGGTTAGACCTTTCCCAGCAATACAAGTTAAACTTATGCACCACCTATGAGGGACAGTTAAAACCAAAGACAATGTGTCAGAAGAGTCTGCAGGGAGCCAGAACAGCCAAAGTCAATTTGAACAATGTCTAGGAATCTGAGGCACTTCTTTAGATAGCATAAAAGTCTTGCACAATGTTATTTAGAGAGTTTGTAGAAAAGGAATCACTGTTGGGCCACAAGCTGCAAGGCTTGTGAAAGGCAGAGCTGAAATCAACTCTGCAAAAAGCAGCTACTGCAAGTCTCCAGTGACAACAAGCAAGCTACAGACAAAAGAGGAAGTACCCCTTCAGTCAAGACTGTGCCTTAGGTTTGGAGAAGAGGTTACAGCTAGCTTCTATTCTGGTTGCAGTCTTGCAGATCCTTGGTTCCTGGGCCTCAGCCGTGGGGTCAAGAGGGAAGGCATCAGGACTCCTCCTGCACTGCAGTTCAAAGGTCGTCAACGGCTATGCGCTCTTTCCAAAATCAGCAGCACTTCGCGTTTCAGCTACCGGTCAATAGCACCACCGCGGTTCTTGGACACTTGATGGGCTTCCCTTGCTTCTGGGTCCAGCACTCTGTTGGGGTTGCTCAGGCTTGGGTCGTCCTGCGTTTGGAGGGTCCTCATGATCTTCCTGGAGCTCAGGTTTGGCCCAAAAACGATGTACTTGATTCTGGTGTTCCTGACCCCTGGCACTCGGTTCCAGCAGCAGCAAGGAGGTACAGCCAGCAGGGAGAGGGGTTTCAGAAAAGTTAGTCTTGGGGTCAGTTGGTCCCACCAACCCAAGGGAAGAAGTCGTCCGTTCCGGCCTTCTCTAGTCGATACGAAGTTGGAGCTTCAGAACTGTAGCAGGGCTTCACCGGGCAGTTTAACGGTCCAGGGGGGTATAGCAAGTTTATCTTCCAAGTTCTTTCGTCTGATGTTTCTTCAAGTGGTCGACTCTGCCTTCTGTTCAAGAGACCTCACCTTTTATGCAGGTTTCTCCCATTCATGCAACGCCTAGCTGTCAATCACACAGCAGGGTGGCTGTCCTTCCAGGCCAGCCATCCAGCAAATCAGCATTGGGTGCATTCAGATAACCAAGGAGACTAAGGACAGGGAGTTTTGGGCACCTCCCTTGCTTTCTGCCCTGCCAAACACACTGGAGCCAGAGGCGGGTTTCAGCACTGAAGCCCCCCAAAGGCAAAACAAACGAAAGGGTTAAACCTGGTTTGGAGCGCCCAAGAAAGACCTCACAAACAAGAAATGGCAAAAAAAGAAGACCAGGGCCTTTTTGACAAAATGGGCACCCATGGGTGACTTACAACAGCTGAGGATTCACCAACGACCGACAAGGGTTCTCTCCCACTCTGACACTTCTTTGGCTTTGGCAATGTGGGTTTAAGTCTGTTCCTCTTATGACCTTCTTTGTATATGGGCAACATGTTTTATAAGCATTGGGTTACTCAATGACCCTCTCTTGGACTTGGCAATGTTTGTTCTTTTCAACTTGCTTTGGTACAATTCTCTTTTGACTTTGGTAATAGTGGTTAGTTTGGATTATTTCCCTTGCTTGCTGCTGGCCTTTAATCTGACCCACATGCATACAATCACAAACCTTTGGTCTGATGGTGCAGTTCTTATTCTTACACTTGCTCCTTTTAGTGTCAGCTTGGTTTCATAAAGAATGATTGATCTGCTTTATATTAGTTCGGTATTTAAAAACAATTTATTTTCAATGTTTCTCTGCTTCTAGAATGGTTATGCATAAGGCACCCAGTACTGACCATAGGGCAGTTACAGTGCACTCCTGTGTTACAATCTCTTAGTGAACTCACCCGGTCTGGCGTGCATGTCTGCTCGCCTCGCTGCCTACAGGTCCTTAGCTTCTGCTTGCCATCGCGTCCCCGAAAGCCTCTGCTTCTTGGCTTCCCGTGACTCACGTAACTTGAAAAAGGAGCTTTCCTTGCTCACACGGCTCTCTGGTGCTCGCCTGTCACTGCAGCCCTTCTGAAACTGGGGAAAGCTTTTAAATCCACTGCACGATCTCTGCAGCTGAGATTCTCAGGCGAAAAGCCTTCCTCAACGCTTCCTGCTGCACAACATCTGCAATTAAGGTCTTCGAAAGAGGAGACCTTCTGAGGACCGGTATCCGTTCACCTCACAATGGCGGTTTGCACGTCTCTTCTCTCTAAATTCTGCTTCTGCTGCCATCTGGAGGTTTCACAACTACTGCACATCCTGCTGCTATTCTCCTTCTCTATGGCCTGCACCTGAGAGGGCCTTGTATGCCTCCCAGTATCCTTCAGGTGTGGGCCTCATTACTAATAGGCTGCCACTTGCAGTCTGGTGCCTCTGCAGCCCTCTTCTTCGTCCCAGTACTTTGGGAATGATTGGACTTGGGAGTCCAGTGTCTAAAAATGAGTTTCTGTCACAGCTTCTATTTTTATAATAAGCCATTAGAATGGTGGGGTCTCAGGGAAAGATATAAAGGGGGTGGGGGTTTTCTCATTCCTCCTGACCTGCTTTCCCCCTCATGTGATTTGTGGTTTACTTTTTTGCATGGTGAAGGGCTACATCCTAGGTTCAAAGGCAACAAGCCGATCTCTCACTGTAATAATGTCCTTCCCTCCCGTGCCGCTGTTCTCTGAACATGCACAGGGTATTGGGGAGAATCTTGGGCTGTTAGGAGAAAGCGGGGTACAGGTGAAGCGCTTGCACAGTTATCACTCCCTCCCCGGCCGGTTATCCATAGGTGCTCCAGAGCAGGGTGCGGTACGAGTCACCTGAGGGCCCTTGGACCAGAGTCAGGTATGCCCCGCTGGAGCAGGTGCAAGAGTGTCTCCTTTCAGCCCTCTTGCAGTGAGAAGACCAGGAGGGAGTCTCGCCCACAAGATGCCCTGGAGAATGACTGTTCCCTTACTCAGGAGGCGGTCTCGCACACGAGATGCCCTGGAAAATGACCGTTCCCTTACTCAGGAGGGAGCCTCGCACACGAGATGCCCTGGAGAATGACCTTTCCCTTACTCAGGACGCGGTCTCGCACACGAGATGCCCTGGAGAATGACCATTCCCTTACTCAGGAGGGAGCCTCGCACACGAGATGCCCTGGAGAATGACCGTTCCCTTACCTAGTTGTTTATCTCTATTCTCGACGCACAAAGTCTGTCTGTTGGGGCAGAGGCTATCCAAAGGCCTCCTCCCACTTAGTTTGCTTACAAAGAAGCGAGTGATCCAAAAACGAGTCACAGGGCAGGCAGTGCACAAGTGCCATGCATGTGAAGGTCTCAAAGGCAAAGAATTTGCAAAGGCTGTATGGATGGGTGGCGGGAAAGCTCTGGGCAGCAACCTGCACAGCGCTTGAGACATATGTTGTACTGTAAATTTGGGTGAAATAAGGGGCAGCTGAATTGCAACAGTATGTCCCGTCCAACGTGGAGAAGGGGACAGGTGGTTGGGCAGGTCGCGCAGATAAGGTGACACATGGGGGTGGGACTAGAGTAGACCCATTCTGGCACTTGCTGAAAAGTTCCACTGAAACCCTGCTCGTCCCGTCTGTGTACAGCAAGAAGTTCCAGGAGTATGAAGGTAAGGGGACGGGACAGCCATCTAGCAGCAAATATTCCCATCATTTACAATTTTCAAGAAATTGTTCCAGGGTGCCCCCCTGCCCCTCCATTTTGCCTTGAGAAAACATTTACTGTGTGAAAAAAAGTGCGTCGGGACTGAAATAAAATTATCACATACACACAACCAATAATACAATTATTTCATGTACCTCCTTAACACGTGCATAATTGATTCCAGAAGAATTCAAGGCACAACCTTTTGAGGTCTATTGTTTCTCTCAATTAAATAGACTTCACTTTCAGGTAAAGAGGTAAGAGTAGAAGAATACATGTGAGTGGACACAATTGCTCTAGCCTGTTAAAAACAGAGCAAGTGCAAGGCACGATCCTACCTCCAAGCAGAACACCAACCTTTGCTGGGAGTAGGGAGCGTTCAGGGGTAGGTGGCAAGATATCCTGCATTTAGGGACACACCATTTCTAGTATAAGTAAAGATAAGATCTTAGACAGTAGGTGTAACAATCAGTAGAACTACCCTGGGGGCTGCCGACACCTGGATTAGGGAGAGAGGACAGAGACGTAAGCCCTAGGTCCCAAAGACTCTGTATATTTGCTGTACGGTCTGACATGATACACATCGCCACATAAGCTTGCGATCCAGCTAAAGTAATGAGAACAAGTGGGCCTTGTGTGTAGAACTAGAGGTGCTACTCCTGATCGACTAGGCCTGTAAATCACAAGGACCCCTAGTACATGGTTACCTTGCACTGACTGCATATCTAGTATGGGGGCTCAAAACCAAACTTGACCAAGTGGACTTTAATTTGTGGAGGCTGTGAGAAACCTGAAGGTGTCTCACTTACTAGTCCCCCGGGATCTGTCATCCAGGTGGCTAGGACACGGGCTTCGCTATTGGATCCAATTCCTGGGGGTGGACCAATGCAGGAGGATCACCTGGATGGGGCTCTTCTGGGAGTGGAAGTGGGACACCGAAGGGTGAGACGCGGTATCCCCTATTTTCTTATGACACCTTTTCCCCATCCTGTCCATTAGGATACTTAGAAACTCTACCCCCCTCTTTCCAACACAAACACTTTCTCACCACGTGAGCGACAACGGACTAATACCAGGGCTGTTTACCTGATATGCCCCAACACAAGGTTCAGGCAAAGTCAGGCAATTGCCGACAACTAAACACACTCGACTGCCCTTTCCCTTCCCTACTGAGATAAAAAGCGGAGCATAAGAGCACACTGAGCAAGGCCAAACGCACAAGGAAACAGCTATTGCAGGACGGCAGTGCAAACGGAGGAGAAAGGCGGAGATACCTAAAAGGACAGTTGCCCTTGCCCTTTTCAACCCAGACCCACGAAAATGCTGACAAAAGAAACACAAGACCAGGAATCGCAGCTGGCGAATTCTGCGACGGATGTCAGCGGTACATGGAATCCTCCCACACAGATAGCCAGGGCAGGGAGACTTGATTGCCATTGTGGTACCGTCCTGGACTCCAGCGGCAAAAGAAACGCTAACGTGTTCAGCACAGCCTTTGAGTTGGAAGAACCAGATAGTGGGCTGTGCTTTGTTGGGCTCAAGGTTGCAGTAGCAACATTAAGAAGATTAAGCTACAAAGGTCTTCTGTGAACGAACTTTGTACCAGAGATAGAGTGGTCCACGCCATGTGGGCACTCGTTGGAGGCCTCTGTCTGGTACCCCTCTCCTGAGCAAAGAGACTATGTTTAAGTAAAAGTGTAAAGACACTACAAATACCAGGAGGCCATAGGGCAGGCCGACATGGGGTGTCACGGTGGTCATACAAGGGTCGAGCCAAATCCCTTTTACAATCGAAAGTCCTTGATAATTTGCAGAGTGTTTTTACGAGTGTGAAATTGTGAAACAGGCGCTTGTGCCCAGCGAAGGGGAACGCCGTGCAAACTGTGGTGTTTGTGGATAAACACGCACTTGCCATAAGCTAACAGAGTGGCCCAGCAAGACTTGATCGCCCTTCGGAAGTCTTTGTTTAAAATTGCAAGTGCTGTGGAAGGTCTGAGCCTGGATGAGGGGGACCTAACTAAAAGGTGGTTGTTTAAAAAGACATTAATACTTTAGAATATTACAAATAAAGAGATTGTGATTAAAAAGGCGATAGTGAACTCGACCGAGGGACGTCAAGAGCAAAGTTGTTGAAGAAGCCAAGTGAGCAACATTGTGATGACAAGTATGAACCCGATTGAGAGAGACTAACGAGTGAGAAGGATCGGAGCCCGGGTGAGGGGGATCCAAGGGGTGATCACCCGATATAAAGGTTTCCAGAAGGGACATTTTTTGTTTTGGCATATCAGGCCCTCTGAAGCAAGACACTTTGCATGAGAAGAGACCTGGGCACAGGCTCGTGCCAGAGAAGTCCAGGAGTGCGATGTGTGCAAGAGTCCCCCCTTGTGCCGTGCTAAAAAACGTGCAGAATGGAGACCCCCGGCCATAGCATTCTGACTTATTTTGTGAACACCTTTCTTTCCTTGTGAACATTATCCCACACTATTTTGTATCTTAGCGGTAAGGATTGGCAATAGGTTTTCTTAGTATAGGCCCTTTTTATTAGACTAGACTCCACTAGGACTGTATTATTATTTGATGGCCATAGCTTGCTCCCATCTTAGGTTTAGATTAGGCGTTTATAGCACCCATTTTACAGTTTAATAAACACCTTTGAACTGTGATCACTTGTGTCTGTCTTGCTTTAATACCATGCCTTTCTTACAAGGCCAAACCAAAGATTTTCCAAGAACATTTTAAACCAGTTACTTCAAAAGACAATGCAGGCACAGAAACCCAAGGATGAAAGAGGTGGATGTTCAAACGAAACGCTAAAGATTAGATGAAATTAACCACCAATAAGTCCCTGATGAAAAATTGGAAATTTGTAAAGGAGTAAGGGAAGCTCATTACTTGGGGGTTAATTCTCAAATGGTCTTATGTTAATCACTGAACGGGACAAGGAAGAACATTTGGTTTACAGAAATCCTAAAAGGAAAGTCATTCCAGTTTAAATGCAGGTAGGGGCAGATATGTGAAACACCCCTATAAAATGAAATGTCCACTTCAGCAAAATGCTGCTAAATGCCAGAATTCCATGGCTGAACAGTTTAAAGCAGAGGAAAATTGAATATGTGCAGCAAAAATGAAGAAAATGCATCAACTTTCTGAAAACAAAACCCTCCTATGGGACAAATGTAAATCAGCTGGTGATCATTCCACAGTGGGAATGTGAACATCCCTCCACAGGAAGAGCGTGAAGAAAAAGCAGTAGATGAAGGGCTTCAGGAATGAAAACTGTTAGATTAGAACTGCCAATCTAGGGGGGGGCAAAGGATGGCCTTAGTTGGGAGGGGGGCGTGCGCAAAGCGAGGACTGCTTTCATTAGAAAATATAAGCAGATATGGCATCTGGAGGGCACGGGACACTATTTTAACTGAAAGGGATGTGGGGGGCTCACCATAAAAACGTCTGTATACCACTGCCCTTAACAATGGGCACTTTTGTGAATGGGCAAGCAATGTGTGTGATGAGACTAGAACCAGGCACATGCTTGGGAACAGGGAACTGCTGCATGCAGCTGTACCCGCCCTGATGCACCAGGTGGCAGAAAGCAACCTGCAAGGTTGAGGAGACAAGGCCAGTGGTAAAGGGCAGCCACTTACGAGCGAGCAGATAAGCTGTGCAACAACTATTTTAAGGAAGAAGGAAAAAGCTCATACAAATATTGTGTGGGGCAGACTCCAAAAACAGCATCAGGAACAATAACCAGAGGCCACGCTGGTCCTTGATAGCGAATGGTTTGGCCCGTAGCTTAGCAACTTTAAAGTCAAAACCTCCTGTGGGTACGTGTGTGGAATATCAAAACCTCCTGTGGGTACGTGTGTGGAATATCAAAACCTCCTGTGGGTACGTGTGTGGAATATCAAAACCTCCTGTGGGTACGTGTGTGGAATATCAAAACCTCCTGTGGGTACGTGTGTGGAATATTTTATCAAATCCGATATCGCACACCCCAGCCAAAGAGACACTGTGGACCCCTAAATCAATTTGAAAATCGAAGGTAAAGGATGCCAAGAGAATATCTGGCAGCTTCAAAAACAAGAAGGTGGTAGCCCAAAAGGCCAAGAACACAAGCTGTTAAAGCTTTTATCTCGCGCCCCAAAATGTGTACTCCCCACTAGCCTTTGGCGAGTGATAATATCTTGGCGTGTAGGTAATGAGGTGCTGGGTGCATGTGGAGAACTGTCATTCATGCCATAGGATGAGTGACTATGCCGGCTAGTCCTTGCAAATTTAAATCTTTACCCCCGATTTATCAGAATTGTAGACTCCAATCATAATGAGGGTAATGGGGGCATTTTTCAGGGTGGAAGTGTTCCCTTATTCTGGAAAGAAGGGATAAGAGTACCAAGCTATAAAAAGGGTGATACGTGTGACCAAACGCATTGCTGGATGTGGGCAGAAGGGCTACTCCATCATCTTGATCCAGCGATTGGGATGTCTATCAAATGATATAAGTCATTTATAACGCACCTGTACAGAAATGTTTCTAGCGATGCAGCTGTATGTCCGTTTCCTAAACCTAAAACAGGCTTTTGATCCAAGCAACCAACTTACGACTTAAATTGTGGGAAAAACCGAGGAAGCTTAGTCTTCAAATCAACACCGGGCAACAAGCAGACAAGTAAAGTATATGGCAAAGGACTCACTAACGTCATCTTGTAACCAAAGAGTAGTAAGGCAATGCTGTATCCTTGCACCACCTCTGACAAGGACCTAATAAAACCAGCGGGTAAACCTTTACCTTGATGATCACTGGCTTTACCGCCCTCCTGTTTGCCAACAATATGGTCATCTTGGAGGAGACCAAGAGGCGCTGGTTAGGAGAATTAGGCCATCTAAGGAATAACTCTAAAAAGCAATGGCGATTTAAATGAAACACAAGGACGATCCTCCTCAGAAGGTGTGCTAGAAGAAGTAAAGATTACAGATGGAGAAAGTTGGAGCCAAGCTAAACAATACCCAAATATGATATTCTCAGAGACTTAATCCTGCTTGCCACATGTCAAAGAGCTTCACCAGAAACGTATGTGGCAAAATCATGTGCCTAAACGTGTTGGTGGATGATGAGGTTGCCAAAAGGAGCCCAGTGCCGCCACAAGCCTGATAGTGTTGGGCTTGAGGGAACACGGTCAGGATCCAGTGGCTATCCCTCCAACACCATGTCACATTGCCACTTAGATGCTCCTGGCCCACCAGGGAATTGAGGAGCACGAGTCCTACAGGGCTGGCAGCGCCTATTTGCATGGCTTCCACAGCGTGGGTGCAGTAAACTCATACACATCTAAAAAGCAAAAGAAAGGGACTCTAGCTAAAGCCATGAATCCGAGAGGCAGTAATTGCACAAGGCCTCCAGTTCCCTACAGTTAAGAACGATCAGTGAAGGGAGTCCACCATAGGGTCAGGATGTGACCACTAGCGAGAGGTCCGCCCAATGGAAGACACAAGCCAGCCCCGAATTCTAACATCAGAACTGGAAGCCATCCTCTGGGATGGGATCCCTCCAGCCAATCCACACCAGCAGGCTGAACAGACACAGAGTTCCCTTTCTCAGACAGAGGCTAACAGGCTGTGCAGATTATATGATGTGGCATTTATAACGCACCTGTACACAAGTGTTTCTAGGCGCAAATGTTATGATAGGCAGAGCTACGACTGCCCAGGAGGTGGGATGAGTCAGTCCAGGTCCCTAATCAGGGCTATAAAGCCTCCCCAAGCGTAGAGCTAAATAGAGATGAATTAGGGAGGGTCATTCACAAGCTCCTATAAAGACTCTGTCGCCAGCCTCCAACCTGGAGCTGGGACTGAGGAAGAGCCCCCAGCCCCCCTCATTCAATGTACAAGGGTGCGGGGAACCCCTAAGAGCCAGCGATTAGGTGATCACTTGTTTGGTAATCTTTTGGGGGGACTCAGGGGTCCCTGTCCTGAACTAACTCAAAACTGGGAGAACTCTTTCTTGGTGTTCAAAGATTTGCCTGAAGCACTATCCACATCCTGGAGACCAACCATCCAGACAACTTTAGTAGTTCAGACATTATCAGTTTTCTTTGTCGCTAATTTGTGCACAGTCCATAATAACGCTTTTGGTTAAGCACTACTTTTAGTTTGCCCTTTATGTTGTCCCATGTCAAATACAGCACAATGAGAAAGGCAGCCGCAAACTTCAGTCACTTCTTAACTCATATAGAAGGAAAATGCTCATAAGAACACTGAAGATGTATGATGCGAAAGCCTGGCAAGGAAACCACCGCAGGCACTGGATACAATCTCAGATGCCCTACTAAGATATGCTGCAAGCCTCCCGGCATGGATCCGTAGGGTGGCGCTGTACTGGGAACTAGCGAGACCTTCATGATCAGCCAAGGTGGCACGTTCACCTGTTCTATGCTGCATAAATACATATATAAATAAATAATTGGGACCTAAAGAGCACCCCCCCCGAACCCCTCGGAGGGGTGATGAGGAAACTGGTATGATCAGAGCTGGAGAAGTTACTCCCGAGACAACACATGTAATAGCCTTGCTGCTGTAATCCTGCTTGACGAAACAAGAATCCACACACAGGAACGTAATTAAGTGGAAAATAGATTCCATAGAATTGCAAGACGAAATACTGACAATTCTGCTCCGAACGGCTCCTTAAAAGTTTACTCAAAACGCGTCTGTTCACCAAGACAGCTCTAAACCAATGAAGAGCTGGAGACTGAGGCTACAGATCGGGCGGGCAGTCTTTTACAACTAGACAGAGTAACTACAACCTGCGGCACATGGACAACCTTGCACATGTTCCAGTGTTGGCAGGCACTAATGGAAGCAGAGAGAAGACTGGCTAAACTCCAGGCCTCGAGGCCCAGAAACATGTCTGATTTCCAGGATACCCCTCATTAATATTCATGAGGTAAATTTCCATACAATGATTCTAAATATATGCACTTATCTTCTCATGAATATTAATGAGGGATATTCTGAAAACCCATCAGGATTCCGGCCCTTGAAGCCTGGAGTTGAGCACCCCTGGGCTAAAGCCATTACTAAGATATAAGGGTATATGCAGAGCAGGTGGCAGTCTTTCTCTCATACAGGGAGAAGCCTCGTCAGTATATTACACATTGGGGGACTTTCTGCTGCCAGGTCGCCTTTCGAAACTGACAACAGGAAATGGACCTAGAGCTAAAAGTGCAGGACTATCATTTTTTATGCTTAGTGAACAAATGCTTCTTTTAATGCAATGTGTTACTTTTTTGTACAGGCAAATTGAGAACTCTTTGATTAAAAACACTTGTGTACAGGCACGTTATAAGACATGCATTACTTACCGTAATAGCATTTCTGATGATTGTATCTGCTTAGATTAACATGCTGTGCATATAGACGGACATCCAGTGGTAACCGCAGAGTATTGCATCTCGTCTTTCGAGGATCGAAAGGGGACGTCGGCATAGGCGTGTCTGTAACCTTATCCCTAGCGTGACGTGTAGTGTACCCAAAATCCCTCACGCGCCGAGGTCCCTCCGATTGTATTTCTTCTGCCATGAGGGAGCGAGCCCAAGGCTAACGTGAGTGAGTACATAAAGAGAAAGTAGTAAGACGTCTATGTTCCTTCAACCGGAGCGGGGAGGAAGGGTGAGCGCATGTGAATCTAAGCAGATACAATAGTTAGGTCGCTTTGCAAACTGTGGTTGACGGTGTTGTGACAGTTCATTAAGAGGGAGGTGCACTTCTAGCCACTATCCAGCTTCTCTCCCGCCAGATTAGTGGAAAGTCTCAGGCGGGCCTTGGGGGGGTCAATCCTCCTTCAAAGAATCAAAAGGGAATTCCTGGAAGCTAAAGAGAGAAGGCATTTATTGGGGTTCAAAAGGCAATTTCTCTTTGGGGATGGGGAGGATCTGAATTTGGCATTCCTCTCTGGGTGTTCACATGGTGCTGCCTCTCTAAGGGAATTAGAAGGTGCTTCCCTCTAAGGCAATGGGGTGGTTAATAGGGTGTCCCTCTATTAAAGGTCCTACATCACTGTCTGTTCAGAATTGTCTCTTAGGGCCAGAGGGAGTGGGGTCGCAAAGTTATCTGGGGAGATCCTGAGTTTCAAGCAGTGTCCCACTCCGAGGAGCGAGGGTCGAAGATGTCTCTGCTAAGGGATTCAGATGTCGCCCCAATTCTCCATGCAAAATCCTGATCTAGATATTCACAAGCGGTCACAGGTACTTACATAGCTCACACTTCAGTCCATACACCTCTCCTATGGAGTTGATTCTTACAAGGGGGGTGTTTCCGATATTCTCCAAGATTGTAGACATGATTTTCGATGGTTTCGATCTACGGAAAAGAAGAAACATACATGAATAGGGAGCGAGAGCCGCGTGCGACAGCTCAGCAACGGGTCACTATATGAAGAGGCTACTCACTTGTAACTGTAGTTCTATGCTGCAGAGAATGATGCCTGCTATGGGCGGGACACAGTGAAAGAATGACGCTCACAGAGGTTCACTGGGGTGCGAGTGAGTGTAGCTGGCTGATTGTGAGGCTTGCCGGGGCATCCAAGGGTGTCATGACTTGTTTCGCAGAGGGAAAGCAGTATTCAGACCAAGACAGGCCGAGAAGAATACCCCAGATGAAGGAAGGAATGTGGGGGATCTTTTGGCTAGGATTAATGAAAAGAAAGTGGTCCCTAGGCTCTTTGACATCACGCCCAGCACAGACCCTCAAACTAGGCAGCATCTCTGCATTCTCAAGAAAGCAGCCACCCAGGCTCAGAGCGTTTTGGCAGCGTAGTGATATATTTAATTTGGCTTTTTATAACGCAACTTATACAATAACCGAGTGCAGTTTTGAAGCACGGATCCGGGATTCGAAACTCTGTTGCTCTGCGCGGTCTTGCTTCCAAGACCAGCGCATTGCCCCTGTGCTATCCTGGCTCCTAAGGGATCAGAAGAGGGCTCAAGGGTCCTCGGTAAGGGTCACTTCTGGAATTATTCAGGGTTAACAGTGGTTTTGTGAAACCAAATCTTAAGCTTGGAGGGATATACAAATCTTGCTTACAGCAGTTATGCGTGAAGTAGGGGCTGACAGAAACCACCCAGCCTTGAAGTTTGCTTGAATTTTTTTATTCTGAAGCTGAGGTGACCCTGCTTTGCTGGGACTCCTATGGTTGTCATCTTGAAGGGAAGTGAAATCCAGCTTTGAAGAGATCCCAGGTTGGGTATTGAGAAGGGAAGGTCAACCTCTATGCGCTGCGGACTAGACAACTTCATTGGTCCTGGATTGCTTCTGGGGAGTGTCACAAGCTATGGGGGGGGGGGGGAGAACAACACAGCTTGGATATAGACTTTAAACTCCTTTATTATGCACATGAAATGAAACAGGACGGAAGGGAAGACCCTATATGAAGAAAATCAAAGCTTCATCTCCGGAATGTCCTTCTCAAGCTTCATCTTCCCTGAACTCCCCACCATCACTCAACCCTCAAGTGTGCATCTTAAGGAGCAGTGGCCACCCAGATGGTACAAGTTAAAAAGTCTGACGAAAAGGGGGAATTCTTTAGTCAAATCAATAGCGAGTTTTTTGTGCAGTGTTTCCCCATTAGCTGAAACCTAAGCAGTATGCAAGACCACAACTCTGAAATGCATCCATAGACTCTCCAATAACCCCCTCACCCCCCCCCCGCTCCCCACGTGCAAGGGTCTAAACAGAAAAGGCTCTTGGGATTTTGCTGCAGAGTGATATTCAATTCTTAGGAAAATTAAAAGTCAGAAATAGAAAAAAGGTTTCTGGTTCAAGGCAAAATGCAGTCTTCCTTCAAATAGTCTCTTTGTGTCCCCCCCCCCCCCCAAGCATCCTTGTAGACGAATGGCCCATTTAGGACAAGAAATAGGTAGCTTTGCAGAAGTATCTCAGAACCTCATCCTTTAGTTCTGCGGTTCGGGTTTGCATGTTCGAGGGGAGGCTGGCAGGGAGGATCTTCCGGCTCCCCCTCACCTCCCTGTGTCCTGACTGTAAGGAAGGCATGGTAGCAACAGCAGACACAGACACAATAGATGCAAGGTTCAAACACCTGTATTTTATATTTAGTACGGTTGGGAGAATTCCTAACTTGCCCCAACTCTAGAATGGGGGTAATCTCGGTCATTAAACAAATAACAAGCAAGTCCAAGTCAGTCTAGTCAAAATATAAAAGGCCTATACTGAAAAAAAAAAAAAAAATTTAAAACATTTTTTTTAAAAATCCCACCCTTGCCCTCCTTCTCAAATGACAAATGTGTAAAGGGGATATAAAAAGTAAAAATAGTGTCTCAAAAGAAATGTCAGAATGGCTTGGGTAACAACTCCCTTCCCCGCATTCAGAAGCGCAGGGTCTCGAGAGTTTCTTAAAAGGATAGGTGGTTAGCACAGTTCTATCAATCTGGCCCACTTTGCCTTACTGCTACAATTCAACAGTTCAGGCTTGGGCTTCAAGCTTTTGATAGTTCAACAAGTTTAGGCTTCGCCCGCCTGGCCACAAATGCACACTTAAACTCTTAACTTTTAGATTACCACAGTTCACCACAGGCTTCCCTCTGCTGGGCTCGAGCCCGTCTTTCTTTTCTCCTTATGGGGTTCCCTTTCCCACGTTTCGTTTCATACAACTTTTATTTGACTTTACTTTTACTGTCTAAAACTTTCGAAACTGCAAGGATTTTTCATAGACCTCTGCATGACCACCTCCACCTCTCTTTAAACAACTTGGCAATCTTCATCAACTCTCAATGCCAATGCCTCTTGGTACTTGTAGTTTCTTGGAATTATTTCTTTACTTTGCCCTCTTGGTGTATTTAAAGTTCATATACTTCGGTTTTCCGCTCAATCAACTTTCATTCCTGGATCGCAGTTACTTTCTCGCCTTCGTTTCCCGCTTTATTACAACTTCAAACATTTCACAGAAACTTTTGAATGTGCGATTCCGCCTTGCAGGACCACTCTGTTACTTTGTATAGTCTCATCACAGTCTTTTCCATTATACGTTTATCAACACACACGCAACCTTCAACTCTTGTTAAAGTTTCATTTGCTTCAAACCGGGCCTTTGTTGCCTTCGATAACTCACTGGTCATGTTAATTGGGTTTCTTTCTTCAACGGCTTTCATGAAACAGTCAAGGCCATTACCAATACCGCCTCGGCTCCTCCCCGACTTGGTCGTTCACGCAGGAGGAGATCGGGCCGCCTTGAAGCACTTTGAAGGTGTATCCTTTCTTCTCAATCGTTTTCAATCTTGATATACTTACGGCTTTCCAAAATTAAGGAATTATCGCCTGGCTCTCACTCGTTCACGGCAAGTGCTGATCTGCCCCTTGGCCTTCCAACTTCGATAGCTTGGTTTGCATCAGCCCCGGAAGAGCTGCTCCTTCTCATACCCGTAGACAACATGCCTGCGCGCGCCACCTTTTATCCTGACAGCGAGTGTTAATAAGTGGCAGGTGTGGTATGTTAGGATTACGTTCCTGACTCTGCCTGATCTCATTAAAGGTACAGAGCCAATGCAAGTCATTAGAGGTAATCTTCCTGGCCTCATTCTTCACCTTCATCGGCTCAGTAGTGTTGTTAGTGTGAAGTGGGGAGGAATTATGGGAGCTGTAGTTTCCCATAAAATAGGTAGGGACAGGGGTTAGATGGGCTGCGGGAAAAGGGGGGGGGAATACCATGTCTCACCATCAGGTGCTTCTTCTCCACAACCCGAGGACCCTAACCTCGGTGATACTCCCTCGCTTGTCCATTCCCAGGTCGGGATCCAAAAGCAATGGCCTTACCCTGGCCACCTGAGTACGGGATCCCCAGGGACTAGGTTGTGAAACTCCCTCTGGTTTTTCACATGACCCTGCATCCGCCCAACCAGTTCTTACTCTCCTCACCAGTCCGACACTCACACATGCCTATTGGCCTACGGCTAGTCCTCCCCTTTGCTTATTGGCCTACGACTAGTCCTCCCCTTTGGTCCTTGTGTGGTCTTTGCCTCCTCTGCGTTCTGCTATTTGTGTGTTACTCAAGTTGTGACCTGGCCTTGCTGGAATACTACCTCAGTTTCCAAGAGAGTCCCAACTCTCCTTGACACCAATGGTCACCTCTTGCTTTCCTCCTCTAGCAAGGTTACTCATCCTCCCAGCTCCTTGACGCCTACCACCCCTCCTTCCTGCTTCTCCCCACAAGCTCTCCAACCTGGGCTCAGTTCCTCACCTGAGATGCTACCCGCCTATGCGCCTCCAGTCGTCCCCTCTCAAACCGCCATCCAACTCAATAACTCTCACCACCTCTCTGCCACCTAGAACTCCTCCAACCCAACCTGTATCTTTTGCCTTTATGCTCCAGATTTTCCGCCCTCATTGCTCAGAACCTTGCAACCTAGACTGTGGTTCCTGACGGTTTATAGGCTTACTTCACCCCCCCCCCCCTGTCCGGGCTCGAATTAAGTGTCTATCTGTGTTTCATGATTATTGTGTGCGTGTGAATGGTTTAGATCTAGCCCCCGCATCTAGCCGCTTGTCATCCGCAATGGAATTAGTTAAAGGACTGCTTGTGCTCCGCGATGGGTGGAATGAGCCTTCAAGAGGCTAGTCTGACATCTTAGTCTTTGCACTGGCAGGCATGCCTGATGCTATGCACACCCAGAAGATCACAAGTGGGGCAAGTGCTGGCTGCCAGAGGCTGGCTTGCTGCTGATTGCATCTATTTTGTTCCTTATAGCGTGAACCTAGCTTGTGAAAAGCAGAGGGATTTTACAATGGGAGGGTTACAGGATTGGGCTTCGCATTGTATACAGTAGTGCAGCTTGGTGTAAAGATTTATATTCGTCCGGCAGGTATCTCTGTTCTTCGCGTGTTTGGGACTTGCAGGTGAGAGTTTCTTAGGCATTCTGATGTTTAACGCTACACAAGTGATTTAGGAACTGCACGGGAGATTTCCCTGTGCTGGCAGAACTGCACAGGACGTTCCCTCTTATATTCATGTGATTTATTTATTTGCCTTTATAAAAGCGCTCACACAGCCCAGGGGCATCGAGGCGCTGTTACAGGAATAGGTCTTAGTTGGAGCAGAAAGGTGGGCAATCGGTTACAGAAGCCCGCATACGTGTTATTACAATGTTTAGGTGAGTGGCTTGGTTCCAGTTGCCTTTCATTCGTTAGATAATCTTGAGTGGTTCTCTCATTACAGTGTGGCTTGGATACATTGTTCAAGTAGGAGTCGGCAGGGTTACATTTGAGCTGCGGACATACAGAATCAGCTTTTAGATAAACAGTCTGGTTTTGATGGCATTGCGGAAGGCAAGATGAGAAGATTAATACCTGATGGAATGAGGCAGTGAGTTCCATTGTCTGGATGCAATGAATGGGAAGCTAGCGCCACCACCTCTTGCCCGTTAGATTCTTGGGACCGGCAGTAGGTTGGCATATGGGGATTTAATTGGTCTTGCCGCCGGAAGCGGGCGGGCTCTGTCGGAAAGGTTGGGAGGTGCGGTGTGGTGGATGCATCTATGCGTGATGGCAAGTGTCTTAAACAGGATGCGCTGGCAGACAGGCAGCCAGTGTGCTTGTTGTCTGGCAGCAGAGATAGGTTCCCTTTTGGAGATGCAGAGTGCTGCGCTGAGGGCTTTATTTTGAATGGTTTGTAATCTGTCCAAGTTTTTTGCTAAAGTTCCTGTAAAGAGTACATTACAGTAGTCTAGCTTTCAGCCTATGACAGCTCGCGCAATTGATAGGGAATTGGTGGTGGATAGGACGGTCTGGTGGCATTGAGGAGTTTGGAGAAGTAGGCTGCAGAGGTAGCTATTGTGCTTACTTGTCTGGACATAGTGAGGTTATTGTCTAGGCAGACTCCGAGAGTTTTGACTGACTGGGAGACTGGGTTGATTATGTCAATGGTGAAGGCTTGGTATTTAGCATCAAGGATGATCCGTGCACCAGTGGGGGCTAGCAGAAGTAGCTCTGTCTTGTCCCCGTTCAGGCATAGCCAGTTTTCTGCCATCCATGTGTGGATGGTGGCGTAGATGGCATTAAGGGAGTTGGAATACTTCTCATAGTTGCCGGAGAGAGGCATGAGGACTTGAGTATTGTCGGCATAGTGTACATGATGCTAAGCGAGTCAAGTAGATTGAAGAGGGAGATAGTAAAAATGTTGTACAATGTGGGCGAAAGGCATGAGCCTTGCAGTACTCCGCAGAGGAGGTTGTCTAGATTTGCAGCTGCTAGGTCTGAGAAGACACGCATGACTCCACCTTCGAGGAAGGATGCAATCCAGGTGATTGCGTTCGGAGAGAAAAAGGCTGAGGAGGAGAGATGTTGACATAGAAGATTGTGGTCCACAAGGTCAAATGCTGCCGATAGATTTAAAGGAGGAGAAGGGCAAGTTTACCAGAGTCCCGGATATCGTCTATTTGATTTTTAAGGTCCAATAGGGCCATCTCAGTGCCGTGACCAGGACGGAAGCCGGGTTGCCGGGAGCCTAGGATGTTATTAGATTCTAAAAATTCCTGGACTTGCAGGTATGCTGCTTTGTCCAGAATCATGAGCAGGAAGGGTACAGTTTGTTTATTTTGTTTATTTATTTATTGTGCGCACCGGACCCTGAGGTATCAGGGCACATGTGACAAGAAGGCTTACAGCTTGGTTACAGAGGTTACAAGTTTACAGAGCATGGTAAAAACTATTTTCTTAGCTCCACAGGATGAAGGTAAGGCAGTGAAGTACATATACAAACGGTATGCAGACAGCAGGTCACCATATGGCTGACGTTTACATAATAGCAAATCTATGTCAGGTACAATACATGCGGTAAGCACGTGGGGAGAATGCGGGTTACATAGCATTCTCAGTGAGCCATTTTATTGTATTCCTTCTGAATTTGTTGAACGTTTGGTCAGATCTAAGTGCGTGAGGTAGGGAGTTCCACAATTGAGCTGCCCTAACTGGGAAGCTCGACCCTCCAATAGTGGTCAGTTTAAATCTGGGCACTAGCAGGCAGTTGGGGCTGACTGTTCTAGTTGGTCTACTGTTTTTCTTTCTAGTAAAACGTTCCGTTAGGTACCGAGGGGCTTTGTTGTTTAAGCATTTGTGGATGAGGGAGGCCGATTTGAGGTTGATTCTTTCCTGGGTGGAGAGTCATTTGTGTTTCCGTCTTATTTCAGAAATATGTGCTCTTCAGGGAATACTTAGGGCCGCTCTAAGTGCATTATTTTGTAGCACTTGTATTCTGTTGATGGTTTGTTTAGTTGACCCTATGTAGAGGGAATTACAATAATCTAATTTAGATAGGATAAGGGCTCTGGATAGGATTAGGCAACTGTCATCTGATAGGAATTGTTTCCTGGCTCGTATTAGTTTACATATATAGGCCGTGGATGAGGCCAGTGAGTTAACTTGTTTGGTGAAGGATAGGGTCGAGTCGAGGTAGAAACCTAGGGTTTTTACTTCTCTGGTGACCTTGATAGTGTTTATATCGATGATAAAAGCTGAGTAATTTGGGTTGAGTTTAGAGATGTGAGCTGCGGTGCCCAGGATGATGAGCTCCGTTTTGTCATTGTTCAAGCATAGGCCATGGTTGGCCATCCATGCCTGAACGATGCTCTAGACTCTGTTCACCAAGGCCAGATCTTCCCCATGATCCCCAGTAAGTGGTAGGAGAATCTGGGTATTGTCTGGGTAATTGGTATAGGTGATACCCAGATTGTCGAGATCGTCAAGGAGTGGCTTGGTGAAGATATTGTAGAGTGTTGGCGAGACACAAAATCCCTGGGGCACTCCACAAGTAATTGGTATCGGGTCTGCTGCCGCTGAGGGGGAGAACACCCTCATGGTCCCGTCACTGAGGAATGATTGTATCCAGACTATAGCCTCCCATGAAATGTGGGCCGAAGAGTCCAGGTGATTACACAGGACTCTATGGTCCACCAGGTTAAAGGCGGCTGAGAGGTCTAGTAGGAGGAGGAGTGCTAATTTACCCTCATCTCTGAGTGAGTCTATTTGGGCCTTTAAATCAATAAGGGCAGTCTCTGTGCCGTGTTGAGGTCGGAAGCCAGATTGGCGGGCGCCAAGGAGATGGTTCACCTCGAGGAAGTTCTGAATTTTGGTATATGCTACCTTATCTAGTATTTTTAGTAAGAATGGCACCGTGGTGATGGACCTGTAGTTTGTGGGGATGTTGGGGTCCAGTGTTTGTTTTTTCAGAAGGGGGAGTACCCAGGATTCCTTTAGGTTGCGCGGGATGGTGCCGGTAGTAAAGGAGGCATTGATAAGTTTGGTGATGAAGGGAGCTAGGTCTCTAGCAGCGTCCTTGATCAGTTGTGCTGGGCATTGGTCGCCTTTACAGTTGGATGGTTTAAGTGCAAGAATAGTTTTCTCTACCTCAATCACTGAGACCTTCGAGAAGTTGAATTGGGTGAATTCTTTGGGTTTAGAGATTGGTGTTTTGTTCAGGGGAATTTGTGTTTGGGCTGTTAATGAGGCTTTCTTTAGAGCAATTTTTGTTTGGAGGTTGGCCACTTGGTTGGTTAGTGCCAACTGTATGTCTGTGCACCAAGTTTTATCTTTAATAGAGTCATCCTGTACTGCAATCGGGGTTTCCAATTCTTTTAGAATAGAGAAGCGCTCCTTCATACTGGAGTTGGCTTGGGTAATCCTGTTGTTATACCTTTCTTGTTTGGCCAGGATGATATCCTTTCTGTATTGTGTTGAGATATTTATTAGATTGGTTTTATTTTCAGTGGTAGGATGTAGGTTCCATAACGTTTCGCATTTTCTTTTCTGTAATCTTAGGTTTTTTTAGGTGAGGTGTAAACCAAGAGTTAAGATGCTTCTTTGGTTTACTGTTCCTAAGTTTAAGCGGCGCAATGCTGTCGAGAGCCATGGTCATAGCATTATTGAATTCCTCGACTAGAAGGCCTGGGTCAGTATGGTCTGGTAAGGAGTTAAGATTAGGAAGGATGTGGGGCAAGAGATTGTCTGCTGTGATCTTTTTCTTGTTTCTAGTTAATGTAGGTACGGCGAGGAGGGGTGTTAGAGCAATGGGTCTTTTAGTATTGAGAGTAAAGGAGATTAAGTGGTGGTCAGTCCATATTTGGGGGGCGATGGATGTAATGGAGAGGTTACAGTTGTGGCTGGCAATCCAGTTGAGAGTTCTCCCTTTGGTGTGGGTGGACATATCCACTTTCTGCGTGAAACCTAGTTCTGTCAGGGTGTTGGCTACGGCGGTGGCCTGGTGATCATTGATATCATTGTACCCTAGGTTAAAATCTCCTAGCACTAAGGTTTGTGAGGAGTCTTTTAGCTTTTCAAAGATAACAGTGGTAATATCTTCATTAAAGGTGCCGATTAGGCCTGGGGTCTATAGAAGAGATGGATATTTAATGTTTGAGAGTTGGCAGTGGGTAGTATAATGGAAAGAGACTCGCAAGATTTAATGTTGGGTGTAGAGGTGATTCTCATGGAGAGATTGGTTTTGGCGATGATCGCTATTCCTCCACCTCGTGCATAGAGTCTGTCAGCCCTAAGGATAGTGGTTATGGGTCTGTAGTTATTGGGATTAGAAGGGTCAAGAGAGTTTTATTTTGGATTTCTTTTTTTTACAAGGGAGACAGACCCTGTCTTCTTTTAGGCTAGGAGGAACTGATCCTGATGCAAAAGAGGTGTTGATGAACGCCGTGATGAACGCCGCGATGAACGGTGTGAGCAGGTCAGCGCATTCCTTGAAGAGGGATGCAGGGCAGATGTCACCTTTGCATGTGGATGGTTTGATGTTCTTCAGGATAGCCGTGACTTGTGTCTCATTGACGTCTCCGAACGAGAAGAGGGTAGTGTCGGTAGTCAGCTGGTTCGATGTGGGTGGTTGAGACGTATTGGCGAGGAGTGGGTTGAGTTGATTAGCTCTGATTTTGTTCTGCAGGGTGTCAAGATTGAAGAACATGGCTGCTTCTATGTCAGTGCACCATGCTTCAATCTTTAGTGTGGTAGGAGGAGGGGAGGCAGGAGTTTCTAGCTCCCTAAAGATGGAGAAAATGTCTTTACAGTCGGACTTAGCATTATCTATTCTGTTGCTGAAAGAGTTTGCTTTGGCAAGGAGAATAGCTTTTTTGTATTCATTAGAAAGTTTGTTGAACTAAAGTTTGTCTAGTGCAAGTTGGCTGGCTTGCCATTTTGATAGGGCTGCATGCTTTTTGGGTCGTATAGCCGAGAGTTCAGGAGTAAACCAGATTTAGCGTGTTTAGTGGGTTTGGCTTTACATACTTTTAATGGTGCAATGGCATCAATAGCTTCTGCTGGAATGGTGTTGAGTGAGAGAGCCAAAGCCTCAGGATCTTTGGAGAATGGAGCCTCAAGGGATGGGACTTTGAGGTAAGGTGCTAGCCTTTCCCTAGTGAGGAGCTGTGCACTTCTAGTGGATGTCGAAGGGAGAGGTAAGGTGGTGGCTTTATGGACCTTCGGCGTAGAGAGTGTGACAAGGATGAGGTGGTGGCCAGTCCATGGAGAGGGAGGTTGGCTGTGACATCTGGGCCACAGTTCTGGTGGGCTAACAGTCGACGGTGTGGCCCTTGTGAAAAGGCATCCACGTATGGAGTGTGAAAAGCCTAGAGTTTCTAGTGCTTTCGCAAGGTTTTTGGCCGGAGTCTGTTTGGGGTCGTGAAGTCCTAGGTTTGGGTCACCTTCTAGGATAAACTGAGATGAAGTTTTGAGGTTATCTGAGACAAGGTGCGTGATGGAGGAGCGGAAGTCAGCTAGAGTGCCCGGTGGGCGATATACAATGTGAAAAGTGATGGTGCAGTTGTGTGAGGTGGCGATCTTTAGGGATAGAAGATCGTAGTTACGGGAGTTAGCGTGGTCTATTTTTCATATAGAAATTGAGTCTTTGGCTATGAGTGCCACTCTGCCTCCTTTAGTGAGAGAGCGGTCCTGGCAGAGTATGGTATAGCCCAAGGGGAGCGTTATTGCCAGAGCTGAGCCTGATGCTTCCTGAAGGCAGGTCTCGGTCACAGCACATAAGTCTAAATCATGGGTAGTGATTAGATTGTCTAGGTCTGACGCATGAGCAGAGATAGATCGGGCATTGATGAGGGTGCAATTAAGATGTGTTTCAGCAGCTTGGCATGTGGTTGCACTTTCCTGACTGTGGGTCGTGGGGAGGGAAGGCTCGTTCCGGGTAGAGGGCTCTGGAGGGGCAGGCGCGGTGGGAGCCTGTGGCTTGGGCGAGTCCATGATGTGAGGTTTAACTGTGTGGAGGACATTTTCTCCGTAGCCCATGTCCCTGGAGCATAGCCTAGGGTTGCGGCAGGAAGTGCTCATGGGTCGTGTTGTGTGCAGGTGTGTGTGAGGGTTTGTGCTTGAAGGCACTCGTTGCGGCGAGCAGTGTGCAAAGGGACTGTTTTATGGGGCCAGCACTGGCTTGTGGGCACACGTGACAAGCCCCTGCCCCTTCACTACAGTATTAGGGGGACCAGGGAGTCCTCAATATACCACCCCAGTACCCAAATTACGAAATGGTTGGTGGTGTGCTGCCATGAGCTGCCCGTACCCCTAGGGTCAACCCGAGTACATCAACGGGGCCCTGGAAGCCACCAGGACCAAGAATGCCCTCTTGTAAAGCATTCAAAATTCAGCTTTAAAATTAATGCATTTCCTTATAGTGGCCAAAACCACAATCTACCCCTCCCCCCCCCTACATTCCCCGGCAATAAAACTTTCTTCATCGCCAGGGGACACAAAAATATGACAGAGGACCAAGGAAGAGATTTAGGTTCTGAGTAACAAACATTCAGAGGTGTAACATTTGAAAGTCGAAACATAGCACCATAAGGAATAGTGCAAGCAGAGGCGCATTAGTGCAGCTTACTGCTGATCATGCAGTCCAGCACATGTGCCGCCAGCTGCTGCTGATGATGCAGTCCAGCACATGTGCCGCCACCTGCTGATCATGCAGTCCAGCACATGTGCCGCCAGCTGCTGATCATGCAGTCCAGCACATGTGCCGCCAGCTGCTGATCATGCAGTCCAGCACATGTGCCGCTAGCTGCTGATCATGCAGTCCAGCACATGTGCCGCCAGCTGCTGATCATGCAGTCCAGCACATGTGCCGCCAGCTGCTGATCATGCAGTCCAGCACATGTGCCGCCAGCTGCTGATCATGCAGTCCAGCACATGTGCCGCCAGCTGCTGATCATGCAGTCCAGCACATGTGCCGCCAGCTGCTGATCATGCAGTCCAGCACATGTGCCGCCAGCTGCTGATCATGCAGTCCAGCACATGTGCCGCCAGCTGCTGATCATGCAGTCCAGCACATGTGCCGCCAGCTGCTGATCATGCAGTTCAGCACATGTGCCGCCAGCTGCTGATCATGCAGTTCAGCACATGTGCTGCTAGCTGCTGATGCAGTCCAGCACATGTGCCGCTAGCTGCTGATCATGCAGTCCAGCACATGTGCTGCTAGCTGCTGATCATGCAGTCCAGCACATGTGCCGCTAGCTGCTGATGATGCAGTCCAGCACATGTGCCGCCAGCTGCTGATCATGCAGTCCAGCACATGTGCTGCTAGCTGCTGATCATGCAGTCCAGCACATGTGCAGCTAGCTGCTGATCATGCAGTCCAGCACATGTGCCGCTAGCTGCTGATGATGCAGTCCAGCACATGTGCCGCCAGCTGCTGATCATGCAGTCCAGCACATGTGCCGCCAGCTGCTGATCATGCAGTCCAGCACATGTGCCGTCAGCTGCTGATCATGCAGTCCAGCACATGTGCCGCTAGCTGCTGATCATGCAGTCCAGCACATGTGCCGCTAGCTGCTGATGATGCAGTCCAGCACATGTGCCGCTAGCTGCTGATCATGCAGTCCAGCACATGTGCCGCCAGCTGCTGATCATGCAGTCCAGCACATGTGCCGCTAGCTGCTGATCTTGCAGTCCAGCACATGTGCCGCCAGCTGCTGATCATGTAGTTCAGCACATGTGCCGCTAGCTGCTGATCATGCAGTCCAGCACATGTGCCGCCAGCTGCTGATCATGCAGTCCAGCACATTTGCCGCTAGCTGCTGATGATGCAGTTCAGCACATGCGCCGCTAGCTGCTGATGATGCAGTTCAGCACATGTGCAGCTATCTGCTGATGATGATGCAGTTCAGCACATGTGCAGCTATCTGCTGATGATGCAGTTCAGCACATGTGCAGCTATCTGCTGATGATGATGCAGTTCAGCACATGTGCAGCTATCTGCTGATGATGCAGTTCAGCACATGTGCAGCTATCTGCTGAAGTTCAGCACATGTGCAGCTATCTGCTGATGATGATGCAGTTCAGCACATGCGCAGCTAGCTGCTGATGATGCAGTTCAGCACATGTGCCGCCAGCTGCTGATCATGCAGTCCAGCACATGTGCCGCCAGCTGCTGATCATGCAGTCCAGCACATGTGCCGCCAGCTGCTGATCATGCAGTCCAGCACATGTGCCGCCAGCTGCTGATCATGCAGTCCAGCACCTGTGCCGCCAGCTGCTGATCATGCAGTCCAGCACATGTGCCGCCAGCTGCTGATCATGCAGTCCAGCACATGTGCCGCCAGCTGCTGATCATGCAGTCCAGCACATGTGCCGCCAGCTGCTGATCATGCAGTCCAGCACATGTGCCGCCAGCTGCTGATCATGCAGTCCAGCACATGTGCCGCCAGCTGCTGATGATGCAGTCCAGCACATGTGCCGCCAGCTGCTGATCATGCAGTCCAGCACATGTGCCGCCAGCTGCTGATCATGCAGTCCAGCACATGTGCAGCCAGCTGCTGATCATGCAGTCCAGCACATGTGCCGCTAGCTGCTGATGATGCAGTCCAGCACATGTGCCGCCAGCTGCTGATCATGCAGTCCAGCACATGTGCCGCCAGCTGCTGATCATGCAGTCCAGCACATGTGCCGCCAGCTGCTGATCATGCAGTCCAGCACATGTGCCGCCAGCTGCTGATCATGCAGTCCAGCACATGTGCCGCCAGCTGCTGATCATGCAGTCCAGCACATGTGCCGCCAGCTGCTGATCATGCAGTCCAGCACATGTGCCGCCAGCTGCTGATCATGCAGTCCAGCACATGTGCCGCCAGCTGCTGATCATGCAGTCCAGCACATGTGCCGCCAGCTGCTGATCATGCAGTCCAGCACATGTGCCGCCAGCTGCTGATCATGCAGTCCAGCACATTTGCCGCTAGCTGCTGATGATGCAGTTCAGCAGATGCGCAGCTAGCTGCTGATGATGCAGTTCAGCACATGTGCCGCCAGCTGCTGATCATGCAGCTGTGAAGGCGTCATGAAGGAGGACAAAGACAAGAGTTTCTCGATTCAAAATAATCGCTTTTATTAACTTAAATGTCAGGATGGAGAAAGGCCTTACTTACCCTATGCTAAGGTGGGATTTCCCTACCTAAATAAAACTAAGGAAAGTCTGAGTCAAAGAGTTCAATTTAGGAATCTGTGTCCAACCCCTATGCTTACCCTCACAACTAGAACTATACAATGTTTAGGGATGTCACCAACCAAAAGAAAACCAGTGTTTAACACAAAGTCCTGAGCTTCTTCCAGAGCAGCTTTCTTCAGCTCCCGTCCTCTGTTTGGGGTTAAAAGACAGGGACAAATGCTTGAGGGAGAAAAGACTGAAGATTATTGTTTCGAAATAACCTTCAGTCTTTTCTCCCCTGAACATTTGCCACTTGGATAAACCCCTTCCCACACCCCCACCCCGAAAACACCACTGCCACACTTCTACCCCCACCCCCCCTACTTACCTTGACTTGGACTCACTGGTTCCTGCGACTCCTGTTCCCTTTCACTTCCGTGATCGGGAATCCGTGCGGCAGTGACCTTTCCTTTTTTTTGGGGGGTGGCGGGGGTTTCGGGTCAGCCGCAGGGTATGCAGGTGACACCCCCCAATGCACCCCCCCCTCTCGGGACTGCGGGACAACTGCGCAACCCCCGCTCACAGTATAGTAAGTGGAGGTTTGGGGACACCCCCGCAGCCCTAGAATGAAAAAGAAATTACCTACCCAACCAAAAGTCGAACTTTTAGAAAGTAGAACTTTTGGTAGTAGCTTATCTAGGACTTTTGGTTGGGTAGGTAATTTGTTTCCGTCTTTTTGGACGAAACCCCTTTCCTCAAGCATTAAACAGTTCAACAAAGTAAAGGTTCCCTTTCTTAGAGTAAGAAAACTTTGCTGCCCCAAGGTAGGACTCAGGATGCCCTTCCTCAAGTTCCAAATCATATTCAAACATCTGTGAAGTGAAATGTTCCTTGTCAGAACTCAGGGGGTTCCCTTCCCCAAGCTCCAACTGCCACACTTCAAAAGAAAACACAAAATGTTCTTGTCTTCCACAGTTTAGTTAAATGTCGTTTTTGAATACACTGTTTGGATGATTTTGTTGCTTGCACATGTTGAAGAAATGGCACTGTATATAAGGCTTCAATAACTTTTGGTTATCTGTTCTTTTCAAATACACTTATATTTCAGAATACTGTAGTTGAATTATGTTCATTTTAGCACTTTAGTGTATGGTGGTTTACATAGATTTAAACTTTCTCTCCGCTTGTTGGCTTTCATTGGTTAGTAGTAAAGTTTTAATTCAATTTGGTATTCAATAATGAAGTCTTTAGTTTAGGGTTCTTTTTCCCTTCATTTTGTGATTCAATAATTGTTAGTTTCACTTTAACTAGATAGTTCAATGTTTGGACACCTTTGAAAGCATGTTTGTCACATGCGATCATTCCAATGTAAAATATTTTCCTTTGTTTAATAGTTCACAAATATGTGTTTGTTTCACTTTAGTTTGTTCAGCATTTGGAGACTCGAAAATGTGTGCTTTGCCACACCCTCTATGATACAAAGTATTTCCTTCAGTTAAGTAATTCACAAGTATATTTGTTTGTTTCTTTTTAATGAGCCAGTCAATGTTAGACCTTCGAAAACGTGTATCTCGCTACACGCGACCCCTCCGAAACAAAGTATTTCAAGAAACGTTCAATTTCACAAACACACACCCGGTTTCTCCATTTCCAGAAACTCACTGGTCGCGTTGAAAGTTTATTCTGCAGCGTGGATCACATAGCCTTCTCTCTTCAGCGTGGGGCTTCGTTCCTGCCCCTCAGACACTCCTAGGATGGTTCATCACAGAGGAACAAGCACGTTGATTTGAAAGGAAAGAGGCAGCCTCCCAGCATGGCTTCCTTCACCTTTCCTGCTCTGCGTCCCCTCTCCGACGCCAGGTTGGAGGGTCCTTTGCTTCCTGCACCGGCCTCCTGGTCCTTCTTCTGTTTTTCCCCTTCCCCACTGTACTGGGCTCCATTCATGCACACACCTGCAGTCCTTAACAGGCTGCAGGTCCGGATGATTGTTCCATTTTGCCTGACCACAATCAAAAGGGACATGCCCGACCTTCACTATTCTTAGCAGGCCTCTTCCTCGTCCCAGTACTAGAATGGTAAAAGAGCATAGTCGTAATTGCTCTTAGTACCCTCTTCTTCGTTCCAGTACTGTCAAGTGTCGATGGTGGAGAAATTAGGGGAGCTGACTTTTAATAGCCCATAAAGGTTGGGGCAGTGTTGGTTGTCACTAGGGAAAGGGGGAACCCATATCTCGCCCAAGGGTACCCCACTCGCAGTCCCCAACTATCCTCTACCTAGGTGATCCTCCCTCGCTTCTCCAACCCCAGGGTCGGGATACAATTGCAAAGGCCTTTCCCTGGATACCTGCGCAGAGGACCCATAGGGAATAGGAGTGAGAATACCCTTGGATTTCTCACATAGCAAACTAGAGAATAGAGGGGCACTGATCCATCCTCTGCTCCAACAGCCCCCTTCCAAGCATCCCCTGTGCAGGGGAAATACAGCCCCATGGTCAAAGTAGTTGGCATCGCCATGGTGCTACAGCAGCAGGAGGGACAAAATGGTTACACAGCTGTGCATCAAACATGGACGGTTTATCCAGCCTCCAGAAGAAAAGGGGTCCAGGAAAAGAGAAGATCATGGAAGGCTCAGTGTGATGGTGGGATGCAACGTACCTCTTTGGGAGTGCGGGGTGAGAGGATTCCAGTGATTACAAAAGCTGCTTGCTTTATCCACACAGCAGACCCACCTGTGCTCCACTTGAGTATTTATGACTGGTTCTTTAAAAGCACAGACCCACAGGATTAACATGCCTATGCAACCAAGAACATTCTCTGCCTCAATATCTGATCAAACAAGGGCATGTTTTACCAACGTTGTGAAAGAGCAAGCAGACCATTGCAGAACAAATGTTGGACTGAAACAAGATCACACAGTACAGTATAGTGTGAGGAGTCAGGAATGAAAGTCGGACACAAATTAGCAATGTTTTTGGATAAGGACTTTTATTGAAAATAAAAGCGTTGGGAAAAGGCCTCTCTGACCCTGCTCCAAGAGGATTTTCCAAACCTAAAACCAAAACTAAGGATCAGTCTGTCAGGATGTCGAAATTAAAACTGTCCTGGTGTCCAAATGTTCTATTCTGAACCTTGCACTATAAACTAAACTATACAGTGAAAAGGGAAATGTCTTTAGCCTTCGGTCCATTTAAAAAAAAAAATTGTTTGGAAAAGAAGAATAAATAGTTCCAAAACAAAGTTTCTTCAAGGATAAAGATTCCAAGCTCCAGAGGGTGGCCCCTTTCCCCTGGATTCTGCTTTAATACAAATAGTTCTTCATACAACTGTCCCATGTGTCTTTCTTGGCCCACAAGAGCACTGAAATAAATAAATAAAGCTTCTTAGCCTTGCAATTCGGTTTCTTTCTGAATTCCTGTTTTTTTTTCTGCCAGGATTTTGTTGCTTCTTCTCTGATCAACGCAGTTCCAATATTCCTTCGTATGCCTTTTTGTGTCCACACACTTGTGTGATTGCCTGATATACTCTTCTGCCAAGGCTTCTTATATTCACACAATGTTTCTCTCCACTTCAACAGTTGTACTTTCCCTTTGTTGCATAATATATCCTCTCAATATATTATTTGATTTGGGTTCCCATGTATTTGCATCCCATACATGCATATACTGATAGGGGTCTTATTTGCAATTCACAATTAGTCTCTTCGCTTTCTCTTTCTTCTGTTCTGTTCACTATTATTTGCATTTGGCGCGGTCACCGATAAGCACCGCTGTCCCACTATCCTTGTGTTGACTCACCGGCTCTTGTTTGCGTTTTGCGGCTCATTTGCGGTTAACCGTTAAAGGTGCACAACCTGCTTTTCTCTCGTAACTGCTTTCTCGTCATTCTTCCGTCTCCCGTGGCTTCTCTTCTGCACACCCACCTCGCATCAGGCGTTGTGCTGGTTTGAGACAGTGATCCTCCCAAAATCGGCCCCGTACTAATTAAGTTAAGGCTGTGCAATAGTAAATGCAAAAGGACTATATGAGAGGGTGCTTTTAAGAACTCACTGGTAAGTATGCAATGTACAACATTTATACGATTTACCTCTGCCCTTGAAAGGCGAGATGAAAAATGGTTTGTCGCTGAACACTGCTTCATATTTCCTACAAGAAAATAAATTGTCTGGCCAATTTGGGGGAACTGTTTTTTTTTAAATCTCTACCTCTTCATTAACTTGGCAAGTTTCACACTTCACCATATGCCATTTTAAAAGTATCCTTTCCTCATAATTCTACTTTGCTGATAGTAAATGACTATTTTTGGACTTCTAAAATGAGAACTTTTGGAGTTTACAGGGCGATTTATTTAATGTTGTGAAGGGCTGAGTGCTTTGCTAGGTTTTGAACTTCCCAACTGCTGGCTGCCTCATGCTGGAGGCGAGTGGCTTAACTTGGGAGCCACCCACCCAGACTTCAATAACAATAAGAGACGAAAGAAAAGAATTACAATAGGTGAGAAAGGGAAGGGGTATGCGAAAAGGAATGAGGCATGGAAGGCAACCTGTGATTACAGAGGCACGGAGAAGGTTGCAGAGAAAGGTCAAGGCAACCAAGTGCTGACTGGAGCGAGCGCTTCACACCTGATCCTAACTTCTTTGCAGCGACACTGAAAAGAGATGAGGGGACACTCGAAAATGGGTTCCATCAGCAATCAATCAAGCCACCGTCTAGGCGAAGACAGGAAGGTCCATCAAGAATGGGCTCAGCGGCCACCAAATCTACCACCCTGCAAAGTACTGGTGAACCAACTAAAGGCCGTGAGAAAGGCCAAAGGTGAACCAGCAAGACGGAGGACCCTGGACATCCAACATAGCTTACGGATAGTAATAAGCAGTACATCAAGAGGGCCACAGGGTCCCCGAAGGGGCGGACCTTGATCTCAATCAAGAAGTGCACAGCCGTGGTGGAACTGCAATAGCAGCCCTGGATATCCCGGCACATGAGGAGCTGCAGGCGTTTGTGGCAACCAAGACAAAAATAAAAAGGGGCCCTCTGGAAGAACCCCCCCCCCCTCCATGGTTTGGACACAAACATCTGAGAATAGAAAGAAGACCAAGATGGCAGGAGATGCAGCCATGTTGGCCTTACTTCGAACCCGAGATGTTGTCATGCCACATCGGTTCTACGTTATTTCGCCGCAGTATTTTCATCGCAGGTTTTTTTATCGCCGTTTTTTTTCCCGAAAAACTCGTTTTGTTTGGGGGGGGTTAACCCCCCAAGCCGCCCTTTTTTGAAAAAAATGTTTATTCCCTTACACCCACAACCATATATTTAATTTTTTAACCCCCCCCCAAAAAAAAAATGATGAGTTTTTTTCGAAATAAAAACACGCAATGAAAAGATGAAAAAACACGCAATGAAAAATACCGCAGTGAAATGCGTGTATACCGCCACATCCTGGTATCTCCATTCAGCCGCCTTGGACTGGAAGGCCAATAAGCACAACCAACGTGTTGTACTATTTCTTTTGTAATCAGATTCACTTAAAAAATTGTTGATGTTTTAACAAATTCCTACCTTTGCATAAAACCGTACAGAGAAAAGAGGGAATGGGTACGAATGCATTTCAAAAGATATAAAGAGAATATCCCCTTAAAAGATTCAGACGTCCCATAATGTCAAAGTCCCCATAATGCCAAAGTGGAGGTACAAGTTATTGAATTTTTAAGCGAGGGATAATTTAAGGATTTTCACTTTCCTTTTTCCCCCTCATACTAATTTTCCTTCCTACACCATTGGAGCTGAATTAAAATTCATACGCACTGAAGAGAGCTTCAAGCCCATCCAGGAGAGCAAAACAAGGGAAAAGGCATCCACGTGCGTAAAGGAATCCTCAGGGAAGCTTGGGAAAAGGCATCCACGTGCGTAAAGGAATCCTCAGGGAAGCTTGGAAAAAGGCATCCACGTGCGTAAAGGAATCCTCAGGGAAGCTTGGAAAAAGGCATCCACGTGCGTAAAGGAATCCTCAGGGAAGCTTGGAAAAAGGCATCCACGTATCTAAAGGAATCCTCAGGGAAGCTTGGAAAACGGCATCCACGTGCGTAAAGGAATCCTCAGGGAAGCTTGGGAAAAGGCATCCACGCGTGCAAAGGAATCCTCAGGGAAGCTTGGGAAAAGGCATCCACGTATCTAAAGGAATCCTCAGGGAAGCTTGGGAAAAGGCATCCACGTATCTAAAGGAATCCTCAGGGAAGCTTGGAAAAAGGCATCCACGTGCGTAAAGGAATCCTCAGGGAAGCTTGGGAAAAGGCATCCACGTATCTAAAGGAATCCTCAGGGAAGCTTGGGAAAAGGCATCCACGTATATAAAGGAATCCTCAGGGAAGCTTGGGAAAAGGCATCCACGTATCTAAAGGAATCCTCAGGGAAGCTTGGGAAAAGGCATCCACGTATCTAAAGGAATCCTCAGGGAAGCTTGGGAAAAGGCATCCACGTATCTAAAGGAATCCTCAGGGAAGCTTGGGAAAAGGCATCCACGTATCTAAAGGAATCCTCAGGGAAGCTTGGGAAAAGGCATCCACGTGCATAAAGGAATCCTCAGGGAAGCCTGGAAAAAGGCATCCGCATTTGTAAAGGAATACTTAGGAAAGCACGATCTCCTTGAGCATCATTTTTATTCATGGTGTGGACAGACATACAGGCAGCTGCTCTGCATGTTCCTAGAATAGGAACATTTTCAAAGCGGTCCTCCGTGCTCACTTTCCCCATAGTGGAGTGGGAAAAAGGTTTTGCAGTAAGAGTTTTATTTGCCTTCTGATAGCATGAATGAACACAAGAGACCATCCTCTTTCATCTGCTTCTGACTGGGAGTGAGGTCCTGTTTCCACCCTCCTGGCCATCTGTTGTTCTCCTGCACATGTGGAGTTTGTGCTTGGCTGCTGACCATTCCAATAGGTAGGTGCACTTTCTGTGCATTACTGCACCTCCTGGGGAATTATTGAACCTGAAAAATCGAAATTTGAAAAAAAAGAAGAAAAAGAATAATAGAGGAAATTTGCATAATATTGTTGGAAAGGACTGTTTTATTTGGCATTTTCATCGTGCAGCCATTTTGTGAGCTTTTTAATACCTGGAGCTGCGTTGCTATTTTGAAAGCACTAATTTTTTCCTACTATTGCTGCTTATTTGACTGTTTTTGGCCCTTCCAAGATGGCCGCCGTGGTTTTCTTTGTTGCGTAGGCAGGTTGTGCTGAGTCACCTCTCCCTGTGCTGCACTCCCATTGGTTGCTGAGTGTTTTCTTCCATCCAATCAGGGACCGGCAGGCTTCAGCCGGCCCTCTCAGCAAAGGCCCACTTCCAAGGCCCCCGTCTGCTCCCTGTCCGCTTCCGGAACGCCGATTGGGTTCCTCCCTGCACCTTAACCACAATGATGCTGCCACCTCACTCCTCTAAGAAATCCGGACTGCCTTGACTGTGCCACCTCCAGAACTATGGGTTAGTTCCCTCCTTATGGACTCACTTCTACTGCCTTTGACTATCGCTGTTCTTTCTGCTTGTTGCTCCCATGTTGTCATCCTGCTGCACAGCGCTTCCTAAAACCCTTTGCTAACATCCGATTCCAAGATTGAAAAAGTCAAATCTTGCTGTTTTTGCTGTGTACTAAAAAATCTAATCTTGCTGTTTTTGTTTTGTGCTAAAAAGGCAAATCTTGCTGCCCATTGCGAAATTCTCTTTATTTTGCTTGTATACTGTTTCTTGTCTGTAACTTGCCAGCCCAGTGACCTCACCACTCTCTTTTGTCTCACACCTACCTGCCTTAGCCCCCCCCCCAGTATCTCCATCCTCTCCTTAGTTCCACCCCAATGGCGCTTTCTGTTTCTCCCATCTTCTCCAACTGCTTCTCCATTGACCATTCTTCCCTTCTCACTAAGTCTGGTAGGAAGAAGTTCAAAAAGGATATCTTGGCCTCTAATCCTGGTCTTCCTATCACCGACACCTACTCTCCAATGCTTCCGCCAGACAGACCCTTACCGACATCCTCTTTGTCGTTCCTTCACCAGATCTATGACTCCTCATATGGTCTCTGCTCTGCTCCATCTCCTCCTCTCCCATTAATGGTGGCACTCGCTGGGAAGTTCTCATGGCTTCCTTCGACTCCTCTAAAGTCATCATTAATGTCTACCTAAATGGCACTGTCATGGTCTAAGGCCCTCAGGCCAATCTCCTCCTCTTTGATAGGTGCTTCCCTCGCCTCATCAATTTCCTTTCATCTCCTGCTGTCCCCTCCTCTCCCCACTTGGCTACCTAGCCCTCGCTCTCCTCCTCTTCCTCCTCTGGCCCTCCGAGGGCTCTTTCTCCTCCGCAGGGCGTACCTCTGATCTGTACCCCTCCACCGGAAGGTCTTTAAGGCTGGCAACCTTCTTCATATTGCCACTCTCAACTCTCGCTCTGCCGTCAAACACTCCTCTGACATCTTCCACCTCCTTGAAGAACTAGACCTTGAGTTCCTTGGTCTTACGGAGACATGGTTCACGGCCCGCTCAGTCACGAGCTTTGACACTCTCCTCCCTGATGGGCACAAGATCCTCTCAGCACCCAGATCCTCCCGGTCCGATGGGGGGGGGGGTAGCCCTGATCTTTCCTGAGTGGATTCCTGGCTCTATCATTCCCACTCAGACCTACTTCTCTTTTGAATGCCTTGTCTGTAGGCTTTCTCTCTCGCCTACCCATTCTCTTACTGTGGTTACGATCTACCGGCCTCCTAGTCAAATCACCTCATTTCTCTGAGTGGGCAGACCTCTCCTCCTCCCTCCTGGCCTCTACCACTCAACTCCTCCTCCGTGACCTAAATATACATTTAGACTCTCCTTGCTCCTCCTCTGTACTCTTCCGTGACCTCTGCGACTCCCTCTCCCTGTCCATCCTCCCCTCTGGCCCGACTCACTCTGCAGGGCACACACTCGATGTCTTGAACTCCTCTGACCTCCCCCTCTCCATCCCTCTGACCACTCCTCTCCTCTCCTCTCACCTGGAGCGATCACACCCTCCTCTCATCTCATCTCTCCCTCTCTTCCCGCCAAGCCAAGCCTACCCCAACACTGCCACCTTCCTTCTCGGACATCCGGCCCATGAAGCGTGTGTCAGTTGAGGCTTTTGCCGCCACTTTCTCTCCCCCCTCCACCTTTGGCTGTCTCTCATCCTGATACAGCCCTGTCTCTGCTCTACTCTTCAATTTCTGATACGCTTGATGCTTTTGCCCCTGTCATGAGGATCCGTTTGAAGTCCAAAGCCAAGTGCAATTCCTGGTATGACTCTGACCTAGCTACACTTAAACGTAAGTGTAGGGCAGCTGAGAGGAAATAGAGGACTTCCTGTTCATCCTCTGACAAACTGGCCTGTCGCCTGCTATAAAGGCAATACCGACTCTCGGTCCTCACCAAGAAGAGAGTCCACATTCAAGCTCGTGTCTCTGCGGCATCTAACAACTCGGCCAAACTCTTTAAAATCTGCAAGGAGCTGGCAAACCCTGCTGCAGTCTCTACCCCTCCTGTTGCCTCCCAGGCTCTTTGCAATGCCTTTGCCTCTCACTTCATTTAAAAAACCCAGGACATCTAAAGCTACGATCAGAGGTGTTTTGATGGAAACGGGAACTAGGAGGAAGAAGGAAAAGGCTAGGGAGGAGAATAAACTGAGGGAACAGATTCAGGCTATTCAGCCAGGGGGGAAGCTGAAGATACAGTTAGACCCGGCCAAGAGGGCTAAGCTTCAGCAGCTGAGAGCTAAACTGTCTGCCTTGCTAGTGGGGCAGACGGAGAAGAAGCTGGCGTTTCTAAAGCAGCGGTACATGGAGAGGGGGGAGAGGGCTGACAAAATCTTGGCTTGGAGACTCAGGGAACTCCGTAACAGTCGGCGAGTCAATTGTATATCTGGTAGGGGGGTGTAAGGTGCCTGGAGGATGACCAAATTGCAGAGCAATTTAAGTCATATTATGAAACCCTTTACACTTCTGAATATTTTGGAGATGGGTCAGATGTTGATCGTTTCTTTGGGTCTCTCCCCATCCCCTGTTTGCCGCTAGAGCGTTCGGCCTCTTTGGATCTCCCGATATCTCCTCAGGAGGTTGTTGATGCTATTGCGTCTTTGAAGAATGGCACTGCACCGGGGGATGATGGATTTACCGTCCGCTTTTACAAGACATTTCGTTCCACTTTGGCGCCGCACTTGTCTAAGGTGTATAACTTGGCCTTGGAGACGGGGTCTCTTCCTCCCTCCATGATGTCTGCTCTTATTGTGGTCATCCCGAAGGAGGGGAAGGATCCCTCCTCATGTCAATCATATAGGCCCATTTCGCTTCTAAACGTTGACGTGAAGCTATTGGCCAGGATCTTGGCGAACGGGTTGTCTAGGCTTATTCCCTCTTTGGTTCACGGAGACCAAGTGGGTTTCATTCCAGGGCGACAGGGATCTGATAATGTGAGGAAAACATTGGACTTAATGTATGAAGTGTCCAAGAATGAGGCTGAGGCCTATCTCCTTTCGCTAGATTCTGAAAAGGCCTTTGATCGCGTTGAATGGTCTTACATGATGAAGGTGCTTCGTAGGATGGGTATTGGTGATAGGTTCTGTGGATGGGTCGCGGCATTATATAATGCTCCATCTGCGCTGGTTCTGGTCAATGGCTTCGCGTCCCCGAGCTTTTCACTTTTTAGAGGAACTCGCGAGGGCTGTCCTCTTTCCCCTCTTTTGTATGCGCTAGCTATGGAGCCCTTTGCCATAGCGGTTAGGCGTGAAGAGGCGATAACGGGTGTGCGATGTGGGGACCATGAATTTAAGTTGTCTTTTTTTGCCGACGACATCCTGGTGTACCTATCTGGGATTAATGACTCGCTGCCCCGGTTGTTAGAGTTGATATGTGTTTTTGGACAGTTCTCCGGTCTCAAAATCAATGTCTCTAAATCATGTATTATGCCCATGGGGGTGCGAGATGAAGATAGTGAGGATAGAGTGGAGGTGTATGGGTTGCGGACAGAGAAAGTCAGTACCAGGTATCTTGGGGTGGTAATTCCGAGGGACCTAAGCAAGGTATTTGAGCTGAACTTCCCTCCGTTGGTGGCAAAAATTTGTCGCGACTTGGATAGGTGGGCTCCATTGACGCTCTCTTGGTTTGGTAGAATGGTCTCGGTGAAGATGAATGTACTGCCTAGGCTTCTCTATATCTTCTCTTCTCTGCCTTGTGCTGTCCCGGACTCCTCTTCCTTTCGCTTCGGACGAGGATCCTTAGCTTTGTGTGGGATGGTAAGAGGGCTCGAATAAAGCAGAGTACCTTAACACTCCCTAAGGCGTTCGGGGGATTTGGTCTTCCCGACTTTAAGTTGTACTACAAAGTGGCCCAGTTGCGAGTTATGTTGGAGCACCTGCGAGATGATTTTAGGACATATTGGACTTTCATTGAAGATGTGCATGTTCACCCCCATAAGGTTAGGGACTTGCTCTGGGCCCCGCCGCGCGCACTGCCTGCTGTAGCTCGGTCCCACCCAATTCTAGCGGTTCTCTGGCGGCTGGGGAAGCCGTGTGGGAATAACAATTTACTATCATCTTGGCCCTCTCGCTTGTCCTCTCTGTGGGGGCCGCCACTTGATTTGGGGGCTAGGGGGTTCCGAGGGACGCAGTTGTGGTCTGATCAGGGGCTGGAGAGGGCAGCGCAGCTATTTGACCAGGGAGGTTTTATTGAATTTTCCCAGCTGTTGGGAGCTCCTTCCGGAAAGGCCTCCCTCCATTTTTGATTTCTTGCGACTCAAGGGATTCTCACACAAGCACAATGGGTGGCCTCCCTTTCTCGTAAGCTGACCGCCTTCGAAAAGATTTTTGTGGAGGCCAACTCCAGAAAGGGATCCCTATCCAAAATGTATAATGTGTTAATTACGGCAGAGCTAGAGGGGAGGCAGGGGTTCAGGAGCGTATGGGAAGAGAGAATTGGCAGAACTCCGGAGGAGCGAGATTGGGACTCCGTTATCCGGGCCGTCTTTAGGGGGAACTTGTATACTGCAGCCACGGAGCATAGCTTTAAAATTCTGCACTCTTGGCACCGTTCGCCCGCCACTTTGTCTAAAATGTTTCCCGGAGTCTCCCCTAAATGTACTCGGTGTGCCGGTAGAGGAACCTGGTTCCATATGTGGTGGGAGTGTCAGGTTATTCAAGTCTACTGGGCAGAGTTACTAAGCTGGATTAAAGATATCCTGGGAACCTGTCCTGCCCTCCACCCCATGGAGATCTTACTGGGCACCCCTAGGCCTGAGTGTGAGGAGGGACCTTTCCCCAGGGTAATTGGTGCGATGCTAAGGGCAGGAAGAATGGCTTTGGCCCAGAAGTGGAAGGGATCTCAGAGCCCAACGAAGTCAGAGTGGTTTCTTGAACTTTTAACAATCTTCACCTATGAGAAGCTTACAGCTATCGTACATGATGACATGCCTTCTTTCTTGCAGGATTGGACTGTAGTGCTTCTGAATACAGATTGTGCTGCACTGAGACTCTGAGGACAGGGATCGGGTGCGGAGCTGGGTGATGGGGTGAGGGTTGGAATGGATCGGCTTCTGCACAAAAGCTCCAGAAGTTAAGATCTTGATGGGGACCTTGCAGATAAGAGTTAACCGGCCGGGCAGCCACCGACTGTACCGAGTTGTGTTCCCGACCATGTGGTGACTACTTTGTCTATTGTCTGTGAATCATGTGTAGCTCATTGTTTGGGGGGTGGGTGGGGCGGGGGGGTGAGGGAGGGGGGGTTGGGTTGTTTTTCTGTGGTCCAGTTTGGGCTGGTTCTTGAGTTGAGAATATGTCGCTATTGTTATTGAATAAATCCAATAAATACAAAGTGAGAAAAACCCAGGACATCCTGTCCAACCTCTCCACACACACTCCTCCTCTTCCCTCTCCATCTGTGCCTGCTGACCCTCCTTTAGCCACCCTTACACCATCCTTCTCGTCCTTTCCTCTTTTCACCCCTGACGAGGTTGCTAGATAAGTCCGATCTATGAAAGCCTCTTCAAAACAGGTTCATCCCTATTCCTCTAAAACCATCAAGGACCACATTGACACCCTCGCTCCAGCCCTTGCTGATTTTTGCAACCACTCCTTTGCCTCTGGATCCTTCCCCTCCCCTCTCCTCTGAAGCACTCCTTTGTGCATCCTCTTCTCAAGAAACCCACAGCTGATCCTTCTTGTCCAGCTAACTATCGCCCAATTTCCATTACTCCCTTTCTTGGCAAACTCTTGGAAACGTTGGCCATCTCTCAGCTTAACCTTCATTCCAATTAGGTTGGCTGTTTCCATGAGCACCAGTCTGGCTTCAGAGCTGCCAGAAGCACGGAAACTGCTCTCCTAAACATCCGTGAAGATCTGCTCACCAACCTTGACTAACATTCCATCTGTCCTCATCCTCCTCGATCTCTCTTCTGCCTTCGACACGGTCAACCATACCATCCTGCTCAACCGTCTCTGTGAAAACCTGGGTATCACTGATCAGGCTCTGGCCTGGCTGACCTTTTTCCTCTCAGATCGACCATCCCAGGTCCAACTTGGGTCCTTCCTTTCATCTATCTTCCTCTCTACCTGTGGTGTTCACCAGGGGTCTAACCTCTCGCCCTGGCTTTTCAACCAATACCTGGCAACTCTCGCCCACTGCATTGCCATTTTCTGCTCATATTTCCAGTGCTACGCTGACGACACTCAACTCATTTTCAGGCTGCCCTCTGCCACCTCCTCTCCCTCTCTCATCTCTGATTGCCTAACTGCCATTCAAGATTGGTGTTCCACGAATGATCTTTGTCTGAATGCCAGCAAGACGGAGATCCTCCTCATCGGCACACCTTCACCATCCTTTCCCCTCACTCTCTGGCCGGCCTCCCTTGGCCCTCCTCCTACCCCCACCTGTGAGGCTAAGAACCTCGGGTCATCTTTGACTCCACCCTTTCTCGGAGGTCTCTAAAAAGTCAAATTTCCGACTGCACCTCCTCAGAGGTACTCTGCCTTTCCTCTCCTTCCCGCAGAAGCTCATGGTATCTCAAGCTCTGGTTCTCTCTAGCTTGGACTATTATAACAGCCTCTTTCTAAATCTACCTGCCTCTACTCTCCGCCCTCTGCAACTAATCCAGAACAGGACTGCAAGACTTGTCCTTGGCCCCAAGCCCTGGGATCGTATCTCTCCAGCTCTGAAATCTCTCCACTGGCTCCCAGTGGATGCAAGGATTAAATTCAAAACCCTCTGCATTGTCCACAAGGATTTCTGGGGCCTGGGTCCAAAATACCTTTAGCTATCCCTCCGCAAATACCTCCCCTCTCGAGCTCTTGGCTCCTCTACCTCCAACTCACTCAGGGTCAGTCGTTTTTCTAAGAAACGAGCTGGGGGTAGATCTCTGTCTTCGGCTGCGGCCTCCCTCTGGAACAGCCTCCCTGCCACTCTAAAACTTGGGGAGAACCCTCTCCGGTCCCGGAAGCACCTCAAGTCCTTCCTCTGTTCTTCTGCCTTCGCTCCCCCTCTCCCCTGCTGATCTGTTCTCTCTTGGCACCGTGCACCTGGCCACCCTCTGTCTTTTGGGCCCAGGTACCTGCTCACCCTGCCACCCTCCCGCACTGCCTCCGGGCCACCCCTTGCACTGGGGTCTGTATCTGTACCCATACAGCCCCCCCCTTTTCTTCCTGCACTTATCGGACCTACCCTGTCTGCTGCCTTAAACCTAGCACTTGCAAATTGCTGGCTGCATTACCACTGTTTGTTGCCTTTATTATTTATTTATTGTTATTTATCTGTTTCTCCTCTGCTTCGCACTTTCCACTTCTCTCCCCTTCCATGCACTTTTCCCCTCCTCCTCTCCCATGCACTTGCGCGTTCTCAATGTCACTGGGCCTAGTAAGATCGCTGTTTTGTTCTCCCCTGTTCCCCTCCCTTGCCTTGTCGCGCTCTGAAACACTTATGTACGAGCGCGATAGAAATAAAATATCAATCAAAACAACAGCTTGCTGGGGTGGCAAAGAAACCTGTGAATAGTGCCCCATAATGAACAAGCAGTTCTTTAGATTGTCACATATTCTTAGTCCAGTCCAAATAATAGCCTTTTTAATGTATAAAGGGTGTTTCTGACAGAGAAAAAATGTTGGGGGGAAAGATGTTAAAGAAAAAGGCTGGTTTATTTGAAACAGGCACTACCTCACACAGACCAGACGTGTGTGCTCTTACGGCTGCCAGCGCACAGTTCATGACTGCATACCGCCTCCAGCTCCACTAACCCATGTAACAGTGGCAAAGAAAATGACATTCCATGAAAGCTGATGCAGGTCAGATTCATGCCTCAGCCCGGAGATTCTGCTAGAACTTTGCTCAACTCATTGGGAGACGAAGGGTTCTTCTCTGGAGAGAGGAGACTGAGTACAATTTGTTTTACCCTTCCAAAAAAGGGCTTATTCCCTGGGATCATGAAAAAGGTTTTCCTTTTGTGGAGGAGAGCTGCAAGCCCAACTTTGCAAGCTAAAGAACAAATGGCAATACGGTCAAGCAGACTGGTTTCCAGTTGAGCAAGGCAGCAGGCAGGGATGCCTAACCTATTGAGCAATGAGATACGTCGCTCAATAAAACTCGCCACAACAACTGATGAATTCCAACTTGTTATTAGAAATATATTTATATGTGAGGCAATTGGGGCTCCGACACTAGGGGTGTTCCGTGCACAGGCGACTTGGAGAGCCCTGTGGTCCCTTGACAGTATTATCCATGACTCTGTCACAGCAGACCATTGCTCATTATATACTAAGACCCTGCTGTGGCAGTAACATCAGGGTATGAATCCTGAAAAGGCTCGTCTTTCATCAGGCTCTATAGGTGGATGGTATATTCCTTTATAATGCAGAATCCTCCAGCGTTACTATCCAGTGCTGCAACCTCCAGAAGCACCACCCTCTCTTCTTGGCAGGATGTCGCTCACGAGCCTTCTCTACACAGGACATTCAGACAGTCCGTAGCTAGATTTAAGTGTCCTTATTGTTGCCGTTGGTCAACAGATGGCCCTGGTGGCATGTTCTGCATTTTATCCCAGATAAGGAGCCAGGTCCGCACAGCAATCTTCAGCACGGTTGTTGTGAAAGGTGAAGGAGGTGTGCATATGACCATTCAGTGGGGGGGAGGGCGGGGGGGGGGGTAAAGGGGTGGGGGCAAGCTCTGGCAATTGGGATGTAAGAGTCACTAAGGAGAAGATCAATGGGACACTTTCTTGAGAAGACATTGGCTTCCCAAACGCAATAGTTTGCAGAAGAACACCGACTTCTTCACCAGAAGAAAGCAGTTTCTCGACCCAGTCTGGGAGTGTTCCAGTCGACGATCTGCGGGTCGTTGCTGAATCTGGAGAGGTTGCAATGTGTCGATGGTGGAGAATTAGATCGCTCGGCTAGCTTACGCAGACCTAAGACCTATTCCGGATGGTAAAAAGGGAATGAATGTTAGGGTTTTTTCTGGGGTGACTGGATTTAGCCTCCGCTGATGAAGCGCCACAGGACTTCGCCATTGTAACACACCTGATCACTGACTCAATACCGCACAGTCTTCTAGAAAGGCCCCAATTGAACTCCCGTCTCTCAGATCTCAATACACTCACTCCACATTATGAGCCCAGTCTCTAAACAGTGCAAAAGGTCCCTGGGAAAGCTCGCCCTGCTACAAGAACGTCCATTTTCTTGCTGCCCATGCGTATGCTTATGCCCGCATACCAACTGTTAACATACTTTGGCATCCGTCTTACGGTGGGCTGCATGGCGGAAAACCATCCTCAAAGCTGTATAAGGAGCTGCCTCCCGGACAAAGTAAATCTAATGAAAGCCTGTATCTTTTGCCTATAAGCCACTGCTTCTCTCTCTCCGTCCTTCGAAGTAAACCCTTAGTATTCTACGGTACATCTTTACTATACAGTGTTCTGTTGCTTCACGACTTGGTTTGCGGTATATTTAACCAAACACATAGACGCAAGCTTTCACAGCTGTACCAGGAGCTCTCTGCACTACGGTGTACATATCAATGGGGTCTGGCTGTACTTGCAGCTTTATGCAGTATGAGGAGCACCCTCGACCACAATGTAAAGTAACAGTACTGCGGAACACTTACAGTTTGGCGTGGTAATGAGGAGAATCAGAGTTGGGCTTCCCGGCCTCCCACGTACATTTGCTGGGGAGATCAGGGCGGATCCACTTCCTCTCCTTCTCACCAACGCTGCCACCATTGCTGGTCTCTTCCTCAGCGATGCCATTGAAGAGGAGCTTCTCGGAGATGTGAGGGCAGGAGTTGGGCTCCATCTCGGTTTTCACGGAGCCGGTAGGCATTCTGATCTACGGAGGGGTGAAAACGAGAACATGGAGGAGTCAAGCGAAGCACCACTGTGAGCATTCAGAAACACTAACCACGGGTACAACCCATATGAGATCAATGGTCAGTGCCACCTCACACAACCGATCCATGCAACGTAGCAACATCCCTATGCACGCTTCCCCTCCAAGCGCATTCTGGTTTCCAGGATTTGCCCCTCCACACATCTGTGGAACATAGGACAACATTTTATATTTAATCAATAACGTAGACAAGCCCTCAAACCGTCCTACATTTCACACATTTACCATCATGCACGCTAGTCTCCAAGCTATCCGCCCGCCACCGCCAGCTTAAAGGAGACACACTGTCCTATGCACAACTCTCTTCATGACATGCACGCTAGTCTCCAAGCTATCCGCCCGCCACCGCCAGCTTAAAGGAGACACACTGTCCTATGCACAACTCTCTTCATGACATGCACGCTAGTCTCCAAGCTATCCGCCCGCCACCGCCAGCTTAAAGGAGACACACTGTCCTATGCACAACTCTCTTCATGACATGCACGCTAGTCTCCAAGCTATCCGCCACCACCAGCTTAAAGGAGACATACTGTCCTATGCACAACTCTCTTCATGACATGCACGCTAGTCTCCAAGCTATCCGCCCGCCACCGCCAGCTTAAAGGAGACACACTGTCCTATGCACAACTCTCTTCATGACATGCACGCTAGTCTCCAAGCTATCCGCCCGCCACCGCCAGCTTAAAGGAGACACACTGTCCTATGCACAACTCTCTTCATGAGATGCACGCTAGTCTCCAAGCTATCCGCCCGCCAGCTTAAAGGAGACACACTGTCCTATGCACAACTCTCTTCATGACATGCACGCTAGTCTCCAAGCTATCCGCCCGCCACCGCCAGCTTAAAGGAGACACACTGTCCTATGCACAACTCTCTTCATGACATGCACGCTAGTCTCCAAGCTATCCGCCCGCCACCGCCAGCTTAAAGGAGACACACTGTCCTATGCACAACTCTCTTCATGTCATGCACGCTAGTCTCCAAGCTATCCGCCCGCCACCGCCAGCTTAAAGGAGACACTGTCCTATGCACAACTCTCTTCATGACATGCACGCTAGTCTCCAAGCTATCCGCCCGCCACCGCCAGCTTAAAGGAGACACACTGTCCTATGCACAACTCTCTTCATGACAAGCACGCTAGTCTCCAAGCTATCCGCCCGCCACCGCCAGCTTAAAGGAGACACACTGTCCTATGCACAACTCTCTTCATGACATGCACGCTAGTCTCCAAGCTATCCGCCCGCCACCGCCAGCTTAAAGGAGACACTGTCCTATGCACAACTCTCTTCATGACATGCACGCTAGTCTCCAAACTATCCGCCCGCCACCGCCAGCTTAAAGGAGACACACTGTCCTATGCACAACTCTCTTCATGACATGCACGCTAGTCTCCAAGCTATCCGCCCGCCACCGCCAGTTTAAAGGAGACACACTGTCCTATGCACAACTCTCTTCATGACATGCACGCTAGTCTCCAAGCTATCCGCCCGCCACCTTAAAGGAGACACACTGTCCTATGCACAACTCTCTTCATGACATGCACGCTAGTCTCCAAGCTATCCGCCCGCCACCGCCAGCTTAAAGGAGACACACTGTCCTATGCACAACTCTCTTCATGACATGCACGCTAGTCTCCAAGCTATCCGCCCGCCACCGCCAGTTTAAAGGAGACACACTGTCCTATGCACAACTCTCTTCATGACATGCACGCTAGTCTCCAAGCTATCCGCCCGCCACCACCAGCTTAAAGGAGACACACTTTCCTATGCACAACTCTCTTCATGACAAAAGACTTCCTACACTCCATCACAGCAGGGTGCTAGAGAGGAGCCTTCCAATGCATACCTACCGTCAGCGTATGGGCAGAGGTCCCTACACTGTCAAACCCCTTTAAATGCCAGCACCATTCAAGTGCCCAACTGGAAAGTAGGTGGTTTGGTGGTCCAGAGTGCATGCCTTTGAAGGCATGCTGTCACCATAATACAGAAAAACAGTGCACACCAATGAATGAACATACACTAGTAGCCAAATCTTCCTGCACTCGACACGGCTACCATTATCCAGACAATTCCTCCTGGCCAGATGAAAACACAGCAAGCAGGAGAGCCAGCACGCGGTACTGGGGCTGCTGCTATATGTGGGTGCTCGTCTTTCAAGTTTACTATTCTCCCATTCATTCTTGCATGGTGAAAAGCGATTTTTTGTAGGTGGCTGCTGTGTATTCTGGCGAAGGTCTTGGAGGAATGTTATGGAAGGTGGTTATTGCTGAACACTCTAGGTCACGCGGATGAGGTGCCACCTGCGTTTCGATTCCATTCTAGGGCCCGGATGGGTAGGTTCTGGGGTCTCCACTGCATTGCATGTAAAACCCCACATAAGCAGGACGCAGTAAAAGTACCAACGGACACACTTATACTTACATTCCAGTGACCTACGTTCCAGGGTCCCTTATATGGGACCCCTACAAGCTTTGTTTTGTAAGCCCCTCCAGCCTCCTTTTGTGGTCAGAGGGAGACGTTCACGGCGGCCAGTGCAAGCTTTTATGATGTGCTGACCTATGCTAGCCCATATGGGTCCTAGCGCAGGGGTGCTTCCTAAGCCCCTCCCAGCCCCATGTTTGACCTTGAGTGATTAGAAAATCCTACATTGATTTTAGAGAGTGGTTTCGTTTTGCCTTCACCTGGCATTAGTAGCCAATGTACCTTTTAGATAGCCATTGATAAAAGTCTGTGCTCAACCATTTTGTTTTCGGAGCATTCCCTTGTTTGGGGAAATCATGAAGCATGCCTAAAACGGCCATTTTGCAAATATGGGCTCCCTCTGAGCCCAACTCTGCACCTTCCATAGGGGATTTGGACTGGTTTAATCCCACAGTCCCTAATTAACCCTGGACAGGCCATTCCACCTACTGTGTGGGTGGGCCTGGGCGTTTGGCAGTTGTTAGGGAAAGCCTGATTGGCTGGGGTTATACTGGGCATGTGTTTGCTTATGGCAATGGCCCTCATTACGACCCTGGCGGAAATCGCGGTGCAAAATGCACCATGGAGCACGGCGGAAAGCTGCCGATAGCGCCATGGGGGTTGGCGGATTTTCCGCCCCATTCCGACCTTGGCGGGGCGGTAAATCCCCATCCCCCATTTTACCCTTCCCCATTCCCATTCTTGCCCCATAGGGTATAATGGGAGTGGGGAAGGCGTTAATTACGCCACCTCAAAATACGGTGGCGTAATTAATGACAAGGTCCCGTAGCGCCATGGATTTCTCCGCCCGGAAAAACCAGGCGGAAAAAGCTCCATGGCGCTACGGAAACTCGTAGTAGGGCGGACGGGTCCGCCGCGAATAACGCTGGCGTAAACCCACTCCGCCAGGGTCGTAATGAGGCCCAACGTCTGTTTGGACTTCATTACTTGGTGACATACTGTTTCATGTTAGGCAGCAGATGGAGATGGGAAGTGGTAGAAACTAGACTCTTGCCATAGAATCTAGTGGCCTCAGCTGGAAGGGGATTGGATGGATAGGTTTCCAATGGCTCGGGTGCAGAAGGCGAAGGAGGACTGGGGCTGCTAAAGCTGGAACTGAAATAAAGAAGAGCTTTGGACACTCACATGTGCGTTACGCATGCTGGATCACAGGCACCAGAGTAATAGCTGGCTGCCAACACCTTTGTGCGAGTGCCCTTGTGTGGAATTGGAGGGTTGAACATGAGTGTTGGGGTATATTAAGGGGTGACTGATCCAGCCTCAAGCCTGCTTCTTTTGCAAGGTTGACTAACCTGCTGATGCTGCAATTTCATGACCAGGGCTGGCCATATTGGCTGCCTGTGTCCCTCCCCCTGTGCTCTATGGGTTTCATTTTTTTTTGGCTCCTGGGCAACCTTCCTGGGCTGTCCTCACTAACTCGCGCCCTTCCCCCCACAGTCCTCCTAACTTGCTGGGCTGGCAACCCCGTGCTGGGACTATTTCTGGGCAGTTTTACAGCGGTCTTCCTGAATTACCTGCTGCCTTGGATGCTCACTATGGGGTAGGAACCGGTTGTTGGCCAGAAGTGTGGTGGCAGGATACCTCTTCCCACTCTCTCCAGTTAGTCTGGGCCATACGAGGTCACCTTCACCAAGGTTTCCATCATAGGGCTATTTTCTGTGGGCTTGCAGCCCTTCTTTTTCCTTCAAGCCATCGGGCCTTCCTGGTCAGTTTCCTCCATCTTCTGGAGCCATCATCACTGTTTTAACTCCTGGTTGGTGGGTCCCACTCCAGATAATACAGATTGTTATCCTTTTGGATTGCTTGGACGGTTATTTTTCCTGAGTTCAAGTCCCTGGGTGACCGCCTTCTGCAACTCGACCGGCAAAATGAGACTTTCAAGCCACTGGGATGTTTGAACATTGCACAGCCTTGTTTTCAGGAACAGCCATAGTGAGTACCTACCTCTATGCCCTGGGTTGGTGGGCTATTCAGTGGTTCCCCTCATCCATTGTGTGTGTTGTGCGTCTCGTCTTCCTTGGGCTGCTTGCCCTCAAAGCCATCACTGGAGCTCTTCGAGAGCGCCACCTCTGCTGACCCCAGCAGTAAGTTTCTGCCTTCTCTGCCCCCATCTGGTAGAACTCTACAGAATGGGTCTCATTATAACCTATTGGGACCTTTTCCCACCTTTGAAAACTCAACACAAATGACTTTTACCGAAGGTACTGACCTGAACAATGGCTTTTTCCTGGGTCCCCCTAGGATCCCTGAAGTACCCTCAACAAACGGGAGTTTTAGCATGGACACCTGATTTCGGCTGCATTTTTAAAGTCTTGGAATTTGATTGCTGTCTGTTGAAAATTCTCCACGCTCCACTGTAGAACGGTTGGATGTTACTGAATCTATGTTCTAGAAGAGTCATTAGAGCTGATGGGTCTGGTACCAGGAGCTGAATCTCGTCCTAACGTACAGGACTGGCCACCTGGGCCCGTGTTTCTCCATCTAGGCATGCAAGCGTGAATTTGAAACACTTATGTTACCGTGTGCTGGAGGGCTAGGAATTAAGGTGACTACTTAGCGTGGTATTTTGTGTCCCGATAATGAGTTAGCCATTTTATTGCCTACGGTTTGTATTAAAAGGTGGCTTGGTCCACAGATCACAGGAGTCTCCATGTAGAAAGAAGAATGTCTTCATTCAATTGCAAGGACACGGGTTACAAGTCACAGGTACATTGGGAACATCCACCAGCCATCCTCTCTCTCAGCCAGCCTCTCATCAGCTGTCATCCAAAGAGCCATCAAACCACGTTCTACTTCCCGGCACTCATGACATCACATACCTACGGAGCAGAGTAGGGGGGGGGGGGGGAAGGCTAGACACAACCGTGCCCGCCGCCAGCCTGTGTGTGCAGCGCCACCGCCAGCCTACGTGTACGGCGCCCTCCGCCGGCCTGCATGTACAGTGCCTGCCGCCAGGCAGTGGGCTTACACTTCAATATTAGTAGTGGGCTGGATCTAATTTGAGCATTTACTCTTTTCATACATGCACTATGTTGATACCAACCCTCCAACAGCACGGTAGTGCATGGTGCTGGTCGGCCAACCAAGGCAAATGGAGTATGTTGGCTCTTACTGTTTTACAAATTAAGCAAAACATTTAAAAACGGATAACATCTGACAGGTTTCCCCCTATGAGGGAGACTATCAGAGCCTGCAGACGCAATCACATTATTAGCACAAATCCCAAAAAATCAAGTAACCTTGGCCATGACACGCTCTGCACACGACACTGCACTGCGCCCCTAGAGATTCATGCCGCACGCAACCACAACTTTCTAACAAGAGGTCACCTAAAAACTGCCTCAACGTTGTCCAACATAGGCCAATCAGGTACATCTACACAGAGCAAATCACAGTCAACACAGGAAAGGAACCACAGCTCCCAAAACAAAACCCCACCAAGTGTACCCCATCCCGAGGAAACCCACCCTCTGCCCACCACAGAGTCCCACCTTCCAAGTAGCCCACTTTCCCAAACATATTGGCACCTCTTGAGTACAGCTTCTCACTAAGACTCAGCAGAGGAAATCCAGCCTCTCCCCAGCAGTCACAGCTTCCAGGTAAATGATCCTTGCAGCAGATAATCTTCCTGGAGCTGAGCCACGCCTTCCACCGATTCCCTCTCCCAGGAACCCTGCGCTGCAAAGGCTTACTCTCGCATCACAGCACTCAGCTTTCCTTACACACTCTTGGCCTGCATAAAAGTACCGGAAGACTCCACGTCACAGAGCGCCAGATTATAGTCCTGGCCTTTGCTTATACTTGCTTGCATTGTAGTGCACTGAAGTGACCCAGCACTACAGCTCCCAGAACGCAAGTGAGGGGGAAATGAAAGCCCAGGAGCAGATACGTTTCTAGGGGCGGGCAGACCAGGCGACGGCCCGGGGCACAGGGGGCAGCCAGTTAATCTCCCTCCTGGGCACAGAGAGGCAGGGAGCAAAGCCTGCCCCGCCCATCTACCTCGACAGCCACCTCCCAGGATGCAGCCAAAGGCTCTGCTAAGAGGATTTTTAGAAAGGCTCCCACCTCCCAAATTAGCATCGCTCTGTGAAACCCATCATGCTTAAACCGTTTGATAACTTGCGCATGGCGCTGACATGAATTAATGGAGGGTTGGGAGTTTATGGCAGAAGAAATGGCTTCTTATGTTTATTGAATTTATATAGCGCTTTAAGCCAAAGCGCTTTACAATACAATAACCCGTACAAAAGTGAGAGAAGCATATTTACGAACATGAACAGGTCATTAGAACAATAAGTAGAACAATTTACAAGGGGGGGTGGGGATAGGGTACAGGAGGGGGTAGGTGAAGGGAGCTATGGTGTAGGATTTGAGGTGGGGGAGGGGAAGGAAAGGGGGAGTGATCTGGTGTCCTTATTGCCTTTAAGTAGTATTTGTTACTAATTTAAGGTCGGGGGTAAGAGGGGGGAGAGGGTAGGAGAGGAGGGGTAGGCAAGGGAAGTCGGGGGAGTGTAGAAGATGGGCTTTCCGGGAGTGGCGGAAGGATGAGTAGGTGGGGGTGGAGGGGATGGAGAGCGGGAGGGAGGTCCAGTGTAGGGGGGCCAAGAGCTGGAAGGAGCAGAAGCGTGAGGAGGCACATGGAGCTGCGGGTACAGTGAGGAGGTAGAGGTTTGCTGAGCAGAGAGAGCGGGAGGGGGAGTAAAATGAGAGGGAGGAAAGGTAGGGGGGCGCCAGGTCATGGAGAGATTTGTAGACAAGACAGAGGAATTGAAATTTCAGCTGTGAGAGGAAGGGAAGCCAGCCAAGTTGAGAGAGAGCGGAAGAAACAGAGTCTTGAGGGCCGAGGAGGCATAGAGTACGGAGAGAGGAGTGGTAGATGGATTTTAGGGGAGTTAGGTGAGAGACAGGGAGTCCAAAGAGGAGAGAGGAGCAGTAGAAGAGGCGGGAGAAAATGAGGGAGGAGATTAGGAGTTTGCAAGCATGGAATGTGAGAGAGGTGCAGATCTTGCGGGTGTTATAGAGGTGGTACCGACAGGCTCGAGAGGTTAGAGAGATGTGGTTGGAGAAGGAGAGAGATGAACTCGAGGTGGAGGCCGAGATTGCGGGCATGGGAAGATATGGGGAGGTTGGATGGTGGAAAGTGGATGAAGGGAGGGGGAGAAGAGGAGAGGGTGTTAGGAGGGAAAAAACACCTCAATCTTGTCAGTGTTGAGGGAAAGAAAGTGGGATGACATCCAATCTTTTATGGCCGTGAGGCAGGAAGAAAGAGTGAGGTGGAGGTCAGATGTGACGGAAGAGAAGGAAAGAAAGAGTTGGGTGTCATCAGCATAGAAATGGTAGGAAATGCCGAAGGAAGAAATGACTGGGGAGGGAAGGGAGGTATAGAGAGAAAAGAAAGGGTCCCAGCAAGGAACCCTGAGGGACGCCCTAGTTCAGGAGGTGCCGCCACCCCAGGAGACAGTGAAGGTTCGATTGGAGAGGTAAGAGGTGAGCCAGGAGAGAACAGAGTCTTTGAAGCCGAAGGAGGACAGAGTGCTAAGAAGTAGGGGTGATCTAGGGTATCAAAAGCTGCAGAAAGATCAAGGAGGATGAGAATTGAACATTGCTTAGCGTAGCGAGCAGTGAGGAGAGAGTTGAGGACATAGGTGAGGGCTGTCACAGTGGAGTGTTTAGGGCAGAAACCAGATTGAGATGCGGGGAGGAGGGAGTGGGATGAGACGAAAGCAGAAAGCTGAGAGTAAGCAAGGCGTTCGAGGAGCTTAGAAATAAAGGGGAGAAGGAAGATTGGCCAGAAGTTGGAGGCAAGAAGAGTGTTAGCAGAAGGTTTCTTCAGGAGAGGGATTATGGTAGCATGTTTGAAAGCTGAAGGAAAGGTGGCGGATGAGACACAGATGTTGAAGAAGGTGCTTAGGTAGGGAATAAGGAGGGTACATTTTGGGGATGAGGGAGGTGGGGATGGAGTCAGAGGGGGCAGCAGTAGGGTGAGTTTTGGACAGGAGGTGGGAGACACATGCAGGGGTGATAGGAGAAAAGGTGGACAAGTTGGCAGCGCTGGAAGAGGGGGAGGGAGGAGAAGGAAGAGGAGAGGATGTTCTGGCGAAGAAAGAGGATTTTGGATGAGAAGAAGTTGGCGAAGTCAGTTGAGGCTGGCTTAATCAAAAGGGTCAGAGATCGCCTGCGGGCATAGGCCGCCCCGGGCATAGGCGCGGGGGGTGACCAAAGTAAATGGGAAATGAAGGCATGATATGACGAGGGGAGGAGTGGAGGAATTGGCATTCATTTGTGGCCTTTTAGCAGGTGGTGACTAGGCTCCTTCCTATTTGTGCGATGTTTTAAGGCAATCATATGAGTAATTCCATGTTATCTGAACAGCACTGGGATTTTCTTTTGAAAATCTCCAAGTTCACAATAAAAGACAAAGACCAAGAAGTTGCTCTTTGCCCGCTTGGTCTTTTCCATCCCTCTCAAGACTTGGTTTCTTTCCTTGTTTGCACTCAACAGTTCATGGTGAAACTCCTGACTCAAACGAAAGGGGCCTGATGTACTCTCCTGCCAGGACTTTGCCAATGTTGTAACACTCTCATATGTTCATATTCTTTTCCATTCAAGTTTTGGGCATTTGCCCACCTTTCATTCACAACTTTACGTGCTTGCCAGGTTCCCCCAGCTCCCCTGCTCAGGTTCTCTGAGGCTTTCCTATTGGGCTTAGGTGTATGCCTCGAAGTGCCCCGGTGCCCCAATCTCCCTGTGTGGACTGACCAATCTCTCCTGGCTGCTTCAGCGTTCTCTGCGATCTGCACGTTGCCCAGCGGTAAGCTTAGTCTTCTGGCCAACGTCGCGTTGGCTCCCCGGTCCTCGCACTGCAGCAGCTCTCCCAGTAGAGCGTCTCTTGCTCTTTACCTCCGATCTTGGAGCCTCCTCTTCCGACACTGCCACGATCTTGCCCGCTCTCCAGGCTGCTTGGCGTCCCTCCTGTTTGCCAACCGGCCTTGGGTATGGTGCATCTCTATCTTCCTGGCTTGTCGGGTGTTTTAAAGTTCCCGGCATTGGTCAGCTGTTCTGAACAACTAGCCTGCAATGTGTGGTTCTCAGCAGGCATGATCTTCGTTACTCTGGCCCTCTTCCTTGTGCCAATAGGCCCATAGGAACACGTTTATGGTTTTTAATATTACAATATGCCATACATAGCTGGGAAGGTAATGACTGTTGACATGTATCCCTCGCAAGGGGGGGACGGGGCGAGGGTTGACAGGTCTTCTTCTAGGGAGCCATCTTCATCCCTCCAAGGTTGGTTTCCCCCATGTGGTCCTCCCATAGATAGCCACCCCCAGGGTTGGAGTCAGGTAACCTCTGCCCTTCTCTAGCCACATGGGGGGGGGAAGATCCTTACCCCGGGCTCTAGTGACACCTTTGCCAGATTCGTCACACATGTAGGTAGAGAAAATGATTTCTTTCTTGCTACTGAGTAGGTATTTAGATCACAGGGCCACAGACATTCACGATTTGCCTCGCATTACAATTGCCTGTCCAAGTTACCATCATTTGATGGGTTGTGCTAGACATGTTGATATAAAACCTATTAAAAAGGTATTATCTTACAGTAAGGATCTCGCGCCTTTGCCAGGTATTCCCCATCCTACAACAGCAGCTAGCACAATCTACTAGACATTTCAGGATTTTGGCCACGTACTTGCATCGCAGAATTAGAATATGATGTGTACTGAGCTTCATGAAGGACCACTACTAAGCTCTGTATTAATCAATGCTATGGTTACCCACTGGTGGTACTCGATTCATGATCCTCAGAGTGAAGAAGGGGCTAGTTGGTGCCACCAGGGGTTCAAACCCGCCACATGGCATCGTCCCATTCTGAAAAACCAGCACGTTGTACTTGAGCGATTCATCAGAAGTTAACATCACATGCCCAGGAACTCTGCTCATTAGGCAGCTATTGCCATCAGATGCCCAAGTACTCATTCCATTGCATAGAAAGTGCCTTCCTATACTCGGGTACTCTCCCGATTAGATGGTCCTGCACTCACTCCATGTTTCAGATATGCAGATCATATGGAAACATGGCTGCTTCGCCTCGTGGCCAACCCACTTCTCTGGTCTTTTCCCACAGAGCTCTGTAGCAGTTGCAAGGCACTGTCTGTAAACTAACCGAGCCCGGCTGAAGATGTGTTTGGTCCCATTTTAACATGGTGTTCCCCCCCCTCCCCCCCCCGGCCTGCTTTGAGCGAAAAAAACAGTCTGAGGCACATGGGGTGCAAGGCACGTGGGGAGTATCTATTAGAATGGCGACAAAGATAGGGTTAATAGCCCAGTATTATCACAAGACGGCCAGCCAGCAGGGAGCCTGAAACACTACAATGCACTTTATCAGAAAGGGGCTGATCTGGAGGGACCAGTATTAAAGAGTAATAATACTTCTGTATACCCCGAGGGAAGTGACGGCCGGAAGGACTGCAGCAAACGCAGCTTGTCAGGCGAGCGGTGCAAAGTGCACATTTAAAGCCCCCCGAACTCAATATATAAAAAGGAATGTATTGCCGTGTTATAAGACTGCTGGCTGAATGGGGGCAGTTGCTGGGCGCCCCCGAGGCCGTCCCTTAACCTCCTATTATTTAATACTGCTGGGAACTGCGTTCTTTTTCACGAATGTCTCACTCTTTCCCTTTCTTTCACACTCTCTTTAATTCTTCTGCCGGAGCAGGATGAACCGCCTCTCAGCGCTGTGTACAGCAACTAAAGAGAGCCATTGGCTCTTGCCACACTTTCAATTCAGAGCGAGTTGTTGGAAAAAGAAAATGCAGCAGTAACATCTGGGAGAGCGCCCTTCATTTACATGCAGCAGCAACATCTGGGAGAGCACCCTTCATTTACACGCAGCAGCAGCAACATCTGGGAGAGCGCCCTTCATTTACAAGCAGCAGCAACATCTGGGCGAGTGCCCTTCATTTACAGGCAGCAGCAGCAACATCTGGGAGAGCGCCCTTCATTTACAGGCAGCAGCAGCAACATCTGGGAGAGCGCCCTTCATTTACACGCAGCAGCATCATCTGGGAGAGCGCCCTTCATTTACACGCAAGCGCAACATCTGGGAGAGCGCCCTTCATTTACACGCAGCAGCAGCAACATCTGGGAGAGCGCCCTTCATTTACACGCAGCAGCAGCAGCAGCATCATCTGGGAGAGCGCCCTTCATTTACACGCAGCAGCAATCTCTGGGAGAGCGCCCTTCATTTACACGCAAGCGCATCATCTGGGAGAGCGCCCTTCATTTACACGCAAGCGCAACATCTGGGAGAGCGCCCTTCATTTACACGCAGCAGCAGCAACATCTGGGAGAGCGCCCTTCATTTACACGCAGCAGCAGCAGCATCTGGGAGAGCGCCCTTCATTTACACGCAGCAGCAACATCTGGGAGAGCGCCCTTCATTTACACGCAGCAGCAGCAACATCTGGGAGAGCGCCCTTCATTTACACGCAGCAGCAGCAGCATCTGGGAGAGCGCCCTTCATTTACACGCAGCAGCAACATCTGGGAGAGCGCCCTTCATTTACACGCAGCAGCAGCAACATCTGGGAGAGCGCCCTTCATTTACACGCAGCAGCAGCATCTGGGAGAGCGCCCTTCATTTACACGCAGCAGCAACATCTGGGAGAGCGCCCTTCATTTACACGCAGCAGCAGCAACATCTGGGAGAGCGCCCTTCATTTACACGCAGCAGCAGCAGCATCTGGGAGAGCGCCCTTCATTTACACGCAGCAGCAATCTCTGGTAGAGCGCCCTTCATTTACACCCAGCAGCAGCATCTGGGAGAGAGCCCTTCCTTTAAACAAGGAGCACGAACACAAGGTTGAACATGAACTCCTGTTTAATACGTTGTTGCATACATTAAAGTACAAGTCGAGAAAACGTTGACTTTGCAATGATCCAATAATTTGAGAGGGAGTGCAGGGTGGCTTTGCAGTAGAGGAGCAAGAGGGGGGCATACTAGTCTTGCCATGGCCGAAATATGATCTAAAAACTGCCCCGCCCAGCACCGAACATGGTGTCCCTGGCGACTTCATACCTGCAGACCTTCCCCTGTTCACAAGTTCCAGGAATTGTCCCGTCACCAGCCTGGACTAGTAAACAGCACTGTTTGGCCAGCATTTCGGTCAGTCCAAAGCTGTGCCAGGGGTAGCGCCCGCTCATCCCTTTCGCAATCACCAGGGGCACCTGCTGTGTCTTGGGTGCAGGGGAAGCTGTCCTTCCTCCAGATCTGGAAGCCACCAATGCGAAGGTGGCCACCACCAAACGCATCAGAGTTGGATTCCTCTGCAGAGGCCCACCCCTGCACTGGGCACCACTATGGGAAAGGCCCCCACGAGTCGGCACTCCACTGCAGAATCCATACATGACTGGGCGATGCTCACAGGGAAGTGGCTGGCAACTCATCTTCCGCCGTCACGACTCATCGCGGAAGGGCAGTGACTGTTATCACGTCACGTCACGTCACGTGTGTATCAGTCTATTTGCTGCATGAAGGAAGTCACAAGAACTGAACCAGAAGTGCTCGTATAACTGCAACCACAGAACCAGCCTAGAAACTACCAGGACGAGTGCCGCCACACATTAGCAAACCACAGACCACATCCTTGGGTGTAAAAGATGTGCACGTCATTCTCACATAACCAACCACAAAGACTGTAAAGCCAGATCATTTTACAGCTGTGTACAGATGTGACCACAGACTGCCCTGCCAGCGGTGAAGAGTATGTGGTGTGTAAAGCCAGATTATTGTACAGCCATGTACAGATGTGAACTCGAAGACAGGAGATGCCATGTGCAGAAGGCCCAGCAGGCAGTGCATCCACAGTGGTAAGAAAAAAGAAAATGCACTGCATGCCTTCATGGCAATAGACTAAAAGAAAGCTACTGAGCAATTTAGGAATTATTGTGTCATTTGTTCCAAAAAGGATCTACATCACAGCTTTCCCGATGAAAGGAAACAAAAAAAAAAATAGAAATCGGTCGAGAGACGGATCCTGGTTTATGTAAGGCTCACAAATTTAGGCAACTGGTCTGCAATTTGGCAATTGTGGCTTCAAAAGTTAATCAACAAAAAGGAAGTGTGATGAATTGCAGGTCCCTTCGCCCCAAGGGGGAAGACTCCCCCTGTGAGGCTAGGGAGGTGGGCCTGCTCCGCAAAAACACCCTCTCTTTGTTGAGGCAAGTGGAACCTCACCAGGAGACACTCCCCCCTTTGGGGATAAGGACTCCCATTACTGTGAGGTACTCCCTAAACCACCTATTATAGCCGCATACATAGCACTCCCTATTATAACAAATAATGTGACATCTTTTCATTTGGCTGAAGGGAATGCAAAGAGAAAGCCATGTGGAAAGGAAAAGGAAGATGTTTGCATTTAACTGGGAAGTGTCAGATGAGAGGAGGAGAGTCTCATGCGCAGGGAAGCCCCCCCCCCCCCGACATCACGCCTTGAGGCGGAGGAGCGAAGGAGAGTCGCAGTGCCCACAACTTTCAACGAGGCACAGAACGCCAATATGAAATGCGAGAAGTCCTGTGTATGCACATACGAGGAAAGCATTGTAAGGAGGAAAGAAGGAACGAGGTATCCAGTGGTAACATGACCACACGTGGGGGGCAGGACACGTGAACAACGATGCGGAGATCACCATTGCGAGAAGTGTCGACTGCTTCAGATCATCCGTGGCAGTGTACGGCAGGGACCTGACGAGGAACCGAGAATGAGTGAGAAGGCAGTAACCAAGAAGAGCAAGAAAGCATAGCAGAGAGAGAGCCGAGCCCCGCCACCTTCCGCTGCATAAAGAGTAGGCACCAGGGAAACGGGAGAAGCAGGAGGCCGCCGGGGCTCCATTATCAATCTAAGAGTTCCAAGGATGAAGAAGTAAAGAGAAGACTGTGTTATTGGTATTGTAAAATGCAGAGCAAGCAAGTAACAAATAACCCAGTTGGGGAAGAGGGTTATTATAAGAAGCGAGAAACGTGTCCTGAGGATGAGACTTTAAAAGGGAAACCAGTTAACAAGAGAAGTGAAACGAATATACAGAAGGGGGTTACCCAACCCAGGTAGGGAACAAGCAGAGACTGGAAACCAACTGAGCAGAGAGCTTAAGACAGAGAATTCATTACAAGACAGTCTAAAAAAGGGTAAAGATAAACCCAACGCAGGAAAGCCTGAAATTAAAGACTGGGTGGTCTACAAGGGATGACAAGAGTGTGAGGAACCACCACCAGAGAAAACAAATATAGGAACCCAGAAAGCACGAACTCCAAGAGTGTGTTTGAAAGACTGATTTCAGAGTCTATCCAAGGAGACTATGTTGAGAAATATCTGTACCACAGAGAAACGCTGTAAATAGACTATCCGAAAAGAAGGGAGGACCAGGCGACTATAAGACACTCTCCTGGACTATTTAAGTTTAGTTAGACATAGTGGCAGGGTCACGTAGAATTAGTTTGGATGCAGGATACATCTAATTTGGACTTCCCAACAACTGACGAGCACCGTTCGTTCCTATAGATAGATGGGATATTCCCTCTGGGGGAAAGTTAGGCCTTTTATTTATAATTTAATTAAAGCAGCAACATCTGAGAGAGTGCCCTTCATTTCCACAAAGAACATGAATTCATGTTTAATATATTGCTGTATACATTGTATACTTATTAATTTTAAGTACAAGTCAAGAAAACGTTGACCTTGCACTGCAATGATGTAATGATTTTGGAGAGGGAGTGCAGTGTGTCGTAGCAGTAGAGGAGCAAGGTGAAACACTTGTGTACGAGCGCAATATAAATAAAGTGTCATATCATAAGGTGGAGGGTGGTGGTGTATTCCGGTCTTGATCTAAACACTGAGCATGCCTCAGCGTGTCCGACTCCTTCTTCCGACCCGCCACAGAAGTTACAGGTTTCCAAAAGAGGTCCATCCATCCTGGGTCGGAGAAGCAAGGATTACTGCATCAGATAGCCGATCCATGTGCCCAAGGAAAAGTACTTTCAGTACTATCACGGTCATGTACGGACCTCACTGACAAATACTTCTCCCTAACTGGCACTCTAGAGTTGTATGCGCGACTTACGCTTTTGTGTTTGGTCAAACAAAAGTTTCACAGTGTGACTGGCAGCGCAATAAATAGCAGAGCAGGAGTTCAGTTCTGCAAACTCCTGCAAGATCTTACATCAGAACACATCGAGCCAGTGGGTGCCAAGCTTCCAATGCTTGGTAGGAATGACTATTACCACCAAGCGCTAACGGATACGGGGAGGATCCCCTGGTCACCCTCACACATCCCATCCATGACCAGTTTGGAGTAGACCAGAAAGGTTGGAGAGACCGTGGTCATGGATTTCAATGAACACCTCCACTACACCTCATTTCCTGCAGGAAATGACGGAGGCTACCATCACCGATTCCATAACAGAAACCTTTCAGAGGGATGTTTGCACCCATTAACTAGTTTGAAACAATGGCTCCAATTCACATTTAAAAAGGAGACCTTATACCTCAAACAGCAGGCGATACACCACTGTAGGTTATTGCTGTATCATCCATTTTGTGAGGTGACTCCATTATACTTCAAATTCTACTATGGAACGCAGAGAGTTGTAAAAAGCACAAGGCCCGATGGAATTGGAAACCATTTTGAAGAGTAACTATCTCTGCAAGTACTGCGCACTGTATATGTTTCCATCTAGCGCAGCGATGCAGACGCCTTCCAAGCTAAGAATTTAAAGGCAGGATATACGAATAGTGCCTCCACACGTCGAACGGTTTTCAAAGGCATGTTACGTGCCTTGCCAGGCTGCAAGTTTCATCTGCTCAACAACTAAGTTTACTTCCTTGGTTACCAAGGTTACTTTCACTTCAATGAGGTCAAAGAAACGTCTACGCACTTGAACTTAATCCTGTGCGATGAATTCTTTTTTATACCTTCATGGATTTTGAGGGGGTGCTTGCGCTTCTCTTTCACAGGGGCTTGTTGGTCACTATGAGTTGGTCTCCCGCAGTGCTGTCGAACAAAGATTCTCTGAACATGGCCTGACCCAAAAAGATCTGCGAGTTCGTTTTATGCATCAAATATGGTCCGTGCAATACTCTGGCCCATTGACAAACCTCGGGTCCCTCAGGAATGTGCACAGCTCTTCCTGCAACTTCCTCTGGTGCCATCTGAATACGTAACAGCACTTTTGTATATTTGGATAACTCACTGGAGGGAACCCCTGTGGGCCGAGGGAGTCAATGGTTGACTGGGAAACTATTTTTCATCTAATGTCAGTTCGGAAAATCAACAAAATGGTTTATGTGACAAGGTCAGGGCCTTAAACTGGTCTGGGGTGTGGGGTAAATGGGCACACCCTTCCAGACCTCTGTTAGGCATCTGTTGCGGGGTGAAATGAAAGGTCTGATACTCAGGTAATGGAAGTGAAATTCTTTACTAAGTTCCAGTGACAAGGTGTATAAATCAGGTAAGTCCAAGGGTAAGTATGTAGGAAGGTACACAGGCGACATCTTACAGCCTCCTCTCTCACAGGCTGCTTCACTCCAACTGACCTTCATGGAGCTTCACAGGGGCACTCGCACCACAACATTCCATCAGGCATTCTCTCAGGGAAGCATACATGCTGGGCCAAAGCAGGGAACACAAGACACCACACATCTCCCTCCTTTACAAAAACCAAGATAAGGGTACGGAAAAGAGGGCGAGGGAAAAAACACGAGGCAATGCAACCAAAGTATGAAACAACTACACCCTGGTCACCTCCACTCCAAACTCCAACCCAAGACCCACTCCATCCATTCATCCATTCATCCCTACTCCTCCCTCCCACCAACATAGTCCCTTCAACGACCTGCAAAGCGGCCAATCCACTATCCAATACACTCAAAGTCTGTGGCTGCCTACCACAGACACTCGGAGCCAGCCTTAACTCTCAACACACCAGCATTGCCACATCATCCCAAAAACAAAACCCTCATTAATCCTGCTGCCAACAACTAAGCTGCACCGTGAGCCAGCGCACCCTTCCACGATGAACCGAAATCTCCAATAGACCCTGACCAAGTAATCATGCTCAAATCGCACCGAGCACAAGTACCCAACCAGTGCACGGCAGGCGGCCAGGATCACCCCCCCAAGGTACCGGTGACCAACACCCCAACATCTGTGGTGCCAATGCCGGGTTCCAAATCCCCAAAAACTGTGGCACCAATGTGGGTTCCAAACCCCCCAAAAAACTGTGGCACCAATGTGGGTTCCAAACCCCCAAAAAACTGTGGCCTGTTCCAAACCCCTAACTTGTAAAAAGCTTCCACCCTTCTCCCCGTGCACATCACTCCCATGCACAGGCGTGATAACTCCATATCAGTTGCTGAAATTCTTGTGTAAAAACTCCATAAAGCGCACGTTGTTGCTGTGGGAGAAACATTAGTGTAAGACATTTCATTATTAAACATTTGGATTGCAGTCGCATCACACAATAAAACCATGGAACTCATCTCAGAGGCCCCAATGTGTTCACCAAACTCGCCAACAGGGAACACGGTCACCTATACGCATCCACTCGAAGCTATAACCCTCATCAAGAGCACCTAATAGGGGTGCCCAAACAGTGCTGCGCTTCACCCAATAACAGGCCCCACATCCCAAGTGCAACATATCCCTTCCTCTCTACCTTAAACAGAAAGTTCTCTGAACGATGCCAGGAATTCAGGACCAAGCTCTTCTAACACACCAATTGAAGTTCTTACTGGGCCCCCCATCTGAGAACCACACGAGGGGCAGTAGCCCCAAGTTTCAGCCCATCCTGCCAAAAGCTCAGCTCGGGCCGACACACAATCCAGAGTGCAAGACCCAATGTACTCGCTTGCTGTGTGTTAAGCCCTCTTCCACTACTGCTGATATCACCTCGGTAATCTCCTCAGTAGCACCTGGGGCTTGACCTTCTAGCCCCATTCCACAACAGGGTCATCTCCTCCTTTTTGTGGTAATGCATTGATATTCTCCGTGCATCGTTGCCAAGACAGCTTCACAGCAGCCTGCACTTTCATTCGGATTGCGAACAGCCAACGTTCTCTTCTTGCCGGCGTTCACTGCACCCTGCGTGTTAGGAGAGGACCCCGGAATGCTGGGGTACGCGAGAGCCCTTTCCTTGCTCAAACAGGTCATCATTCTTTCTGCGCCAGTGTAGAAGAAAGGGCTCCAGCTCTGTGATGGTGCACCCTGCTGCGTCCCCTAGATGGCGCTCCGCTGCCAGAACTAAGGCAAGTACCTTTTAAAGTCTCTTGCTCCATCCCTCACAGCGACTGTAGGGTGTGCGCCCTGGCCCATTGCTAATGAGGTAGTCCTTCCGTTTCCTTCCCTTTCCTTCGCTTCCCTTCCCTTCCCCTCCCTCCCTCCCTCCCTCCCTCCCTCCCCCCCTCCGGTAAGAGAAGTGAACTTCTTTACTAAGTTCCGGTGACAAGGTAAGTACAAGGGTAAATTGAGTAGGAAGGTACACAGGAGACATCCACCAGCCTCCTCCCTCGCCTCCTCCCTCACAGGCGGCTTCACTCCAACTGACCTTCATGATGCTTACAGGGGAACTCACAGCACAACATTGCATAGGCATAACATTCCCTAAGGCATTCTTTCATGCAAGCATTCAAGCAGGACCAAAGCCAGAAACAAGGCACAGCATCCTACCAGGTTTTAATCCAGAGCCAATCCTATCCCATAGGCAAGGTGAGCGAGTCGGGGGCCCCTGACCATGACCCCTTGAGTGTGCCTTCCTTGCAAGTGTTGATCCCGCTGTCCTTCACGCTATCCCTTGCAGCCCTCTTCCTGGACAGAGTTCCCTTTAGCTTCGTACAGACTAGACGTTCCAGTAGCCAAGGCGTCCGCACTCCAGTGCATTATGCAAGAGAGACGCAGATCAAGATGTTTCTGCTGGCAACAACATCCAAATCATCAGCGCAAACACCAGAGTCCCAGGGCACATGAATGGCAACCAGCCCAGCGAACACAGACAAAACCAGGCCACCACAACAGCACCAACAGCCATGAGCGAAAAGGGTGCAGAGACAAAGGGGACTTTCTAAACTGGCCCGTAGGGAAATGGATAGATTTAGATTGTCCCGAGTGGACAGGTGCCGCAGAAGACCAATGGGAAGGAAAAGGAGGCGACGGTCTGGACAGGCAGGCAGACGCATGTTCGGGGGAGGTCAGGCGGCGTGGAGGCAGACCAAGACACCGGACACAGGGCAGCAAGTGGAGTGGAGTGATAACAAATCAGTGGAGGTGTTGGATACGAGTACAGGTATTGTATGTGATACAGAGCAGTACGAAGTGCGAGAGGCTGAAGGCGTGGTTGCGATAGTGACAAAAAGTTGAGAAGGTTAGGAGGTAGAAAGTGAGTGCAAGGGGTGAAGATAGATAATGGAAGAGAGGGAGGGAAAGAGGAGGGTTGGAAGAGAGGAAATGGGTGCAGTGAGAGTAGGTTGGAGTAGGAGAAGGAGTGAGGTAATTTTGAGATAGGAGAGAGTAGTAGTAGGAGGTAGTAGAAAGAAAAAGAAAATATTTTTATCTATTTGCATTTTTAAAACGCTCACTTGAGCCAGCGGCATCAAGGCGCTGTTACAGGAATATGCCTCTTAGTTATGTATTTATATTGCACTTAATACCCAGACGTTTCTAAGCACGAACCCGGGGATTGAACCTGTGTTGCTTCCTGTCATCTTGTTTCCAAGGCGAGCATGTTGCCGCTGAGCTAACCTCCCGGGACAATAGACAGAAGTGAAAAGAGAGAGAATGAGTGTATGAACACTCGGTCAGAGGAGAAGAGAGGGCAAGTTGGAGACAATAGGGAGTGGTTGGAGGAGAGAGAAACAGGGCAAGAGAGAAAGAGACCTAGAAAGACCAGAGGTGGGAGGAGAAGAGGGAGAGGTGTGGAGGAGAGACAGAGGGGGGTACAGATCAAGGAAAGGAAACCGAGCGAGAGTATGAGAACAGGCAGCACCTTGACCATCATTGATACTAATGTGGAAAACCCGTATTGCAATTGGAATTCCTGGAGGGAGTAAAACAGATCAAGCCCTGGTCTTTAGACCCTCGCCACCAGAATAGAATAGCATAGACAATGGGAGCCAACTATCACTAGTTTTCATTGCAATCCCACTACAGTGATAGAGTCCACGGGAGGTTGAGGGCCCAGACAGAGAATCCCCTTAGTTAATCTGCACTGAAATTTCACTTAATGTCTGGGTTGGTCTCAAATCGACAAGGACTACGTTGTGAGAAGGGAGTAACGAGAGAACGCACCGATCGGAAATCGGAACACAATGTAAAATGCAAGCCACAGGATCAAAACATGTACAAGGCGTGGACGACATTTGAAACTGCCTCAAATGATTCAATTTGAATTCATAAATTAAATTTTTTGAAGTTACTATAAAGAATCAAGATTGAATATTGCAAAAAAGGTGCATATTCACTGCAGAGGAAATTGGTTCCATCGCACAGCTTGCGTTTAGCGGTTTAAGACTCCAATCCCCTTAGTTAGACCTGCCTACAATCTACCAAACCAGTTCACCTAACTTAAAGGTCCGACAATAACAACTCCAGACTGCAGAAGCTAGTTCAAGGATTTTCAAAGTGGCATGTGACGTTTATTTGGTGTCACTGTTTTGTCACTTGTTAAATGTTAGCTGGTTTGGTTCTGGTTGAGCGTGCTTGAAACCACCTGAAGATTTAACTGGTTACTGCATCCAGGCCCTACACTGAAAAGGTTTTTTGGTGTAGGGAAATAGGGTCATTTTCACTGGTGTGCTGCACAGATTTAGGAGTTTTCGGATTTTATCTTTCTTACTTTTATGGTTTGTTTTGAGAAATATGGTCCATGGGGAGCTCAAATGCAACAGGGCATCTACCAGCAAGCCCCACCAGGCATTATAACAGGGGACAGGCTGCACTACAGGACCGACAGCAGAAATACTGTGTGGGTGTCAGAAAGGGTCCCACACAAATGTTCTCAGCTCAATGCAGAACAGACTTTGGTGAATTCTTTGGCTTTCTCCATTCAGAGTCCTACTAAATACTGTGCCCTCTGTAAGGAGACACAAGTGACCAGGCTCTATTCATTTGATCCTTCTATAAAATGAGCTTACCTTCTTTCCATCTATATTTTCTACCTTTTTTGATTCTAGCCATGAGATCCACTATACTCCCCTGTCTTTGCCCCAATGCACGTTACCCTGTCAACTTCCTTTATCCGAGTCTCTGAACCACTATCCCGGTATAAACGTGTCTTAGGGCAGCATCACGGGGCATAGTGACAAAGCCGCAGCCAGAAACCATTGTCGGGTCTGAAACTTTGTCTTGACGCAGACAACGTGGGGCTTTGTGGAAGAGCGGGACAAAGCCGTGTATAAGACTTTCGTTGTCTTATCTTCTTGAAAATAAAAATAGTTCAGTTCAAGCAAGTGCCACTCCCTTATAAAAGAGAGCCCAGCTTACTGTATGTACATAAAGGACTCGCCCGAAACTTTTAAGTTTCGAGATCAGTGACACTATTTCACAAGGGAAGATACCACTGAGCGATTCCCTGTGGAAGCCACATTGGTTCTAGATGAAAATATTCATTTATGGGGTGCTCTGGAATCCCATGGAGCGAACATCCATCAGAAATAATTGGACTTCTTCTTTGACTGGTAGACCGAATCTACCAAACGACGTCCTGAATCACAGACTTGAGCTCTGAAAGACGCCATGGGAAATCTACAAGATCAGCTGAAATAATTAAAATACTTCAGAGCAAACTGGGCTCTCCCAAAGACTATGAACGTTTATAGACCACTTTATCCGTCACTAGGGTACCTGCACCTAAGGAATCTCCCAGATATATTCTTTACTTATACAATCTGGCTCCAGCTACAGGTACAATCATCTGCACCCTCACATCACCCCGACGACGACATTGAGTTATGCAGCCCAGATACTTCCATCAGTGAATAAAGCCAATCCACTTCTATACAACCGCCAGCAAGCCCTAGTTCTAAGCCCTTGCTTTTCTGCTTGTTAAGCAATCTTGAACATTTTTCAGTACATTGCACTCATCGGGAGCAAATTCTACTTTTGAAGGATTAACTAACCCCACAACTCGATACAGCTCTTTAACACTTCCACTATAGCAATTGCCTGGCACCGGGAATGTCCTAATGACTGTCCATACCCTATGGAACTCATGGTGGCAACAGTAAAGAGACACGTGATCACAGTTCAAGGGTGTTTATTGAACTATAAATGCAGAGTGGAAAAAAGCCTAAACTAAACCTAAATCTAAGATGAGAGCAAGCGTCAACCATCAAATGAAAAAGAAGGCAGTCCTAGTGGCGTTGTGTCAAAATAAAAGGGCCTATTCCACGAAGAACCTATTGCCAAATCCTTACAACTAATCACAACTAATCACAGAAAGAGTGTGGTATAGGGTATCAAAACAAAGGAAACAGCGTGTTCAAATAATGTCAGGATTTGATTGCCTCGTGGTCTCTCTTCCCCACGTTTTTAGCATGGGACAAGGTGGGACTTGAGCACAGCACACGCTCAAGCCTTTCCAGCACAAGCTAACAGCTCCATATCAACTATAAGTTTCTTCGATGGTTAAGTCTCTTTATAATGAAAAGTGTCTTGCCTTCGTGGCCCGATAGTCCCAACAAACAAACACAAAGTTCTGTTCTACGAACACTTTGGGGGATGGCTTCCCTGGATCCCCCTCGTCTGGGCGCTGACCCTTCAGAACACTTTGGGTGGTAACTTTCCACCCCTGGATCTCCCTCGGCCGGGCTCCTAGAAAACAAGTGGGACACTTCCCTTCCCCTTGTCTTGCAATACTTCTTGCAGACTTTTTCGATATAAAGTTCATGTTCTAATTTTCATCATGCATGATCCATTTCCCTTATCTTTCGTAATCATATGCCGCTCAAAGACTTTCGACGGTACAGTGGATTTTACAAGACCCCTGTATGACCACTTTGACCTTTCTTCGCCTCTTCCAAGTGCTTCTGGTAACAGTAGTTTCTACTTTCAGGTAATCACCCAGAGTTTCCTGCTTGAGCACCCATGTGGTGACATACTCCTCTGTTGCTGGTTTTCCCCTTCTTTTATCAATGTATCATTAAGCCTTTCAAAGTTCAAATTAGCCGTTGGCTATTTTTCATTCAACACAGTTTGGTTTCTTATCGATTCTCCCCTCGACTCACTGCCTGTAATGTAGCGCGTGCCTTTCCTTATCCTTGGAGGCAAGATTGGTACCGCCGAGACCAGCGTCCTTCCCCAGCTTCATTATCAGCGGAGGAGGGTCTTGCATACCGTAGACAACTGCTGCAACACATGCTGGCTACTGTTCGCTGTTCTACTTTCTGCAGAGGTTTCACAGGCCTTGGTTGGAAAGGGCAAGGTCGCTTTTCTCCTTGACATCCTCTCCGTCTGTGCAGTCTCTCCTTTTAAAATGCTGTGCCGAGTTAGCTCTCGCGTCGTGCGGTCTGCCTTTATTCAGTCTGTGCTCTTGTGCTCCACCTTTTATCCCTGTGGGGAAGGTAAAGGGCTGTCAGGTGTGTGTTTCTGGTCAATTACCTGACTTTGCCTGACACTGGTTTTTGGGACACGTCAGGTAAACAGTCCTGGTGTTAGTCCGGTTTCTTTCATGTTGTGCAAAAGTGTTCATGTGGAAAAAGGGGTGGGGGGAGGTGTTTGGGAATATCCTACGTAGTAGGCTGGGGAAAATGTGTTGAAAGAAGGGGGATACCACATTTCACCCACCAGTGTCCCACTCCCCAAAGACCCCCTCATCCAGATGATCCTCCTTCAATGGTCCACCTGCAAGGAACTGGATCCAATAGCGATGGCCGTGTCCTGGTCACCTGGATGACAGATCTCGGGGACTCGCTAGGGAAGACACCTTCAGGTTTCTCACAATACATTCTGATGGTCCACAAATCTATTTAACATTGTTTCGCAAAAATATGAGACTATCCTGACAGGTTCCAAGAGAAAATCCAGATGATGGATAGTTCTAATCAGACTTCTTGTGATTTAAACCGCTTCTTTCCAGCTGCTATTCCCACAGATGCATTTACTGGCCCTTACAAGAACCACATCCACCCAACCTGCAGTTCCAAGAGAAATGGGGAAACTTCCAGAAAGTACTGGCAGACTTCTCTGCACAGATGCACAGAATGTGGGCATTAAAAACAAACATTTGCAATGGGACTGGATTGCAGACGACATAAAAGGTGTACTGCTAGGTTGAGAAGGCAAGAATCTGACTGAAGTTTTACTAGCTGTTCAGCACTTTCATAAAAAGGCAGAAAAACAGATAGAAGCAACCGAAATGAAGTCGATAGCACCACAGATTCAGAAACTGCAACCCTCTCAAGGGAGAGTAGGACACAGAGCGGTAACTGCATGGAAGGGAAAGGAGTGGGGGGAGTGATCTAGGGCTTTGATCCAGGCTGACAACCATCTGCCCCCAATCCAGTTCAGCCATTGAAAATCAGAATACCCGAATCTGCCAGCTGATCAGACAGCCCAATCTTTTCCACCGTATCCACCCTCTAATTCCTTTAATTCCCAGCAGGTCAGCCGGAAATCGCATTACACCGTCAATTCCGCTTCACCCATCTGCTCCTTAAGTAGGATGTATCTTATCTAGGGGGCACTGGAGCTTCCTGCTCCACACCAAAAACTTCAGAATTTCTGCATTCTCCATTTTCAGATTAAATCATGCATTGGTGGTCAGACTATATCCCATCCGGTTTCAATACCTTTGTCTATTACTCTGGACACCTTAAGTCCTGCAACAACACGTAAGACTTTTGGAATTGGAAATGCTATGTAAAACGGGGTGCACTATTTACTGATCACCTGATGGTTTCTATTTGGGTATCCGAAAGATAGGGAACTGGAGTTTTTTACTGTATTACAAGACCCATGTGCACTGTGTAAGGAAGGCATGGTATCAATAGTAGACACAGACACAATAGATACAACCTTCGAAAACCTTTAATTGATACTTTGGTTGGGTAAGGTGCTCATGGTGGCAACAGTAAAGCCAGACACAAGTGATCACAGTTCAAGGGCGTTTATTAAACTGTAAATGTAGGTTGGAAAAACACCTAATCGAAACCTAAATCTAAGATGGGAGCAAGTGTCTACCATCAAATAATGAGTTCCTAATGACGTCTTGTCAAATAAAAGGGCCTATAATAAGAAAAACCTATTGCCAATTCTTACGCTAAATACAAAATTAGTGTGGGATAACGTTCACAGGAAAGAAACAAGTGTTCACAATTAATAAGTCAGGATGCAGTAGCCAGGGTCTCCCTTTCCCACGTTTTGAACATGGGACAAGGTAAGACTCCAGAGCAAAACAGACGCTCGAGCTTTCCCAGCATGAGCTAACAGTTCCGCTTTCAACTATCAGGACCCTCAGTGGTTAAATCTCTTTTCTACAAAAAGTCTCTTTCCTTCCAGGATCTGATGTGTTCCAAAAATAAAAACTAAAGTTCCTTTCTGCTTGCACTAGGGTGATGCCTTTTCTCCACTCGATCCCCCTTTTCCGGGCTCAGATACCTGGAAAGCTTCAAGCAATATCAGGCCCTTCGGTATTCAAGCCTCGCTTCCGAGGGTCTGATGGGCTCCAAAAGATCAAACAAAAGGTAAACAAAAAGTCCAAAGTTCTTCTCTGTGGTGTTTGAGTGATAATCCTTCACCCCTGGGTCCACCTCTTACGGGCTCAAACCCTTTTAAATTGTTAGCCTCCCTCCACCGGGTTCACTATGGCTTTCAACACAATTTCATCTGTGACATCTATTTCATAGATCTTAATGTTTAAACAGTTCACTGTGGACATTCCTCTGCCAGGTTCACTCCTCGGGACTGCAATTCACAAAAGGCAGGATTCACTTCCTGCAAATTCACCTCTACTGGAAAGATCCTTTGCACAGAGCGATTATTGAATTGTTAATCACTTTTTTGTTATGGCCCCCCCCTGCGCGATAGCTCTGCCTACGGGGTATTTCTCCAGCGACCGCTCCAAGTGTATGGTCTGTAATTTATGATACCAAGGACGACCGGTTTGCTTCCTTTCCCCTGGAGTTCCCCCTTATTACTTTGGTTGCAGATCCATGGAACCAAAGAGAATCATGGGAACATTATGTAATCTCGCTGTGACAAATGCAAAAGGTGGAGCCCTTAAGAGGGATTTATTTCAAAGGCTGCCTTTGAATGAGGCAGACGGTGGTTGCTTGTGCTCCTCCAGTAATAGCTCCTGAGGTCGCCACCTAGAAATGCGATATTGTTACAGTGACTGTCTCTCATTTACCATACGACTTCATTGGAAAGGCAGATATGTAGTCTCATCAGCCAGTCGCTGCACCAGAGATTATAGCATACAGGCATGGATTTCCTGCAATGTTGCTGCCAGTCCCTGGAGTTGCCCGGGCCGCTCAGCGTAAAAACGAGAACGAGTGAAACTGTTTGCTATGCCATGTTATTCAGTCTTGCATAGCACACATCGTCCCATTTTCAAGGTTTCTTGGAGCTTCAGGATCTGAAGGGGTGGGTTTCGGGACTAGCACAGGACAGAGCAAGGATGCTTTGTTGCAATGTTGATGTGTGCAGATTTGAGAAAAAAAAGACTGTCTATAGTGTGTGTTATACATATTTTACTTGTTTAGAGCAGTGGGTAAAGTGTGCTCCAGGTTGCAAACATTTGTGCAGTTGTCTATGATCTCTGTCAGAGTGGTGTTTAAGGAATGTGGCAAATTGTGTTGTTCCCTCTGTGATGGGTTTGTGGCATTTTGAAGAAATGGATTGAAGATATTAGTCTATGGGTGGTGTACATTCCATTGTGTAACCTGTGTTTTGCAGGTGGAGCTGTGTGTCAAGATGTGCCATTGTTAGGGAGAATTCTCATACAAGTGCTAATTCCTCCCACCTTAGAGCCCACCAGCTTTTTTGCTAAACTTTGGGGCTTTGAACTTTTCAATGTGTTTTCTGTGGTTGTTACTTTGGTTATGAAGTTTTAGACAACTCCATAGGCATCTTGTTTATTTGTGTCACACAGCACCTTCAGTGCAGTGACACAGGGATGTCTTTCTGACTTCCCATGGTTTAAATGCCTTCTCTGGGACAGACTACTGTCTCCCAGTGCATGTAAAATTAAATTGACTTTGCTAAAAATCGGGTCAGCCATGTTTTTCAATATGGCGCCTAAGGCCCCTCTGTAAAAACATACTCTGGTCATCTTTTTTCACTGTTTCTTTTAGGAAAGGTCCTTCTAGTGTTTGTCTCTGCGCGCCAAAACAGGGTTGGTCCCTTTGTTCATTGGAGTTTGGCGGGCTTCAGTGCTGAAGCCCTCCTCTGGTGCCTGAGTGTCTGGGGTGGACAGGATGTGAAGGAGGTGCCCGAAACTCCCTGTGCTTAGTCTCCTTGGAGACCTGAATGCACTCTGGCATGATTGGCTGGCTGACTGTCCGCCAAGGACAGCCACCCTGCTGGGTGAGTGACAGCTAGGCTGGAATGAATGGGAGAAAACTGTTTAAAAGCACGTCTCTGGGACTTGGAAGGCAGAGTCGACCAATGGAACGAAAGAACCGAAGACTGCTGCAACTCCTGGCCAGTTGGTTTGCCCGCTGAAGCCCTGCTGCAGGTCTGAATTGCCTGAAACGCCCTCTACACAGAAGACCCTTCAAGGACTACTTCTTCCCTTGAACTGGTGGGAACAACAAACTCGTAAGCCACTTAGAAACCATCTCCATACTGGTCGAATTTTCTTCAAAGTGCTGTTGAAAACAGGATAGCCAGTGAGAAGGATACCAGTTTGTGGACTTTAAGGCACTCACACCTTAAACCGACCTTTAGCCAAGCTTGTGGCTTCTTCCCTGGGCAGTGTAGGAACCTCCCGACGTCCTCCTTGTCCCCACGACTGAAGCTCAGGAACAGCGAGATCTGTAGGAACTGCCAGGAACAACTGCCTCAACTACAGCTTTTCTTCATACATAAGGTACTGTGCAAATGCGTTTGAGAAATCCTCTCTGCCACGGTGAAAGTTTGTGAAACTTTCCCAACTTTGGAGTCTTGTTCGCTCCTAACCCGACATAACTCTTTCTTGCAAACAACTTCTAAGAACATTGGCAAAGATTTAACCATTTACTACCAGAACTGTGCTATCCTATCCAAGACACTGAATCACTGACTTTGGCCCAGGCCTATTGAATTGAATGGCCTCTTGTAGTGAACTGAAACTATTTGCCCTGCCTCTGAAAGTAATTGTGTTATAATTCTTATAACCTTTGTCTTTCTACCCCTTTTGAAAGTTATGAAGTGCCATTTTGCTCCCACTTCAGGGGAGCCTAACTTGTTCAGAAACGTATCGGTTGTGCACTGTGGTGTATTATAGTGTGATATTGAGGTGCTTCTTGCTAGTGTAATATTTTCTAACTAAATGTGTAAATAAATGTATTTTCTTTTACCAGGAAACCTTGAGTAAGTGTTTGTTTGAACTACTGTGATTGCAAGTCCTTTGTGTAACATCTTGTACTGCTCACATACGTACTGAGATAAGTCTGGCTGCTCAGCCACTGCTACCACATAACTGCAGTACAGGCTTGTACCATAGGTGCGATTGTGCTTACACCTGTAGTCTTAATTGTGTCTAGTGTTCCCAAAGGGTACTGCATGTAATTCGGCCTAACAGTCATTAGGCTAGGGGAGGCCATTGCAGGTGCCATTGCACAAATTCAGAGCCCAAAATGTCTAGTCTCTTTCCGGGGACCTCCCTTCTGACAGTCCACTGTCCCCTTAAAGACACTGCAACTGTGGCAATACTCAGTCTTATATGGGATTATGGTAAAATGCAGATAGCTATGCATCATGAACAAGCAACTGGCAAATCCACCCGTGCACTGCAACACAGCAATGCCATGCAGCGCAACTCAACCATGGCAATACCATGCACCGCAACAACGCTACGTACCGCAACACCACGCGCTACTGCACACCCACAGCAATAACACATACCGCAACAGTGCCACGCATCGCAACACAACCACAACAATGCTACATACTACAACACAACCACAGAAACGCCACGTGCTGCAGCACAACCACAGCAATACCACACACTGCTATACTGCCGTGCACAGCAACGCGCAACACAACCACAGCAATGCCATGCGCCGCAACACAACCACAGCAACGCCATGCGTTGCATCACAACCACAGCAATACCACACACGGCAACACTGCCACAAGCAGCAACACAAAAACGGCAATGCCACGCACCGCAACACAACCACAGCAATGCTATGCGCCGCAACACAACTGCGGCAATACCAAGCACTGAAACACAACCACAACCACAACAATGCCATGCTGGCAGGTACCATCAAAAAGTGCATTTTGTATTTATTGTGCATTTGTAAGACGCTTATACATCAAGTAAATTGTGTTTCAAAGTCCCCACAGGCCAGCAGGGAGGGAACATGGGAAAGAAAAGCAAATAGACAATGAAAGATAGAGGCAGACCTACTAGGCCTTGCGAGCATTCAGAGCGTGCAAGTGCAGAGAGAAGGGATGCAGAAGTGGGGGTAAGTGCTAGGTGTACCAAAGAGGGAAATGCTAGGGAGTGAGCAGCTGTTAAGTGACTTGGTGAGTGGTCAGCTGCCATTAAATAGTTAAGTGCACACCTGTGGTGGTAAGGGGCAGTGGGTGCCAAGGCAAGTGCTGGGAGCGGGCGTAGGCTGAAGGCGATTGGGTGTGTAAGGCCAGGACCCTATGGGAGACATAAGGGCCCTGGTCACCAATCTCAGCAACTGTGTGGTTTAGCAAAGGAGGCTCAATTCAATGTCCATTAAATTGCACCACTGGCTGCCAATTTGACACTAGTTCGCACAAGCAATCCTTTGGGGCACAACGTGAATGGGGTGCCACACAAGCAAACTTGCCCCGCCTACACAAAAGCTCCGGAGGCTGCCCCCTCCCCAACCATTTGACACGCCGCCTTGGACGCGAAGCTTGGGTCTAGTCGCGCCCCTGCCTCCACCCCAGCTTACACCCCAGCTCTTTGCTACATATCAGGTAAGCAATAACCAAGGCACGGTCCACAGTGCTGCAAAGTCATAGGAATGGCTGCTAAGCGCTAGAGAAAGCATTGACATAACCCCATCACTGAGCCCACAGCCATCCTGCTTCATTTACACTGCTTTTCACTGCTCCCTACCCTTTCCATCTCCCCTTCCTTCTCCGCCCCCTACCCTTTCCATCTCCCCTTCCTTCTCCGCACCCTACCCTTTCCATCGCCCGTTCCTTCTCCGCCCCCTACCCTTTCCATCTCCCCTTCCTTCTCCGCTCCCTACCCTTTCCATCTCCCCTTCCTTCTCCGCCCCCTACCCTTTCCATCTCCCCTTCCTTCTCCGCCCCCTACCCTTTCCATCTCCTCTTCCTTCTCCGCCCCCTACCCTTACCATCTCCCCTTCCTTCTCCGCCCCCTCCCCTTTCCATCTCTCCTTCCTTCTCCGCTCCCTACCCTTTCCATCTCCCCTTCCTTCTCCGCTCCCTACCCTTTCCATCTCCGCTTCCTTCTCTGTTCCCTACCCTTTCCATCTCCGCTTCCTTCTCCGTTCCCTACCCTTTCCATCTCCCCTTCCTTCTCCGCTCCCTACCCTTTCCATCTCCCCTTCCTTCTCCGCCCCCTCCCCTTTCCATCTCCCCTCCCTTCTCCGCTCCCTACCCTTTCCATCTCCCCTTCCTTCTCCGCTCCCTACCCTTTCCATCTCCCCTTCCTTCTCCGCCCCCTACCCTTTCCATCTCCCCTTCCTTCTCCGCTCCCTACCCTTTCCATCTCCCCTTCCTTCTCCGCCCCCTACCCTTTCCATCTCCCCTTCCTTCTCCGCCCCCTACCCTTTCCATCTCCTCTTCCTTCTCCGCCCCCTACCCTTACCATCTCCCCTTCCTTCTCCGCCCCCTCCCCTTTCCATCTCCCCTTCCTTCTCCGCTCCCTACCCTTTCCATCTCCCCTTCCTTCTCCGCTCCCTATCCTTTCCATCTCTGCTTCCTTCTCCGTTCCCTACCCTTTCCATCTCCGCTTCCTTCTCTGTTCCCTACCCTTTCCATCTCCCCTTCCTTCTCCGCCCCCTACCCTTTCCATCTCCCCTTCCTTCTCCGCCCCCTCCCCTTTCCATCTCCCCTTCCTTCTCCGCCCCCTCCCCTTTCCATCTCCCCTTCCTTCTCCGCTCCCTACCCTTTCCATCTCCCCTTCCTTCTCCGCTCCCTACCCTTTCCATCTCCCCTTCCTTCTCCGCCCCCTACCCTTTCCATCTCCCCTTCCTTCTCCGCCCCCTACCCTTTCCATCTCCCCTTCCTTCTCCGCCCCCTACCCTTTCCATCTCCCCTTCCTTCTCCGCCCCCTACCCTTTCCATCTCCCCTTCCTTCTCCGCCCCCTACCCTTTCCATCTCCCCTTCCTTCTCCGCCCCCTACCCTTTCCATCTCCCCTTCCTTCTCCGCCCCCTACCCTTTCCATCTCCCCTTCCTTCTCCGCCCCCTACCCTTTCCATCTCCCCTTCCTTCTCCGCCCCCTACCCTTTCCATCTCCCCTTCCTTCTCCGCCCCCTACCCTTTCCATCTCCCCTTCCTTCTCCGCCCCCTACCCTTTCCATCTCCTCTTCCTTCTCCGCCACCCTTTCCATCTCCCCTTCCTTCTCCGCCCCCAACCTTTCCATCTCCGACATCCCACCCTTTCCATCTCCCCTTCCTTCTCCGCCCCCTACCCTTTCCATCTCCCCTTCCTTCTCCGCCCCCTACCCTTTCCATCTCCCCTTCCTTCTCCGCCCCCTACCCTTTCCATCTCCCCTTCCTTCTCCGCCCCCTACCCTTTCCATCTCCCCTTCCTTCTCCGCCCCTAACCTTTCCATCTCCCCTTCCTTCTCCGACACCCCACCCTTTCCATCTCCCCTTCCTTCTCCGCCCCCTACCCTTTCCATCTCCCCTTCCTTCTCCGCCCCCTACCCTTTCCATCTCCCCTTCCTTCTCCGCCCCCTACCCTTTCCATCTCCCCTTCCTTCTCCGCCCCCTACCCTTTCCATCTCCCCTTCCTTCTCCGCCCCCTACCCTTTCCATCTCCCCTTCCTTCTCCGCCCCCTACCCTTTCCATCTCCCCTTCCTTCTCCGCCCGCTACCCTTTCCATCTCCCCTTCCTTCTCCGCCCGCTAGCCTTTCCATCTCCCCTTCCTTCTCCGCCCCTAACCTTTCCATCTCCCCTTCCTTCTCCGACACCCCACCCTTTCCATCTCCCCTTCCTTCTCCGACACCCCACCCTTTCCATCTCCCCTTCCTTCTCCGCCCCCTACCCTTTCCATCTCCCCTTCCTTCTCCGCCCCCTACCCTTTCCATCTCCCCTTCCTTCTCCGCCCCCTACCCTTTCCATCTCCCCTTCCTTCTCCGCCCCCTACCCTTTCCATCTCCCCTTCCTTCTCCGCCCCCTACCCTTTCCATCTCCCCTTCCTTCTCCGCCCCCTACCCTTTCCATCTCCCCTTCCTTCTCCGCCCGCTACCCTTTCCATCTCCCCTTCCTTCTCCGCCCGCTACCCTTTCCATCTCCCCTTCCTTCTCCGCCCGCTACCCTTTCCATCTCCCCTTCCTTCTCCGCCCCCTACCCTTTCCATCTCCCCTTCCTTCTCCGACACCCCACCCTTTCCATCTCCCCTTCCTTCTCCGCCCCCTACCCTTTCCATCTCCCCTTCCTTCTCCGCCCCCTACCCTTTCCATCTCCCCTTCCTTCTCCGCCCCCTACCCTTTCCATCTCCCCTTCCTTCTCCGCCCCCTACCCTTTCCATCTCCCCTTCCTTCTCCGCCCCCTACCCTTTCCATCTCCCCTTCCTTCTCCGCCCCCTACCCTTTCCATCTCCCCTTCCTTCTCCGCCCCCTACCCTTTCCATCTCCCCTTCCTTCTCCGCCCCCTACCCTTTCCATCTCCCCTTCCTTCTCCGCCCCCTACCCTTTCCATCTCCCCTTCCTTCTCCGCCCCCTACCCTTTCCATCTCCCCTTCCTTCTCCGCCCCCTACCCTTTCCATCTCCCCTTCCTTCTCCGCCACCCTTTCCATCTCCCCTTCCTTCTCCGCCCCTAACCTTTCCATCTCCGACATCCCACCCTTTCCATCTCCCCTTCCTTCTCCGCCCCCTACCCTTTCCATCTCCCCTTCCTTCTCCGCCCCCTACCCTTTCCATCTCCCCTTCCTTCTCCGCCCCCTACCCTTTCCATCTCCCCTTCCTTCTCCGCCCCCTACCCTTTCCATCTCCCCTTCCTTCTCCGCCCCTAACCTTTCCATCTCCCCTTCCTTCTCCGACACCCCACCCTTTCCATCTCCCCTTCCTTCTCCGCCCCCTACCCTTTCCATCTCCCCTTCCTTCTCCGCCCCCTACCCTTTCCATCTCCCCTTCCTTCTCCGCCCCCTACCCTTTCCATCTCCCCTTCCTTCTCCGCCCCCTACCCTTTCCATCTCCCCTTCCTTCTCCGTCCCCTCCCCTTTCCATCTCCCCTTCGTTCTCCGCCCCCTCCCCTTTCCATCTCCCCTTACTTCTCTGCCCCCTCCCCTTTCCATCTCCCCTTCCTTCTCCGCCCCCTCCCCTTTCCATCTCCCCTTCCTTCTCCGCCCCCTACCCTTTCCATCTCCCCCAGGCTCACCTCCTAGATAGAATGCAAGCCACCAACCCTGCCAAGCCTCAAGTAACCCCTCTCCCTCATATTGCACCCCCACTTTCCCCACACACGCATTTTCTTTCGGGAAAACCTAAAGAAAATGTTAAACATTTCTCAATTAAATAATGAAACCCAGCCCTACAGATAAGGGATGCGTCTACCACTTTTACAAACTGAAAATATGCAACCACTCCCAAAAGATAGAAATAGCGAGTAAAAATACTCTCCACAAACAATGGGAAGCAGACACTAGGACTTTGTGCCGCTGCACTCGCCCGCACGCCGCCATGGACAGCGTTTGGAGCAGTAGTGCACAGAGTAACATTGGAAGACATCATTATCACGGCCTTATCCGCAGAAGCAAACCTGTATCTTTTAATGAGCATGAACAACTAAGGGGGCCAAGGAATTATTAATACAAAAGCATTAGTGTTCCAGTAAAACATTTTACGCTTATAAAAAAAAATACACCCTTTGGGAACTTGATTTACAGGAAAAAAAACATTTTACTGCCAACTTTTAAAAAAACAGAGCGTAAAATACTCGCCCTTCCCAATCTTAGCTGGAGCACGGATTGCACCTGTCGGAAAACGTGCATGCGACAAGGACAGCTGAGCTCCCAACAGTCCATGAGCCGCGTGGCTCCCTCACTCTACCACCCTCCTGCAGCAAGTAAGTGGAAAATCCCCAAGTCCCTGAACCCGGGGCTCCCACTCAGAGATGCGAGTGAACGAGAGGGCCCTGGCATACCGTGGCCGTGCTGGGGAAGGAGCCGCCCCGCTTCCTGCACCCATGGGAGTCTTGCATTGCGCTCCTGCCCAGCAGAGCCCACCGTCCCCGGCGCTTGGGTTCCAGAATAGAGGCCAAGCCTCCAGTTGCACTGTCCAATCCCAACCTCTGGAGAAGGGGCGGTGAAGGGGCAGCCTGGGGGCCTCGGGGTGTGGGAGAGGAAGCACACAAACAGCTGGGCGAGCACGACGTGTACACAGCGCCAAGTATTCACTTCCGCCAGCCAGAGGGCACGGCGGTGCAGTCTACCTCCCTACCAGGCAAGTCCTGGCACAGCACAGAAGAGGGGCACGACTAGGCGGGGCGCAGGGAACACAGAGCAGAAGGCGAACATAAACACAGAGCAGGCCCGACTCAACAGACAACACCTGGCATAGCACATGTACTGCATAAAAGGCCTGGCATAGACGCCACAGCGAGACCTGGCATAGCACATGTACTGCATAAAAGGCCTGGCATAGACGCTACAGCGAGACCTGGCCTAGCACATGCACTGCATAAAAAGCCTGGCATAGACGCCACAGCGAGGCCTGGCATAGCACATGTACTGCATAAAAGGCCTGGCATAGACGCCACAGCGAGACCTGGCATAGCACATGTACTGCATAAAAGGCCTGGCATAGACGCTACAGCGAGACCTGGCCTAGCACATGCACTGCATAAAAGCCCTGGCGAGACCTGGCATAGCACATGTACTGCATAAAAAGCCTGGCATAGACGCCACAGCGAGACCTGGCATAGCACATGTACTGCATAAAAGGCCTGGCATAGATGCCACAGTGAGACCTGGCATAGCACATGTACTGCATAAAAGGCCTGGCATAGACGCTACAGCGAGACCTGGCCTAGCACATGCACTGCATAAAAGGCCTGGCGAGACCTGGCATAGCACATGTACTGCATAAAAAGCTTGGCATAGAAGCCACAGCGAGACCTGGCATAGCACATGTACTGCATAAAAGGCCTGGCATAGACGCCACAGTGAGACCTGGCATAGCACATGTACTGCATAAAAGGCCTTGCATAGACGCCACAGCGAGACCTACCACAGCACATGGAAGGGCGACAAGGCCGGGCATAGGCAGTAGTGCACTGGCCTACACAGATGGTAGGATATTTCCCACTGGGCCTCTGCTATGGATATGGTGCATTTGTTAAATGCCACATGGTCAGCAGAGAATGAGGGGAAAAAGTGTCATTTGATTTTTGAAAGAAAAAAAAAAAAAAAGGGTCTGGCAGTTGTGGTGTAGAGGAAAGGTGAGGCGTCACAGCGCTAATGCAGTGACATGCAATAAACACAGAGGCACCTCTGGGATAGGAGAGGCAGTCGAAGGTGAAGCAGTAAGAGTGTGGACAGCATTTTATCCGTATCCCCGCCGGCTCCAGGCCTACTCACCTCAGGCTGGAGGAACACAACATCCTCCACCAAGGTGGGTCCAGGCCCCAGAACAAACAGCAGGGGACAGTGACAGCCCACCCCATACACCCAACATGGCCACCCCACTGAGCTTTTTCACGCCTGCCAGATTGGCGTCAACTTTCAGCCCCAATGCCGCATCACGACCACAAGGACACCCAGGCATGGCCATGGCCCCTTTAGACCCTTCCCTGGAACCATCATCGCTTGGACCCCGATGGCCCCTATGGATTCAGAAGTTCGAAATAGCCATGGACTGCAAGGACATCGCCACACCAAAGAAAATGCGGTCCCACCTGCTACTGAACATTGGAGATGACACACTACACATTTTCAACTCACTCCCCTGCGAAACAGGGGATGGTGACTAAAGACGCTCTCGCGCACCATTTCATGCCCCAGCTTAACTCAGACTAGGAGATCTTCCAGTTCTGCACAAAGGTACAAGTTGAAGCGGAAACACACCCGACTGCGGTGGCTAGCGTCATCATGGGAATTGGAAAATGTAGACAAGGAAATCAGACGCCAGGTCATAAATGCAATATATTCTGAGAAACTAATGAGAATCATTCTGAGCGATAAAGGAATACTGCTGTCCAGCATATTAGAATACTGCTGCCAAAGGAAGCTCTGACATGCAAGAGCCGCCCACTTGAACACGACCCTCCAAAGATTACACCCAACACCCGCTCCCACAATTGCAGCGTTCACCAATCGACCACCACCACGTGAGGGCAACAGTAGACCCACACACACCCTGGGGTGACGACCCAGAATTCCAGGCCCAAACGACTCGGGATGGTGCAGTTGACAGTGATATGGGAGACGCAACTGCTTGGCACAGGGCACCACATGCAGCAAATGTGGCCGTCTTGATCACTATGCCAAGCTGGTCTTCAAATATACCCACAGGCCAACGACCAACAGCCGTAAAGACGACAGGCAAGAAAAGGAAGCAGACGAAAGCACAGCAAGTCGCGGCTGAAAACAACTCTTCATCAGCGGAGTCGGAGAATGAAGACAGCAGGACGATGGCAGCAATTGCAGCCCAACATCCCTGGCAGAAGAGGGGAAAGTACACCTAATATCTGTGCTACAACGAGAAGATCAGCGAAAAAAAAAAGAAAAGCCCCGATGTAACATCCAAGTAGGTGAACAGGAAATGAGAATGACCATTGGCATTGGAGCTTCCGTGAACGTGATACCCCTCAACACTCTGCACAAAATGGAGCCCCAACCTGTTCTGAAAGACAACAACACACAAGGCAAATGGCAGCAGGAAACCCCTGCCGGTAATAGGTCGATTTCACACTGCACTCAGCAGGAATGGAGTACCAACAATACAGTCCAAAATATACATCGTAGATGCAGGAATCGAATGCCTGCTCAGCTGTGACTTGGCGGAAGACTTAGGACTAATCAAATGTATCTGTGACAACTCAGACAATCACAAAATCAGTGATCTTCTAACAAGTCACCCCAAACTACTCCAGGGAATCAGATGTTTGAAAGACAAGGTAATCGGAATGCATACCGACCAGACCATAAAGGCCCAAGCAGTACAACACGAAGAACACACTTTCACATGAGGGACCTAGTTGCCAAAGAACTATGCGACCTGGAAAAATACAGAATAATAGAGGAGGCAACTGGACCAACCCTATGGGTCTCCCTGATGGTAGTGACAAAAAACCCAAGCAAACAGGAAAAAAAATAATAAATAAAAATCAGAATATGTATCGACATGTGTCTCCCAAACGCGGCCTTCGTCCGGGAGAGACACACCACTCCAACACTCGATAAAATAATTCGCAGACCTCACAGGGTCCAAAATAGACCCCAAAGCAGGCCATCACCAACTCAATCTGCACAAGGACTTGAGATGAATAACGCTCGACACACCTTGGGCTAAGGAGGTTCAAAAGATGAAACTCTGGAATATCGTCCGCAGAGGAGGTCTTCCAAAAAACCATACACATCGTCCTACAAGGCCTTCCTGGAATCCTCAACGTCAGTGATGACATCCTAGTACATGCCAAAGACAGAGCAGAACACATGGTCAGGCTGGCAGCGGTCCTTGACAGGCTGGAGAAGGCTGTTTGAGTTCCTAACGTTTTTTGGCTATGTATTCAATGCCACAGGCATGTCAGCGGACCCCCCCCCTCAAAGTAGCCGACATCAATCAAGGAAGCCGCACCACCCATGGAAGTCTGTCGTTTCTGGAGCATGGCCACGTACTGCGAGAGATTCATCAACAACTTGGCCACGCTTTAAGAACCACTATGAGCCCAGACTATCAGATACCAGGTGGGAGTGGGACAAGCTGTGCCAAGAGGCATTTGAAAGCATCGATGAGTCGCTGTCAGCCAGCACTACCCTGGCCTATTACGACACCCGCCTGCACACCACACGGAACTGTACGTGGACGCGAAACCCGTGGGTTTAGGGGCTGTGTTAGTACAAAGCACTCTGTCAGGAGATACACAACCTGTGGTTTATGCGGCCAAGTCCTTCACTCCCACAGAACAACGCTACTTGCATATCGAGAAGGAAGCCATCGCCGTCATGTGGGGGTGCAGACATTGTCTCGGGAGGATAGCTCAGCGGCAATGTGCTCGCCTTGGAAGCAAGACGACACGGAGCACCACAGGTGCGATCCCCGGGTTCGCGTGTTATAAATAACCTATCATATCATATCATTTCCACGTATACTTATATGGACAGAAATTCAAGACCTTCACAAACTGTTAATCCCTATTTTCACAGGCTCAGCACCCCCCACCCCCTCTTCAAGCATGAATCTGGAAATGGTTGCTGCAACAGTACGATTTTAACCTTGTGTAAAGACCAGGGGCGGACAACTCCCGCTGACTTTGTCCAGACAACCTCGTGCCGCCCCTGCGGCTGAAATCCTGGAGTCTGCAGAAACAGAGGAACACATCCTTTTGGTCGTGGACGCGACAAAGCCGAAGGCCGCAAGTACATCTGAACTGGTGGAAGCCACCAACAGCGACCCTTGCTGCAGCCTAAAAAAGAACACCACCCTAGCAGGGGAATGGAACGCCTTCCTACAAAACAACCACAGCCGCACCACAGATGCAAAGAACTTGCTAGCAGGGGTATTCACCGTCCGCCACAAGCTATCACGGGCGAAGGCCTCATCCTAAGAGGGACATGCATCCTGGTACCGCCAAGGATGATGGACAGAATAGTAGCCCTGGCGTACAAAGGCCATCATGGCATAGTGAGAAGCAAGGCATGGATAAGAGAGACCAAGAGTGGTTTCCACTGACTGACGCAAAACTCGAGGCAATCATCTCTGCATGTCTCCCGTGCCTAACCACGTGGGTGCCGCCGGCACCAGAAACAATTCAATCTGCCCCAAGAGGCACGTCTCGCTGGGAATCAGTAAGTGCCGACTTCTGCACAATACAAGATGGGACCCACCTCCTAGTTGCAATCGATGGACACTCACAATACCCAGAGGTGGAAGTAGTCCACTCAACGGCAGAAGCAGTATTGCTAGACCTGGAAAAGATGTTCGCGACACACAGTCTACTCAGGTACCTTAAAAGCCACAACAGGCCCCCATTCCAAGGGGCTGAATTCACCAAGTACATGGATCTACAAATAACGCACCACCTCACACTGCGGTGGCCACAGGCAAGGTGCAAAGCAGAATGGTTTATGAGAAAAATTCGAGTCCTCAGGATCGCAAAAGGGAATTCTAAGTATTCCAGTTCCGCCGAAACTACGGAGTGGCCCTTCACGCATCAACCAATACACATGTTCAGAGCAGTATTACGGTCCACCATACCTCACCACCGTCATAACAAGGCACAATCCGTGAGCAAGCAAAGGAAACACGACAAGAGGGTCCAAGCTAACAAACATATGAGCAGTAAGTGGCGAGCCAAGAAGTAACACCAATAAAAATAAGGTTGGGCGGGGGGGGGGTGGGGGGGTGGTTGGGGAAATCAGGTGTTGGTCCTCAGGAATCCATCAAGAACCAGGCTGACAAGCACCTTTGAGACCACTCCCTGGACAGGGACTAAACGGCGAGGACCTGTGATCACTGCAAGCCGGGAAGGTAGATTCATGGCAAGCAACGCATCATGGTTCAAGAAAATTCCCCGACAGTATGGAGGGAAGAGCTGCATAAATTGAACGACATAAAGACAGCAGAAGGGGAGGCAACAGCAATGGAATTCAGCCAAGGAGGAGGATGTCACCAGACCACCGGCCCAGCCAAAGGAGGACAGCGCCCGAGCATCAGGCCAGCCAAGGCAGACTAGCTGGCCCAGCAGCCAGAAGAGGCACAGCCAAGCAGCCCTCCCCGTGATCCGGCGGATCGGCTGCACAGCCGGTACCACCGGAGGACAGTGCGGAGGCCACCCAGAAAGCTAAGAGACTGTCTGCTAACAAGGACATATTTGGTATGATCGACGAGATTGCAGAAGTTCTCAAGGGGAAAGAAGAGGAAGGTTATGCACGCGTCACCACACGACGCCACACACCTCCGAGATCGGCAAGGCAGTCGCGGGTGAAGCAGGAAGAGTGTGGACAGCATTTTATCCGTACCCCCACCGGCTCCAGGGCTACTCACCTCAGGCTGGAAGCCTGGCCAGAGTGTAGGGAGCAACCGAACAATGACGGGGCCTGTCATGACGCAGTGATAGAATAAAAGAAAAGCACTGCCAGCCAAAACAGGGTTAGTGCGTTTGTGTGTCCTGTTATTTGGTGGCACGGCCGGTCCAGCTTAAGACCAGGCCGTGATGTGATCCACCTCGCCCTGGGGTGAGGCAGGTCTAATCCCACACCTGGCTTTCATCGCAAACAGCGCTGCGAGCGACGGCTGCGCGCATGCACCAACAGAAACGAACCTGTGGCCGGAGCGGCAGTGGATTGCTCAGCGAGTCATAGGTTCCCGTCCTGCTGCATCTTGAGAAAGGGAGCGTGTGCCCCGCTCCGGAGCTAGAATTAAACTTGAATTATCAGTGATACCGGCAGCACTTCCCATCCTACGCACCTCCGTGGAAAGACACTGGGTGCTGTGCCACAGTCCCTGGTGGAAGATCAGGGTATTGCAAGAGGAGAGCACAGCCAAGCATAGCCAGAAACGGCTGCTGCCCACAGGTGAGCGGGTGCAGAGGAAAGGGTAGCCCAACCACGTGGAGCCACACCCAGGAAATGGGAACTGGTAGCCCCAGCAGAGAAATACCACAAAGCACACCCTGACCAGTGCACACACACATATACAACTTGGAGGTGGGGTCCACTAAGGTTTGGGTGAATCAGCCCTCACAGAAACACTGCATTAGTGGGAGAGGAACAAGTGCAAGCTGCACGACCACCAGCGCGTCCCCTGCACCCTACAATATAGGTTGAGCAGTAGCCGCTGACCGCAAGAAGATGTCACACAGGCAGCAATCGCAGCTAGGCCACAGATATGCCAAGTCCCCCAGGGGAACCATCCGGATGACAGGAATCACACGCAAGAAGGAATACGTCGCAAGGCTCATCACTGCTCTATCCTGAAAACCCCCTTAACCCGAAGTATATGAACTGTCTCCCCATGCGGGGCTGGCTACGTTTGTGGTGACACTGACCTTTTTCGCTCAACACTTGACGGTGCCGACTGTATTTGCGGTGGCCAGGATCACACACACTGCCATACACCTATCACGACACAGTCTGCCCTTAAAGCGCCACTAGCGGATTCACAGCAGTCTCACATGTAATGTCACAGAATTCATGAACAACTGCACCTGGCAAATGAAAAAAACAGGCTAATCACAACAATAGTACTGGAAGCACAGTGGTTGATATAGAACAAACGCCTCCCCCGCCGCATTTGAACAGCTAACCCACATAGAATAATCTGACCTCCTGGGGCGATTAGTTGGAACATAGACTGTTGCTGCCAATCGTTACTTTCAAAGCCGCAAGAACCAACAGAAGAAGCCAAATAACTGAGTGGGCACCCTAACATCAAAGCGACTCAAACACATGCCAACCAAGCACACTGCACAACCCATCTGCCTTCCTTCCCCAGCTCTCACTGCATGCCATCCAAGCACAATAAAACACATCTCCCTTCCTTTCCCAGCTCACACCACATGCTAACCAAAAACTGCACAACACTCTCCCTTCCTTCCCCGGCTCTCACCACATGCCAACCAAGCACTACAAAACACATACCTTGTGGTTTGAAGACATCCAGTATTTCTTTCATTTCAGTGGTTTGGGAATGCCACCAACACACTGAGAGCGCATTGGCCTTACGTGGGAGTTGAGGTGGACATGGATAGGGTGCGCAGGAGAGAGAGAGGGGTGCTGGCTGGCATTCTGACAGCCCTTGTAAGGCATCAGGCTACACAGCATACAATTGTGTTTGTTATTCCCTATTTTGTGCATATAAACACTAGTATTTAACAAATACTGTGCAGGTTCAGCAGCACTACCAACCAATGAGCGGCCAATGAAGAAAATTAAACAATGTCCTGGTGCTCACAAAAGAAGAGTTTCATTGGTTTTAATCAGAGTGTGACCCTTTCCAATAAAGGACATTTTGGAAGACGAAAATGATGTGCAATCAGGGCCAAATAGGTTATTTAAAAGGCAAATTATTTAAACTGTACTAACATTGTAAACTAGGACTTAAAATGTTTGAATGTTACACTTCCCTTACTGAGCAACGCACACTCACAATTCAGAATAAGCATGCACATTTACTGGTAGGTCATCAGTCCAACATGGACAGTCTGGTACGCTCCTTTTGCACTCTTTTGAAGTTGGGGCAAATGACAGATAGCACAAATCAGGGCTCCTGGCTGCTTGCACACAATCAAAGAGCATTTTGGGAACAGAAGAATGAGCACAGATCTTTATAATTGACCAATAGGTCACATTTACACTGGGCTTGGTGATCATTTCTTTTTTTCACAACACTCACCCTAACATTACAGTGTTTGTAACCATGAACCATATATACTCAGACATCCTCGGGGTTCGGGTGGAAGAATAACACAGCCGTCCTCCTCCCATAAGAGGAGAACCACAGGGTGTGGGGGCCTCACAGAATGTGAGAAGAGGAGGGGCTAGGTCCCAAGGTAAGGAGTGCATTTGAGGCTGTGGGAACGCCCCTTTCCCAACGCATGGACATCTTGTGAGAATTACATATAATCCTATGAGCACTCAATGTAGGGACTCGATTAGGAAGGCATGCGCGGAGGGGATTCCCATCACAAACGAAACGTCCTCTTCGCAAAATGCAAACTGGGCTTCTCCTCCCTCTGCATGCACATCTGCAAGGGTTAGAAGCAGAGCTCCTTACAGGAACAGGGCTTGACACGTGCCTCTGTGGATCTCTCTGGGGCTGCGTACAGAACTCGAACACGATACTTCCAGAGCAGTTTTAGCTCAAAACCGGCACAGTCAAGTCAGCAAGAAGCAGGCAGACACATGAAGCACAGTTCAGAAACTAGACGCTGCAGTGAGTCATGCAGAGTGCAATGGCTGCACTACGAAATTAACATTGAAGGGATGAAAGCATCAGTTGATTCAATTTGAATGGCCTTGAACATTTTTGTTACATTTGTAAGGAAGGCATGGTATGAACAATAAGACAGCCAAAAGTGACCACAGTTTAAGGGTGTTTTTTAAACTGTAAAATGGGCGAGATAAACGCCTAATCTAAACCTAAACCTAAAGATGGGAACAAGCTACGACCATCAAATAATAAACAATGCAGTCCTAGAGGAGTCTTGTCAGCATAAAAAGGTCCTATACTATAAAACTATTGCCAATTCCTAACTACTAATTTACAAACAATGTAAGGTGATATTCATTAAAAAGAAAGAAGTGTTCACAAAATGATAAGTCAGGCTGTTCGGGCCGTTGTCCTCCCATCCACACGTTTTCAGAACAGGACAAGCCAGTTCACTCGAGCAAAGCACACACTCAGGCTTCTGCGGCACAAACGTACAGATCCATTTTCACAGTTCACGACCTTCTGTGTCCAAGCCTCTTACTTCTTGCAAGTCTCTTGACTCAGAGGGCCTGGTATACAAAAACAACAAAAATTATATTTTCTTTTTCCAGTATTCAATTTGGGTGTTCACTCTGGAACCCCCTCAGCCGGGCTCAGATCACTGTGTATGGTATCTTTTCTTGGCCTCCTAAGGTTCAATTATAAAGTTCAACTACTCCTTTTAGTTTTAACTTATATCTGCGTCGCTCTTAGCAAACGCCTCACACACTGTTCTCTTTGCACAATGTTGCTGCTTGCAACCTTGGTTCAAAACACAAGCTGGTTTGGTATTAGTCTCTCCGACTCACCGGCTGTGCCGTCTTTTCCAACGCTGCTCTATAATAGCAGCCAAGGACAGTACCACAACGGTAATAGCTCCTCCCCGCCTTGGTTATCGACGCAGGAGAGCCCCGAGTACCTCGACACACTGTACATGTTTGATCAGCCTCAGTTCCTGGTCTTCAATCTCTTACTTTCCAAGGCTCACGAAAATAAGTCTTTAGAGGTCACAGGTACTTCCCTTCTTGCGACTCTCTCTGGTCTCGCTGTCTTTCTCCTTATATTAAACTGCCATCTTGGAACTGCTGTTTCCTTGAGTGGTTTGCCTCACTCAAAGTGTGCTTTCGTGCTCCGCCTTTTATCCGTGTAGGGAAGTGTGATGGAAGTCCGGTGTGTGTATAATCCGTAATTGCCTGACCTTGCCTGCCCATGGTGTTGGGACATCATACGGCTCTGGTGTTCGAGAGTTATCGCTCACGATGAATTGTCCGTGAGAAAGTGTTTGTGTAAGAGATGGGAGGGCGGGTTGAATTCCTAGGTATCCTACCTGGTAGGATGGGGAAAAAAATGTTTCTTGGGAAGGGGATACCGCGTCCCCACCCTCCGGTGTCCCACTTCCACTCCCAGAGGACCCCTCATCCAGGGTTCCATGTCTTAAAATCGTGGTAAAAATGGCTGTGAATACAAAATATTGCTGCAAAAATGCTGTGGTTTTGCCGCCACAATCCTGTAAACAATGCAGGGGACACCACCGCAACCCCGGACCCATTATGCCATTTAAGGGGAGCGGGGGATATTCCGCAACCCTCGCTCCCCTTAAATGGTATAATGGGGTACACCTTTACCGGGTCAAACCACTGCATTTTTGCCGCGATTTATTTTTATCTGCGACTTTTTTGCCATGATTTTATTACCCAATACCTCATACAGGTGATCCTCCCGCACTGGTCCACCCCCAGGAACTGGATCCAAAAGCGATGGCCGTGTCCTGGCCAACTAGGTGACAGATCCCCGGGGACTAGCGGGTGAGACACCTTCAGCTTTCTCACACAGTGCAAACCATTGTGTTGTGTAATAGGCTCCAAGGGTTTCGTCCTTCGACCACTCGGCAGGTCAAGAGCCACCAACTCAAACATTCTTCCATCTGTTGACATCCGTGCAATTACAGAGAATGGTGGATTTGAAGATCTGACAAACTTCCTGGTCTAAAATATCAATAGAGAGATTATTTATCAACCCTTCCTATAGCCAATAGCGAGGTTTTAGCACCTGGCCTTAAAGTGCGGTCTCCGACGCACCTGTGTGATCTCTCCCCTGCCCCCTCCCTCTGCCTGTGATTGGCTGTTAACCTCCATGGCAGCCCGTCGGCTAAGGGGCCCAAGGTCAAGGACCGCTCCAGTCCGCGTTTGCCCGAGAAGCCCGTAGCCAGCCGTCAACCAGCAGCAATTGAGAAGGTAAGTTTGGGTGAGGAATACAGCAATCATTGTATTGCGAAAATCCCTGCCCCTCTTCTTACCTACATAACATAGCATACAGAAATTAGACAGCTAGTAAAAAGTATCCCTATCATTGCTGTGTACCAACCATTCAGTGTTTTCATTTACTGTTGTGTTGCATAATTAGGAGTTCTCCCACTATCCAGATACCTGAAATCTAGGTGTTTTGCACTTACTGTTGTGCCTCCAATTTTGGAGTTCATACTCTGTCCAGGTGAAGTTTAGCCACATAGAAGAACTTAGGGAGTAGCCAAAGCACCAACGACCCCGCTCCTGCGCCCTCCTACACACCACCCAAACACTATACACGCCCACTGGGCTAGCCAACCTATACCCTAACACAAACAACACACTTCCAACAAACTAACCCGGATACTAGACCTTACCCGTACAGACACAACAAGCCAGTGCGCACAACCTTAAACACCTGCCAACCTACACATAAAACACACAGACACACCCCAACATAACAAACTGTCATATAGAAACATCCCAGGGATTGGACCTTACACGTATGGATACAACAAGCCAGTGCGCAAAACCCTAGATACCAACAATCTACACATAAAACACACACCCGAACACAATAAACAGACACACAGAAAACACCCCAGGCACTGGACCTTACCAGTATGGATACAACAAGCCAGTGCACGCAACCTGCCATCTGCAAGCCAACAGACACCAGTTCCTCCTGGTTCTGGACCTATCCTATCATTCTTCCCTCACTAACCAACCCGTCCTCCTTCTTGCAGAGCCACGTGAGCGCCTGGAGACGGCCTTTGGGTGGCATCGGTGTGCGGTACAAATAAACATAACATAACTCGTGGAGCAAAATGAAGACCGAAGTATTACCATTGAAGGGAGCCTATGACATTGTGCAATGGTGCACACTGTAGCAATCCTTTCCTATCAGTTTGTATGCCTCCTTTAGCCTCATATTTTAATACTAAGCACTCTGAAACGGTCATCGGAGTACTAATCAATTCCAGTTTAGATTTCTGGTTTTATCATTAAGGTATTTATTGAGCGCGGACCTAGCTTCCAGAAGCAACAGATCGCATTACAGAAGTATATAACAAAACAGAGCGCTTTCCAGAAGTAACAACACAATAGATATACAGCGGAGGGTAGGATACAGAGGAGGGCAAGAGCTGTGCAGGGCGGATGGGGGGGTGAGGAGAAGAGGGGCAGATGGTAAAAGTACAATTGGCCAAGGGCCTCTCAAGGTATTTATCTGTGCATCATCGGCTCGCTTCTCACTGTATTGGCTCCGATTAAAAGTAGAATTCAATTGAATATCTTGCATTTGGTTTTTAAATGCCTGCATGGAATGGCCCCGATGTAGTTGCAATCCAAAGTTCACCTTTACAGGCCAGCCCTGAAGAGACGCGTCTCCTAAAACCTCTACTGGCTAGGTTCTGCTCCAGAGGTGACCAGAGCATCTCTGTTGCTGCTCCATGACTCTGGAATAAGTTGCCGCTTAATTTGAGAAGGTGGTTCATTGGTTACGCTTCCGAAAATCCTTCAAGACGTTCTTGCTTTGCTAATCTTTTACTGTAGTATGGTCTACCGCTTCCAGATTTTGTGGCGTTCTATAAATGCCCCTCAGAAATTCAGTGGATGGACAGGTGCCACCAGGAGGCAGGAAACGCCATGGGAAGCTGGGAGACATCATGTTTTGCAACGTCTGCATGTGCAAGACTAGAGCACTTCATGCAAAAATCCCCTCTAAAGGAAAAACACATCCCCAGCAGACTCACTGGCAGGCGGAATAGAGAGCATTTAAAATACACACAGCAGAGACTAAAGGCTCTTTCAAGAAAGAGAAAAAAAACACAGAGAAAGAAGAGACTGAAGGAGAAAGGGGATAAAAGGGGCAAAAAAGATGAAAATAAGCAAGCAAATGATAGACTAAAAGTAAAGAATTGGAAAATAAAAAGGAGAGCACATGGTGGTTGAAATACCTGCGCAAAGTAAAAATAGACGCGGGTTATCCTGCAATTTCCTGAGTTGACCCGTTAGGACGGATGGTGCCCGCAGGGGTTATAGGTGCCTGGAGGGGGCATGATCATGTTTTGGGTCCGTTAATCTTCAGAGTAGACAGTGATTGGATATAGTCCATGCTCACGTGGCCAGCCCTTTACAGAATGGCAAGCAATTCTCATCTGAGGAAGAACCCCCACAGAACCACATAAAAGTGCTGGGCATCATGAAGGATGTGCGGGTGAGGGCCACCAGGCCTAGGCACAGAGAGCAAGGGGCCAGGCCAGGATGAGTACAGGATACACCTCAGTTTGGGGAGAAACACCTAGGGCCACAATGCTTTCCAGTAGGGGGTCCCTCTCTACTGGCAAGTGACTGTGCTGGAAATGGACACGTTTACTGTGGGAACTCCCACCTCCCTTGGTGGGGGAGTCAATGATGTGGGTGGGGCTGAGCAGCGGAACCGTAGCTCAGCGCGAGGTGATCTACTCAAGCAATGAAATGGAGCACACAGGGTGGCACTGCAGGTTCTGGCCCCTGGCAACTTTCATGAAAGCAAAGAGCGTTTTGGGAAGATAAGAATGGCACTATGCCTGTGAAAGTAGACAAGCCTTACCCATCCGATTAAGATATGCACACGGGGCTCGTTCATTTCAATTGTCAACTACTCACCAGGACAGAAAACGGCCTGTAAAGTAGTGGACGTGTGTGGATGTGAGGCTGGGCTTAGGCTGGCACCTCTCCTGCAACAGCCTCACAGGAGCGGATCCTGGACACTGCCTGCCAGCCTGGGGAAGTTGGACCTCGTGCCCTGGGGGCAAACTTTCCCTCCTCGTTACAGCCAGATGCGGCACACCACACTGAGGAGCAGAAAGGCGGCAGAAACGCGTGGCGGTGGCACTCCTGCGGGCTCGGTAAAGCTATGTCCTTTTGCACAGAACCAGGCGGATGTGCAAACTCCGCGCATGCAATATTGCAGCTCCTGAGTGGATAACACGTCGAAGAACTGAGGGTCTCCTCTCCCACCGCCCTGCCACGAGCTGCTCACGGGTGTCCATCCTAAGAGGCCTATGCTCCCGCATTAGAATCGCCTGAGTGTAGAGGGGGGGGGGGCTTTGCATGGCGTTCAAGGTGGCGGCTCTCCTCCAGAGCTCCTGCACCAGGCGCTGTCGATTCTAGGACTTCCCAATATCTGAAGGCAACTACCAGGTCCCCCTCCCCCTACTTCCTGCAAACAATCGTTGGGGGAGAACGGCCCCTCAGAAATGAATGGGCCTGATTCATGGAAGTGTTTTATAATGGTGCACTCCCATACGAAAACGGTCTGTGAATCAGGCCCCAAGTCTCTAATGGTCACCACATCATGTTAAGGGCCGTGGAACCGCGCTTCTGCCTACTTGCGGCCTGCTCAGAAGACAGCGTGTTGGCTCACCACCACCCAGGCACAGGATGTTCCTGTGCTCAGCCCGTGTCCCCGCTGGGCTTTCCTCGCAGGAACAGCGTGTCCCCAGCAGGAATGTGGAGCTAAGAAACGGCATGTTGCAGCCCCCAAGCTACTCCCCTGCCCTGAGCGTGAGCAGTGTGGCCAGGTCCGCCTTTGCCTGGGGAATTATGCCGAGCCCCTGCTGGGCCCCCAGATGCCATATCTGATCACCTGACGATATTTTCTATTAACAGCAGTCACCGCACTATCTTAAGGAAGACCCCCCCACCCCTGCCCTAACATCCTTTGAAGACCACTGTCCCAGAATAGTAAAACATTTTTGATCTAGAAATTCACCAATTCCCCTCCCATAGGGTCTTCGGTCTTTTCCCACAAGATACACCTCATTGTGTGGGATAATCGCCATGCCTTGCTGAGCCCTTGAAAACCAGAGGCCTGTAGCCCGAGCGCTGGTGCCCCAGCCAAGGGCCTTAACGCAAGGATTGACTTTTATGGTACTCTAGAAAAAGCAAGGATGGCTCATGAGGCTCAGCTCAATCAGCTGGAGCTTTAACTCCAGAGGAGCAAAACCCCAGCAGCGTTTGACAGTGCAGCAGCACGTGCAAGGAGACTGGCGTGCAGCAGCAGCACGTGCAAGGCGACTGGCATGCAGCAGCAGTAGCACGTGCAAGGCGACTGGTGTGCAGCAGCTACACGTGCAAGGCGACTGGCGTGCAGCAGCAGCACGTGCAAGGCGACTGGTGTGCAGCAGCTACACGTGCAAGGCGACTGGCGTGCAGCAGCAGCACGTGCAAGGCGACTGGCGTGCAGCAGCAGCACGTGCAAGGCGACTGGCGTGCAGCAGCAGCACGTGCAAGGCGACTGGCGTGCAGCAGCAGCACGTGCAAGGCGACTGGTGTGCAGAAGCACGTGCAAAGCGACTGGCGTGCAGCAGCAGTAGCACGTGCAAGGCGACTGGTGTGCAGCAGCAGCACGTGCAAGGCGACTGGCGTGCAGCAGCAGCACGTGCAAGGCGACTGGTGTGCAGCAGCAGCACGTGCAAGGCGACTGGTGTGCAGCAGCAGCACGTGCAAGGCGACTGGCGTGCAGCAGCAGCACGTGCAAGGCGACTGGCGTGCAGCAGCAGCACGTGCAAGGCGACTGGCGTGCAGCAGCAGCACGTGCAAGGCGACTGGCGTGCAGCAGCAGCACGTGCAAGGCGACTGGTGTGCAGCAGCTACACGTGCAAGGCGACTGGTGTGCAGAAGCACGTGCAAAGCGACTGGCATGCAGCAGCAGTAGCACGTGCAAGGCGACTGGTGTGCAGCAGCAGCACGTGCAAGGCGACTGGTGTGCAGCAGCAGCACGTGCAAGGCGACTGGTGTGCAGCAGCAGCACGTGCAAGGCGACTGGTGTGCAGCAGCAGCACGTGCAAGGCGACTGGCGTGCAGCAGCAGCACGTGCAAGGCGACTGGCGTGCAGCAGCAGCACGTGCAAGGCGACTGGCGTGCAGCAGCAGCACGTGCAAGGCGACTGGCGTGCAGCAGCAGCACGTGCAAGGCGACTGGCGTGCAGCAGCTACACGTGCAAGGCGACTGGTGTGCAGCAGCTACACGTGCAAGGCGACTGGCGTGCAGCAGCAGCACGTGCAAGGCGACTGGCGTGCAGCAGCAGCACGTGCAAGGCGACTGGCGTGCAGCAGCAGCACGTGCAAGGCGACTGGTGTGCAGCAGCAGCACGTGCAAGGCGACTGGTGTGCAGCAGCAGCACGTGCAAAGCGACTGGCATGCAGCAGCAGTAGCACGTGCAAGGCGACTGGTGTGCAGCAGCAGCACGTGCAAGGCGACTGGTGTGCAGCAGCAGCACGTGCAAGGCGACTGGTGTGCAGCAGCAGCACGTGCAAGGCGACTGGTGTGCAGCAGCAGCACATGCAAGGCGACTGGTGTGCAGCAGCAGCACATGCAAGGCGACTGGTGTGCAGCAGCAGCACGTGCAAGGCGACTGGTGTGCAGCAGCAGCACGTGCAAGGCGACTGGTGTGCAAGTACATAACTTGTCGGTTGTTAGATTGTGGATATCTTCTAACATAGTCCGCAATGTTTTTTGGCAAGCAAGGATGGAACTGTTTACATTGGGTTTTTCGCTGGCCATTGACCCGGAAAACCATGATAATGGGCAAAAAGTAGTGAATGATAATAAATGTAGAACTTCTTTGCAGCTTCCAACACTGAAAATGTACGTCACTGAAAAATCTCAACATAGTCTCAACTCAAATGGTGAACAGCGCCGAGGTACTCAAGCTCAAACAAATCAATACATTCCCTCATAACTGGGGCGAGGGTCCCAGCCAGCTGACATCTCGATTGCCAGTTGGAATACCTGAGGTTTTTTATATTTGTTAGAGGATCCCTCACAGATATTATAACATTATAGGCCTACAGGAGACCTGGTTTACAGACACAGACACCCACGTGGGACGGCCATCATATCATATTGTCTCCTGCCATTAAGAAGGCACAAGGAAGACCAGCCTCAGGGTTGATGGTGGCGGTAAAGTGAGGTGTGGCACTGCTCCTTCTCCCGTGGGCATCACCTAACCCTTTTTTACAAATGGTGAACATTTCGTATGGTTCTGGTACAATTGCTTTGATCGATGTTTATCTTAACCCGGTTGGAAGAGGTTTAGTGATATGAATGACTTGTTGAATCTTGCTGTACTAACTGCTGAAATAACGAATATCATGATCATGGGTGATCTAAACGTGCACCGTTTGTCTAAAGTGAGCACCAAGAGCAATGGAGCAACTTCATGCTAGATCGCAACCTGCTTATGTTGAATAGCGCTGTGCATCCTAAACACACTTGGCAAAGGAGTGACTATATGTATGTTGATACCAACACCTTCATCTCGATAACTACATTTGAAATTGTACAACAAACTAAGAGTGATCACAATTTGCTCTCTGCCCATTGGGGTGTTAATGAAGTGGGTTGAAACGCAAATACTTGTAAATACACCAGCAGGCTAATAATTAACAATTCTAGAACGACAATTTCAATGGAACCCCTCACTTTTGCAAAAATTCAACAGCGACATCTTGGGTGTCAGTGGTGAGGTGGGTTGGTCTGGCGAAGCCTACTCCCCCCTCCCTACAGACATACAAGCTGTTCCCAAGCACCAATTATCACAGCTGTTTTGCTCCTAAGCATGTATTTGACAAAAAAAGTGCAAGAACGGAAAGCCTGTTTTCTAAGACCAAACAAAAAAAAATGGCATTCTTACTACCAGTTACTGTAAGATTCCAGGCTATTAAGTCCTTGAAAAATCAATACAGAAATTGGCTGAAGGCGCATAAAGCATGGCCTCATCAAGGCGATGGCGAGGCCATGCTGACTGCGATTACTTACAAGAACATTGCTGAAATTTGGATGCTGCTTAACACAGCAATCATGCAAACCAGTTGCCGGTGCAAATAAATGGAGTACTAGAAGCCGATTGGGTTTCATATTATACAGCATTGTATGCCAGACCGATTTGTGAAGACTCCATTTTGATAACCAACACATTCGAAGCTGATTCGAAGAGGACATTCTACAATTCATAATGAAATCAAGTAGTTCAAGAGCTGCTGGGCCTGATGGATTAAAAATACCACATGTTTAAACAACACCCAGAGCTCTGGTCCAAAATTCTGTACAATGTCTTCTCCCAGCTTCTTAACTATGTGTTGCATGATGTTAACCGTCGCTAATAGCCATGATGTTCTGTCCCCTCCTATCAGTTTTTGCCAGCATAGGTCATCGTCCCTAAGAGAAAAGCTCGATAAGGTGCCAGGCAGATACTTGAGACGGATACTTTGAGTCGCTGGACATTCCAGGAGCAGATGACGAAAGGTTTCTTTGATCGAAGGGCGATTGCAAAAGCGGCAGAAATTTGCCGCTGCTAGTCCTCGAATTGCCAAGATTTCTTTGGTTTCAAGCAAATTCAGTCTAATTCTCAAAGGTATTTCGGGCCAGTCTATTTGGGAATAGTTTGATATAGTTGTGTAGAACGTCCAATTTTTTGAAAGTCTGAGGGAGATGCTTGGGAAGTTTGTTTTTGTTAGCGGTTTTAAGTGTTAATATCCAATCCAGGTCTTTTATCTTTTTTACGGCTTTTACTGGGTTGTTTATAAGTTCTTCCTCGGAGCTCTCTGCATCCGCTTAGAAAGCTAGATTCTCTGTCTTCCATCTAGTCAGCATGACACAGGAAGAGCCTGTCATTTCTTGATTGATCAACTTGTAAACATAGGTAGTCTCTGGTAATCTGCATTTCCTGTATAACATAAGACAGCGGCAAGTTATTATGGTCTTTAGCGATGTGAGGCTGTGTTTGCGTCTGATTGAGGCTAGTGGAGTAGACCTAGCACCGTTCTCCAAAAGTTTGCTTCCAACTTTGCCCAGAGGTCAGTCTGTAAATTAGGCATAGCATCCACGCCACAAGTTAGAACCGGAATCACTTTTTAACTTTTTTTTTTTTTTTATAGAAGTCACAAACCGGAATAGTCGAGAAACGACCATACTTGATGTCGATAGCTTCCCTTAAGCAGTGAGTTTTTTTGTTTTATCGTATAGGGCGCTTTGCATGGCTTTTTCTTTCCCAGAACTGTCGAGGGTTGCACCTAGGTATTTAAAGTCACTTACTCTTTCAACTGTAGTTGAACCCAAGCGAAGGATCACCTTATCCTTTTTCGCGATTGTTTTTTCGAATATCATCATTTTGGTTTTTCCTTCATTAATGACCAAGTTGTTATCTGCCATATATTGCTGTAGGTTATTCAGTTGACGTTGTAGGGCTATTATTCTGGCATCAGATTTGTTTCGCTTTTTAATAGCAGTCATTTCCAGAAGGTTTGGAGATAGTACATCTGATGCTCCCAAGTTATCAACTAAAAAGATTCCAGCATTATTATACGCGGATGACTTGGTGTGAATATAAAAAACACCAGTGGGGCTCCAGAATCTTCTAGATGCTTTTTCAACATATGTCAACGAAAATGCCATGACAAATAATTTAGATAAAACAAAAGTCATGGTGTTTAATTACAATGCTAATGCCAAAAACACAAAAACAAAATGGGTAATCCAAAATGAAAGACTGGAGTGTGTCCCTCGATACACGTACTTGGGAGTCACAATATCTGTTACGTGCAGTGAGGCGCATTTGCTCAATTTAAACAATAAACTTGACATGACCATTTCGCAGACAAGCATCATACAAGCAAAATTTGGAAATGTTTCTATCCAGCTAGCCCTAACCTACTTTCGGCAAAAGGTCACCCCAATACTCTTATATGGCTCTGAAACTTTTCCCATTCATTCGGAGAACGTCTGGAGTAAATTTGAGTCCAAATTTTGGAAAAAAATGCTTGGGTTGCCCGACTGCACTCCAATTGCTGTGATTCGTAAGGAATTGGGTTTAACCTCTCTATGCTCGTTACTTCTGGCAATTGATCACTTTATGTCGGATTTGCCTTTAAGCTATCCGACATGCTTATGAATGCGCTTTCCTGTTACATTTTGATGATGAATTTGCACGTAAGTGGCGACAAGAAGTCATTAATGGTCTGGCTTATGCTGATATATCTATTGAGAATCTTGGTAAAAATCCAACTCACGTCAAGACCAAATTATTAAAATGGGATTGGGCTCGTAACAGAAATACCAGTCTTTCGTATCGTGACTTTAATGGGGAGGTTTTCTTGCATAAAAGGTACAGCGTGCCTGAACCCTACTTGATCAAATGTCCATCTAAACAACATCGATCAGACTTTCTGAGGTTGAGGCTGAATTTGTGGCCCACTGGTGAAATATTGGTTAGACATAAAATCATTGCACCACATGAAACATTCTGTAGATATTGTAAAGATGAAACACAAATAGAGACCTTGCGTCACTTACTACTTGAATGTAAAGCCTTGTGTGACACTCGAACTCGTTATTTAAGACCAGTTGTCATAGGCTACCGAGAAATCCCACCTGAAACACTGTGGCTGATGATTATGTGTGGGCGTCTGACTGCGCTGAGAATAGGGGCTTTAACCTTCCTGAAAAATCTAGGGCACCTAATGAGCTATACCAAAATGCAAAACAAATTATTTTAAACAAAACTAATGATTCACGTGTAAAATTCATGAACTGTGAGTCAAACGTTTGAAAACATTTATTTTTATGAAATGCATAATGTTGTAAAGAGAATGTCTAAACCAGCACTTTAGTCATTTTTATAGTTGTATGATCAATGATTATAAAGTTGAATTATTCAACTAAAATAATCAATAAATAAAATAAATAAAAAAAGGTGTGCAAGTACAAGGCGACTGGCGTGCAGCAGCAGCACGTGCAAGGCGACTGGCGTGCAGCAGCAGCAAGTGCAAGGGGACTGGTGTGCAGCAGCAGCACGTGCAAGGGGACTGGTGTGCAGCAGCAGCACGTGCAAGGGGACTGGTGTGCAGCAGTAGCAGCACGTGCAAGGCGACTGGTGTGCAGCAGCAGCAAGTGCAAGGGGACTGGTGTGCAGCAGTAGCAGCACGTGCAAGGCGACTGGTGTGCAGCAGCAGCAAGTGCAAGGGGACTGGTGTGCAGCAGCAGCACGTGCAAGGCGACTGGTGTGCAGCAGCAGCAAGTGCAAGGGGACTGGTGTGCAGCAGCAGCACGTGCAAGGCGACTGGTGTGCAGCAGCAGCAAGTGCAAGGGGACTGGTGTGCAGCAGTAGCAGCACGTGCAAGGCGACTGGTGTGCAGCAGCAGCAAGTGCAAGGGGACTGGTGTGCAGCAGTAGCAGCACGTGCAAGGCGACTGGTGTGCAGCAGCAGCAAGTGCAAGGGGACTGGTGTGCAGCAGTAGCAGCACGTGCAAGGTGACTGGTGTGCAGCAGCAAGTGCAAGGGGACTGGTGTGCAGCAGCAGCAAGTGCAAGGGGACTGGTCTGCAGCAGTAGCAGCACGTGCAAGGCGACTGGTGTGCAGCAGCAAGTGCAAGGGGACTGGTGTGCAGCAGTAGCAAGTGCAAGGGGACTGGTGTGCAGCAGTAGCAGCACGTGCAAGGCAACTGGTGTGCAGCAGTAGCAGCACGTGCAAGGCGACTGGTGTGCAGCAGCAGCAAGTGCAAGGGGACTGGTGTGCAGCAGTAGCAGCACGTGCAAGGCGACTGGTGTGCAGCAGCAAGTGCAAGGGGACTGGTGTGCAGCAGTAGCAGCCCGTGCAAGGGGACTGGTGTGTAGCAGTAGCAGCACGTGCAAGGGGACTGGTGTGCATCAGTAGCAGTACGTGCAAGGGGACTGGCGTGCAATCTAGGCCACTGAACACCAAGACCTAATTTACCAACTACCTGCACCCGAGGCTAATAACAGACCATGCAGTAGTGCTCAAAAGGTAGGATAGGTACAGAGGGGACAATATCACTGTAGCACTAGAAGGCTCCCTCCCACAGAGGGAGCCATCTCAGTGCAGCATAGGTGTTGCTCCAGTGACCAGCGCACCTGGTAGGCATTTGGAGATTCTAGATTACACAAAGTAAAGTCTCACCAACCTCTATTCTCTCTACGCCAACCATAGGACTTGGATTACCAAGGGCAAAACTGCTTACTAATGCAACACCATCGCGGCAGCCTTTAACAGGAGGAGAGCCTTTTGTACCAAACCCTTAGGTGCCACCAACTCAGGAAAAATGCAACAGAATCAGGTTTATTGATAAGAAATTGATAAATGTGACAGATCATCAAATCAACCTCCCACATAATCAGCCTCCCTTCACTCAGCACCCACCCTGTCCCTCTGAACTGAATTCTCTCCCATCGCCCACAGACCTAATAACCGTTGCCTCCCTTAAATCCAGTTCCTACTGACGAGATCATGCTGCCTCCATCATTAGACAATGCAAGGGCCCGGTGCGCAGCGCACTCCTCAACATCATTAATGCCTCCCTCAAAGAAGGATAATTCACAGACACCCTAAAGATTGGTCTGATATTGAGAAACCCAACCCAAGACTACATGGTCAACTACCGGCCCATTACGAAGCTGCCGTTTATTGGCAAAATCATGGAAATATCAGTCACCATATAACTACTTTCCAGAATTTAACAACGTTGGAACGGATGGAGTGGATGGAATGGAAGGAGTAGAGGAGTAGATGAAACGGATGGAGTGAATGGAACGGACGGAGTGCATGGAACAGATGGAATGGATAGGACAGAATGGAGTGGATGGAACAGATGGAGTGGATGAACCGGCTGGAACGGATGGAGCGCATGGAACGGATGGAATTCTTAGAATGGCGAGAGTACATGGAATGGATGGAGCGCATGGAATTCATGGAACAGACGGAGCGCATGGAACAGACGGAGTGGATCGAACAGATGCAGCGAATAGAACAGATGCAGCGAATAGAACAGATGAAGTGGGTAAAACACATGGGACAGATCGAATAAACAAAAAGGATGGAACAGATGGAACACACTAAACAGATGGGAAGGATGAACTGGATCAACAAATTGGATGGAGCAGTTTATGTAGATAAACGTTCCAATAATGGAATGACTAGTAAACTAAATGAGGAACCAGACGAAATGTATGAACAGACGAAGCGAAATGAAGAAAGAGAGTGAATAAAACGGATAGAATAGATGGTACTGATGCGCGCCCGATCTCGAACGCCTTACTGAAAACCACCATATCACACCACCATGCTTACTCTCTCCTATACACCGTCACTCAACTAGAACACAGCGATACTAGGACACATTTGGTATAGCTGTTCTCATACTAACACCCGCCACATACTCTACATCATCCTAACTAAACACAGCTAGCTGAGCACACACCACTAGCCTAAGCGTCCCCCTCAGGCCTAACGCAGCCAGAAATCATTCTGGGTATCAACCCACCAGAATGAACACATATTCATGACCTCACAACCACCACACCTACCGCTAAGAAGCAGCTATCATACAAGTGCCACACCAGCTGCACACATATCCGGTGCACCCACGCACCTTATGACTCTCCCTCTCTCTACTGACCTGAACTGCGGTTCCCGAGGGCGTTCAACCTACCAGCACATTGAGATCACACCAGTGTTACAGAAGGCGCTATATAAATGCAAAGTAACATAACTACACCTCCTAAATGACTATCAGTCGGGGTTCAGCCCCAAGTGTAGCATCGAGACAACTACCATCCAGGTGGTAGATGATGCCCTCCAAATCATGGCTAAGGGGGACTCATGCCTTCTCATCCACCTGAACCTCTTGGATGCATTCAACACCACCGACCACCACACCCTCCTCGCACAGAGGATGAGATTCTCTGGCATGGTCCACAATTGGTTTACTCCCTACCTCTCCAGCAGACACCAGGCTGTCTAGATAAACACGTTGCCTTCTGCCGACTCCAGTCTCCTGTGGAGCCCCCCAAAGCTCCATCCTCTCACAGTCCTTTTGAACCTTTTGCATAGAGGCTCTGGACACACTTCTCAAAGATCCCGATATAGCCATCCATCAATGCGTGGAGGATACTCAGTTGTACAAAAGGAAAAAGCCCAAAGGGCATCAGTCATCTTCGCGATCACCTAGTCACCATCCAACCTTGGATGTCGACTGCCTACCTCAAACTTAACCCTGGCAAGAACAAATTTGTCCTCATCGATCTCCCCAGCTAAATAATAACTTGTCCAACAAAGGCTCAATGATATGCGCCTAGACGTATTTGAACCGCAACTCTCCGATTTAACAAAGTCCTTACGCTTCACCATTAACAGCAGCCTGTCCTTACAGAAACATGCAGCCAAGAAGGCCAAAACGGCCTGGCTCTAAATCGACACCCACCGCTAAATCAAGCTCTTCTTCCTGCAACAGGACTCCTGGACTGTATTTCAGGTCCTTGTGGTCTAGCCCATCGACAAGAGAAATGCCATCCTAATAGGGCTCCCAGCCAATCACTGGGCTCCCCTAAAAGCAGCCCACCACTTCTATTACGGGTGCACACAACTGCAGTCCTTCGTGAACTACATTGGCTTCCTCTCCAGGCCAGGATACTGTTCAAAGCTGCATGTATCATCTAGCAAACAGTCACGAGTAGTAGAGCAGCATGCCTGGTGGCAAAGCTCTACATAGCTGGTGGTACACACTCGCCACTAAGCAAACCGACCAACCGGCTCGAATCACAACTAGCCCGCAAAGAGGACCAGCAAACAAGCCTTCTCTTGGGACGCTGCCACCATCCGGAACTCAATCCCGGTATCGGCTCGGAATGCCACCACAATTCCCCAAATCTGGCTCTTTCAACAACACCTGACCAAGAACTAATCACATTGGGTGCAGAGACTGCAACTCACAGTACAAGATGCCAGGCCAAAGCCTGGCTCCCCACAGCCTGCCTGTACAGCGCACTGCTGCAGTAGATATAGAGCTGTGCTGGAGGATGGGGGCCGGGGGTAGGGGTCAATAACATGTCATTTGGTTACTACTTATAATGGGTTGGATACACACCTGAAGTAATTGGAGAAAAGAATACTAACACACTAGCAGAATCAGATTGGGGCGTATTGGTAGAAAAGAAACATTATCCATTTGCTGTTTATTCATTAAGGAACTATCTCGTGCTGCAAATGTTTTGATTTTATTATCTAGTTACGGGGCACAACAAAGCATAACAACATGGCACCCACGAAGCCACCAGCAAAGAAAAAAAAATCAAAACTCATGCTGTGGTCTGAGAAGGCAGCAGAAATATATGGGTGGCCATGGGTAAGAAAACGGCTCAGTGAGAAATCAGATGATGTAGCAAAAAGTGACATCACAGCAGAAGGAGAGGCTGCACCCCCAACAGCAAAGAAAGCCAAAGAAGGCACTGAGGCAAACAAGCGGACCCCAGCTCATGAAAAGGGCGGCAAGAAAGGTAAGAAAGCAGCAATAATGGCTGAAATATTAGAACAAATATTTGACACTGCAAAATGAAAACATGTATACAATTGAACAAATGATGAAGGAAATGAGGACGAGAACATATACCTGTAGAGGCAGAAGTGATTGTTGAACAAGGGGTTGGGGGGGCGAAGGGCCCTTAAGTCATGAACCGACCCTAACCCCCCAAAGGGGCAAGCAGGGCTATCGGGTCTAGGGCCCCCGGGCACCGCTCCTGCAAACCAGACGGCAGTAGGGGCCACAGCGTCAGACAAAGTTGGGGAAACAAATGTGTCAGCAATTCCAGCACAGAAAGAAGGCACAATGGTCCACTATAGAGAGGGGAAATGTTAAGGCTTTAGAAACAGGGATTTTAAACAGATACAAAAAAAAAGAAACATGCAGCCAAGGCGGCCAAAAAAAAAAGAAATCACTGGCTTGGAACATTGATCAACAGTGAAGGAAGAAATCTGGAAAACGGAATACCTAGAAGTATTCTCACTCCCCAAAAAGACAGAAGAAAAAGCAATAGCAGGAAATGCACAGGTAGAACACAACTGGTTAAAAGCATGTATTATTTTGGCAACCCTATTTCTGGAACATTAACCCAGGGATGGTTGCAAGTTATTAGAATACAAAGACAAAATCAGAGAGGTTAAAATTGTATACTTGCGGGGTAGGGGGGTGTTGGGTTGGGACGACGCATGGAGTATACGGGGGGGCGCATGGCTCACTTATGATGAAAAAGTTCAGGAGGAAAATGTCAAAAATGATTTATACTTAACAGGAAACCTCCATCAGAAGGGAAAAAGGAACAGGCCCATAGGCTAGCAGCAACAAAACTACTGAACCAGAGAAACACAGTAAGGGGGAGCAGCCCTTTCTGAAGAAGCAGCCATGAGGGGGCTAAGTCTAATACCCGCACCCATTTCAAAACGCAAAATGCCACTGAGGCCCCCACTTGCTGGAATTCTGGGAAGGGGCAATGCTCATGGGGCAAGGAATGCATATACAGACACAATTGCTCAAACTGCGGGGGTGACCGCCCTGGCAACAACTGAACTCGCCTGCCTGTTAAAGTCACAAAAAAAAAGAGGAGCTTTGAAACCGGACACAAAGTTAGAATTATGCCAGTTATGACCCCCATCAACATTGAAGGGTTCAAAACAGCCCTAGCTGCATACCCAGACAGGAGCATCCGCTGAGCAATAGAAACAGCGGTCAAGGAAGGTTTCCACATCCCATTCCAGGGAGAAGGGTCACCAAAAATTCCAAAAAACCTAATCTCAGCAAGAGACAAGCCAGAAATAATGAGGGAAAAAATATTTTTAAAAAGAAGAATTAGAGCTAGGCAGAATAGGGGGTCCATGGGAGAAAATGCCATTCAAAAAATATAGTGTCACCGTTGTATTTAGTACCCAAGAAGGAACCGGGAAAATGAGAATGATACATCATTTATATTACCCAAAAGGGCTGTCAGTAAATGATGGAATCCCAGAAACAGAATCAGCAGTGACCTACACACATTTCCAGGAGGCACTGAGAATAGTCAGGAAATGCGGAAGGGGGGCTCTGATGGCAAAAACTGGACAGAGTCGGCATTTAGGCTACTCCCCGTCCATCCAACCTCACAACAATGGCTAGGTTTCTCTTTTGACAGTCAGTTCTACGTGGATAGATGTCTGCCAACGGATTGCGCAGTTTCATGCGCATTCATGCGCACTATTCTAACAGTTCAGTTCTTGCTTTCAGTGGGCTTTTCTAGAACAAGTACGAGAGGTGCAGGTGGTTCACTATTTGGACGATTTCAAGCTGATAGGACAACCAGAAACATGAGACTGTCAAAGGTCACTTACAAAAATGATAGAGATGGCTGCACAATGGGGCATACCTCTGGCAACCGAAAAAAAGACCAAACATCATTTTCTTAGGTATAGAAATAGATACCAAAGCAGGGATTTGCAAAATACCAAGCGCAAAATAGGAGAACTTTTAGATAAAATCAAGAAAATGGGGATAACAGAGAACAGCTCTGTCAGGGAGATACAATCACTGGCAGGAAGTTTGAACTTTGCAGCCAGGGTGATACCACACGGCAAGGTTTTTGCAAGAAGTTTAGAGCTAAGGACAAAAGGCTATAACAAGCCACATCTGCACATCAGACTGGGGAAAGAGGTGAAGAAAGATCTAAAGGTATGGGAAAATGTCCTCACAAACGGCACGACACCTGGCGCACGCCATTGAACACAAATGACAGAAGGGTTTTCTTTACTGAAGCGGCAGGGAGCAAAGGTTTTGGGGGTCATCCTAGGGTCCGAGTGGGCCCCCAGAGAATGGCTAGAATCATGGCGCCCAGTGGGCTGGACCAAAAATATTATGCTCCTGGAGATCATACCCATCTGGTTATCATTACATATCTGGGGTGGGCGTTTGGCAAACACTGAACTAACCGCATGGTCAGACAACGTGGCGGTGTTGGGAATTCTCAACAGAAGAACGCCCAAGTGCCAGCTGGTGCTGAAAGTTTTAAGAGCCATCACCAAAATTACTTTGTTTGAAAATATCGTGGTCAGAGCAAAGCACATAGCATCAGCAATGTTATAGTCTGCTCCTGCAATCTCATTTTCAGTGCACAAAATTCTGCCAAATGCTCAGAAAGATATGACAGAGATGCCAAAGAACTGTTGGGAAAGTTTAAAAATAAATAAATAAATAAATAAGAATCAGCATCAACGCCGAACGGCCGGGATGCACAATCAAGTCCATCAATCACCTCAAAACACGGGTGAATGTGGTCAAAGACTGCCAACGAAAAATATAGACCCTGATACAGGGTTACTTTTAGAGTTGGCCCAGAGAGCCTTGGTGGACAATACCACATCTCAATATAGTACGTGTCTGAAAACGGTACTGAATGCGTCGGGCCTAACCCATGTAGAGTTGTTAACAACAAAAAGATATTAACGAATTTTTGGGGTGGCTTACAGACAAGGTTTTAAGAGGGAGTGGGCAAAAAGATATTTGACAGCAGTAGCTAATTTTTCAAAGCTTCAAGGGGTCTCAGATCCAACCCAGAGTTCCCAGATTTCAAACGCTCTGAAAGGCTGGGGGAAAGTAGAACGACCTCAAGTGGACAAAAGACGCCCGTTAGACTTCCAAAAACTAATTAAAATAATAGATTTGCTGGAAGTAATATATGTTCACACTCATGAAACCATGCTGTTCAGAACAGCTTTCTCTTTAGCATATTTTGGAGCTTTCAGAGTGAGCAAGCTCTTTGCGTCAAACACCAAAGCCAACAATGGCTTAGGGATGATGAGCACAAGGGTGAGAGCGGGCAGCATCACCATTGATGTACAAAAGTCCAAATCGGGGTGCAAAAGGGAAGTTAACATCTACTGTATTGATGATGCCAACAACTGCCCTATATGCATCACAAACAAATATTGCTCACAGTGCCCATAGGTAGGAGGTACATTCCTTATACATGGGAACTCCTCTGCCTTGAGTCAGTTTCAGTTCAAATGTATTCTAATGAAAGCAATTGGCAAAGCAGGATGGGATCCAACGGAGTTCGGGACCCATTCATTCAGAATTGCTGCAGCACCAACTGCATGGCAAGGGAGCCTGGGAACCCAACAAGTAAAAAACATAGGCGGTTGGAAATCGGAATGTTTCAAAGGATACATAAGACCGGAACTAATATAAACCAATTTTGTCTCCCCACAAACAGATCAAGACGCCCCACTCAGATCCGCCTGGATAATAGGGCACTCGTTTGTTTTCAGAACAGGGAGATAGGCTGAGGAAACAAAAGAGGAGACAACTTTTAAAAACACCATCACCTCATGGTGGGGGTACAGGGGGTTGCTGTGGCCAGACATTCAGGAATAATTGGCAGTCTTGGTGGCATACTGGGACCACCCAGAATCCCTGGGCATACACCTAGGAAGACACAACCTAGTCTCCATGGGGAGAAGAAATCTATCAGAAGACACATGTGCCTTTTAAGCGGGCATCACCCATAACTGGAAGGGCACAGAGATGTATTATTCCGCCATGCTACCCAGAAAAGCATGGGTACGGGAAAACTCATGCAAAGCTGTGGACACTGCCAGGAAAAAGCTGAATAGAGGGATAGAAAAATTCTGCACAACCCGGGGGCTTGGGTATATAAGACACGGTGCCACTACCTTGGCCAACCCGGATCTTTTTCACAAAGATGGGACACTTATCGGTGGCAGGAATGAAGCATTTTGACAAAGAAATAGTGGAAAACCTGGCAAACGGGGGATGTCATTAGCAACTTTCGGGGGAACCTGGAGGGCCGTTAACCCGTCCAGGTGTGGAGGCACAGGCCAGAGGGTGCAACCTCAGGACCCCATGCCCAAAAGTGCACATTATGTTTATGGTTATTATGATTTATTTACCACATAATGATGTGCAATAAAAACCCACAGCCTTTTTATTGCCAACACTCACCCATTGTCACATTGTTTCATGTGGTACATGGGTGAGGGGGTGGAGTATTCGGGTATTTAGCTAGGTCTGGTTATCATCTGGCTGCATCTGGGTCCGCCGGTTATAGCCAGCGCTGCGCAGGGGGAACCCTGCAGCTCCAAGTGCAATGCCTCCTCTTCCTCGCCTCCATGTTTTGTTGCCAGCAGACTGGGTGGCCGAAGAATGGCGTCCAGCAGGATGGACCACAAACATTACCCTTTTAGAGATCATACAGATCTGGTTAGCTTTACGCATCTGGGGCAGATGCTTAGCAAACACTGAACTTACTGCATGGTCTGACAATATGGCAGTGGTGGGAATTATTAACAAAAGAACGACCAAGTGCCATTTGGTACTAAAGTTTCTAAGAGCCATCACAAAAATCACACCGTATGAGAATGTCGTAGTCGGAGCAAGGCACATCGCAGGAGCAGATAATAACATTGCAGGTGCTTTAGCTCGCTTTCAGTGGCCAACATTTAGAAAAATGGCACCCAATGCCTGGAAAGAGATGACAGATCCTAAAGACTCCTGGGAGATTAGAAAAATGTGCATCAATGCCAAACAGCCGGTGCCGGGATGTGCAACCTCATTCTACAAACACCTCAAACACGGGTGTATGCAAGGGTATTCTGCCCACAGAAAATACAGACCCTGACACAGGGTTCCTTTTAGAGCTGGCCAAAAGAGCCTTGGAGGACAACACAACATCTCAATATAGTAAGTGTCTGCAAACGGTACTAAATGTGTCAGGGCAAAACATGTAGAATTGTTGACAAAGGACATCAATGCATTTTTGAGGTGGGCGTTCAGTCAGGGCTTTAAGAAAGATTGGGCAAAAAGACACCTCACTAGCAGTATCATATTTTTCAAAACTGCAAGGTGACTCAGACTCCACGCAGAGTTCATTAATCTCTTACACTCTGAAAGGCTGGGGTAAAGTAGAAGGGCCGCAAATAGAGATGCCCTCGAGATTTTCAAAAACTGATTAAAATAACAGGTTTATTAAAGGGCATATGTTCACACCCCTATGAAATGCTGCTGTTCAGAGCGGCATTCTCACTAGCACATTTTGGAGCTTTTCGAGTGAGCGAGCTCAAAGCGTCCAGCACCAAAGCCAACAATGGCTTGGGGATGATGGACACAAGGGTGAGAGCGGACATCATCACCATTGGAGCGCAGAAGTCAAAAACAGGTGCAAAAAGAGAAAAACATTTATTGCATTGACGATGTGAAAAACTTCCCTGTATGCATTACCAACCTATATGGCTTCCAGCGCCCCCTAGTAAGGGGAAGATTTCTAATACACAGGGACTCCTCCGCCCTGAGCCATTATCAGTTCAAAGGGATACTGTTGAAAGCCATAGGTAAAGCAGGATGGGACCCCAAAGAGTTTGGCACCCACTCGGTTAGAATTGGCGCAGAAACCACTGCATGGCAGGGGGGTTTGGGGTTGCAGCAGGTAAAAAGCATAGGGGGATGGAAATCAGACTGTTTTAAGAAATACATAAGACATGAGCTAATATAGATCACCCCCCCAAAAAAACGATCAGTTTGCCCCATTAAAATCTGCCTGGATAGTAGGGTACTCTTGTGTTCAGAGCAGGGCGATGGGCCGTAGAAACAAAGGAAGGGACACCTTTCCTTTTGAGATCACAATCGCTTCATGGTGGGGTTACAGAGGCCTTTGCAGGTCAGAAATCCATGAAAAACTGGCAGATTTAGTGGCCCACAGGGACCCGCCCAAGTTTGTAGTCATCCACCGGCGGGGGCGGGACGACCTGGTATCCATGGGGAGGAGAAAATGATTTGAAGATATTTGCACTTCATTAGCACGCATTGCCACAATATGGCGGGAGACAGGCATTTTTTCCTCCATCCTACCCCAAAAAAATCCTGGCTGGGAGCAAATTCCTACAAATCCGTGGACCCTACTAGAGGAAATCTGAATAGAGGGGTGGACAAATTTTGCACAGCCAGGGGTCTCGGTGTCATAAGGCACAGCACCATAACCCTGGACAACCTGGACCTTTTCCAGAAGGACGGGACACATCCATCGAGAACAGGATTCGGCATTTCCACAGAGATATTAACAGATCCCCTAGCCAACAGGGGATATCCCTAGCTACCGGCAACCCGCCCAGGTGTGGTGGTACGGGCCAGAGGGGGCAACCGCAGGACCCGGTGCCCAAAAGTACAGCATAATATGGTTATGTAATTATGATTAGGTTTTGTTAGGACCATAACTGTGCAAATAAAATTCCACAGCTTTTTATTTGCCAACACCAAAGCAGTGTCTCGTGTGCTACCTGTCGTGGGGGGAAGAAACGTGTACACCCAGGTTTTTTATGTGTTGCTCTGTCTGCTGCTCTGTCTGCATATGGGTCCACTGGTTACCGGCCAGCCAGAGCATCCCTTTAAGGCACAGGCACACGCACACGCACACCAGGGGGAGATCTAAGCAGCACACCTCAGCCAGCATTATTGACAAAGCTACGCCCTTGGCAACACTGGCATGGAGCCATTGAACATGAGAACATCCCAATGAGCAAAGGAGTCGGCACTGCAAGGGCGGAGAGGAGGCGTGGGTGTCACACAATGCCCCCAGCACTGCTGAGTCACCCTTGCCAGGCAGAACTCGATTATAGAGCAGCGCCTAGAAAGCAAGCGGCAAGCACCGAGGCGGCATCTAGTCCCTCCGGAGCACTGCTGAGCCAACGCTGGGGGATGCGCAGCCTCACCTGCCCGCCATCCGAAGAAGAGGGGCAGCAATGTTTACAGTTTTGGGGGGGGGGCAAACCATTTTGTTTTTCATATTATCAGTGTTAAACCTTTCACAATATATAAAATACATACAAAGTCAAAACGTCAGGAGTGAACTCATTTGTGAGGACACCCACTTTCTAAAGCTCGGTACTGAGGTGAAAGAGTTTCTTTAGAAGACAGTGTCGCTGTGGCCTGCCCATGGGCCCTGCCCTGCCCACCAACATAGCACAGAGAAGCCAGCCCGCTTTAACCTACGCATGCAATGCATATCCTTGAACACACACAGCTGTTGCCTTTAGGCGAGTGCCAGGTGTACACGATGTCCTGGGCGGTGCCACCAGACACCTGCTGCATATCATTTAAGACTAGTGACAGACTTGAATGCCAGTCACTCCCTGGAGCATAGCGTCAGGACACGTGACACCCGCACAGGGCGTTTAAGGAGTATGCGCCCACAATACACCCGGTGCTCAGGCAAGAGACGCTTTGGGCCCCCTCATTTCTAGATCCCCAGATTCCTAGCCCCACGCATGCTGGCACTCACTGAGCCAGGAGAGTGGGCCACAAGCAAGCAGGGCCCATGAGAGGAGGTGGGCTTTCATTCCCTGTGGGGGCGGGCCCTTAGCAGCCGACGTACCCACACCATGAAATGGGCTATGGCCCCACGCGACTCTGGCAATGAAAGTGGTCTTTAGGGTCCCCCCCCCCCACTGCGGCGGGACTGTCTTTGTTTAAGTGTACAGAGGCCATTATAGCTATCCATCAATAATCTAGAGCGTCTCAGCTCCTCCTGCCATTGCTGGATCGAGCCAGCAGGGGGGGCCTGATGCTTTGAACGGGTTCCCTAAAGAAGCCTCAGTCTTCTCACTTTTAATGTACATGTCAGCCAAAGACAGACCTCGCCAAAAGGCGTTCACTAATCACGGACCCGTTTCATCTTGCTTTCAGCTCTTTGGTGTGGGATTGTGAATATCCATGAAGATTAGGGTTGTTCCAGGTGGGGCTAAGATAAATGGACCCCCTAAATAATAAAAGCAGAGAAATCATTCATTGTACGAAATATGTTTATGATAATATAGCATCAGACCGCTTCCTCAAATACATTTACCAACTGCAGGAACAAAAGCACCCAATCCCCATTTTGAAATGGACTCCAACGCATCTTCAAATGGCTCAGCACAAGGCAGGGCAAGGGCAGCCAGCGACAGTCCACTCTCTCAAGGGCCCGTGCCACCGTAACCCTCTAACACAATGAGTACATGTGCCCACCACTTCCAACAAGCAGGTATGATATGATCGTTTATTCATATAGCGCCTAAACACAATGTGTTTCAAAGCGCTTCAAGGCAACGGAGGGAACAAGGGAAAATACAATGACATTCTTACAGGCCATGAACAGTAAGGATGTGAAATTAACTATCGTACTCGGCCTGACAACATTTCAGATAGTGCAAGAGCTAAGACATAGATAAGGAAGGGAGGGGGAGAGTGGGAAGGAAATGGAAACAGACAGGCGACTACCGTACTAGGCCTGACGACATTTCTGGTAGAGCCGGAGAAAAACAAAAGGTGAGGGAGAGGGGTGCAGAAAGGGAGGGGAGTTACAAAACAAGCGACTATCATACTAGGCCTGACGACATTTCAGATAGTGCTGGAGGGCAGGGTGGGGAGGAAAAAAATAGTAATGGGAGGGTGGAGGAAACAGACGAGGATGCTATCATATTAGGTCCAGGGACAATTCTGATAGAGTAAGTGCATAGAAGAAAGGGGGAGGAGATAGGAAAAGGGAGAAGGGAAAGAAGGAGAGAACAGAGAGTAAGTAGTCAAAGAGCGGAGAAGCAAGAGTGGAGAGCGAATACAATTGCAGAAGTCAGTAGTAACCCATAATGTTGCAAGCCAGGATACAAGATGAAGATGGGAACAGCATGATTCAGGGCCACCATGAGTACAAGATGCAAAGGAAGTCCAGCATGAGAGTTGAGAAAGAGCGACGCACCATGAAGAAATGAATTCCATAAAAGTCAAATCCAGCATTGGCCACAAGACGGTGATGGTGAAACCAGAATGTATCAGGTCGGACTCCTGCAGGAGTAGGCTGGAGGACGTTGAGGAGGAGCAGGGTAGTAGAATCAAGCAAAACAGGCAACACCTGTGTGCGAGAAGGGGGGGGCACAAGGGAACATCACAGGGGGACCAGAGGGGGTGGTGATGGCCTGTGGGACAGAGATGGTAGCACATGTTGGTGCACACCCTTCCCAACCTTCACAGACACACCCACCCCCATGCTACAGCCCCTACCTTCCATATACCAGAGATACCCCTGCCTACCATGCCCCGGCTCTTGCCAATATCCAACCCCCTACATTCCATGCCAGACTCCTCCTAAAGCCCATCTCTATATCGCCCACCTCTTCATATGCCCGCCAAACCTGCCCATGACAAGGTCTTCTCATCCACATGCCATGCGTATAGCCCCTACGGCCCCGCCTTCCCAGGTCCTCTTTACCCCCTCCTCCATACTTACTCCCCCTCCTATCCAGTCTTACCCTGCTATGGCAACACTTAATGCATGCAGCCGTTTCCCCCCATATACCTACTCCCCGCCCTTCACACCCATGCCCCTTCAACCTTCCCATGTATCAGCCCGCTTCCATGCATGTATGCAGGGCCATCCACTTCCATCGCAGCCCGCTTGCATGCATCCAGTCCCAGCCCCTTCCATCGCAGCCCGCTTCCATGCACGTATCCAGTCCCACCCCCTTCCATCGCAGCCGGCTTCCATGCACGTATCCAGTCCCACCCCCTTCCATCGCAGCCCGCTTCCATGCATGCATCCAGTCCCAGCCCCTTCCATCGCAGCCCGCTTCCATGCACGTATCCAGTCCCACCCCCTTCCATCGCAGCCGACTTCCATGCACGTATCCAGTCCCACCCTCTTCCATCGCAGCCCGCTTCCATGCACGTATCCAGTCCCACCCTCTCCCATCGCAGCCCGCTTCCATGCACGTATCCAGTCCCAGCCCCGTCCCTCGCAGCCCGCTTCCATGCATGTATCAAGTCCCAGCCCCTTCCATCGCAGCCCGCTTCCATGCACGTATCCAGTCCCACCCCCTTCCATCGCAGCCCGCTTCCATGCACGTATCCAGTCCCACCCTCTTCCATCGCAGCCCGCTTCCATGCACGTATCCAGTCCCACCCACTTCCACCGTTCCCCATAGTTGCCAACATGATCCATTCCAATCTGTAGCAGATCATCCAGCCCTGATTATTTTTCTTTGCATTCTGGGACTTGGAACCTAAGATTTAAAATGTGGCAAAGCGAATCCACAAACCCCCGAACGCAGAGAGAAAACACAGCACCTGCAGATTGGAATGGATCATGTTGGCCACTACGCCTTCCCATGCACACCTTACCCCCCTGGCCCCCAAGTGCTACCTGGATGCTTTTTCCATTCTGCACCCCTATCTACGAGCACCTCCCTCCTTCCCACGCGGTTTATCCATTCCCTGCCTCCCTCAGCATGGAAACATGAGAGGGCCTGGAGCTTTCTGTGCCCACCAGTGTTGCCAGGTTAGAATAAAAAAAAAAAAAAAGAAAGCTGAATGTCCCTTCAAAACTAGTGGACTGCCATGTAAATAAGCTAAAAAAAACAAGCACAAACTTAAAATGACGCGGATAAGACACAAAAGTCAGAAGCGCCACACTAAATTACAAATATACAGAAAGGACATGGGGCCTTATTACGAGTCCGGCGGTAACCAAGCCGGAAAAACCGGCAGGTTACCGCCGGACTCGTATTACCATTCCACCTCCATGATTCCCGGAATTACCAGGCATTACGACCCTGGTGACCCGGGAATTCCGGAGGCAGAATTTGTGTAAGTCCCCATTCCCATGGGGATGGGGACAATGGAAACACTGGTTCCGTCTATGACAGAGCCAGTGTTTCCATTTCCGCCTGCAGGCAGGTGGTGTTAAACCCGTCAGGTCAGACCTGGCGGGAGTGACACCTCCCACCTGCAGGACTCTTAATCAGCCGGTCCGGAAAGAACCGTGGTGGCGGTTTTACCACCACTGTTCTTTCCGGACCGGCAGGGTCGTAATGAGGCATAGTTTTTTTTTGTTGTTGTAACATACTATGTCTATTTAATCGTGATGTTTTTGGCACCATCTCATCTCCTCCGTCTTATCTCTGTCCATGCAGTCTGCCACTACTTTGGCATTTTATGGCCAATCGGCATCAAGTTTAGTTGTGATCTGCGCCTTCTTGGGCATTTTATTGTGAATTATGGTCTCAAGTTCAGTTCTTTGATCCTTGTCTCCTTTGACCTATCAAATCTCTGGTCTATCAGTCATCTGGCCCGTCACGTCTCTGGCCCGTCACTTCTCTGCTCCGCTGCTCATATGGTCCATCACCTCTCTGGTCCGCCACCTCACTGGTCCGCCACTCATCTGGCCCGTCTGGTCTGCCACTCATCTGGCCTGTCACCTCTCTGGACCGCTGCTCATCTGGCCCGTCACCTATCTGGTCCGCTGCTCATCTGGCCCGACAAGCTCTCCAGGTAAAACAAGATGTTTAGCATGCAAACCAGTCTTTTAAACATTACATACACCAAGGGTAAGAAAAGAAACATTGTGATGGGGCATTGTGTGTGAAATTAATGCTGTCTAAATTACTTAACAGATCTCTAAGTAAGTAGCATGCGGATAGTAGTTTTGATCAGTCTTACTGAATAAATATTCCTTAAAATGCAGAATTCGCATCACATTTTATCAGCCTCCCCCACCCCTTTAGTACTATTCAAACAGTCCATCACACAAGGAATGAATTGCCATTTGCAATGGTGGGCCACTTTTTAATTGGTGTCCTAGACAATTTTATGCCCCAGTCCCACTTAGAGTGCAGCCAATGAGGACTGGGCACACCAAGAGAGCATGGATATGGCAGAGGATGCAGTATAAACAACCAACAAAGAACACAGGATATCCACTGGAGCATGTATGGCCAGGGAAAACAATGGCATGAGCCCATAGGCCGTGTTACCAGGCCTTTACAGACCCATCTAGGGCCGCCCTCTGGCCGGCAGCCCCATCGGCTAAGGACCCTGAGGCAAAGGACGGCTCCAGATCGTGTCTGCAGGTATCCGCAGGAGAACCAAGAAGCCAGTAGCCTGCCGTCAACCAGCATCAACAAAAACGCAAGTATGGCAAGGGTGGGGACTGAACCAACCACTTCACGCCTGAAAGCCCTACCACTGTTACCCAAACATCCTACTGTGTTACATCATACAGTCACATATTAAGGTCCAACGATTATCCGCACCCTAATAGCGTCACTGTGTTAAAGTTGAATCTAGAAGGTATTCCCAACATCATTGAGTGTGCCTGGTCGCATGCACTTTACTAATTATCAGAATATCACACTACTACGCTTACTCTCTCCTATACACCACCATTCAACTAGAACATAGCTGTACTGTGACACATTTGGTATAGCTGTTCTCATACTAGCATCACCCATCAAACTACCCATCACCTTAATAAAGCACAGCTAGCTAGCACATACCGGCTAGTTTAGGCATCTCCTCAGGCCTAACGCAGCCAGAACTCAGTCTGGATGTCCACCCTCCAGACTGAACACATTCAACTGATCTCCTCAGCACCACACCTACCGCTAAGAAGCAGCTATCATGCAACAACCCCAACAGCTGCACACATACCCGGTGCGCCCACCCACTTTACAACTCTCTCTCTCTCAACTGACTTGAACTGCGGTTCCCGAGGGCGTTCAACCTACCAGCGCCTTGAGATCATACCAATGACACATAAGGCGCTATACAAATGCAAAATAACATAACATAACATATGCGCTGCAATATATGCTACTGGGCATATGAGGGCTGGCCGTACCCCTTACCAAGCACTGTGGAGACATGCCGTGTCTGTGATCCCCAATGATCTCATTATCAGGCGCATAGTTTTAGGATCTGGGCCTCAACGTCAGCCTGAGTCCCTCCCAGTTCAATCTTTCAGAGCCACTTGCCTACCCAGGCTGTTGGGGCTGAGAGCCACCTTAATCACTGCTTTACCTGGCAGGCTGCAGGCACGTGTGTCTCCCTCTTCGCAATTAAAGGCAGAAGATTCATAAACCACACCAAACCTCCTTGTTCTAAAACAAACACTCATCCACATACAGGCTCAGAAAGGCCTATAGGGCAATAGGCCCATGGCCGAACCAAAAACACAAAACGTTGCTGTGGGACAGTTTTTTTGGTCAAAGTGGCACACTTGTTTTAAACCATGTGGGCCAGTTCGATGAGTTACTTTACTATGTGGATAATAGTTTTGACCTGTGTTACTGAGTAAATGTTGTTTCAAATGCACAATTTGCATCCACATTTTATACCAAAAAAAACTCCTGCTTGGTACTATTAAAATAGGGTCAGAAAAGGAATGAAATGCCATTTACAACTATGGGCCACTTTTTCCTTGGTGCCGGAGACAATTTTATGGCGCAGTCTAGCCCTGCTCAGTACATGTATACACAGGGTGATTGGCAACTGTACATGTAGCAAACTGTACCAGGCCTCTGTGCACCTAAACTAGCAACAGCAATGTTAGTCTACACTGTGATCTGAGCTCATGCAGACTGCGCAAGAATAATTAACTCGAGCATCAGAATAGTAATGAGTCTAGCTAATGGTGAGAGAGCAGAGAATATGTGGGGAAATCCTGGTTTAAACCGAGGGATTGTCCTGCAACCTCATTCTTAAAACCTGTGGTTTTCTGTTCGTAATAAGCAACGTTTTCCTTTACTTGCACCCCACCCCGCACAGCTCCTGCAGCTCCCCTCTGGGTGGCTGCATCCTGTGGGATAGTTCCAATGTTAATAAGGTTATTTATGTATGCAATGTTTGTCGGATACCTGTATATTTATTTATGCAATGTTTGCGGATACAAGTATCCGACAAACATTGCATAAATAAAGAATCCGGGTCCATGTCTCCAACACGCATGGCATAAACAAATAAATAAAGCAGGTCGTGGCCAAGGACTGTAACTTCATCCGGTGAGCCCTTGCACGGGTCAGCAGAGGAAGTTGCAGAGTGTTTTTCCCGCAGAGGTGCCAGCCACAGCTGCTCCTCCCCATCTTCATTATGGCGAGGCTGCGGCCAGGGCAGGGACGGCTGGGCGCCACTTTTCGGAGGTAGGGCCACTTAAAGCATTGCCCCCAACTATGACCCATCTCTCTACATCCCCCAGGGCCTTTCCGCTATCTCTCCAATCCTCTTACACACGCACACCTGCAGAGGCACAGCAGCCTCCAGAGAGGCAGACCTGCCTCCAGAGAGGCAGAGCTGCCTGCAGAGAGGCAGACCTGCAGAGAGGCAGAGCTGCCTGCAGAGAGGCAGACCTGCAGAGAGGCAGAGCTGCCTGCAGAGAGGCAGACCTGCAGAGAGGCAGAGCTGCCTGCAGAGAGGCAGACCTGCAGAGAGGCAGAGCTGCCTGCAGAGAGGCAGACCTGCAGAGAGGCAGAGCTGCCTGCAGAGAGGCAGACCTGCAGAGAGGCACAGCTGCCTGCAGAGAGGCAGACCTGCAGAGAGGCACAGCTGCCTGCAGAGAGGCAGACCTGCAGAGAGGCACAGCTGCCTCCAGAGAGGCAGACCTGCAGAGAGGCACAGCTGCCTCCAGAGAGGCAGAGCTGCCTGCAGAGAGGCAGACCTCCATAGAGGCAGAGCTGCCTGCAGAGAGGCAGACCTGCAGAGAGGCACAGCTGCCTGCAGAGAGGCAGACCTGCAGAGAGGCACAGCTGCCTCCAGAGAGGCAGACCTGCAGAGAGGCACAGCTGCCTCCAGAGAGGCAGACCTGCAGAGAGGCACAGCTGCCTCCAGAGAGGCAGACCGGCAGAGAGGCACAGCTGCCTCCAGAGAGGCAGACCGGCAGAGAGGCACAGCTGCCTCCAGAGAGGCAGACCTGCAGAGAGGCACAGCTGCCTCCAGAGAGGCAGACCTCCATAGAGGCAGAGCTGCAGAGAGGCAGACCTGCAGAGAGGCACAGCTGCCTGCAGAGAGGCAGACCTGCAGAGAGGCACAGCTGCCTGCAGAGAGGCAGACCTGCAGAGAGGCACAGCTGCCTCCAGAGAGGCACAGCTGCAGAGAGGCACAGCTGCCTGCAGAGAGGCAGACCTGCAGAGAGGCACAGCTGCCTCCAGAGAGGCACAGCTGCAGAGAGGCACAGCTGACTGCAGAGAGGCACAGCTGCCTCCAGTGCATTCCCACGCCTCACCTTACCCTCCCACCAGCAGGCAGAAGCCATGCAGTGCCCAGCGGCCCATCATTAGCACTTTCCTGCGCTGCATTCTGACGGGGGGTTGGGGGGGGGGTGCTCTTAGCTGCAGGGGCAACTTAACTGGTTTTAATGAACACTATAAGCGGACAAAACCCGCGAGCGACCTGGAAAAATAAAAGTGCCCGGCTTTGGTGAAAAGAAGCCCACGGTGGCGCATTGCGAGCGCACATGGGAGCGGCGCTTACCTGACGCCGCCTCGCGCTGGGGTCCCGCTTCCGGTGACGTCACGCCGCCGCCGCCGCGCGCCTCTGCTGCTGCTGCTGCGGGACGGAGCCTCGCGCTGACCTGCCCGATGCGTGCGCTGAAGTGTCCCAGAGGCGGCAGCTGTCCCCGTGCGGCAGCCGCGAGGCGCGCCCTGGTTGGCTGAGCAGGGGGGAGGTGCTAAGGGTCCCTTTGAAGCGCTCTGATTCGTCCAGGGGGGGGGGAGGGCTGGTCACGCTCTGCCCAATGGTTGTCCAGATAGTGTTGATAGCGACGTCGCACGTGCAGGGAAGGTAGAAAAGCAGGAAATGTCAGGACAAAAGGGCCCACAGAATGAGGGGCGGGGTAGCCACCTCAGGCCACGCCTTCCGACGCAGAGCTCAACCAATAGCCGCACAGCTGGAGCCCAGCCCACGGCTGTATGCCAGTCCAGCATCCAATGGGCACTGCCAGCCTCTCCCCACCCCCTGGGCAGACCCCCATCATCCCCCCCACCCCCCACCAGCCCTGCCACCTGCAGATGATGCAACCCTGGCAATTCTTTCACTGCCTGCCCTGCAGTGGGGCTCTTTAGAGCTGTGAGAGCAGAGCAGCACATGGGCAGTCCAGCCCACTCCCCCTCCCCCCAATCCCCCACCATATGAACACCTCTTTCTGAATCTATACATCCCCACCTTTCTCCTGACTCCCTCAACACACTGTAGCAATGCATTGACTTTTTGTTGTGATTTATTTAAACCGCTTTTTTTGTTCTATGCAGTTGTACCCAACAACCTTTACAAACATAAACATACAGAATAAAAAAAATCTGAAACAGAACAAATCACATATAGTAAACATTATTACTACAATGAGCAGTCCTTGAGTGCCTGGAGACTGCTCCTGGGTGGTGTGTGGTATAAGTCAACATAACATAACTAAAAACTAGGAGGTGTCATCGTAAAACAGACCAAATGATTTAAACCTCTTGGTCTTGTTTTTTTGTTATTGTGCTAATGGTTTTCGAGATAAACCTTTCACAATTCAATGCCTTTCTTCTCATACTTGCCAAACGCAGAATTGCGATCTCTTGGAAACACCCGGAGACCTTCAATCCAATTGTGGCTAAAAGATGTATATCAGTGGGGAGGGCGGAGATGGAAGTACCCAGAGACCACGCAGTAGTAGACGGAGAAGCAAATAGTAGCATGGACTGGGGGCAATTGTTAAATAATATGATGTCCACCGCTGACTTGAGACCTCCGTCAGAAATGTGATATAGAGTCTGATATATACTACGATGTGTTCCATTCCCCCACTGAACCCTGCAGTTCAAACAGAGACGCAGATTTGGACTATTGGGACTACTCAGAATGTCTAAACCTGAGTGTGACACATGAGACAGGTCTACCGATTTTGGACTCAAAACCTTTATAATTAGAACTTCCACACTAGGCTTGAAATGCCCTTTGCCCAGACTTTTGATGCAAATAATCGCCAATCTATACCTGCTTTCGTACTTTCACGAGAATAACTGTAGATGTGTCGACCTGATTCTCCCCACAGTGCACATTGAGTGATAAATGCTACCTTTAACAAATCCAAATATGATGACACTGTACAAATATATATGTGATGTACACTGTATGTGATTGTATCTGCTCACTAATAAACATATTCAAATAAAAAAAAACTTTCACAATTCAACACATTTAAAATACAATCAAATCCAAAAGGACAGGAGGGTGCGCTGTTGCGCACAACAAAGATGGCTGCCTGAACGGTTGGCTCCGCAGCCCAGGACCTCTTCATGGCACATCCCATCCTCCAGGAGTGCAAACTACAAGCACTTAAGCAGGAATCATATGTAGGAACACATTGGATTTCAACAGGTGCAATCTGGCGGCTGTGACGCGACGAGAGCCACTGCTGTGCTGCGCTGCAGCCGGGGCCCGCTGCTGCTGCTTGGAAGCCCACACTGCTGACCCCCTGCCGGTCACTGAATATTAGACCCTGCTGAACCAGCGGGGAATGTGTGGACTCCCGGAGCGGCAGACTACTACTGCCCGGAGGCTTCACGGACCTGGACTCTCCATTGAGTGCTGCTCCTGTGCCAGTTTGCGGCTGGATTGTCTCTGCCCCTCCTCTCTCGCCTACTCTGCAGCAGAGCCTGAGAGGGCCATAATATGGAGCCGCGGCACACTGCTGCCTCAACACCTGCAGTGAGTGCTTGTCACGCTACTGGGTCCCCCGGCTCCGTATACTGTCTCCGAGAGACGTGCTCCCTCACCTTGTTGACTTGGCCCCCTGTGGCCCTCCAGGTGTGCAGGCAGGTGGTTTGCGTTGACAATCCAGGGGAAACGACCTTGTGCACTGAGAAGTGTGGAGCCGCTGGCCGAGTGGGGACTGCTGAGGGACACACTCTAAGGGGACATTGCTGCCCTTGGTTTATCTCCTTTCCCATTTGTTTTGGCTACACCCTGTCTGCCACATCGCCCCCCCCCTTGCTGCTTCTCCACATCCTGATTTTGCTCCACCACTGCGCTGCTACTTCTGATAGAGGCTACCAACGAGGAGCCTCAGGAGAGCGCCTACTAGGCTGCTGGGTGACACCCTGTGACATTTCCCTGCGGCTGCCCCTGCTGCTATACTCTGCGTCCTCCAGGTTGGGTGGGCCCCAGCCAGCGGACTCTTGTGTATCTCTCGCCCCATACTCCCTGGTTCCCCCACCGGTGCTCTGCCCTGGCACCATGGCCAAAGGAGGAGGGAAGAAGCAGAGCACTATCAACATATACACTAAACCTGCTCCTAAAATCCAGGGTGGTGTCATTCGCCGTCCTGTTTGGCGTTTGTATCCGCGTTGGCGGTTACGCGCTGGAAGGGCGTGCGGAGGTTCCGCTACGTGATTTCTCTGTTACGCACCCCACGGTCTAGTGGTTTTTCAACATGGCGCTGCTGGTAGTATTTCTTTCCTCCTCTCCCAGCGATCGCCGCGTTGCAACCCCCCTTTACTGCGCTAGCTCGCTCCTTTGGGTTTACACACTAGTTTTCCAGCCTTGACCACCTCGGTCACTTATCTGTTCTTTCGGTCCGCCTTCCCCGGACTCCCTCTCTCTCTCTCTTTCTTCCCTCTCCTCGCCTCTTTTCTCAACTCTACGGTGCGCTGTTCCCCACGCCCGCCTTCTCTGCCTTACCTTTCGGCTGCGCTGTCTTTCAGCCGCCCTGGTTCCTGTTGCTCCGGAGCTTTTTTCTCTGTTGGTACCCTTTCCGGTGGCTCTCTTTCTCTCCGGATCCTTCTTGCTTTGGATGTCCGGCTTCGCCTGCTCCCATCAGATACCTGCCTCAAGAACTCCACTACAACTCCACTACAACTGCTTGCTCCAGATCCTCTCAAACCGCTGCACTCCTCAGAGGGTTTTTTCTGCCTGTACAGGCTTTTTCCCTTCGTACTGTCTGGTCTCGGGAAGGGGGCCCCAGGTTTGCTATACTTTAGCACTCACTGTGGCTTCCTCTCGAGACAGATACTTTCAACACAAAAAAGAGAAGGACTATCTCTCTCACAGGCAACTGCAACCAGAGGACTTTGAATCAGGTGAGGAGAGTGGGGAGGAACGGGAGTTAGCGGAATCGGCCAAACAGGACAGATTGCAACGCCAAGAGATGTCGGCAGAAGAGCAGATACAAGAATTATGGAAGGCCATTCAGGGAATGTCCCAAGAGTTACAAACTGTTAAGGCAGAGAATGTAGTCTTGAAACAGATGATTACTGCCCGTGAACCACAATCCCCAGAACTTCCTGTCATGGCTCTTTCGGCAGGGAAGTTCGATGGAACTCCTAAAAAGGTCAAAGAGTTTTTGGAGGCCTGCTTAGTATATTTTACTTTCAGGCCCCGGCTGTTTGCCACCGACCAGACAAAGATCGGGTTCATGATTTCGAACATGACCGGCAATGCCCTGGCATGGGTCACTCCGCTGGTTACCGGGGCTAATCCCATCTTACACGATTTTGCTGGTTTTCAGAACCTGTTGAAGCAAACCTTTGAGAGACCCGAACTGACTTACACCGCTTGCGAGGACCTGTTGGATATCCGACAAGGGTCATCGGATGTTCTATCGTACATATCAGAATTCAAGAGATTGGCTTCGGGTGCTGGGTGGTCTGAACAGGCACAATTTGCCATATTTCGGCGAGGCCTTAAGGAGGAAATTAAGGACGAACTCGCCAGAGCATCCAGGCCACCATCTTTTCCGGATCTGCTTTCCGCAGCCTTACAAATTGAATATAGACTGCAGGAACGGAGGTCAGAACGCCGAAAACAACGAACAACCGTTCATTTTTCCGATTCCACCGTCTCCTCCTCTCCTTCCCATACTTCAGACGAACCCATGCAGATTGGAGCTACTAGAGGACCTCTTTCCGCGGCTGAAAGAAGAAGAAGGAAAGAGAAAGGTCTATGCGCCTATTGTGGATCGGATCAACATCTCCTCAAGGAATGTACTGAACTTCCTCAGAAACGTCAGGGAAACGGTTTCCCTCGGCGCCAGTAGGGACCTGGTTCCGAGGGGCTTCTGATTCATCCACCAGTCCCTATGTCTCTCTCTCTATTTCGGCTCCATACATTCCTGAGGATTCCAGGCTTATGGTTCTACCTGTTATTATAAAGGTCAACGGCAGAGCAGTCGAGTGTCTCGCACTCCTGGACTGCGGAGCCGCCGGAAACTTTGTCGACATCATCTGGACCAAAAGGATGGGTCTCCGTACCTTGCCTCGCAAAGAAGATCAAAAGGTAGAAGGGGTCGACGGTTCTCCTCTCTCTTCAGGACCCATTACTCACACCACCGAGGACCTATCGGTTACCATATTTCTACATTCCGAGACTATCCGGTTCGACATCATTCGAGCTGCCCATTTTCCGGTTATTCTTGGCATCACATGGCTCAGAAAACATAACCCTCATGTCAATTGGGCGGACAATCAACTACAATTTTGTTCCTCCTACTGCAAGCTCAACTGTTTTTCTGACGACGGTATTCCTCAGATTGTTACAGGGTCTACCAAACAACTGGCTGGGGTTCATGCTCTACCTCTGTACTGTTCCCCTTACTCGGAGGTGTTCGTCGAAAGAAAACCAGCGACCTTACCTCCCCATAGGCCAGAAGATTGTAGCATTGACTTAGAACCTAATGCTTTGGTTCCATTCTGTAGGATGTTGTCTTTAACTCAAGCGGAAAGAAAGGTTCTTAAAGATTATCTTGATGCCAATGTTCAGAATGGGCTCATTCAACCCTCCAGGTCTCCTGCCGGAGCTTCTTTGTTCTTTGTCAAGAAGAGGGACTCTACTGACTTGCGCCCATGTATCGATTACCGAGGCCTCAACAAGGTTACCATCCGGGATCGGTATCCTATGCCATTAATACATGAGATCATTGAAGCTGTTCAAGGTGCACGTTGGTTCACCAAATTAGACCTCAGAAATGCCTACCATTTGTTACGCATCGCCAAAGGAGATGAATGGAAGACCGCTTTTCGCACTCCTTTCGGTTTATTTGAGTACCGAGTAATGCCCTTTGGTTTGGTGAATGCTCCTGCCGTATTTCAACGGTTTATGGATCGGATGTTTTCAGACTTATTGTCTGTCTCCATGATCATATACATGGACGACATCCTGATATATTCCGGCACTCTGGAGGAACACAAAACCCATGTCCAAAAAGTTCTGGAAAGACTTAAAGACAACCAACTTCTTGTCAAACCAGAGAAGTGTGTTTTTGCTGCTACTTCAGTGCCCTATCTAGGGTATCATCTATCTGAAAGAGGTATCGCCATGGATCCCAGCAAAGTATCAGCTATTCTGGACTGGTCTTCTCCGACTTCGATCAAAGAGGTCCAAAGGTTTCTCGGGCTCTCTAATTTCTATCGCTCATTCATCCCAAACTTCTCTGAAGCAGTTCTCCCTATTACTTCTTTACTCAAGAAGGCCAACAATCCCTTTAGCTGGACTTCCGAAGCAGAACAGAGTTTTCACAATCTCAAGAATCTCTTTTGTACTGCTCCCATTTTGCGCCATCCTGACCAGAATAGACAGTTCATCGTAGAAACTGACGCCTCGGCCATGGCCATTGGAGCTGTTCTGCTACAAGTGTTCGAGGAACGAGAGCACCCCATTTGCTACCTTTCCAAGACGTTGACTCCCAGCCAACTCAACTACTCCGTACTGGAAAAAGAATTGCTGGCTATAAAACAAGCATGTGAGACCTGGCGACATCTATTGATGGGAGCAAGGCAGACTGTTATCATCAGAACGGACCATAAGAATCTCAAGGTCCTTCAGAATATGGAGTGTGTCAACTCCAGGCAGGCTCGCTGGGCATATTTCTTTGCCCAATATGATCTGCAAATTACCTACTTGCCTGGTACCAACAATACTCTTGCGGATGCACTCTCTTGGAAGGGTCCCAAATGTGAGGAGAAAAGACATACCCCAGAGCCGATGTTCCACAGGAATAGGATCTTAACAGTTGCTAAAACCTTTTTGGAAGAGGTTCGAGCTGGTGTTGCTTCGGAAGGTACTGTTCCGCTACTCAGAGGAGAGACTTCCTACACCAACAAGGAGGGTTTGCTATACCTCAACCATCGTTTATACATACCTTCCGATCCACTACGTCTGAAGATCATAAATTGGTGTCATGATTCACTCACTGCAGGTCATCGTGGGAAGCTAAATACCACAGAATCTATCACTCGTTCTTTTTTTTTGGCCGGAACTCAAAAAGGATGTAGAGGACTACATACTCAGTTGCCCGGTTTGTGCCATGACTAAGTCCATTACCGGCAAACCCTTGGGTCTTCTCACCCAACCTGAGGTACCCTCTCCCCCTTGGGATTTGCTTTCTACAGATTTCATTGTAGAACTTCCTGTTTCCAACTCCTGCTCTTGTATTATGGTTACAGTTGACACCTTGACCAAACTGGCTCATTTTTCCCCATTGCCTGGTCTTCCTACTGCTACCGAGATGGCTGAGGTTTTCGCCCAGGATATCTTCCGTCTTCATGGTCTCCCTGACAAGATCATCTCGGATCGTGGCAGCCAATTCGTTTCGAAGTTTTGGAAGGCTCTTTGTTCTCGCCTTGGTATGGAACGTGCTCTGTCGTCTGGCTTCCACCCTCAGACCAACGGTCAAACTGAGCGCCTTAAATGCCACATTGGAACAGTACCTTAGATGCTACAGCAATCGTCTTCAGGACAATTGGGTTTCTTTGCTTCCTACGGCAGAGTTTACTTATAATAACTCATTTCATACAGCCATTGGACTCTCTCCTTTCTTTTGCACCTATGGGGTACACCCAAGATCCCTTCTTCCCTACATTCCGTCGCCCACCAATTCCCCGGCGGCTGAAGAGGTACTGCAGTCTATTTCTGATGCACACGTCACTGCCAGAAGGTGTTTGGAGAAGAGTCGTCAATACTACAAAACCCAAGCGGACAAACATCGTAGGCCTTGCCCTGAATGGAAGGAAGGGGACAAGGTCTGGCTGTCCACCAGGTTCTTACCGCGATGGGTTCACCCTTCTAAACTCTCTCCTCGCTTTTTGGGTCCTTTTCCCATTCTTTCCAAAATAAATCCTGTTACCTTTCGACTTAAACTACCTCCTTACCTCCGCCGCATTTATCCTGTCTTCCATGCCTCTCTTCTCAAACCTTTCATTCCGGACGTCCACCAGAGAGCTGTTTCCCGACCAGCCTTTTCCTCAGGTGGATTCCTCTAGGGAATATGAAGTCTCTACTTTACGTGACTCCCGCCACTACCGTGGTAGGTTGGAGTATTTGGTGTCCTGGAAGGGTTACCCTAGGTCGGAGGACTCGTGGGAACCGGCTTCCAACATACATGCCCCTCGGTTGTTGGCTCAGTTTCATGCCCGCTTCCCCTTTAAGCCGGGGGTCCTACGCTCTAGGAGGGGGCATACTGTCATTCGCCGTCCTGTTTGGCGTTTGTATCCGCGTTGGCGGTTACGCGCTGGAAGGGCGTGCGGAGGTTCCGCTACGTGATTTCTCTGTTACGCACCCCACGGTCTAGTGGTTTTCCAACATGGCGCCGCTGGTAGTATTTCTTTCCTCCTCTCCCAGCGATCGCCGCGTTGCAACCCCCCTTTACTGCGCTAGCTCGCTCCTTTGGGTTTACACGCTAGTTTTCCAGCCTTGACCACCTCGGTCACTTATCTGTACTTTCGGTCCGCCTTCCCCGGACTCCCTCTCTCTCTCTCTTTCTTCCCTCTCCTCGCCTCTTTTCTCAGCTCTACGGTGCGCTGTTCTCCACGCCCGCCTTCTCTTCCTTACCTGTCATTCAGCCGCCCTGGTTCCTGTTGCTCCGGAGTTGTTTTCTCTGCTGGTACCCTTTCCGGTGGCTCTCTTTCTCTCCGGATCCTTCTTTGCTTCGGATGTCCGGCTTCACCTGCTCCCATCAGATAACTGCCTCAAGAACTCCACTACAACTGCTTGCTCCAGATCCTCTCAAACCGCTGCACTCCTCGGAGGGTTTTTTCTGCCTGTACAGGCTTTTTCCCTTCGTACTGTCTGGTCTCGGGAAGGGGGCCCCAGGTTTGCTATACTTTAGCACTCACTGTGGCTTCCTCTCGAGACAGATACTTTCAACACAAAAAAGAGAAGGACTATCTCTCTCACAGGCAACTGCAACCGGAGGACTTTGAATCAGGTGAGGAGAGTGGGGAGGAACGGGAGTTAGCGGAATCGGCCAAACAGGACAGGTGGAGCTGAGGGAGACGGCAGCAAACCCAATGCATCGGAGGAGCCCATGGAAATGCAGCGCATGATGGATTACATGCGGGAGGGGTTCACTGCCCTGCACTCCAAGCTAGATCACATGAGTGGAACCATTAGCGCGATCAAGTCCCGCATGGAGAAAACGGATGCCCAAGTCGGCAAGGTGGAGGCCCGTGTCAGGACGGCGGAAGACAACATTGTGGCAATGAGGGCGGGTATATTCCCACTTACCAGGCAGGTGCGGTCCATTAGCAGGAAAAACGGAGACCTTGAATCCTGCTCTAGACAAAATAACATACGCATCATAGGCATTCCGGAGAACAGCCCGGACGGCCCAATGGAAGACTTTGGCAAGCACAAGCTTTTGACTCTGCTGGAGGGCCCTAAGCTCTCACCTCAATTCGCCACAGAGTGTGCCCACCGGTCTCTGGCCCCCAAGCCGGGGGCACCTCCTCGGCCAATTATCACCTGTGTGCTCAACTATCGGGACATGGATGCTCTGTTGAGGGCGGCCAGGAGGGAGAGCTTCTGTTGTGCTCCAGCAGGATCCATTTGTATCCTCATTTTTCAATTGCAGTCCAGAATGAGCGCAAATCCTTCCTGTCTGTAAAGAAAAGGCTCCAGGACCTGGGGATCAAATATGCCATGATGTACCCAGCTAAGCTCAGGGTTGAACATGACGGGAAGGCCTTGTGGACAATGCAGAGGGTTTTGAACTTAATCCTCACAGCCACAGGGAGACAGTGTAGAGATTTCAGTCCTGGAGAGATACGGTCCCTGGGCTTGAGGCCAAGGACAAGTCTTGCAGTCCTGTTCTGGATGAGTTGCAGAGGGCGGAGAGTGGAGGCAGGCAGATTTAGATAGAGGCAGTTACAGTAGTCCAGCTTCGAGGGAACCAGGGCTCGGGAGACAGTGAGCTTCTGGGGGAAGGAGAGGAAGGGAAGAATACCTCTGAGAAGGTGCAGCTGGTAGTGTGACTTCTTAGAGACGTCAGATATATGAGGAGAGAAGGAGAGTGTGGAGTCGAAGATGACCCCGAGGTTTTTTGCCTTGCAGGTAGGAGCAGGAAGAGGGCCAAGAGAGGCTGGCCAGAGAGCTGCAGGGAGGGAGGGAGTGGGTGTGCCGATGAGTAGAATCTCAGTCTTACTGGCATTAAGGCAGAGGTCATTGGCGGCACACCATTCCTGGATAGCAGACAGACAGTCAGAGATGAGGGAAGGAGAGGAGGAGGCCGAGGATAGTCTGAAAATGAGCTGGGTATCGTCCGCATAGCACTGAAAGTTGGGGCAGAGAGCAGCGATGCGGTGGGCAAGGAGTGCTAGATACTTATTGAACAGCCAGGGAGAGAGGTTAGATCCCTGGGGGACACCACAGGTAGAGAAAAAGATGTCAGAGAGGAAGGACCCCAGTTGGACCTGGGAGGGTCGATTGGAAAGGAAAGAGGTCAGCCACGCCAGAGCCTGACCAGTGATACCCAGGTTATCACGGAGACGGTTGAGCAGGATGGCATGGTTGACAGTGTCAAAGGCAGAAGAGAGATCAAGCAGAATGAGAACACGCGGAGTGTTGGAGTCGAGGTTTGAGAGCTATATGGTATTGTGTAGTAATGGGTTTCCCTAAGGAGGGAGAGGTGTAGTAATCTGGCTATGTGTTTCCTAGGGGAGGAGAAGTGTAGTAATGGGCTTACAGGGTAGCAGTGTCTGTGAGGTCATCTGCTTGTGGAATGTTGTGGTGGAAGTGTTCTGCTGGGTGACGGTTGGTCAGAGAGAGAAAGCAGTGAGCAGAGAAGATGGGTGTGGGGGTGCACCCGGTGTTTCCCTTGTCATCTTGTGTCCCCTACCATCCCTGTGTCTTGTGGAGAAGTACAGGATAAGGACAATAAAGACACTGAAAACTTACCTGGAGTACTGGCGGTCATCATTGTTACATATTGCTCCCGCCTGATAAACCGGCAACTAGCTGCGCCTCTTACCGGCCATTGTCACATCAACTCAGACGTAAAGATTTTTGCTCAATTCTTAGCCCTCCGACTCGCCCCGTATATGCCATTCATAGTTCACCCAGACCAGTCAGGATTTGTCCCTGGCCGATCCACTTCTTTAAACCTGAGACGCCTCTTCAAAATCCTGGCCCAGATCGACCCCAGGGCACAGGCGGTAGCGGCTACGCTTGATATTCAGAAGGTGTTCTACTCGGTGTCCTGGCAGTTCCTCTGGGCGGTGCTTGAACGGTGCAACTCTGGTGCACGTTTTGTCTCTTGGGTGAGTCTGCTCTATGCACTTCCAAGGGCCAGGGCCTACACTAATTGGAAGCTCTCGGATCTCATTCACATCTGCCAGGGTACCCGACAGGGGTGCCCATTCTCGCCCCTGATCTTTGCCATCGTGATGGAGCACCTGGCCGACCTGATCCAATATAGGCATTCTCATAGAGGGATCAGACTAACAGGCACCCCGGAAATCATCTCACTATATGCTGATGATGCCTCACTGTTTGTGCAAGACTCTGAGACGAACCTGGCACTGATTTTGCAAGATATTCTCGCCTTCGGCGAGTTGTCCGACCTGAAACTGAAATGCACTAAATTCGAACTCTTCCCACTGACCGATGGTACAGCTCCGCCTCTGGACCCCATGGGGTTTGCCTGGGCACCACAGGAGGTTAAATATCTGGGGTCACTGTGACATGTCACCAGACTTCCCTGTTTGAGCGTATCTATGGCATATATATACCCCAGCTCTCACACAAGCTACAATCTGGGCAAAACGTCCCTTACGATTGCGGGCAGAGTGGTACTCTTGAAAATGGTCGTGCTACCTAAATTGTTAAATTACTTTCTAAACATCCCGATCTGGCCGGGAGTCAAATTCTTCAAGACGTTGAGGGGAGAATTTAGCAATTTCATGTGGTGCTCGGGCGTAGTGCGGCTCAAGTGGGAAACACTGACTAGACCCTATAATCATGGAGGTCTGGTGGCCCCAGACTTTGTGAAATAATGAATTGCCGGCCAAGCACAATTTGCTGGATACTGGTTTGATGAAGACCCCCCTCTTCCACACACTAAGATTGAGAGGTTTGTGACTGGTGCACGTGATGTGAGGACACTGGTCTTGCCACCGCCCTGGAGCTGCCCTGTGAACATAGACCCCGTCGGCGTTACTGCGCTGGCATTGGCGAAAACTTGGGAGCTGGTGAAGACCCCCCCCCACCCATTCCACAGCGGCCTCCCATTGTGGAACTGTCTCCCGGCACTTCCACGGGTAGGTAGAGTGGTTTCTGAGAACTGGGCACAAAATGGATATGCCACTATGGGCGAGATCTATGACACAGGATCGATGGTGGAGTGGGGCGACCCTGCCGGCTCTAATTCAGAGGCCTTCCAGTTAGCTCCAGTTTGCGGGCTGAGACGCGCAGTCTGCGTTAATTAGCCAGAATACCCCATGTGTCCCTTAGACGACCCTGTGCTTGGCCTGGTTCTGGAGGGCACCTTAACCCTTAGACGAGTAACCTGACTCTACAATCTGCTACAGGACCAGGCCAATGCACCACTTAGTAAACTCCGAACTTTATGGGGCATAGACCTGGGTATAGATTTCTCTAACGAAGACTGGGAGGCAATGTGTTCACGGACCCGTACAGTGTCGCTCAACTCCAGATTACGCCTGATACAATTCAAACTGCTACACAAGTTCGATTACACACCGGCCAGAATAAGCCTATTCTCCCCAAACTCCTTTACCCGGTGCCCAAGATGCGATTCGGACAAAGCTACCTATCTACACATAATATGGGACTGCCCCAGGCTGCATGACTTTTGGAGCGGTGTCTGTGATGTAATATCTAAAATGTTTGATTGCACTGTTGAACCCAACCCCTTGACCTGTTTGTTCCATACGTTTGAGACGCTCCAACCCCGATATCACTGACTGGCTGGGTTGTGCATGGTCCTGGTAGTGCGTAGTATCCTCTTGTTGTGGCTGTGGCCCTTGGGCCCTTGGTTGGGAAATGGCTGCAAGCTGTAACATGGGTGTCCGACCAGGAGGATCAATGGGGATTGCTCCAACCCATCCAGTGCAAGCCTGTTGATGTATGGCCCCCTTTCCGTAAGTACTTGCAGCAGATGCGAGATGAGGAGTCTGGTGCCGTGGACTCGAATGATATGTTTTGATTTGTACCTGTGTCATACCTGGTACTCTGCATGGCCCGCACTGGGCAACTGTAACGAGGAAGCCTGATGTTCCGTGAGAGTAATGTACCTGCTAAGATGTATGATACGTAGAGCAGTTGGCCACTGTCGCCCAGGTTTAGCGGTTGTCAAGCACTTAATAAACAAAGTTAAAAAAAAAAAATCCAAAAGGAAGATCAAAAAGAAAATCAGACCAAGAATAAAACTAAGAAAAAGAAAAAATACATCAAACAAATTCATGAAGTCACATTATGATTCGAAATTTAAAACAATAGAAGATCTTTGCATGTCCTAAACAGTGTCTTCTATGTTACTAAAAGTCTCTGTTAATCTGTACCGCGCAATTATGAGAGATACACTGTCACGCCACATCAGACAGGCCCAGAAAAGCTCCCCCGCAGAACTCAGCTCTGCCGGCGCTGACAAACTGAAGCCCTTTACTCAAGTGTCCTTTAAACAAGGACAATCTAGGAGCAAATGCCTCAGGGCTTCAGGAGTAGCAGTAGAGTGACACAATCTACAGTGTAAACTAGTCTCTCACTGAGATTTCCAAGAGCCCGCTCGCTCTAGTGTGGGAAAATGCTTGAGGCGGAAGCGTATACATGATGCTCATATTTTTTTACTAGGACACAAGTGCATACATTTGGGAAGGACCTCCCTTTTCTGGTCAACCTTGCGTATTCACAACAGGTATTGTCGCGGGATAGGTTATCGACCATCAGGCACCAATCATTTGGGAATATTATTTTTTTGGGTACAGAAGGCCTTCCAGTCAATTCCTTTTCTGAGGAATTAATGTCCTCCAACATTTCCAGAAAACTTGCTATGAATTAAGAAAAAAACAGACTGGGTTGTTATCGGTTAGCCCTAGTCCTTGTATAGAGACATTTTGGGCCGGAGGATCATTTTGGAATAGTTTGCCAGTTTCCCCCAATTGGCCCTCGTGTGAAGTGACATCAGACCCAGTTTGTGCCTAATTTTTCCATTGGGTATGGAATTAGAAAGGCCTAAGGTCTCTTTCTATATAACCCCTTGTATGATGTTAAAATGTAGGCCCAAATCAAGGGTTGTTAGATCTGGCCTGTTCAAGATAGTATCCTTGGCTTTTAGTACTTAATGAGAGGAAAGAGGTCAAATTCATAGAGACTTAACATCAGTCTTTTCATCTGGCAAATTAAAGGTTTAGATTTTTGTCCGAGTCGGATCTTGCTACCAATGAACGTGTATTCGAGAGCTCATATCCCAAATATCATATAGAAGCTACTCTTTCCAGAATCTGTTCTCCCACCCTCCATGTCATTGTCTTTGGTTTCTTTATGTTGGTAAAAATAATGATCTTAGATTTCACTCCGTTGACCATAGATTGTTATTAATGGAATAAGCAAAGAATACATTTAACTTTCTACTGAGACCTTTAGGAGTTTTATCGAAGAAGACAAAAGCATCTGCAGTTATTAAGGTGTTTAATTTCACATGTCGCAGATTAACTGAGAATGTAGTTGCCTCTGTCCAGAGACTTTCCAAATCACTGAGGTAAACATTAAAGAGGGTGGGTGCCAGGATGCAACCTTGTCTTAGACCCACAAGACCCACAAAACCCACAAAACCTGTCACCACACCCTCTTTTGTTAATATAATCCTGACGGACGTGTTCTTGTGAAGAAGAGACATTAGTTGTACCAATTTCAAAGGAATTTCAAAGGAACATGCCTTCCCAGCAACTTATTCCACTCTGTAACATGCGCCGCTTTTCCAGTGTATAGCCTTCCATCCCATTCCTCATCCTCATGCCATTTTTTGGAGATTTTTTAAACGTCTCCTTTTAAGTTGTTTCGCCTCTACGAGGTTGTTATTGTAGACATGAGTCTGAAGTTCAGAATGTCTAAATGTTCCTTTATCTGACAGAGTAATTAGATTCTGTGTTGTGGTTTTATTGAAGTTGATGTTCGTAAAGAGATTCCAACTGTTGCCAGCCGTTAGTACTTCTGCGTCAATCGTTTTTTGGTGAATACGTAGATGTCCCAGCATGAAGTTGTGTTCCACTTTACAGACAATCTCCTCCTCTGTCAGTAGAATGTGGAAAAACGAATTGCCTGATTCAGGTGTGTTTTCACTTCCAGCTTCAACCTTAGATAAAGAGCTGAGTGATTTCAGACACCCAGGCCCTCTATTGCCAGGGGATCTCACTCATGGAGTGTAAATGCTTGAGACCCAGGCCCTCTATTGCCAGGGGATCTCACTCATGGAGTGTAAATGCTTGAGACCCAGGCCCTCTATTGCCCGGGGATCTCACTCATGGAGTGTAAATGCTTGAGACCCAGGCCCTCTGTTACCAGGGGATGACTCATGGAGTGTAAATGCTTGGTTAAGTATATTTTCTATCCAAGAGGACGAAGAGCCTCTCCTCCATGATGTGTTCCCCTTGCCACAGGTCCAGTCACTGGTAAGGCCTTTTGTAAGCCCCGTTGTTGCATAAAACTATCCCATTCTTGAGCTCTGACAGCCAATCCATCCAAGGGCCCAACAGCGGCTGATTGTTTATTATTTAACCTGGCCCCCTCTATACAGCCGGTGTTGAAATCACCACTCACAATGATGTTGAAAGTCCAGCCATGTTGTGGACAGGTCCACCAGCCCCTTTTGCATGCCTTTAAGCGCCATCATTTTAGGGTTTGTGAAGGCATCATGAAGCAAGACATAGACAACAGATTCAAAGTTCAAACAAAATATCTTTATTAGTGGAGAGCACCCTTCATACCTTACAATTCACTGCCTTGCAGCATTTACATCGCTGCAACATTTCCATGTGCTTAATTTGCCTGCAAAGCACAGTTGGGCCTTAATCAACCCTGGCCTGTTCTCCACAGCGTCATGGCCGCCGCCTGTGTCCTTGATCCCAGCACTGGGCCTGCCCTCCATTCCTGCTCGTGACTGTCCAGCCCACTTCACTTCAAGATCCAACCCAGGGAAGCCGGAACGCCCGCCCCCCTCACCAAGCCCACAAAAGGCCTCAGTCCATCTGCCCCAGCAAGATGATCACTCCTGCAGTCCCTACCTCCCTCAAGGCTACAGGAGCAGCACTCTCTGCCATTCAGGGAAGCCCTCATGGGCATTATGTGCAGTGCAGCAGGGTTTGTATGAATTGAGTAGCGAGCGCTCTTCATACCTTGTAATTCCTTGCCTTGCAGCATCCACATCGTGACAATGTTTCCATGCCGAATTTTCGGCCTGAGTGCTTAATTTGCCTGCAAAGCACAGTTCGGCCTTAATCATCCCGGGCCTGTTCCCCACTGCATCATGGGCGCCGCCTGTGGCCTTGATCCAAGTGCTGAGCCTGCCCTCCATTCCTGCTCGTGATTGGCCAGCCCACTTCCCTTCAAGGGCCAACCCAGAGAAGCTGGAGTGCCCGCGCCCCCTCACCAAGACCCTGTCTGGCCGTGTCCCACGCTGAGGGGCTCCCTGCCGTTACTCACTGGCCCTTTGTCTCAGCAACTTCCCCGAAATGAAATCACAAAGACAGAGACCACTGCATGCCTTTGACCACAAACAAAATCCTAACTCTAAATTTGCTTTGGTAAGCAACTTGAATCACATTGGCCTGGACCACACACCTCCCTTTGGCACTTGGCTTCTGGTTGCTTCCTGCTCCTTTCACCACCTGCCTACCTATAACCTCTGGCCGGGCTCACTCTGCAGGACACATCAACATCCACCTGGATGCTTTCGCAAACTTTGTGACTCTCCCTCTCTCTCGATTCTTCCCTCTGGCCCGACTCACTCTGTAGGGCACACAATGGATGTTCTGATCTCCTCAGACATAGCTCTCAACTCACACGCTTTTGGCGGGTGTCACCCGCCTTGTAAACAGCTGACTCACCCGCCAAGCCTCCTGCACGCCCATTCATTCCAATGGGCGTCTCACCCGCCAAAAACAAAATTGGGTGTTTTCACCCGCCTTTGCCACACAAATGGTTGAGAGCTATGCCTCAGACCTCCCCCTCTCTAACCCTTTCACCACTCCTCTATCCTGGGGTGACCACTTTCACCTCTCATCTCACTCTCTCTACACCTCAGGCCAAGCCTACCCCTACAGTGCCACCCACCTTCTCAGTGATTCGACCTATGAAGCGTGTGACAGTTGAGGCTTTTGCTGCATCTTTCTTGCCCCCCCTCCACCTCTGGCTGACTCAGACCCTGACACAGCCCTTTCCAGGCTCCATTCTGCTATCGTTGATACTCTCAATGTACTTGCCCTGTCATGAGGATCTGCATGAAGCCTAAAATCAGACTTTGTCACCCTTAAACGCAAGTGTGGGGTGGCTGAGAAGAAATGGTTGGCATCTTGTACATCCCCAGACAAACGGGCCTGCCGCCTGCTCCAAAGGCAATACCGACTCTCTGTCCTCACTAAGAAGAGAGCTCACATCCAAGCCCATGTTTCTGCGGCATCTAATAACTCGTCCAAACTCTTTAAAATCTGCAAGGAGCTGGCCAATCCTGCTGCAGTCTCTACCTCTCCTGTCCCTTCCCAAGCCCTCTGTATGGCCCTGGCTTCTCACTTCATCTCTAAAACCCAGGACATCCTGTCCACCCTCTCGGCTTCTCCTGCTTCTCCCTCCACTCTCTTCCCTTCCCCCGGTCCCTCTGCGGCCACCCCCCTCCCTTCTCTGCCTTTCCTCTCTTCTCCTCTGATGAGGTTTCTAGACAAGTCCGATCTATGAAAACTTCATCTAAACAGGTTCTTCCCTGTTCTTCCAAAACAATCAAGGACCACATTGACACCCTCGCTCCAGCCTTGGCTGACTTCTGCAACCACTCTTTTTCCTCTGGAACCTTCCCCTCGCCCCTGAAGCACTCTCTTGTGCACCCTCTTCTCAAGAATCCCTCAGCCGACCCCTCCCTTCCAACTAATTACCGCCCGATCTCTAGCACTCCTTTCCTGGACAAACTCCTGGAAAAGCTTGTCATTTCCCAGCTTAATATTCACACTTATCTCTTGGTTGTCTCCATGAAGATCAGTCTGGCTTCAGAGCAGCCAGAAGCATGGAAACCGCTCTCCTGAGCATCCATGAAGACCTGCTCTCTAATCTTGATTCTAATCTCCCCTCTGTCCTCATCCTACTTCATCTCTCGTCTGCCTTTGACACGGTCAACCATGCCATCCTGCTCAACCGGCTCTGTGATAACCTCAGTATCACTGATCAGGCTCTGGCCTGGCTGACTTCTTTCCTCTCGGATCGACCCTCCCAGGTCCAACTTGGGTCCTTCCACTCCTCTATCGCTCTCTCCACCTATGGTGTTCCCCAGGGGTCTAACCGTTCTCCCTGGTTGTTCAACCAATACCTGGCACCTCTTGCCCACTGCGTTGCTGCTCTCTGCTCCAACATTTGGTGCTATGCAGATGATACCCAGCTCGATTTCAGGCTCCCCTCTGCCACCTCTTCTCCTTCTCTCATCCCAGATTGTCTGTCTGCAATTCAGGACTGAATGCCAGTAAGACGGAGATACTCCTCATCGGCACACCTGCACCCCTCTTTCCTGCCACTCTCTAGCGGGCCTCCCTTGGCCCCCTTTCTGCTCCCACCTGTGATGCTAAGAACGTCTGGGTTATCTTCGACCCAACACTTTCCTTCTCTCTTCACATTGCCGACGTCTCTAAGAAGTCAAACTACCAACTGCACCTCCTCAGAGGTATTCTTCCTTTCATCTCTTTCCCCCAGAAGCTCACTGTCCCCGGAGCTCTGGTTCTCTCTAGGCTTGACTACTATAGCAGCCTCTTTTTTAATCTGCCTGCCTCTACTCTGCGTCCTCTGCAACTCATCCAGAACAGGACTGCGAGACTTGTCCTTGGCCTCAAGACCAGGCACAGTATCTCTCCAGCACTGAAATCTCTCCATTGGCTCCCAATGGCTTCAAGGATCAAGTTCAAGACCCTTTGCATTGTCCACAAGACCTTCTGGGGCCTGGGACCAACATAACTCCAGATATCTCTTCAACTAATCCTCCTTGGGGACTTTAACTTAGGTTTCCATGACACCACGGATACTAATGCTACAGTGGTAGCCAATACTATTCACGCACTAGGCCTAACTCAAAGAGTTGACAAGCCTACGCACCTGAAGGGAAGAACGTTAGATTGGATATCTGACTGTAACTGTTCAGACACTATTTCGTCCATAATGCCCTTACCTTGGACAGACCATTCTTTGGTGTCCTTTAACCTAGCTACTTCCAGACCTAACCCCACGGCCTCTCCACTAGCGCCACCTTGCTTAACCAGAAATAAAAAATGTATTAGGGCAGAGAAAGTGATCCCAGCTATATTACTGACCCTCAACGCATTATCAGCTAATCTAAACCCCAGCATCCTAGTGCAAGAATTTAATAATATCATGCTCTCTACTCTAGATAAACTGGCACCTCTCAAACTTAGATCAAGCAAACTGAAAGCTCATCTAAACAAATGGTTTACTCCACAGCTAAGAGACCTACGCATTCTGAAAAGAAAGAGTGAAACCACCTGGAGGCTCTGCCCCTCAGTCGATAACAAAGCTAAATTAACTTCTCTCTCCTCACTTTACAAAAAAGAAGTTTGACAGGCAAAACGTAACTCGCATGATGATCGTAAGGCCAAATCCAATTCCAGTATGAAAGAGCTTTTTTCCATTCTAAAGGAACTTGAGTCTCCTATCACCACACCGGACGCCTGTACCAGCAAGCCCTAACAAATAAAATGATCACACTCCAAAATAAAATCCAGCAAAAAAAAAGAAGTACTCAAAATTCAGGATTCGCCTAAAATGCCCCACACCAATAATTTAATGGCGCACAGTAATACCTTCCACTTCTCCAAAATGACCACCTTGGAAGTAGAAAAAATCATCCTGTCGCTTAAACCATCTAATTGTAAAGGTGACATCTGCCCAGCACAATTAATACAAGACGCTGCCAGAGAATTATCTCCCTTTATCACTAAATTGATTAACGCCTCCTTTGCCTCAGGCACCATCCCTGCCAACCTTAAACAGTCCTGCGTACTCCCCCTCCTTAAAAAGCAGACACTAGACCCCCTCATCCCCACTAATTACCACCCTATCACTACGGTACCATTTCTTCTCAAGATTCTGGATAAAGCTGCATACAACCAAATTCAAAAGCATCTAGAACTACACAACCTCCTAGGAGAGAGACAATCCGGCTTCCGTCCCCTACATGGAACAGAAACTGCCCTTATTGACTTGAAATCCCAAATTGACGAGCTGAGAGACAAAGGGAGAACAGTACTTTTGCTACTCCTGGACCACTGAGCTGCCTTTGATTTAGTGGATCATAAAGTCCTCTGTAGTCACCTGGACTCTGCCGCCCACTTCTCCCAGGAAGCCATTAGATGGATCGAGTCATTCCTGAGTGAAAGAACGATGAGAGTCTTCTTCCCCGCAGCATCGGCGGATCCCACCCCCATCTCATGCGGTTTCTCCCAGGGCTCTTGTGTCTCCCCAACTCTATACAATATCTTCACCGAGCCCTTGTTTGATGATTTGGACCATCTCGGTATCACCTACACTAATTATGCAGATGATACACAGATCCTCCTCCCGCTTTCTGGGGATCATGCGAAAGACACGGAATTGGTGAACAAGGTATATCTTATCATCCAGGCATGGATGGCCACTCATGGCCTCTGTCTGAACGATGATAAGACAGAGTTGATTATCCTGGGCACCCAAGCCAATATCAAAAAACTAGGCCAGGAATTCTCCTCATTCAACATAGATGGGAATATCATCCAAGTGTCCAAGGATGTAAAAACCCTGGGATTCTATCTTGATTCTACCCTATCACTTGATAAACAGCTAAAATCCCTTGCCTCCTCCACGGCTTACACGTGCAAACTGATAAGAGCCGGTAAACCATTCCTCTCCAATAAGAGTGGCTTAATCCTGGCTAGAGCTTTAATACTCTCCAGAATTGATTACTGCAACGCCCTATATTCCGGAGCTAATAAAACAATAACTCAAAGACTACAAATACTACAAAATAATGCCCTGAGAGCAGCACTAGGCATAAACAAAAGATCCCATATCTCCGCCTCCAGATGCCATCACAATTGGTTCACCACAGAGAATACAATAAAACTCAAGAAGTTATCCCTGACCCACAAAGCCCTTAATAACTCTGCCCCTAGATACCTGATTGACAAATTCCACAGGAGAACATCTCTCAGACCGACCAGAGCTGTCAATTCTAATTGTTTGACAATACCGAACTTTAGACTCACTACGATCGGAGGAAATAGCTTCCCGGTAAAGGCTGCAAAAACCTGGAACTCACTACCACAAGACTTGAGAGTGGACCTGCCCTATCTTCGTTTCAGAAAAAATGTCATTCAGCTCCTCACCTCGACTGACCTCAGTTGACCTGTGTCACATACCTCCTACTGGAATTACTTGCACTAATTCTTGACTCTATACATCTGCAACTCTGATTGACCTTACTTGAACTTTGTATATTTTGTAATTGTTTGTGTTCCAGAGACCTATTGTACTCTCTACTGTACGTGATGCTATGATGCAACCTGTAAGTTTTGCATTTCCTTGCCACTGCGCCCTGCTACCCTTGGGTTTGGTGCTTATAAAAAGTAAATAAATAAAACAAACAAACAAACAAACAAATATATCTAACCAATGACATCGATTTGCATGAATTTTTTGGTTGAGGGGCGTGACCAGCTTACTACAGGTTAGCCCCACTCTAAATAATTGCTTATAACTCCTGTTCTGCAGCGGATCTAACGTTGAGAATGGTTGATCATACCTGATCTAACGAAGATCTAACAAATGACATACATTTTGGTCAATTCTTTTATTGAGGGGTCCTAGTGTCCCGATCCTACTCACCTGCCACCCAGAACCACTACATGCACACATTCAGAGACTCACTTGCAAAGTGAAAACCTGCAAACTGCCTCTGCATTTATTTACTTGTTTTACCGCTGCAGTTTTGGACCAATCCAATTTCATGTTCCATTCCGGCTTTTGGGTTAAACCAGCAGATGCATTCTGGGACATGTAGGCTGTCCAAAAGGGAGAGGGCTGGAGGAGGCTTCCTAAATACATTTGTTTGCAGCATGCTACTAAGAGCTGCAGAGGACCTGATTACATTCACCTGTTCCAAGCTACTGCAGACTAGGCTGCAGAGAACTGGAGAGCCCTTAATTATAAACCACTGCTGCAGGCTACTGAAGCCAGGGCTGGGCTTAATTGAACACAGCTGTCAGAGTCTGCAATCAGCTCCACCCTGCTGGCCTGCTGGCTGGGAGGGCCTTTATAAGCTCACTTTGAACTGAAGCAGTTGTCAGTCAACTGCTTACACTGTGAGTGTTTGTTGGATCCGGTTGCTGCTGCGGCTTGCAGCACCCTCTGCAGTTTGCTGCACTCAGATGCCTTCTGAACTGCTCCTCTGTGCTCCCTGCCTGCCGTCCCTGCCTCACTCCGCTGCCTTCTGCCCTGCTTCTCCGGGCTCCCTGCCTGGTGGACCTGCCGCACTCCGCTGCCTTCTGCCCTGCTCCTCTGGGCTCCCTGTCTTGCAGCCTGCCTGTTCCGGCCTTTGTCTTCTGCTACCTTTTTAGTCATTCAGGTCTTAACTGATATCTTTTCTGCCTTTCTGACTTTCTGGAAACACCCTGTTTTTCTGTAAGCATTTCTGCTTTACAGACTTTTCCTGTTTCTGCCTTGCTTTTCTCTCTTTCTTCTGCAAACCCAGTCTTTTACGTTTTCCTGTTTGTTCCTTGCCCGCGATATTTCTCGACTTCAGTCCATAGTTCTAGTGTCTGTTCTTAAGTACTCTGAGTTTCCTTAATTCCCTCGTATTCGCTGTGTTAGCAGCAACCTATCTTGCCTTAGCCCTTCACCTATGCTTTGTACTTTGTTTCTCTATCCTATCCTGTCCTGTACCTGGTTATTTCTTTCAATGCTGCTTTCTACCTGTACTACATCTTGGTCCACTGCGGTGCCTCCACTTGAATCCATTTACAGTGTGACCCTGGGTTGGTCTCCGTTCAGATCAAATAAGGGAAAGACTTCTGTTGCCTTCGCCTAGTCCGTTGAAGTCGTACCTGCCTCAGTATATGGTCTCCAGTTTTACCCTTGCACTGAGTACAACACTTTCTTTGGCACGCCTAACTCATGACGCTGCTGTATGACCTGTATGCCCCTGCAGTTCCTCTGAATACTTGTTTCAACTCAGATCAGCTTGGTATGTACCCTGTTTCTGTTATATGCTAGCATTGCCTCTGCAATCTCCCCTAATCTACGGTGCATACTGTGAGAGATAGCCTCTGCCCTGTGCTCCCCCAGCCAGACTTGTGATACATAGCTACGCGTTAGCTCCCCACTAAAGAATGCTCATAACTCCTGTTCTGTAGCGGATCTAACATCAAAAATGGCTGATCAAACCGGATGTAACAGAGATGTAATGAAACAGAATTCTTGTAAAAGGTCATGACAAGGGGGGGCTAACCCAGGTGCCTTGAAATTATTTGTGAGGAAAACGGAGAGCTCTGGAAGATGCCTGACTTTGCAGAGATGGAAATACTTTTGCATTTTTTGTGCAATTAAACGTGGTGCCCCTTTTCTTACTCAGAGGGTTGTAGTATTAAATCTCACCACAGTGAAATTTCACACCATGGGGCCTCGGGCAGATCGGCATTCTCTTTCCCATCCCCCTTCCCAAAGGAAATGAATAAGCACACGGAGGCTTCCCTTGCTAAGCATTAATGTTAGAATGCGTCTTGCTACATTCATGTTAGCATGTGTCTTGCTAAGCATTCATGTTAGCATGCGTCTTGCTAAGCATCAATGTTAACAGGTGTCTTGCTAAGCATTCATGTTAGCATGCGTCTTGCTAAGCATTTATGTTAGCATGTGTCTTGCTAAGCATTCATGTTAGCATGTGTCTTGCTAAGCATTCATGTTAGCATGTGTCTTGCTAAGCATTCATGTTAGCATGTGTCTTACTAAGCATTCATGTTAGCATGCGTCTTGCTAAGCATTTATGTTAGCATGTGTCTTGCTAAGCATTCATGTTAGCAGGTGTCTTGCTAAGCATTTATGTTTTTATGAGATGCATTTTTACAGGATGGGGAGCTTTTTGCTTGACTTCACTTCCAGAAAACTCAAGGGGGACCTGAGCTCTGCATGTCCTTAAAGCAAACTCCACTTGGCTCTGTTTTATTCGCCCCATTAAATATGCGTCGAATGGGCGAGCTATATGATAGCAATTAGAGTTTCTGAGAAACCCTGAAAGCAGGGCTGTTTAGTTGCTTTTTTCAATCCTGTAGCTTCTGGCTTTTCATTCTAGCACATATTTATAAATGAACCACATGTATCAGAATGCAAACAAGTGCTGGATTAGCTGGTCATGCCTGGCATGGGACAGAAGGACAGCTCTGCAATGCTTTTCCCTGTCTAATATAAGGGATTGTTCTTGCAGTGCTGAACAGTGAGCTGCGGCCTATCCCTGCCACACCATTGGGTGTGCTGTTGTATTCCTGTTCCTAAAAGCGCGTGTGATAACGTGCTGTTCTGGTGGTACAAGCCTGAGAAGTACTGCTTGCATGTATGTATAATGGGAATGAACACACAATGCAAAGCAAGTTGCCATTCAATGGAGAAGGCAATGCAAGCACCGTTTATCATAATTTATTAGAAGTTAGCTAATTACTAAATAGATACTTATACATGCTGGTAAAACCTAGCCAGAGATTTCAGCATGCAAAACATGTGAATTAAAACCATGTGCATTTCCACTGGCTTGGGTATTTATTGCAGTGTTGTATTGTCTTTTGATAGGCTGAGAATGTGATTACAATTAACGTTTGCACAGCTGGGGCACAGCTGCATGGAGCTGAACAACAGAATTTGTGTTGATATCTTCGCTTGTTTCTAACCGACTCAGGGTATTGTGGGGTCTGAAGAGAGGTCTAAGGTCTTCAAGGTGTAAATGAAGGTTCAGAGACACCGTGCAGGGAGTGCGATCGCAGGATATGATCCTGCCGGTGCGATCTTAGGATACGATGATGTCTGTGCGATCTTAGGATACAATGCTGCCTGTGTGATCGCAGGATACAATGCTGCCTGTGCGATCTCAGGATACGATGCTGCCTGTGCGATCTCAGGATACGATGCTGCCTGTGCGATTGCTGGAAACAATGCTGCCTGTGTGATTGCAGGATACAAAGCTGCCTGTGCGATCGCAGGATACAATGCTGCATGTGTGATCGCAGGATACGATGCTGCCTGTGCGATCTCAGGATACAATGCTGCCTGTGCGATTGCTGGAAACAATACTGCCTGTGTGATTGCAGGATACAATGCTGCTTGTGCGATCGCAGGATAAAATGCTGCCTGTGCAATCGCAGGATAAAATGCTGCCTGTGCAATCGCAGGAAACAATGCTGCCCATGTGATCGCAAGATTCGATGCTGCCTGTGCGATGACAGGATACGATTCTGCCTCTGCAATCACAGTAAATGATGCTGCCTGTGTGATCCAAGGATAGATAATGCATGTGCGATCGCATGACACGATGCTGCCTGTGCGATCGCAGGATACAAGTCTGCCTGTGAAATTGCAGGATATGATGCTGCCTGTGTGATCCCAGGATAGATAATGCATGTGCGATCGCATGACACGATGCTGCCTGTGCGATCGCAGGATACAAGGCTGCCTGTGAAATTGCAGGATATGATGATGCCTGTGCGATCTCAGGATACGATGCTGCCTGTGCAATCGCAGGATACAATGCTGCCTGTGCAATTGCAGGATACAATGCTGCCTGCGCAATTGCAGGATACAATGCTGTGTGTGCGATCGCAGGATACAATGCTGCCTTTTTTATAACAGGATACAATGCTGCCTGTGCAATCGCAGGATACAATGTTGCCTGTGCAATTGCAGGATACAATGCTGTGTGTGCGATCGCAGGATACAATGCTGCCTTTTTTATAACAGGATACAATGCTGCCTGTGCAATCGCAGGATACAATGCTGCCTGTGCAATTGCAGGATACAATGCTGCCTGTGCAATTGCAGGATACAATGCTGCATGTGTGATCGCAGGATACAATGCTGCCTTTTTATAACAGGATACAATGCTGCTTATGCAATCGCAGGATACGATGTGCAGGACGACCTATCCATGTGTGTCTTAGAGAAGTAAAGGTAGTAGAGAGGCACTGGTAGTAGCGGAATAATAACAGTAGTATAGGTAGAGCGGGAAGAGCGACAGTGAGTGGTAGAGTAGGAGTAAATATTGGTGTAGAGTGAAATGGAAGTTAGAGGGACAGTAAGAGGTGGAAAAGTAGAGTGAGGGGAAGGAGGGAAAGGAAACTACAGAGGTAGAGGGCTAGTTGGAAGTACAAGTGGTAGCAAGAATAGGAGTGGTAAAGGAAGTAAGATCGAAGGGTGGAGGTGGAAAGCAGTGGCAGAGCCAGGGGCTAGGGGAAGCACCCGCCCCCTGTGTTCCCTCTGGCGCCCACAAAGAGCCCCCAGCCAACTGCTGGCACCCTATAGGCCCCTATTGTCCGCCCCCACCCCCCCCCGGGGGCACCTAAAGCTGTCTTTGCTACTGGTGGAAAGGCAGAGTGAGAGATTGGAGGGGCAGTGACATGGTGGGAGGAGTTGTTACAGGGGAGAGGGCGCGGGCCCTTTAAGATAAAGCGAAAGTAAAAGGAAGGGAGGGGGGCGGGACGGGAGAAGGGAAGGGGAGGGACAGGAGGAGGGCAGAGTTTTAAGAAGAATAAAGAAAGTAAGACGTGTTCTGTGGCTCCGCGTACTCTGTAATTATTTGGGCCCCCTAATAAGGGCCATAACAACTGGCGACGAGCGGAGAGCGCCCACGCAAGCCACAGAAGCCGCGGAGCTGCCGCGGAGGAGGATTGCGACGCCGCCCTCGGCGGCAACACGAAAGGTGGAGGAAGCCTCGCGACCCAAGGAAAGGCTGCGGAGAGGGAGACACGCAGCGTTGCCTTCGGCAGGCAACGAAGGAAGGAAGTGGACGGCTGCTCGTGTTGGTGAGGAGGGCCGACGTCCAGGAGCAGCATAACCGTCAAGGGCGGAGTGATTCAGCGCGGCGAGCAGAGAGAGAGCGTCGCCCGCCATCCGGTAAGGGGAAGGAGGCCCTGAGGACACCGCGCGCACAGTGAAGATCCAGCATCGGACCAGCTCACGTGAGGAGAGGCACCACGTCCGACACGGTACGCGGGAGGGAGGCCCAACCTCCCTAATAAGCAGGACTACACAGAGGGGGCACGCGCGCACCCCCACCCATAAAGACACACGAGCACAAGTTTGTCCCGCCCACTGGAAAGCGAGGACCAAAAAAAAAAAAAAAAAAACAAAGGGGGCAACAAGCACGCCCCCACGGTATACCCACATCCCGGCCACCGTGCACGGCTGCACGTGGGAAATAAAGGAGAAGATACCACGCCACCTCAACACACGACCACCGCACCATGTCCCAACAAGGAGCCGCTGCAACAGACAACGCAGCACCTGCTGTTCCAAGCATCACCCCCACGAACCCTGTGTCATTTCTACGCCGTCCAAACCCCTTCCCGCTGGAGCCCCAGGAGAACCAGGGCCAGAGGTGGCAAGAATGGATGGAAGAGTTTGAAGAATTTATGAGAGCGGTCGGAAACCAAGATGCACCAAACAAACTGGACATCTTTATAAACCTGGTGGGGAAGGATATAAAGAGCATTATCAAAACCATCCCGATGGCCGAAAGGGCAACGTACCCGAAGATCATCGAGGCCATCAATGGCTGCCTGGTAATAGCCCCCAACAGGGACTATGAACGATATATCTTTAATCAGTGCACCCAAATGCCGCAGGAAACAATTGGTCAATTCATACTGCGCCTCCAGCGGAAAATTGCCTACTGTGATTTCGCAAACTTTAACGATGAAGAAGCTATTCGCCTGAGGGTCATTGAGGGCTGCCTGTCCTCGATATTCCGCAAACACCTGCTAAAGAAGCCGCTGCCCCTGAAGGAGATAGCAGACCTAGCCAGGGTATATGAGAGGGTTGACGCCCAGGCTGCACACATGGAGAACCCAAAGAAGAATGAGACGGTAGCGACCATTACATCCAGCCCACAAAGTCGCCAACCTAGTACAGCATATAAGCAAGACCAGTGAAACATGATGAGACGTACAACCCCAGAAAGGCAATGCTACCGCTGCGGATTTGAATTCCCGCATAAAGGTCAGTGCCCCGCAATAGGGCAAATGTGCATAAGGTGTGGTCAAGAGAACCATTTCCAGAGCATGTGCCGGGAGAAAACACCACCCTTACCCGCATACCGGCCCCCGAGCCAACAGGCACAGACGAGACGGTTTGAGCCCCCAAGACCTTTCAACTCTCGGCCTCATCCAGAACGAGAAAGCACCAGGAACAACAACCCCAAGCCCACGACCAACTCAGGGTTTATCAGAGCAGTGGAGAACCTACAAGTAGCGGCCACCGACGACAACTACCCCAGCCAGGAACAAATATATCAAATGCAGGCCTACCCCGAGGAAGTACTGTACAGAGAGAACAGTACGAGAGACCCATATGAAAGAGAAACCAGCACGAGAGACCAGTATGAAAACCCACACTTTGTGAACCAATCACCAGAACAGGAACAATGTGCAGAATACGACCGGTACAGCAGAGAGTACGTCCGGCTCATCTCCGAAGCCTCGGATGACAGCACAGCACCCAGAGTGACAGTCCATCTGGGAGGAGCCGATACCTCATTCCTAATAGACACTGGCGCCACCGTCAACGTTATGAGCCACCTGACATACACCCACCTGATGGACATTTTCCAGTTGCAACCCTCATATGCCAACATATTTCAGTGGGGAGCTACCCAACCACTACTCTTAAAAGGTCAGTTCGCATGTGACCTGATCCACCGAGGAAATAGAGCACGAACGGTGATTCACGTCATCCACAGCCCGGCGAAAGGGAGATGTCTACTAAGTCACAAAACGGCCGTCGCCCTACACCTCATCGACATCAACTATAACGAGTCGGAAACGATCCAGGGGATCCCACCCGATTCCCAGATCATACAAACCATTAACCAAGAACCACTGACCATCGCGACACTGAAGACCAAATATCCAACCCTATTTGAAGGAGTGGGCATGCTGAAAAACCAGGTCATCAAGTTGCACATTGACCCATCGGTACGACCAGTGCCACAACACCCTAGGCGCATAGAATTTCACTTGCAAGCGAAAATCACTCACGAACTACAAACACTCCTGGACAATGACATTATTGAGAGAGCCACAGGGCCCACACCGTGGGTATCCCCACTGGTCGTAGTCCCCAAAGCAGATGGACGCCTCCGCCTCTGCGTAGACATGAGGATCCCCAACACGGCAATCCAACGGGAGAGGCACCCAGGCCCGAACATCGAAGACATGCTAATTAGGCTCAACCAGGCCACGAAATTCTCAAAGTTGGACCTCAACCAGGGGTACCACCAGCTGGTCATCGACCCTGAATCCAGACCCATCACGACCTTCACGACCCACGAAGGTCTTTTTCGATACAAACGGCTGAATTTCGGCATCTCGTCTGCTGCGGAGATATTTCAAGAAACGATCCACAGACTAATCAGCCCAGTCACCAACACGTTCAATTACAGCGACGACATCCTCATATTCGGAGTCACCCAGGAACAACACGACGCAGCGCTACATCAAGTCTGCAACATCCTCCATGAGTCAGGGCTCACGCTGAATGGTCATAAGTGTGAGATTAACACCCACACCCTATGTTTCTTTGGCCACGTCTTCTCGAGCCAAGGCCTCACAGCCGACCCTGACAAAATCTGTGCCATTACAAACCTACCTGACCCAAAGGACACATCGGAGCTCCGCTCCTTCCTGGGCATGGCAGGGTACTGCGCACGCTACCTCCCGCAATACGCCTCGCTCACGAGCCCACTCAGACAGCTACTGAAGAAAGATCAACCCTTCACATGGACGGACCAGTGCCGGCAGGCGTTCTCCTCTATCAAACAGGAACTAGCCACAAATAGACGACTAGCGTACTTCAATCCGAACTGGCACACTGAAATCACCGTGGACGCCAGCCCGGTGGGTCTTGGGGCCATACTGGCTCAAACTGACCCACGGGACAGCACCAAGTCCCACATCGTTGCGTACGCCAGTCGGGCGTTGAATGCCACCGAACAAGCATACTCACAAGAGGAACGGGAAAGCCTGGCAGCAGTGTGGGCTTGCGAGAAATTCCACCATTTCATCATTGGACACACATTTACTCTTGTAACGGATCACCAAGCCCTACTGGCCCTCTTTGGAAACCCTAAAATCAAAATGCCCCCACGCATTGAGCGATGGGGCATCCGCCTCCAAGAATATGACTATAAAATTATACACAAGCCCGGCGGGGACGCAAACCCAGCGGACTATTTGTCTCGCCACCCAGACGGTGCAGCAGACACCACCATGCAGAGAGAAGCTGATGAATACATTGCTTATCTGTCGCTAAACGCCCTTCCCCCAGCCATAACTGCACACCTGTTCGCGGAAAAGAGCAGGGAGGACCCCACCATCAGAGCAGCAGTACACCTCACCGACACGAACAAATGGCGACTGGCTGCCAACGGACACTTTGAGCTGGGGGGAGAGGGGGAAGTGGACAAAAGAGACCTAGCCAGGCTAGAAAGAATACACAACGAACTGGCCACAACAAGACAAGGCACGCTACTCAGAGGGAACCGCCTGGTAGCTCCCAAGAGCCTAAGGAAGTCACTGGTTATGATTGCACACGAAGGCCATAGAGGCGTGGCCAACACGAAAAAGATAGTGCGAAACCAAGTGTGGTTCCCCCACATGGACACCATCGTGGAGGACACCCTAAAGCATTGCGTCTCATGCCAGATAAACGCAGCCGGATCACCACCCTGCCCACTGCAAATAGTCCCGCTCCCAGACGGACCGTGGCAAAGAGTAGCACTTGACTTCTATGGTCCACTGGAAGAAGGAGGATACCTCCTAGTGGCCATAGATGAGTACTCACGCTTCCCACTCGTGAAACATGTGCAATCCACAGCTTTTCATCATGTAGTGGGCACAATAGATGAGCTATTCAGCGAGTGGGGCATTCCCAACACAGTAAAAACAGACAATGGGTCCCCATTCCAAGGTTTAGAGTTTAAGAAGTTCGCAGCACACCTTGGGTTCCACCACCAGAAGATCACCCCGCTCTGGCCCCAGGCTAACGGAATGGTGGAACGCTTTACGGCAAATATCAAACGCACACGCCAGAAAGCGGCGACAGATCAAGCCTCGATGCCGCAAGCCATCTCACAGATGTTACGGAGTTACCGGCACACACCGCATGAGGCCACCGGCCACACCCCGGCGGAACTCATGATCAAATACAAGCCGCGATTCCGACTTCCCCAACTCGAAGACTACACACCAGCCGAGGATGATGAGATAAGACGGCGAGAGGCAGAGAAAAGACAAAAGGCCAAAGAATGGGCTGACAGGAAACAGAAAGCGAAAGAACCGGTATTCCCGATCGGAGAAACAGTGCTGGTCCGGCAAGCCATACGCCGGAAAACGGACTCAAGACACCACCCCGAACCGATGATAGTGACCAACGTGAAGGGACCCATGGTCACTGCAATAGGGGATCAGGGCGAGATAACCCGAAACGCATCATTCTTCAGGCAAATGCTCCAGGATGATATGGCCGAGGGTCCGCCCGTAGAAGAAGAGGACCCCGAAGATCCCGAGATGCCCCCAGACCCACCCGAAGCACCGGAACCAGATAACATGAGCCTTGAAAGGAACGGGCCACCCGGACGGCCCCAAAGATCAGCCAGAAGGCCCACCCGGCTCATCGAAGAAATGTAGACCGTGGACTCAATCGATAAGTAAGGGGGGGGTGTTACAGGGGAGAGGGCGTGGGCCCTTTAAGATTAAGTGAAAGTAAAAGGAAGGGAGGGGGGCGGGACGGGAGAAGGGAAGGGGAGGGACAGGAGGAGGGCAGAGTTGTAAGAAGAATAAAGAAAGTAAGACGTGTTCTGTGGCTCCGCGTACTCTGTAATTATTTGGGCCCCCTAATAAGGGCCATAACAGGAGTACAATGTAAGAGATCAGTATAGCAAAGGGTCAGGTATGAGAGGCTGTGAAAGTTGTGAGTGCCACGCTGGGTGAAAGAAGGCACAGTTCCCTATTCCCTGAGTACTAACCGATGACAGGAGAGGGAAAGTTAGAAGTTCCCTAGGAAGCCAGGTAGCCATTGTCTCAGGGAGAATGGCGAAATTGAAGACAGAGAAGAAAGACAGCTAGGGGTTACGGATTTGAGAGTTACTAAAAACCCTGATAGGGACGTCTGGGCTAGGGAGGAGGGAACCAAAGCCTGGGGAAGTCGAGAGAGGAAAGGCCAGCCCTAGCGCCAAATATCCCCACCCATTAGGCCACGAAGAAAACCAGCCACTCTGACCAGCAAACGTTTAATGAACCCCGTGGATTTTGCTCTAAGAGGCAGAGTTGTCATTTGTGGCGTGCCGCACCGTCACAGTGTGCATATGTACATGCCTATGGAGAGGCGGGGAGTTGGTATTTACATGACCTGCTCTTGAAATGTGTTCGCGTGTCAAACGGTTATGAGCGAAGATATGGAATTCGCTAAGAGGGGACCTGGTTTACTTACTAGATGCAAAAGGAGTGTGAGCACCAAAAAAAAATAAAGTGGAACCCCACGCTTGCACCGTGTAATGCGTGCTAGGAAGGCAGCAGGTGGCTGGGCGTTGTGGGTACCTTTCCCAGGTGCACCACCGTAATGGAAGACAAGAGGAGGATTTCCATTCTCACTGCGCCAACACACAAAAACATACACGCTGCTGAAATTGCAGATTTATTCCGTAATGAGAGAGCCTGACACGTGTTTCGAGCAGTCCTTGCTCTTCACCTGAGGCTGATGCATTTTGAATAATAGATTGAAATTAAACAGTGGTATTAAAAATAAACAGAATTCAAGGTTGCCTTCATATTAGAAGGAAAAAAAAGGGGGGATAGGGATGGGGGGGGGGTTTCCATAACAACGAAAACGGTTGTCCATGATATATGGGCAACATCAATGCATATGTTAAGATCCAAGTGGGGCAGGCGACATAGTACAACCAATCTCAAGGGTAATATTCCCGGCATTCCAACACAATCAGCAAGTTGAGTAATCATTGGAAATGAAAAAGAATTCATTGCAAATCCAAATTAATACATATGAGTTATAGATACCGTCAAATTGAAGCAATGCAGATGTGGAGCGAATCAGGAATTAATTCAGTTGTTTCATCCCGGAAGGAAAAAGAAAAGGGGCTATAGGGAAAGGTGGAAGGGTAGGAAACAGAGCACCAAGATTTACGTTATAACACCTTATAGTGTGGTTCTGCTCAAAGTCCATGTTATTTAAAGTTTCTTAAAGCTGGAATACCTTATATCGGAAGGAGTACACTTGTCAAAAGTCTTACATCTGGATGATTAGGCTGTAATGATGCAATAATGGTATTAGCGAACTGACTTGTAATACCATGACTGGCTCAAAATACATGCCAATGGCTTGCGGGTAACGCATTCCAATTTTTGTCCAGGACAGGTTATAATATGTAAAATCAAGCGTACCTCAATTGTGAAATGCGTCGCTGTTGCGGCATTCTCTTGTTTGAGAGCAGAGCTGTACGTATTGAAAGTGTTCAAAGGGGGTGATTACACCAAGGTTGGTGCAGAAAGTCCTGATGAGTCGGGGGAGAGAAAGGGAAATAGAAGGTTTCAGTTTTGTATCTTGCGGGCGTCCGCCGTGCTGCTGCCTCAAGCGCTAGTGATTAACGAGACGGCCGCGGTTCGACAGCCATCCAAGGGGCCGCAGAAAAGTAGCTTACCTGCGCGGTCTGCTTCAGCGAGCAGCCGATCCCCACACGCGCGTTAGCGCAGACTAACGTGATGGTTTTTCCACGTGCAGTGGCCTCAGGCATGCGTCAATGGTGTTGTTCTTGTGAGAGAAAGAAAGTTATCTTCCTTTTTTTTCGGTGGGGCTGCCCCCCCCACTGTGTTTCCAAAAATGTTAAATAAATAAAAGCCCCACCCCCGCAGGAGGAGGGCAGTTACGGGCAAAGCACGAGCCACAGTGTGTGTCTCTTTCATTTGTGCTCCGCAGCCTGGCCTCGGCCCGCAGAGCCCCACGTGTGTTCTCCCTCGCCGGCGCACCGGCGGGAGAATCCATTACACTGGCGATGAGGAAACAAACCATGATACACCACGTGCGTGTGCCTCAACAATAAGCCCTCGACACGGGTGACATTTTTGGAAACACGTTGGGGGGCCCATCCCCCACTGAAGAAAAAAAAAAGGAAGACAACTTTCTTTCTCTCACAAGAACAACACCATTGATGCACGCCTGAGGCCACTGCATATTTGGAGCCCATGTTTGGAGCCAGCCAACAGACCTCCAGACAGTCCAGGCAACACATCACCACCAGCCACAATCCACCCCCCTGAGGTGATGAAATTTCTGCACACGCTCTCCACTACAGCCCTCATTTCAGCACACCATGGCGACAGGCCTATCTACACCCAGGTCTGGCACGCTATCGAGGATTGCGGCCAACCTAACGCCCACAACAGCGTCCCTGTGACCGCAAGAGGTACCACGATGGCATTCGGACCTTTTGACCCATACACAGACCCCTTCATCTGTGGGCCCCCGATGGCTGCTGTGGCTCCAGAAGTTTGAAATGGCCATGGACTGCAAAGACATCACAACACCCAGCAAAATGAGGTCACACCTCCTACTCAATGTGAGTGACGAAGTCCTACGCATCTTCAACTCGCTCGTCATCGGAGATGGTTTAGACATCTACCAGCTAGCAAAGGACGCTCTCACAGCCCATTTCATGCCTCAACTAAACCCAGACTACGAGACGTTCATTGTCTGCACCACCATCCAGCTAGAAGAGGAAACGCTCCACGCATATCACACGAGACTCAGAAAACTTGCGCTCTCATGTGAGTTTGACAACGTTGAAAAAGAGATCAGACGCCAAGTCATCAACGGCATGCACTCGGAAAAACTATGCAGGATGGTGTTGAGCGAAAAGGGCATCTCACTGGCCAGAATCCTTGAATACGGACGTCAGAGGGAACTATCACACGTGAGGGCGGCACACATGACCACCACCCTGCAGAAGCTCCAGCTAACACCGACGGCAGGGGTGATAGCCCAAATTGCAAGCCGCCAACAGTCAAGAGACGACTCCAGCGATGCAAACAATTAATCTCAGTGGCAATCAAGGACCCCAGGGACAGCCGAATGTGGATGGTGTGGAGGCGTGCGTCATGGAAGGCAAAACTTTCCAGCACAGGGAACCACGTGCAGTGCATGTGGCCAGAAGGACCACTACGCAAGAGTCTGCAGATGGTCGGGTCCCGCACAACGCCCCTCGCCTCAACAAGAAAAAGGGGCCCAGAGGAAAAAGAAACAGGCCAATGCCCACCGTGTCGAGACAGCCAACTCATCCACCGACGAAAAAGGTGATGGTGACAGTGTCACAACAAAGGAGACAGATAGTGGACAACCGGGAAGAGGGAGGAAAGTCGACCTAGTCTCAGCACTTGACCACAGAGGCACAAAGTCAACAAAAAGTCAAAGAAGACGGAAACGTCTAGTGGCCATTCAAGGCCAAGAGACTCTAATGACAATCGACACCGGGGCATCGGTGAACGCCAATGCCGGCTACCATGTTCCGAAAGCTACGCCTCCCCCAGTCCTAAAGAAAACAGACACGCTTCTATTCGCCTACGGGTGCGAAACTCCATTACCAGTGGTAAGACGTTTTTGGACAACTCTCAGCAGAGGCGACCGAACACTACAATCCAAGGTGTATGTCGTTGACGCGGGCATCGAGTGCCTGCTGAGTGGGGATGCAGTGGAAGACCTAGAGTTGATACACTTTGTCTGCAACATCGCAGACCAATCGGACATTGGCAGCCTTCTTGACAAGCACCCAGGCCTCCTCAAAGGTATCGGATGCCTGAAAGGCAAACTCTACAAACTCCATATCGATGAATCAGTGCAGCCCAGAGCAGTGCGCCACAGATGGACACCTTTCCACATGAGAGACCTAGTCGAAAAGGAGTGCGTGAACTCGAGAAAGCTGGTTTCATAGAGGAGGTCACTGGGCCAACACCATGGGTTTCACCCATGGTGGTGACTAAGAAGCCAAAACAACCGGAGAAGATGAGGATCTGCATCAACATGCACCTCCCCAATCATCACAGAACTCACTGGATCAAAGGTGTTCTCCAAGATTGACCTCAATGCTGGGTACCATCAGCTAAAACTGCATCGGGACTCGAGGTACACGTTCTCCACGCACCTGGGTCTGCGCCGATACAAAAGACTGAGCTTCGGCATATCATCAGCAGCCGAATTCTTTCAGCAAGCCATCCAGTAAGTGATACAGGGCATCCCGGGAGTACTCAATGTCAGTGATGACATTCCCATCCACGCCAGCGACAAACAAGAACACATGCGTCGCCTCGAGATGGTACTTAGCAGGCTGGAGGCCGCAGGGTTAACCATTCACCGGGAAAAGTGTGAGTTCATGAAGGATGAAATCATCTTCTTCGGATATGTGTTTGACGGCGCAGGAGTCTCAGCTGACGCACAAAAAGTCGCAGACATCAAGGACGCTTCACCCCCAACAACACCTACTGAAGTATGCAGCTTCTTGGGGATGGCGACATACTTCGGGAGATTCATCCCCAACCTGGCAACGATGTCCGAGCCACTCAGGGAACTCACAAAATCTAACATTAAATGGGCGTAGGGCCCGAACTGCCAGGAGGCTTTCGAGCAGATCAAGACGTCCCTATCGGCTGACACCACACTGGCGTACTACGACCCCGCATTGTCAACGGAACTATATGTTGACGCTAGCCCCGTCGGCCTCAGGGTGATCCTGGTCCAAGTGGCCCTGACAGGCAAGACCAAGCCGATTGCCTACGTGTCCCGTGCTTTGACTCCCACTGAACAAAGGTACTCCCACATTGAGAAAGAGGCTATTGCGGTACTGTGGGCTACCGCCACTTTCACATATACCTGTATGGACGGAAATTCAAAGCATACACAGACCACAAGCCTCTCATCCCCATATTTACAGGATCGTCCTCACACCCCCCGGCGAGGATAGGGAAATGGTTGCTACACCTGCAACAGTACGAAGTTGAACTGACATACCAACCTGGCACTAGCAACCCCGCAGACTTCCTATCCAGACACCCGAGAGCGGCCACGCCAAGGGAAGTGAATGTGGCAGAAGAAACCGAGGAACACATCTGCCAGGTTGTCCACATGATGAAACCCAGAGCGACCAGCATCGAGGACATCATACAAGCTACCCAAGCTGACCCCTGCTGTGACCTCGTCAAACACTCCATCATCTTCGGCGAATGGAAATCGTTTCTGCGGAACGTACACAATCGCACGCCCGAAGCCAGAGACTTCCTCACGGGCATATTCCCGGTACAACAAGACCTGTCCGTCACCAAGGAAGGCCTCATACTAAGAGGAGCCCGAATCGTCATACATGCAGGGCTCCAAGACAGAGTCATTGCGCTGGCTCACAAAGGTCACCAAGGCATGGTCAGGACCAAAGCCAGGATCAGACACCGAGTATGGTTCCCGCACGTCGACACCAAGGTGGAACAACTTATAACCGCATGCCTACCGTGTCAGATCACAAGCGCACCACCGAATCCTGAACCCATACAAGCAGCAGAACGGGGATCATCAAGATGGGACGCGATCAGCGTTGACTTCTGCACGGTCCACGAAGGCACGTCCTGTTGGTAGCAATCGACGACTACTCAAGATATCCCGAGGTGGAAATCGTGTCATCCACCTCTGCAATTATAAATTTGGGGGGTGTGTGTGTCCCTCTTTTTGAGAAGGGGGGCCTAAGTCAAGAGGGGTATGACAGTTTGAGGAAAAAATTGACTTAGGCTTCCCCACCTGTTCAACACTGGCCTGGTTATGCAGCCAGCACACTTTTTACAGATCACTACTGGTTGTCTGTACATATGAGAGACACCCAGTGTTTTTTGAAAATACAATTACACTTGTTTATCATTACCGTGATTTTAAAAATAGCATAACATAGCTATTAATAATGTAAAACAACATAACAACAAGAAAAATGTGCTTGCCTGTAATGACCAGGGTATTTCAGTGTTTAAGGCATATTATTCAACCTCATACATTGTTTCTTTACAATCACTAATTTCTGGTGAGCGTTAGTAAAGATAGTGACTTAGAATGTGGTCCGGTTGACCTCACATCCGTCTAGTCTTAGACATGGTGCTGCTGGCTCTGGAGAAGATTTTCGCCACCCATGGCCTACCTCGCTGCATCCGGAGTGAAAACAGGCCACCCTTCCAAGGGGCGTAAATCAAGAAATACCTGGATGATCTGAACATTCAATATCACCTCATCACGCCGAGATGGCCCGAAGCCAATGGAGACGTGGAGAGGTTCATGCGTACCCTCAACAAGGTGCTACGCCTATCTCGGGCGCACTCTAGTCCCTGGAGGGTGGACCTGTATTGATTCCTAGGGAACCACAGAGTGATACCCCCCAGCAGCACGAGGTTACCACTGGCAGATGTCATGTATGGGACAGTGATAAATTCATCCATTCCACACCACCCAAGTCGGGGCACAGATACCTACGATAGTGAGCGCACTCACCAAAGAAGGATCACAGCGAATGAGCGCATGAGCACCAAGAGACATGCAAAGGAATCCAGACACCAAGTCGGTGATCAAGTGTTAGTGAAGAGGAACCCCTCGAAAACGAAACTGGACACCCAATATGACGTGGCCCCCTGGACCATAACTCAACGGCGAGGAACCATGATAACGGCCACACAAGGGCAACGACAGATCACCAGGAACGCATCATGGTTCAAGGGAGTGCCACGACATATGTGGACTGATGGGGACCAGCAGCCCTCGGAGGAAGCAGGGTCACCACCGGAAGATGAGTGCCAACAACCCGAGGAGGAGTTGACTGAAGAGCACGAGACAGACGGACTGCTATACCCTAAGAACTGCACCGAGAGCCCCAGAAAAGTTAAGAGACTATGGGCCTCATTACGACCCTTGCTCTCCCGGAATGAAGAGGGCTGGTACGGGACCAGCCCCCTTCATTCCGGGAGCGCGTATTATGAGGTTCCCTTCGCGGGACCCGGATCAGACATCTGGTGAGGCCATGGAGCAGATAAGAGCGTGGTGCGGATTTAGGTTGGTACGGACAGAGGATGTGACTGGATAATAGAATAGGTCGGATGTAGGGTGTTGAGCAGATGTAGGGCGTGACGGTGTTGAGCAGATGTAGAATGTTAGGCAAATTTAGGGCGTTGAGCAGATGTATGGTACGGTAGTGTTGAGCCGATGTAGTGTGTCGAGCGGATGTACGATATGGTGCGGGTGCGGAGTGGGTGTGGAGTGAGGAGTAGGTGTAGAATGCAGAGCGAGGAGCAGGTGTAGAATGCCGAGAGTGGAGCGAGTGTAGAGAGCATGAGTGAGGATGGAACGGGTGAAGTAGATGAAGGGAACGGGTGAATTGGTTGGAAGGAACGGGTGTAGTAAGGCGAAGAAACGGGTGAAGTGGATGGTAAGAACGGAGGATGGATCAGGAAGAACGGGTGATGTATATGACGAGACGGGTAAAGTATGAGGGAGGAATGGGTGAAGTATGTGGACGAAATGGTTCAAATATACTGAATTGAACGATTTTCGTATGTGGACGGAACGGGTGAACTGGATGGACCAAATGAATAATGTGGTTGGAACGGAGGAAGTATGAGGTTGGAACAGGCAAAGTATGCAAGCTAAACGGATGAACTAGGTGGAACGGAGAAACAGGGTGGAGTGGACGAACAGGGTGGAACGGACGAACAGGGTAGAACGAGTGAACAGGGTAGAACGCGTGAAATATGTGAACGAAAGGGTGAAGTATGTAGTTGGAAAGGATGAATCATGTAGATGGAACGGGTGAAGTACGTGGATGGAATGGGTGAAGTATGTGGATGGAACGAGTGAAGCATGTGGATGGAACGGGTGAAGTACGTGGATAGAACAGGTGAGGTATGTGGATGGAATGGGTGAAATATGTGGAAGGAACGCGTGAATTATGTGGAAGGAACACGTGAAGTATGTGGATGGAACAGGTGAATTGATGTAAATGGTTGAAGTGGGTGGAACGTATGAAGTAGATGGATGAACGGGTGATGTTTTTGGAATCGGCGAAGTGGGTGGAACCAGTGAAGTGGGTAAAATAGCCGAAGGAGATAGAACGTGTGAAATGGGCGGAACCAGTTAAGTGGATGGAACGTGTGAAGATGACATATGTGGATGAATGATGCATGAAGAAAGGATAACGTGGCTAGAACGAATGAAAGGACCAGTGCATAAATTGGTTCGAGTGCATGAAACAGTCGAAGTGCATGGAATGGATTGGAGAGCTTGAAACAAAGTGGAGTGCATAGATCGGATGCGAGTGCACGGATCGGATGCGAGTGCACAGAATGGATGCGAGTGCATGGAACGGATGCAAGTGCACGAAACGGATGCGAGTGAATGAAACGGATTATAATGCATGAAACGGACTGGAGTGCACAGAATGGCATGACTTACATGGAATGGTTTGGAGAGCATGGAACGTTTGAAAGAGCTTTGAAAGGAATGGTTGGAGTGCTTGAAGCGGTCAGACTACTTGGTACAGTTGGACCACTTGGAATGAATGGAGTACATGGAACTATTGGAATGAACCACCTAATGTAAACCATCATATCACACCCCACGCTTACTCTCTTCTTTACACCACCACTCAAACAGAACACAGCGATACTATCACACCATTCGGTATAGATGTTCTCATACCATCATCTGCCTCATGCTCCCCATCACCCTACCTAAACACTGCTGGTTACCCACCCCCCAGCCAGGCGTTCTCCTCAGGCCTAACGCAGCCATAATCGGTCTGGATAACAACCTACCAGAACGAACACATACTCTTGATCTCTCAACCTCCACACCTACCGCTAAGAAGCAGCTATCACACGAATGCCACACCAGCTGCACACATACCAGTGCTCACATCCACCTTTGACTCTCTCTATTCTCTCTACTGACCTGAACTTCGGTTCCCGAGGGCGTTCAACCTCCCAGCGCCTTGAGACCATACCAATGGTACTTAAGGCGCTATATAAATACAAAGTAACATAACATAACATACCACAACTATTGGTTCATAACCAATAAAAATGAATTAGCAACCAACCTAAATCTCATTTGTGAACTAATAATTAGTACGGCTGGGCGCAAGCAAACTAACAAAATCACCCTTTTTCTACATAGTGAATACCATTCATTGCTAGGTTCTGCTGTCAGGCCACAACACTGAAATAATTTCCTACAGAAAAATAATTTACTAATAATAAAAAGGAGAAGGAATCCTTCTCTTTTTGAACTTTAAGGGCATGTGCACTGGACAATATTCACAACCCTTATACCCAAGTATACACATCGGTTGGCCTTCTTATGTTCCCAAAATGCCATTTTATTTCATGCAAAGCAGGCAGGAACCAACGTTGGTTCTAGTTGTCCCTCTCCCCTTATTCAGAGTTGAATTGTTTACAAAAATGTAAGGGTGATTTACTGACTGATTTAATTGTTTATATACTGAGTGCGAGAGTAATTTATTCACAGAAACAGAGCCAGACAGATGTATTTACAATATGCTGGAATGGGAACAGGGCCACTTGATACCATGCTGAGTGCCCCAAACACATTTACAGGGTCTTGTGATTATTGTTTGGGATACGCTACGCTCTGTTTATTCCACACCAAGCGCTTCAGTCAGGAACCTTCTTGGCGCATACCCTCGATTTTACATCTCACTTAAAGCACTGGCTTTAGTAACAAGTAAGACCCCAACAATGTGTAGCCATCATTAAAGTAACAGGAAAGATGCTGAGGTCTTGGGAGCATTCGTTTTACATGGATACATTCACTAGGACTACCTGTGCGCACTAACAAGCTCATGTTCTAACGCGCCGTGGCGTAAATGGAAGGTGTTCAAGCTTTGGGTAAGGCGTAGCACCTTCCATTCACGCCACGGTTCATTTCCCATCATATGTATGTCAGAAAGGAGGGGCGAAACACAACTTGCATTTCCGCCACCTCCCTTCCTCTCCGCCATAGAAATCCTCCAGCATTTGCACCGGCATGGCTTTTAATGCCGGCGCAAATGCTAGGGATCCCTACCGGGTCTCCCTGCTTTATGCCTCCCATAGAGATCCACTGTACATGCTGCCCGCCATGCCCGCAAAAATGGAGGGTTTAATTGTAATTGGTAATCGGTGTTCCCAATTGAAATGAAACCCTCTCCAACATGCAAGCATGTCAGGCAGGGTCTAATTGTAATTGTGAGCACTACATGTCATGCAAGCACTGCTCACAATTAAAAGTCAGTGCTGCCTGGCATGCGAGCAGCGTTTACTCATATTGCAAGGCGGAGTGCAAAGGTGCTGGGCAAAAGGCGCGGCGACGCGGCGACGCCCACCACCGTCCGTCAGATTTAGACACAATGCTATCAAGTGGCTCCGCACCAATGACCTATAATCTCCTCGTCCCGTCTCTGACACCCCACCATCACCCTATACTTAGACTATGCTCAGAGCTGATCCCCGATTTGCACCCGATCAGCCAGATCCTATATTAGACACTGTATCCATATGTGTGTACAGTCTATGTACACTCTGTAAGGCCCAGTCTGGCCCTGATTTGCACCTTGATCAGCTATATCTTGTATTATACCCTGTATTATATCGCACTGTATTATATTGTATCGTTCTCACATATATGTACCTGCCTGTAACTAAGCTTCGAGAATTCCTGTACTGTTGCGCCCGTCTACCTAAGGGTTTGGTGCCCATTAACAAATAAATAAATAAACAAACAAACTTGTGTACGCCACCTTTTGCCCTGCACATTTGTACACCGCCGTGCAAATGACAAAAATGTTGCGCTGTTTATGCTGCAGTGCAAACGTAATGGCTCTGTGCCGTGAAATTACAATTTTGACCAATATGAGCTGTGACGAATCAAGGGAACTTCTTACTTCTCTCCAAGGGGGAGCCCTTTCCTGTGAGGCTGGGGAGGTGAGCCTACTCTGCAATACCCTGCCTAGAGGTAGAGGCAAGTGGGACCTCACAGGGGCAGACTCCCCCTTAGGGGACAAGGACTCCTGTGCCCATGAGGAACTCCCTCAGGCTGGTCGCACCATGGCCTATGTGGGATGTGTCAAACAGAGGGAAATATACAGCATCAAGACTGGGACAAAGAAACTCAAGGGTATCATTATCTTATGAGAAAAAGGTTGCACCCCTTTAAAACAGGACATCCACGTAACTGGCACGAGTAGGTTAAAGGGAGTGATTCCAAAGAATGATGCGAGAGAAGCAGGAGACGAGAGAGAGAAGCAGAGTTGCAGGCTCTGGGAGGTCCCAACCTGCACTACACCGGGCGAGAGATGACGAGAGAAACGCGCCTGCAGTTGCCTAATGGGACGCCAAAGTGTGAGAAACCGACAGGCCAGGAGCACAAGCCCAAGCAGAGGTGTGGGCAAGACCACTGGCAGGAAGGAGCCTACAGTGGAACATCGGTCCTAGGGATGTCACAGAGACCGCCAACAGCACAGGAGAACCGGGGGTCCATGAGTGTAGTCAAGCACGCGAACATAGTGGAGTTAAGGAGACAGAAAGGCTGAAATGCACCAACTCAGAGATCAGGAAAACTATATCCACTCAGAAGGGTACAAGCAGCTCTATGATCAAAAGTGTAAAACAAGTAAAAGAGAGACAGAAGGAAGCCAAGGTGCGGAAGGAAAGTGCACCCACTCAGGGAATTAAAGAGACTAATACGAGAAGTCGCGAGAGACTATTTGCGAATTGCCTATTAAAGGCTGGTACTAGCAGTCCCTCCAGGAGAAGGGGGTCATTCTCCTGGTCTAAGTTAGTTCTCTCTTAGTTGTGGGGGCAGTTTAGAGGAGTTTGACAGCAGACTTGTTTCCTTGGACGTTCACGACTGACAAACAAGCACTTTAGTCAGTGCTTAAAGTGGGCCGGGGCCTGCCGGGGCTGGGCCCCGGCAGTCACCAAAAAGTGGGCCTGAGCCGGGGCCCTACCGGGGCCCCGGTCCTACCGCAACATTGGCGGGAATCGCGGAGTGCATTATCCCATCGCGGCTGCAGCCGCGACGGGAGATGCGCCTGCAATGAAGACAGGCGAGCTGACAGAAGTGCCAGCCAGCCACAGCGACGCTGTGACTGGCTGCCACTTCCGTCAGTCATAGTAACTGCATCTGGTGACCCCTTGTGCGAGAGGTCAGAGGCAGTTACTATGCCTTTGTTTCCCCAGGTCGCCGAGGCGTCTTTAACTCTCGGCGAACCTGGGGATTCCTCGACATTTTTCGAGGTTTATGAAAGATGGCTTTGAAAGTACACATTTCAAGCCATCTTTTATAAAGCTTTGCCGACGGACAATTTTGTCCGTAGTCAAAGCTTTATAAAAGATGGCTTGAATTGTGTACTTTCAAAGCCATCTTTTATAAACCCGAAATGTTTAAAAAAAAAGATGGCCTGAAAACTAGTCAAACCGAAGGGTATGCAAACACATATATATACATGTTATATATGTGTGTGCGTACCTTACTATGGTTTGTGTACTTTGCAAGCCATCTTGTATAAACGTAGAAAGATGTTACATATCCACAAGCCACGCCCCCAAATGAGGGCCCTCCCTCGATTTCTTACCCCACTTAAAGCCCTGACTTTAGTTATTAATATATTACAGGACCACCCATAGAAATAGTTAAAGTTCGTTTTTTTCAGTTTTCCGAAGGTGACGAACGGGAGCGAAGAGAATGGAGGAGGCACCCCGATAACCGGGGCAGGGGCCTTCCTCCGTCCGCTCTCTCGTCCCTCCCCCCACAGGGGCAGGGGAGAGGGCCAGCACAGGAGGACTTGCAGCTCTTCCAGCAGCCGGGCCCCCGCCACAATCGGAGGATTTCTGGTTCGGGGGTTATGGTTGGAGTGGCGGCAGAAATTCCAGCACAGGAGGGAATCCAGTTGCTCATGAGGCGTCTATTCGGGAGTTCGCCAGATGTACCCAAGGTAGGGTGTGGAGTTGATGGGTGGCTCTAGGCGCCACCCTTGCCGCGAGGCCTGGAGTCCGCAGGCATTTCCTCCGCCGGACTTGAGTTGGGGGAGATTATGGCACTTGCGGGGCAGGCAGGAGATAACGCGAGAGGGGGTGGTTTTTTCAGGAGGTTTCATGACGTATAGCCCTGCTCCCAGGCCATCTAAGGGCAGGGCTTATCTGAAACGGCCCACCCGGTTTTTAAATGGGCTGGAAAATAAATAGTCCCCGAGCCTGGGCTTCATCGCCTCATATTTACAGACCTTTCTACTGGGGTTCTGCTAAATGTCCGAGGCCCACCCCCCCCTCCAGCCAGTCAGGTGGCACAGCGAGTAGAGCCGGCTAACGCAGGTTTGAAACCCGGAGGAGCCCAACTCAGCCTTTCATCCTTCCGAGGTCGATAAATGAGCACCACACACTGTGGGTAAAAATTCGTAGCGCTATAAAAATGCACACTGCGCTAAGCCTGTGATTTGAACTTAATGCTTTACTGGAATTAGCATAATGAGTGGCACTTAATTGCGTACATTCATAACTGTTGTGTTGTACAGTGGTCGGAAACGGCTGTAGCAAGCCCCCTTTTTGATAAAAGGAAGGTTGTACTTTCAGGGGGTGGCACCAGCGAATATTATGATGGTAAACGGCTTGTGTGTTAGCCTGTGAGCTAGGGATTTTCCGTGTTACAATCTGTAGTGGGGCTTGCAGTAGTATAGGTCATGGCGTCTGGGCATCACTGGCAGCGTTCTGTGCTATATTGGAGTGTTGGTAGATTGCCGTGAGTTGTTTTAGTTTGTCTGCAGCCTGTATGGTGTTGTTGTATACCGCATTGCCACCTGCTCTGGCATCAGGCGATATTTCCAGTTGTGAACTCTTGGCTAGCGGTGCAGGGGGTAGCTGTTGCCAGTACAGGACGTCCGTGTAATATTGCAAGGCATGAATTTATGTAACCACCCCGCATGGGTGGCGGAAATGCAGGCCGTGGTAAATCTATAGAGCACTCCCAATATAAACAGCTCATAGAACTGCAAAGTAGTACATGACATGAGTTACCGAAATGACCCTGCGCTGTTGTAATGTGCGAGTTTGGAATTATCCAGTAGCAGTGTGTCAACGCGGGGCAACACCTTAAAGTAAGTTGTGAAGATGTCTCCCGATATATGAGAAAGGTTGCAAGGGGCATGAGCGAGGACCTCCGCCACACACCAGGTGTTTCAGAAGTCGGCGGTTGACGAGTGGGGGAACATGTGTCGTGGGTGATCACATGAGTGTGAACTAGGATGCCTGTCCACGTTGTAGCGGGCAGTTTCAGAAGTTGGGAGGAAGAACATCGGAGGGGGATGACTGTGGATTTGAAGCAAACAGTGACGCAGTGACTTCAAGTAGTGAGTTAATTAGAACGTTCGGCTTGGTTCATTTGTAATACAGGTGGATCCACTTTTTAAATAATTTCTGTACATTTATCTTGGGGTTGCGGATGGTCGTTGTTGTGTTAGGAAGGTAGGTTGCTACGATGTACACTCCATGTCACCTTTGAGCACAGGGCGCATTCCCAGTGCGGTCGTGGGGTTACGTTTTTGCCTATTTGGCGCTAGGCTGCGCATTAGGTACGCAGGAGAAAGGGAGTTCCTTTTGAGGTCTCGCACAGCATAGTGGAAGGCCCCTTTTGGTTTTAAAAACACACGGTTTCTAGGGCACTGGTGTGCTTAGAAAAATGTCGCAGGGATAAGGGAATTGTGCGCACTAAAATCGATTATTATGGGTGATGTCTTTTGGAGAGAAAACTTTTGGGCAAATCCTTCAATTGTTTCAGAAGTGGATGTTACCAGTTAGCAACTGCGAGTTTATTGGCGGAACAGCCTTAGTGCACAATAGCGCGTAGAGGTAGGCCCGTATGAAGGGGAAACAGGAACCAGGGTGCCCTGAGCGGCTAGTGTGCCACTTATTCAAAATGTCAGGCTTCACCTGGTGCAGGAGGGTCGGCATCCGTGGCTGGGAGTATCACCATCAGTTTATGGGTTACGTTTGTGAACAGAAGGTGTTCACAATTACGATCACCTGCATTACTGTCGTGGGGCATTAGCCTGTGTGGTGGCCCGACGATGTCTTTCACCACAGGGGGAACGGATGCACATAGCAGGTTTCCTAAAGATGGGATTAATGTGGTCATGGGGGAGTTATGACCGTAAAGACAGCAGGTTCAGTAGGTTTCACAAGGCCGTTGAGGGTCTGGCGAAGGGGTTAATCATGGCCTTCTCAAGGGAGTCACGCTCGAGCAGGGCTGTTGCATGAGGATAGGTGGGCTAATTACGGGCACTGCAATCAGTAATTGTGGTACAAATTGCGCGGGAGCGGCGGGTGAATGAGGGCTGGCCTTGCGATGCTCAGGGAGAGCCGGCTGCATTGCAAGTTGCGGTACGGAGTCACGTTCTTTCGCGGGAGGCCAGCATCAAGTAGAGCTGCATGACAGGAGGGAGCACTCACTTTGACATCTGGGCTGAACCTGGGGACACAGGTTCGAATCCCAGCAGGGCCAAACTCAGCTGTTCAATAAGAATAAGCAGCGCACAGATACCTGAGGGTTCATAGCGCTATATAAATGCAGAAGTAGTATCATCTCGCTTGGGGAGCAGGACGACACAAACCAGACCGGAGTCCAGCACCTGGTCCGCCCGGAGAAAATGCTGGCCATTAAGCATATTGCATGATGTTAGCAGAGAGGCGGCTCCGCGTCAGGGACTTCTTGTGGGCCCCAGGGTCGAGATTTTAATGTGTTCACAATGGTTTGTATTTGAAATGAAGATGCGTGCCGATTAACATGACCCAACCAGGTACGGCTTAGGCAGTCTTTACAACGGACTAGGAGACAGGTATTGCAGTTAGTAGGAAGGTATCGGGTGTGCATTAACTGGCTGAAGTCTGTGACAGGATTATCAAAGGAGGAGCCATTGGCAAGGTACAAGCAGGAACAGTGTCGTGTTTTGATATTAGGGGACTTTTGGTGGCATATGATCTGGCCGTAGGACCAGGGGTACATGCATATCTTATGTTCGGTTCCCAAAGGCGTTCAACCTACCAGCGCCTTCAGACCATACCGATGGGTTTTTAAGGCGCTATATAAATGCAAAATAACATAACATAACCTAATATGTCAGATACAGACAAGAGCGACCGTGGGAGTACACGGTACGGCAGCCAGGTTGCTTGATGCTGGGGGCCTGTGGGTTGAATTAAAAATGCTCAAGGGAAACACAAGGGGGGAGCGTTCTTGGGTCGGAAAAAATGTTATCGCAAAATTTATATTGCTAAAAGTTGGGGCGCTAAGAGTAAGCGAATTGGTGCCAGCCACCAAGAAGGGGTAAAGGTTTGAGTTTCCTGAGGAGCTGTGACATAGGGGTACAAGGAGAGCGGGTATACATGTTGCTGAGGAGATCCAAGAAGGATCAAACAGGGAAAGGCAGAAGCATCATGTTAGGGGGTACCCGGGACAGCCCGGTTTGTCCAGTAGGATGCGTAAGCGCGTATTTGAGGTTGAGGATTCGCACGGGGGAGGAGGAGCCTTTTCTGGTGCATAGCGATGGGTCAGCTTTAAGCCTTTTTCAGTTTAAATAGGTAATGGACATGGCATTGGTGGAAGCAGGGTTCTCGATGGGTGTCTACGGGACACATTCCTTCAGGATAGGGGCAGCCACGTCAGCAGCAGGGATGGGCCTGGGAGCAGAAGCAATCAAGCAGATTGGGGGCTGGAAGTCCAGTTGTTTTAAGCGATATGTCAGGCCCGGCAAAATGTAAGATTAACGCCCCTCCCCCCTCCTATCTCCTCTCAGTAGCATCGACGAAAGGAAGGTGACAGTCCGCCTGGGTGGTGGGCCATTCGTTTGTGTCAAACCAAGCGAGAGGAGTTGACCGCCGCGGAATACCGGGTGCAATGGCATGGAGTGCCAGGTATGGAGTGGGCACAGCTGCGGGGGCACGTGCGCCGACTCCTGAGGGAACATCGGAGGCCCGATGTTCTGGTGGTGCACCTCGGTGGCAATGACTTGGCTGGTCTGGGGAGGGGGATCTTGCTCAGGGAAATGATGTCTTCATTACAGGAGTTATCGGCGGAAATGGGGGAGACCAAAATCGTGTGGTCAGAAATCATCTTGAGGCACGAATGGAGGGGCACTGAGAGTCAGGCGGCCGTGGAGAATTCAAGGAGGAAGTTGAATTGGGCGATGGCTAAGTTTTGCAGAGGAAGGGGCTTTCAGCATATCAGACATGGTTTGATCAACCTCAAAAGCACGGAGTACTACTTGAAGGACGGAGTTCATTTGTTGGAGCAGGGAATGGATTTGTTTTCCGGAACATCTGCACAGAATTGCTGGAATTATAAGCAGGGAAAGGAGGGAGGCACGGTGGGCGGTAACCCACCTTTGGCGTGGCGGGTTGTGGGAACCTATGATAAGACAAAGACTCCAAATGAGCCATTGCTAAACCGGAAGGGGCTTCGCCCATTCTAGACAGCGCCTCCTGGGAGCCTAAACGGCGGGGGTGTCTGGTGGTAGCAATTGGGGCTCAACTTCCCCCCAACAAACGGCACTCCCGCAGTCCGCAAAGACCTGCAGGGGCAGGCGGTTCTCAGGCTCGAAGGTCTTGGGGGAGTTGTGCCTGCAATGGACATGGAGGTAAAGGGGGAAGCAGGACGAGGAGCAGTCGCCACACTTTTTGAGCTATTTTCAATACCTGTTTGCAGTGGTTGTGCATATGTAAAAATACATCTGCGGCCTTGTTATGCCAAACTAAAGGAAATGTCTCATGCAGCACCTTACTGGAGGGGAAAGGAGAGGGGCCTGCAAAATGAGAAATGTTTGATAGAAATGGCATAGCTAATGGACAAATGCCCAGGTTAAGCAGATGTGCCAGCCCACACAGGGGGCGCTAGAGGCGCAGCTCACATAGCGGGCCGCCCCTCTGGCCGCCCCCTGCGTGGACTCGCCTCCTCTGGGGAGGAAGTGGTCAGGGAGCCCCGGGGGTCCAGCCGGAAACGGCCTGCACCTCCGGGCAGTGTTGCCAACCTAGCGACTTTCTCGCTATATTTAGCGAGAAAGTACGCCCCCCTAGTGACTTTTTCATCAAAAAGCGACTAGCGAGAAATCTAGCTACTTTTTTCAATTGGTTTGGAGACTTGCTCATTTATGCAAGTTTCCAAACCAATTGAAAAAAGTGTGGTAATTCGCCCGTTTTCTAACGGGAGTAATGCAAAAGCACACTGATAACTTAAAAGGGAGGTGTTAAAAGGGGAGGGGGCCACAGTAAAAGCCATAAATCGCAGGGGGAAAGAGGATGTAATTATGCAAATTAGGCAGTGACGTCACCTAGCTACTTCTGGCGACTTCTAGGGGAGCCAATAGCTACTTTCTTCACTGAGGAGTTGGCAACACTGCCTCCGGGGGCTTAAATAGCCTGGGCTGAGAGAGCTAGTCCTCTCATACAGGCCTGGCAGCAGCGACATGAACAGCAATCTTTGGAAAAGGTAATGTGTGGAGTCGATGGACGGCGCGGGTCTGGAGCCACGGCATTTCCTCCACGGTGCCTCGGGGGCACGAATGGTGGGAGGGGGTATGGAGTGGAGGGACGGCGCATTGGCGCTTATCCTGGCCGTGGTGTTTTCACCACAGCATTTCATCCATGTCGTGCCTTTGGAGGCACAAAGGAGGTGGAATACGGGGGCTGCTGCGACTTTCGCAACATTCCCTCCATGTGGGTAACGCGGCCGAGGCCAGGTGGCCCGGCAGATGCAGTGTATTGCTTGGGATGCATAAGGATGTCAGAATGTGGAGCCGTTCATTCGGGGTGCCAAGGGGAACGTTGTCAAGGCACGGTGGCCCGGGACGCGCTATGTTTCCTTGTAAATGTGTATTAAGGTAGCGCCGGTCAACAGGCGAAGCGCTTTGGGGAACGGCGCCGAAAGGCATCTTTCCAGAACGGTCGCCCCCCCCCCCCACCACCCCTTTTAGTTTTCAGGGCGGCATTCAGGCGCGGGGTGCAGCGTGGTAAGTAGCGCTTTGGGCACGGGGCGACAGGTTTGGATGCCAGAATAAACTAGTTGCCTTTCCGATACGAAACATGCACGGGCGGCTCGGGAGAGAGCTAGGCCAGTCCCGGAAGTAAAAAGCTTTGCGGGGTGTTTTTTCAGGTACTAGGGATTTAGCACATGTATGGCCTGGGGTTATGCATGTGCGGTCTGGGAGGCAGGGTCTCAAGGGTATGGTCAGGTATGGCTTGGGGTTTTACACTTGGGAGGCAGCTGGGCCACTCTCGCAAGGGTATGGTCAGGTATGGCTTGGGGTTTTACACTTGGGAGGCAGCTGGCCCACTCTCGCAAGGGTATGCTCAGGGATGGCTTGGGGTTTTACACTTGGGAGGCAGCTGGCCCACTCTCGCAAGGGTGTGCTCAGGGATGGCTTGGGGTTTTACACTTGGGAGGCAGCTGGCCCACTCTCGCAAGGGTATGCTCAGGGATGGCTTGGGGTTTTACACTTGGGAAGCAGCTGGCCCACTCTGGCAAGGGTATGCTCAGGTATGGCTTGGGGTTTTACACTTGGGAAGCAGCTGGCCCACTCTGGCAAGGGTATGCTCAGGTGTGGCTTGGGGTTTTACACTTGGGAGGCAGCTGGGCCACTCTGGCAAGGGTATGGTCAGGTATGGCTTGGGGTTTTACACTTGGGAAGCAGCTGGCCCACTCTCGCAAGGGTATGCTCAGGGATGGCTTGGGGTTTTAGACTTGGGAGGCAGCTGGCCCACTCTCGCAAGGGTATGCTCAGGGATGGCTTGGGGTTTTAGACTTGGGAAGCAGCTGGCACACTCTCACAAGGGTGTGATCAGGTATGGCTTGGGGTTTTACACTTGGGAAGCAGCTGGCCCACTCTCGCAAGGGTGTGATCAGGGATGGCTTGGGGTTTTACACTTGGGAGGCAGCTGGCCCACTCTCGCAAGGGTATGCTCAGGGATGGCTTGGGGTTTTACACTTGGGAGGCAGCTGGCCCACTCTCGCAAGGGTGTGATCAGGTATGGCTTGGGGTTTTACACTTGGGAGGCAGCTGGCCCACTCTCGCAAGGGTATGGTCAGGTATGGCTTGGGGTTTTACACTTGGGAGGCAGCTGGCCCACTCTCGCAAGGGTGTGATCAGGTATGGCTTGGGGTTTTACACTTGGGAGGCAGCTGGCCCACTCTCGCAAGGGTATGCTCAGGGATGGCTTGGGGTTTTACACTTGGGAGGCAGCTGGCCCACTCTCGCAAGGGTGTGATCAGGTATGGCTTGGGGTTTTACACTTGGGAGGCAGCTGGCCCACTCTCGCAAGGGTATGGTCAGGTATGGCTTGGGGTTTTACACTTGGGAGGCTGCTGGCCCACTCTCGCAAGGGTATGGTCAGGGATGGCTTGGGGTTTTACACTTGGGAGGCAGCTGGGCCACTCTCGCAAGGGTGTGCTCAGGTGTGGCTTGGGGTGTTACACTTGGGAGGCAGCTGGCCCACTCTCGCAAGGGTATGGTCAGGGGTGGCTTGGGGTTTTACACTTGGGAGGCAGCTGGCCCACTCTCGCAAGGGTATGGTCAGGTATGGCATGGGGTTTTACACTTGGGAGGCAGCTGGGCCACTCTCGCAAGGGTATGCTCAGGTATGGCTTGGGGTTTTACACTTGGGTGGCAGCTGGCCCACTCTCGCAAGGGTATGGTCAGATGTGCATGGCTTGGGTTTTTACACTTGGGAGGCAGCTGGCCCACTCTCGCAAGGGTGTGATCAGGTATGGCTTGGGGTTTTACACTTGGGAAGCAGCTGGCCCACTCTCGCAAGGGTATGGTCAGGTATGGCTTGGGGTTTTACACTTGGGAGGCTGCTGGCCCACTCTCGCAAGGGTGTGCTCAGGTATGGCTTGGGGTTTTACACTTGGGAGGCAGCTGGGCCACTCTCGCAAGGGTATGGTCAGGGATGGCTTGGGGTTTTACACTTGGGAGGCTGCTGGCCCACTCTCGCAAGGGTGTGCTCAGGTATGGCTTGGGGTTTTAGACTTGGGAGGCAGCTGTGCCACTCTCGCAAGGGTATGGTCAGGTATGGCTTGGGGTTTTACACTTGGGAGGCTGCTGGCCCACTCTCGCAAGGGTATGCTCAGGTATGGCTTGGGGTTTTACACTTGGGTGGCAGCTGGCCCACTCTCGCAAGGGTATGGTCAGATGTGCATGGCTTGGGTTTTTACACTTGGGAGGCAGCTGGCCCACTCTCGCAAGGGTGTGATCAGGTATGGCTTGGGGTTTTACACTTGGGAAGCAGCTGGCCCACTCTCGCAAGGGTATGGTCAGGTATGGCTTGGGGTTTTACACTTGGGAGGCTGCTGGCCCACTCTCGCAAGGGTGTGCTCAGGTATGGCTTGGGGTTTTACACTTGGGAGGCAGCTGGGCCACTCTCGCAAGGGTATGGTCAGGGATGGCTTGGGATTTTACACTTGGGAAGCAGCTGGCCCACTCTCGCAAGGGTGTGCTCAGGGATGACTTGGGGTTTTACACTTGGGAGGCAGCTGGCCCACTCTCGCAAGGGTATGGTCAGGTATGGCTTGGGGTTTTACACTTGGGAGGCAGCTGGCCCACTCTCGCAAGGGTATGGTCAGGTATGGCTTTTGGTTTTACACTTGGGAGGCAGCTGGGCCACTCTCGCAAGGGTATGGTCAGGGGTGGCTTGGGGTTTTACACTTGGGAGGCAGCTGGCCCACTCTCGCAAGGGTATGGTCAGGTATGGCTTGGGGTTTTACACTTGGGAGGCAGCTGGGCCACTCTCGCAAGGGTATGGTCAGGTATGGCTTGGGGTTTTACACTTGGGAGGCTGCTGGCCCACTCTCGCAAGGGTGTGCTCAGGTATGGCTTGGGGTTTTACACTTGGGAGGCAGCTGGGCCACTCTCGCAAGGGTATGGTCAGGGATGGCTTGGGGTTTTACACTTGGGAAGCAGCTGGCCCACTCTCGCAAGGGTGTGCTCAGTGATGACTTGGGGTTTTACACTTGGGAGGCAGCTGGCCCACTCTCGCAAGGGTATGGTCAGGTATGACTTGGGGTTTTACACTTGGGAGGCAGCTGGCCCACTCTCGCAAGGGTATGGTCAGGTATGGCTTTTGGTTTTACACTTGGGAGGCAGCTGGGCCACTCTCGCAAGGGTATGGTCAGGGGTGGCTTGGGGTTTTACACTTCGGGGGCAGCTGGCCCACTCTCGCAAGGGTATGGTCAGGTATGGCTTGGGGTTTTACACTTGGGAGGCAGCTGGGCCACTCTCGCAAGGGTATGGTCAGGGATGGCTTGGGGTTTTACACTTGGTAGGCAGCTGGGCCACTCTCGCAAGGGTATGGTCAGGTATGGCTTGGGGTTTTACACTTGGGAGGCAGCTGGGCCACTCTCGCAAGGGTATGGTCAGGGATGGCTTGGGGTTTTAGACTTGGGAGGCAGCTGGCCCACTCTCGCAAGGGTATGCTCAGGGATGGCTTGGGGTTTTACACTTGGGAGGCGGCTGGCCCACTCTCGCAAGGGTGTGCTCAGGTATGGCTTGGGGTTTTACACTTGGGAAGCGGCTGGCCCACTCTCGCAAGGGTGTGATCAGGTATGGCTTGGGGTTTTACACTTGGGAAGCAGCTGGCCCACTCTCGCAAGGGTATGGTCAGGTATGGCTTGGGGTTTTATACTTGGGAGGCTGCTGGCCCACTCTCGCAAGGGTGTGCTCAGGTATGGCTTGGGGTTTTACACTTGGGAGGCAGCTGGCCCACTCTCGCAAGGGTATGCTCAGGTATGGCTTGGGGTTTTACACTTGGGAGGCAGCTGGGCCACTCTCGCAAGGGTATGGTCAGATATGGCTTGGGGTTTTAGACTTGGGAGGCAGCTGGCCCACTCTCGCAAGGGTATGCTCAGGTATGGCTTGGGGTTTTAGACTTGGGAGGCAGCTGGCCCACTCTCGCAAGGGTATGGTCAGGGATGGCTTGGGGTTTTACACTTGGGAGGCAGCTGGCCCACTCTCGCAAGGGTATGGTCAGGTATGGCTTGGGGTTTTACACTTGGGAGGCAGCTGGCCCACTCTCGCAAGGGTATGGTCAGGTATGGCTTGGGGTTTTACACTTGGGAGGCAGCTGGCCCACTCTCGCAAGGGTATGGTCAGGTATGGCTTTTGGTTTTACACTTGGGAGGCAGCTGGGCCACTCTCGCAAGGGTATGGTCGGGTGGCTTGGGGTTTTACACTTGGGAGGCAGCTGGCCCACTCTCGCAAGGGTATGGTCAGGTATGGCTTGGGGTTTTACACTTGGGAGGCAGCTGGGCCACTCTCGCAAGGGTATGCTCAGGTATGGCTTGGGGTTTTACACTTGGGTGGCAGCTGGCCCACTCTCGCAAGGGTATGGTCAGGGATGGCTTGGGGTTTTACACTTGGGAGGCAGCTGGGCCACTCTCGCAAGGGTATGCTCAGGTATGGCTTGGGGTTTTACACTTGGGTGGCAGCTGGCCCACTCTCACAGGGGTATGGTCAGGTATGGCTTGGGGTTTTACACTTGGGAAGCAGCTGGCCCACTCTCGCAAGGGTATGGTCAGGTATGGCTTGGGGTTTTACACTTGGGAGGCTGCTGGCCCACTCTCGCAAGGGTGTGCTCGGGTATGGCTTGGGGTTTTACACTTGGGAGGCAGCTGGGCCACTCTCGCAAGGGTATGGTCAGGGATGGCTTGGGATTTTACACTTGGGAAGCAGCTGGCCCACTCTCGCAAGGGTATGGTCAGGTATGGCTTGGGGTTTTACACTTGGGAGGCAGCTGGCCCACTCTCGCAAGGGTATGGTCAGGTATGGCTTTTGGTTTTACACTTGGGAGGCAGCTGGGCCACTCTCACAAGGGTATGGTCAGGGGTGGCTTGGGGTTTTACACTTGGGAGGCAGCTGGCCCACTCTCGCAAGGGTATGGTCAGGTATGGCTTGGGGTTTTACACTTGGGAGGCAGCTGGGCCACTCTCGCAAGGGTATGGGTATGGTCAGGTATGGCTTGGGTTTTTACACTTGGAAGGCAGCTGGCCCACTCTCGCAAGGGTATGGTCAGGTATGGCTTGGGGTTTTACACTTGGGAGGCAGCTGGGCCACTCTCGCAAGGGTATGGTCAGGTATGGCTTGGGGTTTTACACTTGGGAGGCTGCTGGCCCACTCTCGCAAGGGTGTGATCAGGTATGGCTTGGGGTTTTACACTTGGGAAGCAGCTGGCCCACTCTCGCAAGGGTATGGTCAGGTATGGCTTGGGGTTTTACACTTGGGAGGCTGCTGGCCCACTCTCGCAAGGGTGTGCTCAGGTATGGCTTGGGGTTTTACACTTGGGAGGCAGCTGGGCCACTCTCGCAAGGGTATGGTCAGGGATGGCTTGGGGTTTTACACTTGGGAAGCAGCTGGCCCACTCTCGCAAGGGTGTGCTCAGGGATGACTTGGGGTTTTACACTTGGGAGGCAGCTGGCCCACTCTCGCAAGGGTATGGTCAGGTATGGCTTGGGGTTTTACACTTGGGAGGCAGCTGGCCCACTCTCGCAAGGGTATGGTCAGGTATGGCTTTTGGTTTTACACTTGGGAGGCAGCTGGGCCACTCTCGCAAGGGTATGGTCAGGGGTGGCTTGGGGTTTTACACTTCGGGGGCAGCTGGCCCACTCTCGCAAGGGTATGGTCAGGTATGGCTTGGGGTTTTACACTTGGGAGGCAGCTGGGCCACTCTCGCAAGGGTATGGTCAGGGATGGCTTGGGGTTTTACACTTGGGAGGCAGCTGGGCCACTCTCGCAAGGGTATGGTCAGGTATGGCTTGGGGTTTTACACTTGGGAGGCAGCTGGGCCACTCTCGCAAGGGTATGGTCAGGGATGGCTTGGGGTTTTAGACTTGGGAGGCAGCTGGCCCACTCTCGCAAGGGTATGCTCAGGGATGGCTTGGGGTTTTACACTTGGGAGGCGGCTGGCCCACTCTCGCAAGGGTGTGCTCAGGTATGGCTTGGGGTTTTACACTTGGGAAGCAGCTGGCCCACTCTCGCAAGGGTGTGATCAGGTATGGCTTGGGGTTTTACACTTGGGAAGCAGCTGGCCCACTCTCGCAAGGGTATGGTCAGGTATGGCTTGGGGTTTTACACTTGGGAGGCTGCTGGCCCACTCTCGCAAGGGTGTGCTCAGGTATGGCTTGGGGTTTTACACTTGGGAGGCAGCTGGCCCACTCTCGCAAGGGTATGCTCAGGTATGGCTTGGGGTTTTACACTTGGGAGGCAGCTGGGCCACTCTCGCAAGGGTATGGTCAGATATGGCTTGGGGTTTTAGACTTGGGAGGCAGCTGGCCCACTCTCGCAAGGGTATGCTCAGGTATGGCTTGGGGTTTTAGACTTGGGAGGCAGCTGGCCCACTCTCGCAAGGGTATGGTCAGGGATGGCTTGGGGTTTTACACTTGGGAGGCAGCTGGCCCACTCTCGCAAGGGTATGGTCAGGTATGGCTTGGGGTTTTACACTTGGGAGGCAGCTGGGCCACTCTCGCAAGGGTATGCTCAGGTATGGCTTGGGGTTTTACACTTGGGAGGCAGCTGGGCCACTCTCGCAAGGGTATGCTCAGGTATGGCTTGGGGTTTTACACTTGGGTGGCAGCTGGCCCACTCTCGCAAGGGTATGGTCAGGTGTGCATGGCTTGGGTTTTTACACTTGGGAGGCAGCTGGCCCACTCTCGCAAGGGTGTGATCAGGTATGGCTTGGGGTTTTACACTTGGGAAGCAGCTGGCCCACTCTCGCAAGGGTATGGTCAGGTATGGCTTGGGGTTTTACACTTGGGAGGCTGCTGGCCCACTCTCGCAAGGGTGTGCTCAGGTATGGCTTGGGGTTTTACACTTGGGAGGCAGCTGGCCCACTCTCGCAAGGGTATGGTCAGATATGGCTTGGGGTTTTACACTTGGGAGGCAGCTGGCCCACTCTCGCAAGGGTATGCTCAGGTGTGGCTTGGGGTGTTACACTTGGGAGGCAGCTGGGCCACTCTCGCAAGGGTATGCTCAGGGATGGCTTGGGGTTTTACACTTGGGAGGCAGCTGGGCCACTCTCGCAAGGGTATGCTCAGGTATGGCTTGTGGTTTTACACTTGGGTGGCAGCTGGCCCACTCTCGCAAGGGTATGGTCAGATGTGCATGGCTTGGGTTTTTACACTTGGGAGGCAGCTGGCCCACTCTCGCAAGGGTGTGATCAGGTATGGCTTGGGGTTTTACACTTGGGAAGCAGCTGGCCCACTCTCGCAAGGGTATGGTCAGGTATGGCTTGGGGTTTTACACTTGGGAGGCTGCTGGCCCACTCTCGCAAGGGTGTGCTCAGGTATGGCTTGGGGTTTTACACTTGGGAGGCAGCTGGGCCACTCTCGCAAGGGTATGGTCAGGGATGGCTTGGGATTTTACACTTGGGAAGCAGCTGGCCCACTCTCGCAAGGGTGTGCTCAGGGATGACTTGGGGTTTTACACTTGGGAGGCAGCTGGCCCACTCTCGCAAGGGTATGGTCAGGTATGGCTTGGGGTTTTACACTTGGGAGGCAGCTGGCCCACTCTCGCAAGGGTATGGTCAGGTATGGCTTTTGGTTTTACACTTGGGAGGCAGCTGGGCCACTCTCGCAAGGGTATGGTCAGGGGTGGCTTGGGGTTTTACACTTGGGAGGCAGCTGGCACACTCTCGCAAGGGTATGGTCAGGTATGGCTTGGGGTTTTACACTTGGGAGGCAGCTGTGCCACTCTCGCAAGGGTATGGTCAGGTATGGCTTGGGGTTTTACACTTGGGAGGCAGCTGGCCCACTCTCGCAAGGGTATGGTCAGGTATGGCTTGGGGTTTTACACTTGGGAGGCAGCTGTGCCACTCTCGCAAGGGTATGGTCAGGTATGGCTTGGGGTTTTACACTTGGGAGGCAGCTGGGCCACTCTCGCAAGGGTATGCTCAGGTATGGCTTGGGGTTTTACACTTGGGTGGCAGCTGGCCCACTCTCGCAAGGGTATGCTCAGGTATGGCTTGGGGTTTTACACTTGGGTGGCAGCTGGCCCACTCTCGCAAGGGTATGGTCAGATGTGCATGGCTTGGGTTTTTACACTTGGGAGGCAGCTGGCCCACTCTCGCAAGGGTGTGCTCAGGTATGGCTTGGGGTTTTACACTTGGGAGGCAGCTGGGCCACTCTCGCAAGGGTATGGTCAGGTATGGCTTGGGGTTTTACACTTGGGAAGCAGCTGGCCCACTCTCGCAAGGGTATGGTCAGGTATGGCTTGGGGTTTTACACTTGGGAGGCTGCTGGCCCACTCTCGCAAGGGTGTGCTCAGGTATGGCTTGGGGTTTTACACTTGGGAGGCAGCTGGGCCACTCTCGCAAGGGTATGGTCAGGGATGGCTTGGGGTTTTACACTTGGGAAGCAGCTGGCCCACTCTCGCAAGGGTGTGCTCAGGGATGACTTGGGGTTTTACACTTGGGAGGCAGCTGGCCCACTCTCGCAAGGGTATGGTCAGGTATGGCTTGGGGTTTTACACTTGGGAGGCAGCTGGCCCACTCTCGCAAGGGTATGGTCAGGTATGGCTTTTGGTTTTACACTTGGGAGGCAGCTGGGCCACTCTCGCAAGGGTATGGTCAGGGGTGGCTTGGGGTTTTACACTTGGGAGGCAGCTGGCCCACTCTCGCAAGGGTATGGTCAGGTATGGCTTGGGGTTTTACACTTGGGAGGCAGCTGGGCCACTCTCGCAAGGGTATGGTCAGGGATGGCTTGGGGTTTTACACTTGGGAGGCAGCTGGGCCACTCTCGCAAGGGTATGGTCGGGTATGGCTTGGGGTTTTACACTTGGGAGGCAGCTGGGCCACTCTCGCAAGGGTATGGTCAGGGATGGCTTGGGGTTTTAGACTTGGGAGGCAGCTGGCCCACTCTCGCAAGGGTATGCTCAGGGATGGCTTGGGGTTTTACACTTGGGAGGCGGCTGGCCCACTCTCGCAAGGGTGTGCTCAGGTATGGCTTGGGGTTTTACACTTGGGAAGCGGCTGGCCCACTCTCGCAAGGGTGTGATCAGGTATGGCTTGGGGTTTTACACTTGGGAAGCAGCTGGCCCACTCTCGCAAGGGTATGGTCAGGTATGGCTTGGGGTTTTACACTTGGGAGGCTGCTGGCCCACTCTCGCAAGGGTGTGCTCAGGTATGGCTTGGGGTTTTACACTTGGGAGGCAGCTGGCCCACTCTCGCAAGGGTATGCTCAGGTATGGCTTGGGGTTTTACACTTGGGAGGCAGCTGGGCCACTCTCGCAAGGGTATGGTCAGATATGGCTTGGGGTTTTAGACTTGGGAGGCAGCTGGCCCACTCTCGCAAGGGTATGCTCAGGTATGGCTTGGGGTTTTAGACTTGGGAGGCAGCTGGCCCACTCTCGCAAGGGTATGGTCAGGGATGGCTTGGGGTTTTACACTTGGGAGGCAGCTGGCCCACTCTCGCAAGGGTATGGTCAGGTATGGCTTGGGGTTTTACACTTGGGAGGCAGCTGGGCCACTCTCGCAAGGGTATGGTCAGGTATGGCTTGGGGTTTTACACTTGGGAGCCTCTCGCAAGGGTATGCTCAGGTATGGCTTGGGGTTTTACACTTGGGAGGCAGCTGGGCCACTCTCGCAAGGGTATGCTCAGGTATGGCTTGGGGTTTTACACTTGGGTGGCAGCTGGCCCACTCTCGCAAGGGTATGGTCAGGTGTGCATGGCTTGGGTTTTTACACTTGGGAGGCAGCTGGCCCACTCTCGCAAGGGTATGGTCAGGTATGGCTTGGGGTTTTACACTTGGAGGCAGCTGGGCCACTCTCGCAAGGGTATGGTCAGGTATGGCTTGGGGTTTTACACTTGGGAGGCAGCTGGGCCACTCTCGCAAGGGTATGGTCAGGTATGGCTTGGGGTTTTACACTTGGGAGGCAGCTGGGCCACTCTCGCAAGGGTATGGTCAGGGATGGCTTGGGGTTTTAGACTTGGGAGGCAGCTGGCCCACTCTCGCAAGGGTATGCTCAGGGATGGCTTGGGGTTTTACACTTGGGAGGCTGCTGGCCCACTCTCGCAAGGGTGTGCTCAGGTATGGCTTGGGGTTTTACACTTGGGAAGCAGCTGGGCCACTCTCGCAAGGGTATGGTCAGGTATGGCTTGGGGTTTTACACTTGGGAGGCAGCTGGGCCACTCTCGCAAGGGTATGGGTATGGTCAGGTATGGCTTGGGTTTTTACACTTGGAAGGCAGCTGGCCCACTCTGGCAAGGGTGTGCTCAGGTATGGCTTGGGGTTTTACACTTGGGAAGCAGCTGGCCCACTCTCGCAAGGGTATGGTCAGGTATGGCTTGGGGTTTTAGACTTGGGAGGCAGCTGGGCCACTCTCGCAAGGGTATGCTCAGGTGTGGCTTGGGGTTTTACACTTGGGAGGCAGCTGGGCCACTCTCGCAAGGGTATGGTCAGGTATGGCTTGGGGTTTTACACTTGGGAAGCAGCTGGCCCACTCTCGCAAGGGTATGGTCAGGTATGGCTTGGGGTTTTACACTTGGGAGGCTGCTGGCCCACTCTCGCAAGGGTGTGCTCAGGTATGGCTTGGGGTTTTACACTTGGGAAGCAGCTGGCCCACTCTCGCAAGGGTATGGTCAGGTATGGCTTGGGGTTTTACACTTGGGAGGCAGCTGGGCCACTCTCGCAAGGGTATGGTCAGGTATGGCTTGGGTTTTTACACTTGGGAGGCAGCTGGCCCACTCTCGCAAGGGTGTGCTCAGGGATGGCTTGGGGTTTTAGACTTGGGAGGCAGCTGGGCCACTCTCGCAAGGGTATGGTCAGGGGTGGCTTGGGGTTTTACACTTGGGAGGCAGCTGGCCCACTCTCGCAAGGGTATGGTCAGGTGTGGCTTGGGGTTTTACACTTGGGAGGCAGCTGGCCCACTCTCGCAAGGGTATGGTCAGGTATGGCTTGGGGTTTTACACTTGGGAAGCAGCTGGCCCACTCTAGCAAGGGTATGGTCAGGGATGGCTTGGGGTTTTAGACTTGGGAGGCAGCTGGCCCACTCTCGCAAGGGTATGCTCAGGGATGGCTTGGGGTTTTAGACTTGGGAGGCAGCTGGCCCACTCTCGCAAGGGTATGGTCAGGTATGGCTTGGGGTTTTACACTTGGGAAGCAGCTGGCCCACTCTCGCAAGGGTATGCTCAGGGATGGCTTGGGGTTTTAGACTTGGGAAGCAGCTGGCCCACTCTCGCAAGGGTATGCTCAGGGATGGCTTGGGGTTTTACACTTGGGAGGCAGCTGGCCCACTCTCGCAAGGGTGTGCTCAGGTATGGCTTGGGGTTTTACACTTGGGAGGCAGCTGGCCCACTCTCGCAAGGGTATGGTCAGGTATGGCTTGGGGTTTTACACTTGGGAGGCAGCTGGCCCACTCTCGCAAGGGTATGGTCAGGTATGGCTTGGGGTTTTACACTTGGGAGGCAGCTGGCCCACTCTCGCAAGGGTATGCTCAGGTGTGGCTTGGGGTTTTAGACTTGGGAGGCAGCTGGGCCACTCTCGCAAGGGTATGCTCAGGGATGGCTTGGGGTTTTAGACTTGGGAGGCAGCTGGGCCAGTCTCGCAAGGGTATGGTCAGGTATGGCTTGGGGTTTTACACTTGGAGGCAGCTGGGCCAAACTCGCAAGGGTATGGTCAGGTATGGCTTGGGGTTTTACACTTGGGAGGCAGCTGGGCCACTCTCGCAAGGGTATGGTCAGGTATGGCTTGGGGTTTTAGACTTGGGAGGCAGCTGGCCCACTCTCGCAAGGGTATGCTCAGGGATGGCTTGGGGTTTTACACTTGGGAGGCGGCTGGCCCACTCTCGCAAGGGTATGGTCAGGTATGGCTTGGGGTTTTACACTTGGGAGGCAGCTGGGCCACTCTCGCAAGGGTATGGTCAGGGGTGGCTTGGGGTTTTACACTTGGGAGGCAGCTGGCCCACTCTCGCAAGGGTATGGTCAGGTATGGCTTGGGGTTTTACACTTGGGAGGCAGCTGGGCCACTCTCGCAAGGGTATGGTCAGGGATGGCTTGGGGTTTTACACTTGGGAGGCAGCTGGGCCACTCTCGCAAGGGTATGGTCAGGTATGGCTTGGGGTTTTACACTTGGGAGGCAGCTGGGCCACTCTCGCAAGGGTATGGTCAGGGATGGCTTGGGGTTTTAGACTTGGGAGGCAGCTGGCCCACTCTCGCAAGGGTATGCTCAGGGATGGCTTGGGGTTTTACACTTGGGAGGCGGCTGGCCCACTCTCGCAAGGGTGTGCTCAGGTATGGCTTGGGGTTTTACACTTGGGAAGCAGCTGGCCCACTCTCGCAAGGGTGTGATCAGGTATGGCTTGGGGTTTTACACTTGGGAAGCAGCTGGCCCACTCTCGCAAGGGTATGGTCAGGTATGGCTTGGGGTTTTACACTTGGGAGGCTGCTGGCCCACTCTCGCAAGGGTGTGCTCAGGTATGGCTTGGGGTTTTACACTTGGGAGGCAGCTGGCCCACTCTCGCAAGGGTATGCTCAGGTATCGCTTGGGGTTTTACACTTGGGAGGCAGCTGGGCCACTCTCGCAAGGGTATGGTCAGATATGGCTTGGGGTTTTAGACTTGGGAGGCAGCTGGCCCACTCTCGCAAGGGTATGCTCAGGTATGGCTTGGGGTTTTACACTTGGGAGGCAGCTGGCCCACTCTCGCAAGGGTATGGTCAGGGATGACTTGGGGTTTTACACTTGGGAGGCAGCTGGCCCACTCTCGCAAGGGTATGGTCAGGTATGGCTTGGGGTTTTACACTTGGGAGGCAGCTGGGCCACTCTCGCAAGGGTATGGTCAGGTATGGCTTGGGGTTTTACACTTGGGAGCCTCTCGCAAGGGTATGCTCAGGTATGGCTTGGGGTTTTACACTTGGGAGGCAGCTGGCCCACTCTCGCAAGGGTATGCTCAGGTATGGCTTGGGGTTTTACACTTGGGTGGCAGCTGGCCCACTCTCGCAAGGGTATGGTCAGATGTGCATGGCTTGGGTTTTTACACTTGGGAGGCAGCTGGCCCACTCTCGCAAGGGTGTGCTCAGGTATGGCTTGGGGTTTTACACTTGGGAGGCAGCTGGGCCACTCTCGCAAGGGTATGGTCAGGTATGGCTTGGGGTTTTACACTTGGGAAGCAGCTGGCCCACTCTCGCAAGGGTATGGTCAGGTATGGCTTGGGGTTTTACACTTGGGAGGCTGCTGGCCCACTCTCGCAAGGGTGTGCTCAGGTATGGCTTGGGGTTTTACACTTGGGAGGCAGCTGGGCCACTCTCGCAAGGGTATGGTCAGGGATGGCTTGGGGTTTTACACTTGGGAAGCAGCTGGCCCACTCTCGCAAGGGTGTGCTCAGGGATGACTTGGGGTTTTACACTTGGGAGGCAGCTGGCCCACTCTCGCAAGGGTATGGTCAGGTATGGCTTGGGGTTTTACACTTGGGAGGCAGCTGGCCCACTCTCGCAAGGGTATGGTCAGGTATGGCTTTTGGTTTTACACTTGGGAGGCAGCTGGGCCACTCTCGCAAGGGTATGGTCAGGGGTGGCTTGGGGTTTTACACTTGGGAGGCAGCTGGCCCACTCTCGCAAGGGTATGGTCAGGTATGGCTTGGGGTTTTACACTTGGGAGGCAGCTGGGCCACTCTCGCAAGGGTATGGTCAGGGATGGCTTGGGGTTTTACACTTGGGAGGCAGCTGGGCCACTCTCGCAAGGGTATGGTCGGGTATGGCTTGGGGTTTTACACTTGGGAGGCAGCTGGGCCACTCTCGCAAGGGTATGGTCAGGGATGGCTTGGGGTTTTAGACTTGGGAGGCAGCTGGCCCACTCTCGCAAGGGTATGCTCAGGGATGGCTTGGGGTTTTACACTTGGGAGGCGGCTGGCCCACTCTCGCAAGGGTGTGCTCAGGTATGGCTTGGGGTTTTACACTTGGGAAGCAGCTGGCCCACTCTCGCAAGGGTGTGATCAGGTATGGCTTGGGGTTTTACACTTGGGAAGCAGCTGGCCCACTCTCGCAAGGGTATGGTCAGGTATGGCTTGGGGTTTTACACTTGGGAGGCTGCTGGCCCACTCTCGCAAGGGTGTGCTCAGGTATGGCTTGGGGTTTTACACTTGGGAGGCAGCTGGCCCACTCTCGCAAGGGTATGCTCAGGTATGGCTTGGGGTTTTACACTTGGGAGGCAGCTGGGCCACTCTCGCAAGGGTATGGTCAGATATGGCTTGGGGTTTTAGACTTGGGAGGCAGCTGGCCCACTCTCGCAAGGGTATGCTCAGGTATGGCTTGGGGTTTTAGACTTGGGAGGCAGCTGGCCCACTCTCGCAAGGGTATGGTCAGGGATGGCTTGGGGTTTTACACTTGGGAGGCAGCTGGCCCACTCTCGCAAGGGTATGGTCAGGTATGGCTTGGGGTTTTACACTTGGGAGGCAGCTGGGCCACTCTCGCAAGGGTATGGTCAGGTATGGCTTGGGGTTTTACACTTGGGAGCCTCTCGCAAGGGTATGCTCAGGTATGGCTTGGGGTTTTACACTTGGGAGGCTGCTGGCCCACTCTCGCAAGGGTATGCTCAGGTATGGCTTGGGGTTTTACACTTGGGTGGCAGCTGGCCCACTCTCGCAAGGGTATGGTCAGATGTGCATGGCTTGGGTTTTTACACTTGGGAGGCAGCTGGCCCACTCTCGCAAGGGTGTGATCAGGTATGGCTTGGGGTTTTACACTTGGGAAGCAGCTGGCCCACTCTCGCAAGGGTATGGTCAGGTATGGCTTGGGGTTTTACACTTGGGAGGCTGCTGGCCCACTCTCGCAAGGGTGTGCTCAGGTATGGCTTGGGGTTTTACACTTGGGAGGCAGCTGGGCCACTCTCGCAAGGGTATGGTCAGGGATGGCTTGGGATTTTACACTTGGGAAGCAGCTGGCCCACTCTCGCAAGGGTGTGCTCAGGGATGACTTGGGGTTTTACACTTGGGAGGCAGCTGGCCCACTCTCGCAAGGGTATGGTCAGGTATGGCTTGGGGTTTTACACTTGGGAGGCAGCTGGCCCACTCTCGCAAGGGTATGGTCAGGTATGGCTTTTGGTTTTACACTTGGGAGGCAGCTGGGCCACTCTCGCAAGGGTATGGTCAGGGGTGGCTTGGGGTTTTACACTTGGGAGGCAGCTGGCCCACTCTCGCAAGGGTATGGTCAGGTATGGCTTGGGGTTTTACACTTGGGAGGCAGCTGGGCCACTCTCGCAAGGGTATGGTCAGGTATGGCTTGGGGTTTTACACTTGGGAGGCTGCTGGCCCACTCTCGCAAGGGTGTGCTCAGGTATGGCTTGGGGTTTTACACTTGGGAGGCAGCTGGGCCACTCTCGCAAGGGTATGGTCAGGGATGGCTTGGGGTTTTACACTTGGGAAGCAGCTGGCCCACTCTCGCAAGGGTGTGCTCAGTGATGACTTGGGGTTTTACACTTGGGAGGCAGCTGGCCCACTCTCGCAAGGGTATGGTCAGGTATGACTTGGGGTTTTACACTTGGGAGGCAGCTGGCCCACTCTCGCAAGGGTATGGTCAGGTATGGCTTTTGGTTTTACACTTGGGAGGCAGCTGGGCCACTCTCGCAAGGGTATGGTCAGGGGTGGCTTGGGGTTTTACACTTCGGGGGCAGCTGGCCCACTCTCGCAAGGGTATGGTCAGGTATGGCTTGGGGTTTTACACTTGGGAGGCAGCTGGGCCACTCTCGCAAGGGTATGGTCAGGGATGGCTTGGGGTTTTACACTTGGTAGGCAGCTGGGCCACTCTCGCAAGGGTATGGTCAGGTATGGCTTGGGGTTTTACACTTGGGAGGCAGCTGGGCCACTCTCGCAAGGGTATGGTCAGGGATGGCTTGGGGTTTTAGACTTGGGAGGCAGCTGGCCCACTCTCGCAAGGGTATGCTCAGGGATGGCTTGGGGTTTTACACTTGGGAGGCGGCTGGCCCACTCTCGCAAGGGTGTGCTCAGGTATGGCTTGGGGTTTTACACTTGGGAAGCGGCTGGCCCACTCTCGCAAGGGTGTGATCAGGTATGGCTTGGGGTTTTACACTTGGGAAGCAGCTGGCCCACTCTCGCAAGGGTATGGTCCGGTATGGCTTGGGGTTTTATACTTGGGAGGCTGCTGGCCCACTCTCGCAAGGGTGTGCTCAGGTATGGCTTGGGGTTTTACACTTGGGAGGCAGCTGGCCCACTCTCGCAAGGGTATGCTCAGGTATGGCTTGGGGTTTTACACTTGGGAGGCAGCTGGGCCACTCTCGCAAGGGTATGGTCAGATATGGCTTGGGGTTTTAGACTTGGGAGGCAGCTGGCCCACTCTCGCAAGGGTATGCTCAGGTATGGCTTGGGGTTTTAGACTTGGGAGGCAGCTGGCCCACTCTCGCAAGGGTATGGTCAGGGATGGCTTGGGGTTTTACACTTGGGAGGCAGCTGGCCCACTCTCGCAAGGGTATGGTCAGGTATGGCTTGGGGTTTTACACTTGGGAGGCAGCTGGCCCACTCTCGCAAGGGTATGGTCAGGTATGGCTTGGGGTTTTACACTTGGGAGGCAGCTGGCCCACTCTCGCAAGGGTATGGTCAGGTATGGCTTTTGGTTTTACACTTGGGAGGCAGCTGGGCCACTCTCGCAAGGGTATGGTCGGGTGGCTTGGGGTTTTACACTTGGGAGGCAGCTGGCCCACTCTCGCAAGGGTATGGTCAGGTATGGCTTGGGGTTTTACACTTGGGAGGCAGCTGGGCCACTCTCGCAAGGGTATGCTCAGGTATGGCTTGGGGTTTTACACTTGGGTGGCAGCTGGCCCACTCTCGCAAGGGTATGGTCAGGGATGGCTTGGGGTTTTACACTTGGGAGGCAGCTGGGCCACTCTCGCAAGGGTATGCTCAGGTATGGCTTGGGGTTTTACACTTGGGTGGCAGCTGGCCCACTCTCACAGGGGTATGGTCAGGTATGGCTTGGGGTTTTACACTTGGGAAGCAGCTGGCCCACTCTCGCAAGGGTATGGTCAGGTATGGCTTGGGGTTTTACACTTGGGAGGCTGCTGGCCCACTCTCGCAAGGGTGTGCTCGGGTATGGCTTGGGGTTTTACACTTGGGAGGCAGCTGGGCCACTCTCGCAAGGGTATGGTCAGGGATGGCTTGGGATTTTACACTTGGGAAGCAGCTGGCCCACTCTCGCAAGGGTATGGTCAGGTATGGCTTGGGGTTTTACACTTGGGAGGCAGCTGGCCCACTCTCGCAAGGGTATGGTCAGGTATGGCTTTTGGTTTTACACTTGGGAGGCAGCTGGGCCACTCTCACAAGGGTATGGTCAGGGGTGGCTTGGGGTTTTACACTTGGGAGGCAGCTGGCCCACTCTCGCAAGGGTATGGTCAGGTATGGCTTGGGGTTTTACACTTGGGAGGCAGCTGGGCCACTCTCGCAAGGGTATGGGTATGGTCAGGTATGGCTTGGGTTTTTACACTTGGAAGGCAGCTGGCCCACTCTCGCAAGGGTATGGTCAGGTATGGCTTGGGGTTTTACACTTGGGAGGCAGCTGGGCCACTCTCGCAAGGGTATGGTCAGGTATGGCTTGGGGTTTTACACTTGGGAGGCTGCTGGCCCACTCTCGCAAGGGTGTGATCAGGTATGGCTTGGGGTTTTACACTTGGGAAGCAGCTGGCCCACTCTCGCAAGGGTATGGTCAGGTATGGCTTGGGGTTTTACACTTGGGAGGCTGCTGGCCCACTCTCGCAAGGGTGTGCTCAGGTATGGCTTGGGGTTTTACACTTGGGAGGCAGCTGGGCCACTCTCGCAAGGGTATGGTCAGGGATGGCTTGGGGTTTTACACTTGGGAAGCAGCTGGCCCACTCTCGCAAGGGTGTGCTCAGGGATGACTTGGGGTTTTACACTTGGGAGGCAGCTGGCCCACTCTCGCAAGGGTATGGTCAGGTATGGCTTGGGGTTTTACACTTGGGAGGCAGCTGGCCCACTCTCGCAAGGGTATGGTCAGGTATGGCTTTTGGTTTTACACTTGGGAGGCAGCTGGGCCACTCTCGCAAGGGTATGGTCAGGGGTGGCTTGGGGTTTTACACTTCGGGGGCAGCTGGCCCACTCTCGCAAGGGTATGGTCAGGTATGGCTTGGGGTTTTACACTTGGGAGGCAGCTGGGCCACTCTCGCAAGGGTATGGTCAGGGATGGCTTGGGGTTTTACACTTGGGAGGCAGCTGGGCCACTCTCGCAAGGGTATGGTCAGGTATGGCTTGGGGTTTTACACTTGGGAGGCAGCTGGGCCACTCTCGCAAGGGTATGGTCAGGGATGGCTTGGGGTTTTAGACTTGGGAGGCAGCTGGCCCACTCTCGCAAGGGTATGCTCAGGGATGGCTTGGGGTTTTACACTTGGGAGGCGGCTGGCCCACTCTCGCAAGGGTGTGCTCAGGTATGGCTTGGGGTTTTACACTTGGGAAGCAGCTGGCCCACTCTCGCAAGGGTGTGATCAGGTATGGCTTGGGGTTTTACACTTGGGAAGCAGCTGGCCCACTCTCGCAAGGGTATGGTCAGGTATGGCTTGGGGTTTTACACTTGGGAGGCTGCTGGCCCACTCTCGCAAGGGTGTGCTCAGGTATGGCTTGGGGTTTTACACTTGGGAGGCAGCTGGCCCACTCTCGCAAGGGTATGCTCAGGTATGGCTTGGGGTTTTACACTTGGGAGGCAGCTGGGCCACTCTCGCAAGGGTATGGTCAGATATGGCTTGGGGTTTTAGACTTGGGAGGCAGCTGGCCCACTCTCGCAAGGGTATGCTCAGGTATGGCTTGGGGTTTTAGACTTGGGAGGCAGCTGGCCCACTCTCGCAAGGGTATGGTCAGGGATGGCTTGGGGTTTTACACTTGGGAGGCAGCTGGCCCACTCTCGCAAGGGTATGGTCAGGTATGGCTTGGGGTTTTACACTTGGGAGGCAGCTGGGCCACTCTCGCAAGGGTATGCTCAGGTATGGCTTGGGGTTTTACACTTGGGAGGCAGCTGGGCCACTCTCGCAAGGGTATGCTCAGGTATGGCTTGGGGTTTTACACTTGGGTGGCAGCTGGCCCACTCTCGCAAGGGTATGGTCAGGTGTGCATGGCTTGGGTTTTTACACTTGGGAGGCAGCTGGCCCACTCTCGCAAGGGTGTGATCAGGTATGGCTTGGGGTTTTACACTTGGGAAGCAGCTGGCCCACTCTCGCAAGGGTATGGTCAGGTATGGCTTGGGGTTTTACACTTGGGAGGCTGCTGGCCCACTCTCGCAAGGGTGTGCTCAGGTATGGCTTGGGGTTTTACACTTGGGAGGCAGCTGGCCCACTCTCGCAAGGGTATGGTCAGATATGGCTTGGGGTTTTACACTTGGGAGGCAGCTGGCCCACTCTCGCAAGGGTATGCTCAGGTGTGGCTTGGGGTGTTACACTTGGGAGGCAGCTGGGCCACTCTCGCAAGGGTATGCTCAGGGATGGCTTGGGGTTTTACACTTGGGAGGCAGCTGGGCCACTCTCGCAAGGGTATGCTCAGGTATGGCTTGTGGTTTTACACTTGGGTGGCAGCTGGCCCACTCTCGCAAGGGTATGGTCAGATGTGCATGGCTTGGGTTTTTACACTTGGGAGGCAGCTGGCCCACTCTCGCAAGGGTGTGATCAGGTATGGCTTGGGGTTTTACACTTGGGAAGCAGCTGGCCCACTCTCGCAAGGGTATGGTCAGGTATGGCTTGGGGTTTTACACTTGGGAGGCTGCTGGCCCACTCTCGCAAGGGTGTGCTCAGGTATGGCTTGGGGTTTTACACTTGGGAGGCAGCTGGGCCACTCTCGCAAGGGTATGGTCAGGGATGGCTTGGGATTTTACACTTGGGAAGCAGCTGGCCCACTCTCGCAAGGGTGTGCTCAGGGATGACTTGGGGTTTTACACTTGGGAGGCAGCTGGCCCACTCTCGCAAGGGTATGGTCAGGTATGGCTTGGGGTTTTACACTTGGGAGGCAGCTGGCCCACTCTCGCAAGGGTATGGTCAGGTATGGCTTTTGGTTTTACACTTGGGAGGCAGCTGGGCCACTCTCGCAAGGGTATGGTCAGGGGTGGCTTGGGGTTTTACACTTGGGAGGCAGCTGGCACACTCTCGCAAGGGTATGGTCAGGTATGGCTTGGGGTTTTACACTTGGGAGGCAGCTGTGCCACTCTCGCAAGGGTATGGTCAGGTATGGCTTGGGGTTTTACACTTGGGAGGCAGCTGGCCCACTCTCGCAAGGGTATGGTCAGGTATGGCTTGGGGTTTTACACTTGGGAGGCAGCTGTGCCACTCTCGCAAGGGTATGGTCAGGTATGGCTTGGGGTTTTACACTTGGGAGGCAGCTGGGCCACTCTCGCAAGGGTATGCTCAGGTATGGCTTGGGGTTTTACACTTGGGTGGCAGCTGGCCCACTCTCGCAAGGGTATGCTCAGGTATGGCTTGGGGTTTTACACTTGGGTGGCAGCTGGCCCACTCTCGCAAGGGTATGGTCAGATGTGCATGGCTTGGGTTTTTACACTTGGGAGGCAGCTGGCCCACTCTCGCAAGGGTGTGCTCAGGTATGGCTTGGGGTTTTACACTTGGGAGGCAGCTGGGCCACTCTCGCAAGGGTATGGTCAGGTATGGCTTGGGGTTTTACACTTGGGAAGCAGCTGGCCCACTCTCGCAAGGGTATGGTCAGGTATGGCTTGGGGTTTTACACTTGGGAGGCTGCTGGCCCACTCTCGCAAGGGTGTGCTCAGGTATGGCTTGGGGTTTTACACTTGGGAGGCAGCTGGGCCACTCTCGCAAGGGTATGGTCAGGGATGGCTTGGGGTTTTACACTTGGGAAGCAGCTGGCCCACTCTCGCAAGGGTGTGCTCAGGGATGACTTGGGGTTTTACACTTGGGAGGCAGCTGGCCCACTCTCGCAAGGGTATGGTCAGGTATGGCTTGGGGTTTTACACTTGGGAGGCAGCTGGCCCACTCTCGCAAGGGTATGGTCAGGTATGGCTTTTGGTTTTACACTTGGGAGGCAGCTGGGCCACTCTCGCAAGGGTATGGTCAGGGGTGGCTTGGGGTTTTACACTTGGGAGGCAGCTGGCCCACTCTCGCAAGGGTATGGTCAGGTATGGCTTGGGGTTTTACACTTGGGAGGCAGCTGGGCCACTCTCGCAAGGGTATGGTCAGGGATGGCTTGGGGTTTTACACTTGGGAGGCAGCTGGGCCACTCTCGCAAGGGTATGGTCGGGTATGGCTTGGGGTTTTACACTTGGGAGGCAGCTGGGCCACTCTCGCAAGGGTATGGTCAGGGATGGCTTGGGGTTTTAGACTTGGGAGGCAGCTGGCCCACTCTCGCAAGGGTATGCTCAGGGATGGCTTGGGGTTTTACACTTGGGAGGCGGCTGGCCCACTCTCGCAAGGGTGTGCTCAGGTATGGCTTGGGGTTTTACACTTGGGAAGCGGCTGGCCCACTCTCGCAAGGGTGTGATCAGGTATGGCTTGGGGTTTTACACTTGGGAAGCAGCTGGCCCACTCTCGCAAGGGTATGGTCAGGTATGGCTTGGGGTTTTACACTTGGGAGGCTGCTGGCCCACTCTCGCAAGGGTGTGCTCAGGTATGGCTTGGGGTTTTACACTTGGGAGGCAGCTGGCCCACTCTCGCAAGGGTATGCTCAGGTATGGCTTGGGGTTTTACACTTGGGAGGCAGCTGGGCCACTCTCGCAAGGGTATGGTCAGATATGGCTTGGGGTTTTAGACTTGGGAGGCAGCTGGCCCACTCTCGCAAGGGTATGCTCAGGTATGGCTTGGGGTTTTAGACTTGGGAGGCAGCTGGCCCACTCTCGCAAGGGTATGGTCAGGGATGGCTTGGGGTTTTACACTTGGGAGGCAGCTGGCCCACTCTCGCAAGGGTATGGTCAGGTATGGCTTGGGGTTTTACACTTGGGAGGCAGCTGGGCCACTCTCGCAAGGGTATGGTCAGGTATGGCTTGGGGTTTTACACTTGGGAGCCTCTCGCAAGGGTATGCTCAGGTATGGCTTGGGGTTTTACACTTGGGAGGCAGCTGGGCCACTCTCGCAAGGGTATGCTCAGGTATGGCTTGGGGTTTTACACTTGGGTGGCAGCTGGCCCACTCTCGCAAGGGTATGGTCAGGTGTGCATGGCTTGGGTTTTTACACTTGGGAGGCAGCTGGCCCACTCTCGCAAGGGTATGGTCAGGTATGGCTTGGGGTTTTACACTTGGAGGCAGCTGGGCCACTCTCGCAAGGGTATGGTCAGGTATGGCTTGGGGTTTTACACTTGGGAGGCAGCTGGGCCACTCTCGCAAGGGTATGGTCAGGTATGGCTTGGGGTTTTACACTTGGGAGGCAGCTGGGCCACTCTCGCAAGGGTATGGTCAGGGATGGCTTGGGGTTTTAGACTTGGGAGGCAGCTGGCCCACTCTCGCAAGGGTATGCTCAGGGATGGCTTGGGGTTTTACACTTGGGAGGCTGCTGGCCCACTCTCGCAAGGGTGTGCTCAGGTATGGCTTGGGGTTTTACACTTGGGAAGCAGCTGGGCCACTCTCGCAAGGGTATGGTCAGGTATGGCTTGGGGTTTTACACTTGGGAGGCAGCTGGGCCACTCTCGCAAGGGTATGGGTATGGTCAGGTATGGCTTGGGTTTTTACACTTGGAAGGCAGCTGGCCCACTCTGGCAAGGGTGTGCTCAGGTATGGCTTGGGGTTTTACACTTGGGAAGCAGCTGGCCCACTCTCGCAAGGGTATGGTCAGGTATGGCTTGGGGTTTTAGACTTGGGAGGCAGCTGGGCCACTCTCGCAAGGGTATGCTCAGGTGTGGCTTGGGGTTTTACACTTGGGAGGCAGCTGGGCCACTCTCGCAAGGGTATGGTCAGGTATGGCTTGGGGTTTTACACTTGGGAAGCAGCTGGCCCACTCTCGCAAGGGTATGGTCAGGTATGGCTTGGGGTTTTACACTTGGGAGGCTGCTGGCCCACTCTCGCAAGGGTGTGCTCAGGTATGGCTTGGGGTTTTACACTTGGGAAGCAGCTGGCCCACTCTCGCAAGGGTATGGTCAGGTATGGCTTGGGGTTTTACACTTGGGAGGCAGCTGGGCCACTCTCGCAAGGGTATGGTCAGGTATGGCTTGGGTTTTTACACTTGGGAGGCAGCTGGCCCACTCTCGCAAGGGTGTGCTCAGGGATGGCTTGGGGTTTTAGACTTGGGAGGCAGCTGGGCCACTCTCGCAAGGGTATGGTCAGGGGTGGCTTGGGGTTTTACACTTGGGAGGCAGCTGGCCCACTCTCGCAAGGGTATGGTCAGGTGTGGCTTGGGGTTTTACACTTGGGAGGCAGCTGGCCCACTCTCGCAAGGGTATGGTCAGGTATGGCTTGGGGTTTTACACTTGGGAAGCAGCTGGCCCACTCTAGCAAGGGTATGGTCAGGGATGGCTTGGGGTTTTAGACTTGGGAGGCAGCTGGCCCACTCTCGCAAGGGTATGCTCAGGGATGGCTTGGGGTTTTAGACTTGGGAGGCAGCTGGCCCACTCTCGCAAGGGTATGGTCAGGTATGGCTTGGGGTTTTACACTTGGGAAGCAGCTGGCCCACTCTCGCAAGGGTATGCTCAGGGATGGCTTGGGGTTTTAGACTTGGGAAGCAGCTGGCCCACTCTCGCAAGGGTATGCTCAGGGATGGCTTGGGGTTTTACACTTGGGAGGCAGCTGGCCCACTCTCGCAAGGGTGTGCTCAGGTATGGCTTGGGGTTTTACACTTGGGAGGCAGCTGGCCCACTCTCGCAAGGGTATGGTCAGGTATGGCTTGGGGTTTTACACTTGGGAGGCAGCTGGCCCACTCTCGCAAGGGTATGGTCAGGTATGGCTTGGGGTTTTACACTTGGGAGGCAGCTGGCCCACTCTCGCAAGGGTATGCTCAGGTGTGGCTTGGGGTTTTAGACTTGGGAGGCAGCTGGGCCACTCTCGCAAGGGTATGCTCAGGGATGGCTTGGGGTTTTAGACTTGGGAGGCAGCTGGGCCAGTCTCGCAAGGGTATGGTCAGGTATGGCTTGGGGTTTTACACTTGGAGGCAGCTGGGCCAAACTCGCAAGGGTATGGTCAGGTATGGCTTGGGGTTTTACACTTGGGAGGCAGCTGGGCCACTCTCGCAAGGGTATGGTCAGGTATGGCTTGGGGTTTTAGACTTGGGAGGCAGCTGGCCCACTCTCGCAAGGGTATGCTCAGGGATGGCTTGGGGTTTTACACTTGGGAGGCGGCTGGCCCACTCTCGCAAGGGTATGGTCAGGTATGGCTTGGGGTTTTACACTTGGGAGGCAGCTGGGCCACTCTCGCAAGGGTATGGTCAGGGGTGGCTTGGGGTTTTACACTTGGGAGGCAGCTGGCCCACTCTCGCAAGGGTATGGTCAGGTATGGCTTGGGGTTTTACACTTGGGAGGCAGCTGGGCCACTCTCGCAAGGGTATGGTCAGGGATGGCTTGGGGTTTTACACTTGGGAGGCAGCTGGGCCACTCTCGCAAGGGTATGGTCAGGTATGGCTTGGGGTTTTACACTTGGGAGGCAGCTGGGCCACTCTCGCAAGGGTATGGTCAGGGATGGCTTGGGGTTTTAGACTTGGGAGGCAGCTGGCCCACTCTCGCAAGGGTATGCTCAGGGATGGCTTGGGGTTTTACACTTGGGAGGCGGCTGGCCCACTCTCGCAAGGGTGTGCTCAGGTATGGCTTGGGGTTTTACACTTGGGAAGCAGCTGGCCCACTCTCGCAAGGGTGTGATCAGGTATGGCTTGGGGTTTTACACTTGGGAAGCAGCTGGCCCACTCTCGCAAGGGTATGGTCAGGTATGGCTTGGGGTTTTACACTTGGGAGGCTGCTGGCCCACTCTCGCAAGGGTGTGCTCAGGTATGGCTTGGGGTTTTACACTTGGGAGGCAGCTGGCCCACTCTCGCAAGGGTATGCTCAGGTATCGCTTGGGGTTTTACACTTGGGAGGCAGCTGGGCCACTCTCGCAAGGGTATGGTCAGATATGGCTTGGGGTTTTAGACTTGGGAGGCAGCTGGCCCACTCTCGCAAGGGTATGCTCAGGTATGGCTTGGGGTTTTACACTTGGGAGGCAGCTGGCCCACTCTCGCAAGGGTATGGTCAGGGATGACTTGGGGTTTTACACTTGGGAGGCAGCTGGCCCACTCTCGCAAGGGTATGGTCAGGTATGGCTTGGGGTTTTACACTTGGGAGGCAGCTGGGCCACTCTCGCAAGGGTATGGTCAGGTATGGCTTGGGGTTTTACACTTGGGAGCCTCTCGCAAGGGTATGCTCAGGTATGGCTTGGGGTTTTACACTTGGGAGGCAGCTGGCCCACTCTCGCAAGGGTATGCTCAGGTATGGCTTGGGGTTTTACACTTGGGTGGCAGCTGGCCCACTCTCGCAAGGGTATGGTCAGATGTGCATGGCTTGGGTTTTTACACTTGGGAGGCAGCTGGCCCACTCTCGCAAGGGTGTGCTCAGGTATGGCTTGGGGTTTTACACTTGGGAGGCAGCTGGGCCACTCTCGCAAGGGTATGGTCAGGTATGGCTTGGGGTTTTACACTTGGGAAGCAGCTGGCCCACTCTCGCAAGGGTATGGTCAGGTATGGCTTGGGGTTTTACACTTGGGAGGCTGCTGGCCCACTCTCGCAAGGGTGTGCTCAGGTATGGCTTGGGGTTTTACACTTGGGAGGCAGCTGGGCCACTCTCGCAAGGGTATGGTCAGGGATGGCTTGGGGTTTTACACTTGGGAAGCAGCTGGCCCACTCTCGCAAGGGTGTGCTCAGGGATGACTTGGGGTTTTACACTTGGGAGGCAGCTGGCCCACTCTCGCAAGGGTATGGTCAGGTATGGCTTGGGGTTTTACACTTGGGAGGCAGCTGGCCCACTCTCGCAAGGGTATGGTCAGGTATGGCTTTTGGTTTTACACTTGGGAGGCAGCTGGGCCACTCTCGCAAGGGTATGGTCAGGGGTGGCTTGGGGTTTTACACTTGGGAGGCAGCTGGCCCACTCTCGCAAGGGTATGGTCAGGTATGGCTTGGGGTTTTACACTTGGGAGGCAGCTGGGCCACTCTCGCAAGGGTATGGTCAGGGATGGCTTGGGGTTTTACACTTGGGAGGCAGCTGGGCCACTCTCGCAAGGGTATGGTCGGGTATGGCTTGGGGTTTTACACTTGGGAGGCAGCTGGGCCACTCTCGCAAGGGTATGGTCAGGGATGGCTTGGGGTTTTAGACTTGGGAGGCAGCTGGCCCACTCTCGCAAGGGTATGCTCAGGGATGGCTTGGGGTTTTACACTTGGGAGGCGGCTGGCCCACTCTCGCAAGGGTGTGCTCAGGTATGGCTTGGGGTTTTACACTTGGGAAGCAGCTGGCCCACTCTCGCAAGGGTGTGATCAGGTATGGCTTGGGGTTTTACACTTGGGAAGCAGCTGGCCCACTCTCGCAAGGGTATGGTCAGGTATGGCTTGGGGTTTTACACTTGGGAGGCTGCTGGCCCACTCTCGCAAGGGTGTGCTCAGGTATGGCTTGGGGTTTTACACTTGGGAGGCAGCTGGCCCACTCTCGCAAGGGTATGCTCAGGTATGGCTTGGGGTTTTACACTTGGGAGGCAGCTGGGCCACTCTCGCAAGGGTATGGTCAGATATGGCTTGGGGTTTTAGACTTGGGAGGCAGCTGGCCCACTCTCGCAAGGGTATGCTCAGGTATGGCTTGGGGTTTTAGACTTGGGAGGCAGCTGGCCCACTCTCGCAAGGGTATGGTCAGGGATGGCTTGGGGTTTTACACTTGGGAGGCAGCTGGCCCACTCTCGCAAGGGTATGGTCAGGTATGGCTTGGGGTTTTACACTTGGGAGGCAGCTGGGCCACTCTCGCAAGGGTATGGTCAGGTATGGCTTGGGGTTTTACACTTGGGAGCCTCTCGCAAGGGTATGCTCAGGTATGGCTTGGGGTTTTACACTTGGGAGGCAGCTGGGCCACTCTCGCAAGGGTATGCTCAGGTATGGCTTGGGGTTTTACACTTGGGTGGCAGCTGGCCCACTCTCGCAAGGGTATGGTCAGGTGTGCATGGCTTGGGTTTTTACACTTGGGAGGCAGCTGGCCCACTCTCGCAAGGGTATGGTCAGGTATGGCTTGGGGTTTTACACTTGGAGGCAGCTGGGCCACTCTCGCAAGGGTATGGTCAGGTATGGCTTGGGGTTTTACACTTGGGAGGCAGCTGGGCCACTCTCGCAAGGGTATGGTCAGGTATGGCTTGGGGTTTTACACTTGGGAGGCAGCTGGGCCACTCTCGCAAGGGTATGGTCAGGGATGGCTTGGGGTTTTAGACTTGGGAGGCAGCTGGCCCACTCTCGCAAGGGTATGCTCAGGGATGGCTTGGGGTTTTACACTTGGGAGGCTGCTGGCCCACTCTCGCAAGGGTGTGCTCAGGTATGGCTTGGGGTTTTACACTTGGGAAGCAGCTGGGCCACTCTCGCAAGGGTATGGTCAGGTATGGCTTGGGGTTTTACACTTGGGAGGCAGCTGGGCCACTCTCGCAAGGGTATGGGTATGGTCAGGTATGGCTTGGGTTTTTACACTTGGAAGGCAGCTGGCCCACTCTGGCAAGGGTGTGCTCAGGTATGGCTTGGGGTTTTACACTTGGGAAGCAGCTGGCCCACTCTCGCAAGGGTATGGTCAGGTATGGCTTGGGGTTTTAGACTTGGGAGGCAGCTGGGCCACTCTCGCAAGGGTATGCTCAGGTGTGGCTTGGGGTTTTACACTTGGGAGGCAGCTGGGCCACTCTCGCAAGGGTATGGTCAGGTATGGCTTGGGGTTTTACACTTGGGAAGCAGCTGGCCCACTCTCGCAAGGGTATGGTCAGGTATGGCTTGGGGTTTTACACTTGGGAGGCTGCTGGCCCACTCTCGCAAGGGTGTGCTCAGGTATGGCTTGGGGTTTTACACTTGGGAAGCAGCTGGCCCACTCTCGCAAGGGTATGGTCAGGTATGGCTTGGGGTTTTACACTTGGGAGGCAGCTGGGCCACTCTCGCAAGGGTATGGTCAGGTATGGCTTGGGTTTTTACACTTGGGAGGCAGCTGGCCCACTCTCGCAAGGGTGTGCTCAGGGATGGCTTGGGGTTTTAGACTTGGGAGGCAGCTGGGCCACTCTCGCAAGGGTATGGTCAGGGGTGGCTTGGGGTTTTACACTTGGGAGGCAGCTGGCCCACTCTCGCAAGGGTATGGTCAGGTGTGGCTTGGGGTTTTACACTTGGGAGGCAGCTGGCCCACTCTCGCAAGGGTATGGTCAGGTATGGCTTGGGGTTTTACACTTGGGAAGCAGCTGGCCCACTCTAGCAAGGGTATGGTCAGGGATGGCTTGGGGTTTTAGACTTGGGAGGCAGCTGGCCCACTCTCGCAAGGGTATGCTCAGGGATGGCTTGGGGTTTTAGACTTGGGAGGCAGCTGGCCCACTCTCGCAAGGGTATGGTCAGGTATGGCTTGGGGTTTTACACTTGGGAAGCAGCTGGCCCACTCTCGCAAGGGTATGCTCAGGGATGGCTTGGGGTTTTAGACTTGGGAAGCAGCTGGCCCACTCTCGCAAGGGTATGCTCAGGGATGGCTTGGGGTTTTACACTTGGGAGGCAGCTGGCCCACTCTCGCAAGGGTGTGCTCAGGTATGGCTTGGGGTTTTACACTTGGGAGGCAGCTGGCCCACTCTCGCAAGGGTATGGTCAGGTATGGCTTGGGGTTTTACACTTGGGAGGCAGCTGGCCCACTCTCGCAAGGGTATGGTCAGGTATGGCTTGGGGTTTTACACTTGGGAGGCAGCTGGCCCACTCTCGCAAGGGTATGCTCAGGTGTGGCTTGGGGTTTTAGACTTGGGAGGCAGCTGGGCCACTCTCGCAAGGGTATGCTCAGGGATGGCTTGGGGTTTTAGACTTGGGAGGCAGCTGGGCCAGTCTCGCAAGGGTATGGTCAGGTATGGCTTGGGGTTTTACACTTGGAGGCAGCTGGGCCAAACTCGCAAGGGTATGGTCAGGTATGGCTTGGGGTTTTACACTTGGGAGGCAGCTGGGCCACTCTCGCAAGGGTATGGTCAGGTATGGCTTGGGGTTTTACACTTGGGAGGCAGCTGGGCCACTCTCGCAAGGGTATGGTCAGGGATGGCTTGGGGTTTTAGACTTGGGAGGCAGCTGGCCCACTCTCGCAAGGGTATGCTCAGGGATGGCTTGGGGTTTTACACTTGGGAGGCGGCTGGCCCACTCTCGCAAGGGTATGGTCAGGTATGGCTTGGGGTTTTACACTTGGGAGGCAGCTGGGCCACTCTCGCAAGGGTATGGTCAGGGGTGGCTTGGGGTTTTACACTTGGGAGGCAGCTGGCCCACTCTCGCAAGGGTATGGTCAGGTATGGCTTGGGGTTTTACACTTGGGAGGCAGCTGGGCCACTCTCGCAAGGGTATGGTCAGGGATGGCTTGGGGTTTTACACTTGGGAGGCAGCTGGGCCACTCTCGCAAGGGTATGGTCAGGTATGGCTTGGGGTTTTACACTTGGGAGGCAGCTGGGCCACTCTCGCAAGGGTATGGTCAGGGATGGCTTGGGGTTTTAGACTTGGGAGGCAGCTGGCCCACTCTCGCAAGGGTATGCTCAGGGATGGCTTGGGGTTTTACACTTGGGAGGCGGCTGGCCCACTCTCGCAAGGGTGTGCTCAGGTATGGCTTGGGGTTTTACACTTGGGAAGCAGCTGGCCCACTCTCGCAAGGGTGTGATCAGGTATGGCTTGGGGTTTTACACTTGGGAAGCAGCTGGCCCACTCTCGCAAGGGTATGGTCAGGTATGGCTTGGGGTTTTACACTTGGGAGGCTGCTGGCCCACTCTCGCAAGGGTGTGCTCAGGTATGGCTTGGGGTTTTACACTTGGGAGGCAGCTGGCCCACTCTCGCAAGGGTATGCTCAGGTATCGCTTGGGGTTTTACACTTGGGAGGCAGCTGGGCCACTCTCGCAAGGGTATGGTCAGATATGGCTTGGGGTTTTAGACTTGGGAGGCAGCTGGCCCACTCTCGCAAGGGTATGCTCAGGTATGGCTTGGGGTTTTACACTTGGGAGGCAGCTGGCCCACTCTCGCAAGGGTATGGTCAGGGATGACTTGGGGTTTTACACTTGGGAGGCAGCTGGCCCACTCTCGCAAGGGTATGGTCAGGTATGGCTTGGGGTTTTACACTTGGGAGGCAGCTGGGCCACTCTCGCAAGGGTATGGTCAGGTATGGCTTGGGGTTTTACACTTGGGAGCCTCTCGCAAGGGTATGCTCAGGTATGGCTTGGGGTTTTACACTTGGGAGGCAGCTGGGCCACTCTCGCAAGGGTATGCTCAGGTATGGCTTGGGGTTTTACACTTGGGTGGCAGCTGGCCCACTCTCGCAAGGGTATGGTCAGGTGTGCATGGCTTGGGTTTTTACACTTGGGAGGCAGCTGGCCCACTCTCGCAAGGGTGTGATCAGGTATGGCTTGGGGTTTTACACTTGGGAAGCAGCTGGCCCACTCTCGCAAGGGTATGGTCAGGTATGGCTTGGGGTTTTACACTTGGGAGGCTGCTGGCCCACTCTCGCAAGGGTGTGCTCAGGTATGGCTTGGGGTTTTACACTTGGGAGGCAGCTGGCCCACTCTCGCAAGGGTATGCTCAGGTATGGCTTGGGGTTTTAGACTTGGGAGGCAGCTGGGCCATTCTCGCAAGGGTATGGTCAGGTATGGCTTGGGGTTTTACACTTGGGAGGCAGCTGGCCCACTCTCGCAAGGGTATGCTCAGGTATGGCTTGGGGTTTTACACTTGGGTGGCAGCTGGCCCACTCTCGCAAGGGTATGGTCAGATGTGCATGGCTTGGGTTTTTACACTTGGGAGGCAGCTGGCCCACTCTCGCAAGGGTGTGCTCAGGTATGGCTTGGGGTTTTACACTTGGGAGGCAGCTGGGCCACTCTCGCAAGGGTATGGTCAGGTATGGCTTGGGGTTTTACACTTGGGAAGCAGCTGGCCCACTCTCGCAAGGGTATGGTCAGGTATGGCTTGGGGTTTTACACTTGGGAGGCTGCTGGCCCACTCTCGCAAGGGTGTGCTCAGGTATGGCTTGGGGTTTTACACTTGGGAGGCAGCTGGGCCACTCTCGCAAGGGTATGGTCAGGGATGGCTTGGGGTTTTACACTTGGGAAGCAGCTGGCCCACTCTCGCAAGGGTGTGCTCAGGGATGACTTGGGGTTTTACACTTGGGAGGCAGCTGGCCCACTCTCGCAAGGGTATGGTCAGGTATGGCTTGGGGTTTTACACTTGGGAGGCAGCTGGCCCACTCTCGCAAGGGTATGGTCAGGTATGGCTTTTGGTTTTACATTTGGGAGGCAGCTGGGCCACTCTCGCAAGGGTATGGTCAGGTATGGCTTGGGGTTTTACACTTGGGAGGCAGCTGGCCCACTCTCGCAAGGGTATGGTCAGGTATGGCTTGGGGTTTTACACTTGGGAGGCAGCTGGGCCACTCTCGCAAGGGTATGGTCAGGGATGGCTTGGGGTTTTACACTTGGGAGGCAGCTGGGCCACTCTCGCAAGGGTATGGTCGGGTATGGCTTGGGGTTTTAAACTTGGGAGGCAGCTGGGCCACTCTCGCAAGGGTATGGT